>NW_028232859.1:7500000-8750000 GCF_057557595.1 Rhyacophila brunnea
TTATTTGTTAGGTTAACCTAACCAAACCTAACCTAACCTAACCTAACCTAACCTAACCCAACCTAACCGAACCTAAACTAACCCAAACTAACAAATAATCCAGTTTATCGGCTATTTTCAAAATGCGTTTTCCGCTGCCTCCGGTATAACCGAACAGTACCGATTTTTGTTTTCAACGTTTTTTTTATTTTGTTATTTGTCCACTGCAACTGCTTATTAAAATAAATGTATAATAATAATATTTTTTTTTAAATTTGTGTGTGTACTTATGTACGCGCGTTAGAAGTTATACTTCTTTGGCGTAACAAAACAAAAACAAAACTTGTGATAAACTAGATTCATTGACTAGCTCTTAATTATCTTGTTAAATTGCACACTCAAGAAAAAGTACCACTTATTTTGTAACGCCGTTGGTTTATTTCTATACACTTTAACTTATATTACTAAATTACATAATGGTTTCTCGTTGTTTTTATTTTTAAAGTACCAACTGTCACTCTGACGTTAAATAGTTTGTTTACGTAAAGAATTGCAAATGGCCGACAATAATAAATTCGCTGCCTGGGCAACGAAACAATTCTTAACTATAATATTCAAAACGATTCGATGAGCAGTTTCATTACAATGCATGTATATACTTACTTGCTATACGATCATCGCACATACAAACTCACATTTGAATGAATACATTTAATTCCCATACGATCATCGCATTGCAACATCTCTGTCAAAACGCATAGTAAAATTGAAACAATTTTGTGTGACAAAGTCGTGACAGTTTTATAGTATTGAATACCACGTGATAGATATAATAATATATTTGTATATCATCATAATAATTATCACCACTGAATCTTTAGAAAGCGTTAGAAAATATATCTGGCTACGCTCCTGTCAGGAAATGGTAATGCTCCCGCTCTTTTTGTGTATTTTTTCGTTATATTTTCATTTCTGTGTGGCGATAGAATTTAATGAAGCAAGTTCCCCGCATAAATTCGATTCCCCGATGTCTGGAAAGGCATTTTGATTTCCTTTATCTGGCAACCCCGTCCCGCGGCGCATGATTCGCCATTTCCGGAGCGAAAATTTTCTCCTACGCTCCCCGAAGACGGTGTCGCGGAGCTCACTTGAAAGAAAACTCAACTTGGGGTCGTGTGCGATCTGACAACTATTTTTAAATATAAATTAAGCCATATTTTATCTTTTTATAATATTAATGTGTTATCAAATAATCCCAAAATATGACCTAAGCATTGACTGATTTCGAAGCCCCCTACATTATAAATCAAACCAAATATGTTTAATTCGTATAGTTTGTAACCTTAATTGTATTACCTATAATTAATTTGGGTAAACAGATTGACGTACATACGAATAATATATATATAATACATTTAATGTATTATCTGTTCGTGTTTTATGATAAGTAAGCAATAAGCAGCTACTGAGTATTTAAAATACCGTAGGTAATAGTTGCGATATAAGATTTACAAATATATATCTACTATCGAGATATCATTACTAGACTGTATACTATTAATAGATAATTACTTATTCAGCCTCAGGGCTCGAAATGGAACGGAGCGCACCGGAGCGCCGTTCCGAATCGTAAAATCGGCAACATAGTCGTTCCGTCTCGTGGAACAATAATAATTTTACCGTTTGAGCTGAATGGCCATTATAACAAAAAATCAAACACACTTATTTTTATAAAACACACATAAAATTAGATAACTATGTTAACATTTTCAGAAAATTAACGAGCGTTCCAGTTCATAACATTTTCCATTTCGAGTGCTGTCCAACCTACCAAAATTTAAGTAAATTTAGAGTAAAATCAATTGTGGTGTTTATGTCGATATGTTGTAATTCATACAAAATCTGGTCCCATAGCGAATACCCAATACTTATTTCATAAAATTTAACAACAATCAAAACCGGTATAATTGGTATCAATAGGGCATTCTCATCTGAGAAAGTGTTGAGAATATTGTATTGAAGCGAACGAAACGGGTCCTGATTCAATTATGTGTACCCATTCACTGCGTCCAACGCATCTGGTGTGTTGCCCATCAGGTAGCCATTAGATATAATTAGCATGCTATTTAAATGTAAATATTAATTAAAATTTCCGCAGCGAATTGGTTTTAATAAATATTATGTAAAGTGTGTTATTTTAATTGTTATATACCTAAGTACCTATATACGTTTTTATTAACTTTCTGTCAACAGCACTTAAAAAGCACTTAATAAAACAAAATACGTATTAGTGAAGAATTTCTCTACCAGTCCTGATTGCATATATGTAAATGCTATGTTTTAAGTATCTATAGATATAACTTAATTATATATATGTACTTAATATTATCATTCCATCTAGAATAAAATTAATATTATGAACGTAACTATTGGTATGATAATAATATAACGGAACTCTGCTTTATCGCAAAACTTTTTATTGAACCACCATTGGGTGTCGCCAGTTGACAAAATTATAATGAAAACAGAATGCACGGTTATTGTAATTTTCCGCATAATCGGCAACATAATAGCGTAAATACTATAAAATGGCGTGCTGATCCTGTGGGCAGCGCCATCTATTTGCGATGCCGTCGAAGCACAATAGCGTAGCGATAAAAACCATTCTCCCGCCATATAGCCAATAAAATCTCTATTTTGTCGCAGCCATTTCCTAAATAAATTAATGAATAAAACATGATGCTCCCCAACCACGCTGGACGCCGACAAACGTAGAGGGACGCAGCTTTTCAGACAAAGCTCCGCGGTCCAACGACCGTAGATAGACAACCATAGAGTAAAGAAATTATTGAACATACATAGTTTTGAAAACTCTTCTGAAAAAAAGTATTATAACCAATAGAAAAAAATCTTGTATTTTAAATCAACGTAGGTACCTACCTATTACTTTAATTACTATTTTTTATACTAATATTTAAGATATTTTTGTGTTGAAACTTACTTGAACTTACTAATAATTTGAAAAACTTTTTTTTTTAATTCAACAAACAATTTACAAGATTTAAGAATGTAATATTCTAAGTATTGAACATACATAATTTTGAAAACTGAAGAATTGATATTTGCGAAACTTAGGTATACCTAAAGCGATTCCACTATTATTTATAGTCAGTATCAATTACCTACTTTTAATACCTAGGTAGTTTGAAAAACTGAAATTCCCGAGAATATCATTCATCAACAATTTTTCGGAAATTGAAAATTTTTAAATTTAATAATTTCTCAAGAATTCTCAATTAGAACTTCTATTGAACATCAATAAAAGGTTCGACATAGGATTTAAAATAAATAATATTATATACTTAGTTACATTATAAATGCATGTATATTATATAGATAAAGTATCCCTAGTGTATATATTTCTACAAATGAATTAAGAAAATAATATTTATTCTTACATTATATGTTGGCAACCTCATACGGGGTCTTTAAGTTTTAAGTTTTATATTGTCCCAGACAAGCATAAAGTCACGCTCTAAGTATGAAATTTCAACGGTTTTCCCACAAAGACCTGTTAGAACGTAACCTACAGATCGCGTAGTTTCCCGCTAGCTTTCACGAGCGCCCTAATGCTCAGCCACATAATAAAATGACAGTTTCCAAATTCGAAAATGTTTTCTTTTTATGGCACACTATGGCAATCGCCAACTCGCTAATTTATTTGAGTGAAATGAACAAGAAATAACTTGCGAAAATTATATTTTCCGGTGTAAATACAATCCTACATACCTACATAATAAAACAAATTATTAGGTTGGTACTTACGTATTAAATTTTACAAAAGTCCTCAAATTCCTTAAATTTATCAAGAATCAACCTACCTTTCAACACTTGCATTAGGTATACATTACATCCTTATGGTTTATATCTTTAATTTTAATGATAAACAACATTACGTAATATTATATCATCATCATTAATCATTTATGGCAATACAACCCTTGGCGGGTCTTGGCCTCCTTCAAAAACTTCCTCCATCCTGGACGATCCAGCGCCGACACTTTTCAATTTCTATGACCTAGCATTTTTAAATCTTCCGTGGCACAGGCCAGCCATCTCAGTTTCGGCCATCCAGGCTTTCTTGCCACCAGGGGTTGCGTACATAGCTCGCCTCGCCGGTATATCCTCCGGTATTATATGCACATGGCCGATCCAGCGTAGTCTCTGCATGTTCATATGCCGCGATATCTTTTTGCCCCCATAAAGTGTGTATAGCTCCTGATTATATCGTGACCTCCAAATGCCACCTTATTAAACAGCCCCAAAGATCCTTCTCAAAACTCTCCTCTCAAAGATATCCATCCTTCTCTCATCCTGTTTGCCCAGCATTCTGATCCAACTTAATATTATAAACTCGTCTCCAATATTATGTCTCGGGTTGAAATCCTGGGCTTAGCAAAATAACGTGTTGTTTTTTCAATGTGTATTTGTATCCAAAGCATGAACTTCTTAGGTTGACGAATTACCTAGCTAAACTACTACTATTCGTATAAACAAACATCTGTTACGAAACCTCTTAGTGGGGTGGTTATGAACCACATCGGAATGTAGAGCTAATCAAAGAGTCAATAGCTGAAGTACCAGGCTGTGCACGAGGTCCCTTTGTTGATTGTATAATTAATTTATCTTACTTAGCAAAACAATAACAATTATATTTTCCAATATCAATGGTCATGCTTATGAGGTTTATTGTGCAATGCATGATTTGTTTCGTAAATTATAAACAATGCTTTTAATTTGAACAACTTTTGTGCATATCACATAGCATTATTTCTTAATTTGCGATATTATTGATTATTGAATTATTATATTATTTTGCTAAATTAGCTTTCTGTTGAAGTTTGATTGACTCACATAAATCGCTTATTTTGAAATTTTAACAATATTATGTTGCAAGATACATTGTAGTTATAAATTAATGGTTTCCTGCCAAGTCATGCTGGTTGGTAGGATATTAAAACAAACTTAAGATGCTAACTTAAAAGTACACTCTGCCTGGAGATCCGTTAGGCACCCACATATATGTATTTGGATAAAAATTCTAAATTGGAAGGAACAAACAAAAATATACTTTATAATATGTTGTATAATAAAGGTATAGGTATAAATTGTCATTAGAATTTACAATTGACTCGTAATTCTGGAGAAATTAGAACATTTTGTGTTCTTATTTCCCATGATATATATTTTTATGTTTGTTTAATATCTGAATGTCTGTTACATAAAAGAAAATTATTTAAAAATACATTCCTACATCAGAAGCAGAGAATAAAATGTTTATGACAATATAGGTGCCCAGTGAACATTAGGTATCTTCTTTAAGGCGAAGGGTAGAGGTAGGCTGTTAAGATCCGACATACATAGTGCACACTAAACTTTGTCAGTCATACTTACTTATTATTTGTTTTCATTGAACTAAAAATACAATTTGCAGGTGGTGCTGGTTAGTTTATAAAATATAATTAAAGCCTGCCAAAACCAAACCATGAGAGTTGAGGTAGATATGCTATGGGCGATCCGAAAAAAATAGTACACACTTTCTCAGTCATACCCATTTGTTTTTGTCGGATCGCCCATAGCATTCCTAAACTATTATGGTTTGGTTAGGCAGGGTTTAATTGAATTTAAAACTAACCAACACCATCCTAGTATTCCTAGTTCAATAAAAACAAATAAATATGACTGATAAATTTTATTGTGCACTATTTATGTCGAATCTTAACAGCCTACTTCGCCACTAATTATTTTACTCTTAATAATCATTGATGGAACGTCATGATATTTATTAAAAATAATGGAACAACTTTTTAAAAATGTTTATTTATAAGATTTATTTGTACTTTATTCCACAGATACCTATTTAAAATACAACTAAGATCGGTTTCTTCCAAGAGCACATCATCAATAATTGATTGACACTTCATTTGTTCGTTTGTTAAAGATGAAAAAAAAATATCCAAATACATTAAATCATGATTTTACGTAATATATAGGTATAATATAAATGGAAGAAGGCGACATTTTGAATCTGCAAGGGCGGCACTTTGCCTAGATTGGAAATACGGAAATAAGTTTAATAATTTATTTCAATACATTTAATCCGGCTCTGTGTGAAAGTCGCGCAAACAATTATGTCTCCATTCCTTGTCTGATCAACGCAAAGCAGTCGTTTTATTTTTTGAACGAATGCCCAAATTCTATACAATATACAGATAATCTTTTTTTTCCTTCCATTTTATTTATCCATTTCTTTGCCCTCCTCCTCTCTTTTGTGATGTTTAATAGTTCCATTGCCTAATCTCATTCGGGATGTGAATTATGGCTGACTACTGCGTGGCCCACAAATTGGCGTCATTAACATATTATAGACATTTAATATACGGAAAGTAAATAGGTTAGATGTCTCCTTTTATTAGTTCGATACATATAAAGAAAATCTATAGTCACCTCTACAAGACTCGGAATGGGCGGGTACTGTTCTGGTTTGCGAAATCCTCGAGGCTATAAACTCTATTGGGCCTATTCTATACTTATCGACCGCTAAAGTGATAAAGTGATATATATTATCAAACTTAGGGTAGGTTTGTATCAAAGTATTAGCACTTATTGTAACAATTACAATAAGTTGGTTGTATTGTTGCAATAAGTGCTATATTTTAACAGCAGCAAGAGAGGCGCTGTTAAAATGTAACGCTTATTGCAACAATTACAACCAACGTATTGTAATTGTTGCAATAAGTGGTAATACTTTGATACAAACCTAGTCCCTAAGTTTGATAATATCTATCACTTTATCACCTTAGCGGTCGATAAGTATAGAATAGACCCACAAGACGGAAATTTTTGAATGAAGCAGTATGTAAGCTATTCAAGCAATCTGCTTCGATTTTGTATGATAATTTTGATTTCTGCTTCGATTTGTACAACCGCAAATAAAAGTCGCGGAGGGATTTTGAGTTTCACATGCTTCGGCGCTAGAGGCTCTAGTTTGTGCTGCGTATCTATTGTATACACAAGGCTGCTACCGGCCGCTATCGGCGAATATCGAGGGTAGTTTATCATATTTATGTATTGAAGTATTATAATTGTTTACGCGTAAACCAGGCAATATATTTTCCGATCACTACTTCGGAATTGGATTATAATCCATATGACATTACTAAACTATAATTATTGTAATTAACTATTTCTTTCATTCAACAAATAATTCACAAGATTTAAGAATGTACCATTCCAATTATTGAACATACATAATTTTGAAAAACACTTCTGAGAAAATAGGTAGATATATTATAACCAATAGAAAAAATCTTTTTGAATAAAGTAAGACACCCGGCAGGAAGTAAGTTCGAGTAAGTTACATCATAAAATATTGGAGAGATCCGTACGTCGGTTAGTAATTAAAGTAGTAGGTACCTATTCTGATTTAATAAACAAAAACCGATCGCCAATATTGTAGCTTGATTTGGAAGAGCGCTGATGAGCAGGTATTATAAAAGGCCAATAATTAAAATTTATCGTAATTACTATGTCACCTAGTAGCATAGTGGACAATGCGCGGACGAGGCGTAAACCCAAGAAATGCAGTTTCGATTCCTGCCGGGTGTCTTACTTTTTTCAAAAAGATTTGTTCTATTGGTTATAATATATTTTCTCAGAAGTGTTTTTCAAACTTACGTATGTTCTATAATTATTATCGTATATTGACCACTTTAACCAACAACGTTCGGGTTTACAAAATATGAAATGAGTTACGGCTACACCATTTTAATTTTTTTAGCCGTTCGTGAATTAATAGCGCTGCTACTCCAGAGCAATAACACAAAAAAAGAGATGGCATTGTCTAGCTATATGTAAAGATTTCGTTGCGTATGATGCACAGTCGCTATCAAACGTTTTACCATGGGCCCCACATCTTGAAGCGGGCCCCCAGGTTAAGGATCTTTGACGAGCGGGCGTATTCCAAATGGTATACGCGGTAAAATGAATGTGAATATTGAGTGTTTTATTGTATATTTTAATTCATTCATTTGAATTATGGAGATGTCGAGTATTGATACAAAATTAAAAATTGTATCGTACAACCACATAATTTTAAATTATAATATTATTGAAGGAAAATAGCTACTTTTTTACTATTGAAGCAAATTTGTGATGTGTTTATCTCACTTATCTGGTCGATTCGCCTCGCCGGGCTCCCAGGCTGAGCCCTGTTAGCCCCCCCTTGTGGGGGCCATGCGTTTTACCATCATATTTCTTCTCAGTACGGCTACCAAATTTAAACACGACATAGTTAACCCTATTTTCTAATATATTAATAAATTTAATTTAATCAACAATTAAAATAAGTATTACATTTAATTGAAAAATTAATTTAATATTGACCAGTAACTTTGTATTTTAGCAACACGTACACCCGGTTTTCTCTAAGTAATATAAGTCAAACCAAAGTCAATTATTCATATTATATTGTATTCTATCGAACCGTTAGATTCTAATATTCTATCGCATATTGCGGAGATCATACACGTAGAATTGGGTTTCGGGAATTTCTCAACGGGAATTCTCGAGAAATTTTCAAGATTTTCCATCCCGAATCTCGAGACTTGAAATTTTAACATTTCGGGAAATCCCGGATTTCAAGAATATTTCCTCGGGATTCGGGATTTCTTTATTATCAAATATTAATTGAAAAAAAACGATTTTATATACGAAAAAAGTGGACTGAAAACACAAAACGCTCAAAGACTGATCGGGGCATTTAACACAATTATTATGGCAACGTCGACCCAAAATGAGCCCAATTTTTGCAACATCAGGGAATTTTGTGTCTCAAAAACGTACGCGATTGACAGTCTGTGCTTTTTGAAATCCTATTATAATAAGTAATGTTTTGAATTATTTTTGTTCACCTAGTTCTATTTTATTTGTCTTCTTACATAAATAAAAAAAAACATATTTTTTTGGAAGTTGTCTGTTTTTACACTGATTTTAGGATTTTAACAGGCTTTTTTTAAATTTGCCGATATCTCGAAAATTCTCAAGAAATCTTTTCTGGAAATCCCGAATCTCGAGAATTCAAAATTTCATCATTTCGGGATATCTCGAGATTGAGATTTTCTCGGGAAATACCCAACTCTACATACACGTGCCAAATGCTTTCTCACTCGCACTTATGGTTATTTTTTTATTCAGACCTTGGCTGCTACCATAAAGTAAACGTATGCATCAAATAATATAAATATGTATTTTACAATGTTATGTAAGTATCTATATTAAAAATATTCACATTGCGCATCCTACGATTTTCCATTGATTATTGAAACGTCAGCATAATATTTATATATTTATTTTTATTGAGCAAGTTCTGGTTGTCACTGACTAAAGGCCCCGAAGTGTCTTTTTTTTCTTTCTAGATGCCTTTATGCATACTTTGCATTTACTATCGAGGTTTCTTAAAGGACTGGCACGCAAACTACTCTACTTGATGCTAGTCAAATGAAATTGTACCGGGTGAGAAATATACCTTATTGAAAACTATTCTTCTACCCGAATCGGATATTGCTAATTCCAATTCGGTCAGGGCCTATGAAACCGCCTTGCAAAAATCCTGGAAAATTCTTTGTAGCGCTAGGCGGTGCCCCGAAAGGTCTTAATCAGACACTGAAGGTACGTACCTAGATAGTTTATTTGCACTTTTCGGATGACATCAGTGGAAAGTGAAAGATGTTTTTCCACACTCAAAAAGTGTTTTAGCAGAAACACCATCACGCAACCAAGATTGAACGCATTATATATGCTCAGTATCCAAAAAAGATAGATACGAGACATTCCTGACTTCAACAAACGTGTGATTAAAAAAATTGTGTCGATGACATACAGAAGAATGGATTTCTCATACAAATGAACAATAACATTGGTACTTTAAAAAAAGTGAACTCCCAGTAAAATAACTCACCGGTCGCCACTGCTAGAAACTGGGGGAGGGGGGAATTGACAACTGAGATTTAATAATATTAAGCCTTACACTTGGCGCATCCCTGATATATGTGTTCCTAGCTACATAGTGCATAGTTACACCGCTGGGTATAATATGTATATATGCTTATATAATATATTATTATACGTCTGTTATCTATGGTAAACTGCTACCGCGGCTTCGGTTGTTCGAGCACAATCTAAGTAGGTACAAAAGTAATAAATTTAATATCCATGGGTATTTATTTACAGAGTCTGCCGGTAATGGAGATTTTATTTTGGATCGGTGCCCAGAATTTTTTGAATAATTTCATTTGATGTTCCATACCCAAACAATTATTATTCAAATGTGAATTTTCTCCATTATTCAAAGCAGCAGCGAAATCGACGCAAATATATCCCAGATACAATTATACAAAATGGAATCATTATGCAATACCTATAGGTACCTATTTACCTATATCAATTTCGTCGAAGATTTTTTTGATATTCTTACGAATAACATCACTTTTTTATTAAGCTTCATAACAAATTCTCAAAAGAATAATATTAAGATAATACGATGACTTTGCATCAATCAATTTTCAATATAACATGGTTGGTGACTTGCTTATGGCTCCCGATTTAGTTATTCGCTACAAATCAGAGAAAATCTTAAGCCTAGCACAAATCGACATACACCTTCCTGCCAGGGGCGGTTCTACCTTAAGGGTTCGTAGGGACCATCCCCACATCGTTATCATGTCAAAAATACACGTTCGATATTTTTATCATTCTAAGCCCGTTTCAATTTTAAAGAGATATTTATTATTATTATACAAATGATTAAAGCAATGATTGTAAATAAGGTAATAACATAATAATGATGATTACGCGGTATTAAAATAATTAATTAAATTAAATACGCCCTATTTCTACCGGACAAATTATGAAAACTATGGCGTCTATTTTTCGCTGACCGAGGTCACTCACATCCCGTCGCCGCGGTACAAATCTCGTTCTACAAAGGATGTGAATGCATTAGCGTTAGTACAGACCTACAAACTTATCTGGGGAATGGCTAAAAATGGAACTATGGACTACCGACGCCATATTGAAAAACGTCATTCGAATGTCAGATTATGCCAGTTACGAGTCGTGATTGGGTAGTTTACGACAGTGGCTCCCCCATCTCATTCTCCAGATAAGTTTGTAGGTCTGTATACGCATATTGTGGAGCGAATCAAATGACCCCTAGTTGAGTAAAAACGCTCGCTGTATGTCGTTGTTAAAAACTGATAATGGTGAGTCTATAATAATCATTATTATTAATTAAGTTAATATTTTTAAGCACGCTTTTTAGGTGTGATTACGTAACGACTGAGATGATCATATTATTATAAGTAGCTTGGTACATACTGTATAATATGAGAAAGTAGGTAGACATGTAGATTTAATAATTAATGGCTAAACCCCACCACCTAGAAAGTCATCGAGCCGCCACTACGTTCCTGTTAATAGATTATATAAGCCAGATCTCACATCTAAACTCACCTCAACTGCCGCACAGCCATAAATATAACCTTCTAGGAACGTCGATCCGGTGTTGCATATGAACACCGCGCACATCTACTTAGCGACAGTCGCGCGTAACCTTTCGAAACGTATATACCTACATTTGGATGCGGTAACCGACGAATATAGGAATCACCAATTTGTATGTGTGTGTATGCGTTCTGGCGTCTTCGACTCGCAGCCTGAAACGCATGCGATTTGTTGATAGCAGCACTAGATTTTTTTTCAAACTAAAAACTCGCATTCGACCAATCTGCGGAGCTCCAATTGGCACAGTGAGATTTTTAAATAACGATGACGTCACATCGACGTATTCGATACGTTGCGTACGGACGAGTTTTGATGTGCGAACCGGCTAATTGTTTGTAAACTACTCCCACTACACAAAGGTAGGTGTACAAAATTTTATTTTAAGCTCAGCACATGGACTGACATCCTATAACAGTAACAAAAATGCTGACAATTCATGCGATATATGACGCCTTCTATAAATAATCTTGGTTAAATATGTATAGGTACTGTATAAAGTCTAAATAGTTTTTTTTAGTGCGATGGACCTTCAAACATTCTAAAAGAGATATTTCCTTACATCTAAAAAAATCTTCAGATAAAATTGTAGGTATTTATTTGTCACCGAGGTTTGCAATTATCAAACGAATATAGGCACAAATATTTCGAAAGCTGGTTATTGAATTTGCGTGGCCTAAACGGTCATAATTATTAACATTGTCAATGTCTGCTTATGTCATCTGCACTGTTTTGTCTTTTAGATACGCCGCTTCAGAATATTAAGAGCATACTTCAGTGAAACGGCAAATAATTTTCAACTATAAGCGGGACGAAATTTTGGACTCGCTTACAATCAAGAGTCGAGCTGTGAACACGTCAATTTGTTTCGTGATGGCGACGGGGTATTAATTATTTTTAAATCGTGTAAAGATGACTAAAAAACGTTACCCATTTACTTGAAAAAGAAAACATGTCAATGAATATATTATTATTGTTACTAATAGAACAATAAACAGAACATTAAATGGACGCATGTTGAATTTTTATAACAAATTATGTATTGTTCTGCAGGCGACGTTTGCACAATCTTCGCGTTGCGTAGTCACGA
Organism: Rhyacophila brunnea; assembly: GCF_057557595.1. NCBI lineage: Eukaryota > Metazoa > Arthropoda > Insecta > Trichoptera > Rhyacophilidae > Rhyacophila > Rhyacophila brunnea. The sequence goes on from NW_028232859.1 coordinate 7,512,689, forward strand.
TCGTTTTAGACCGTGCCCCAGCTGAAGTATAAGCCTTAAGGGGAAGCTCTACAGAATCGGCCTTGAGAATTGAAAATATGATTTTTTTACATGTGGTCCAAAATAACTGGTCTACTAGTTAATATAAAAAGGTTGCCGCCAATGTTTGTCTCAATAAACTCCCTCCAAGTGAAGCATATGAAGTGAAGCTATGGGGTGACCAAAAAATAGTACTTTCTAATAAATGTTACTAAATTCAATATGTTTATCAGTCCTTTGGTGTGAAGTATTGCAACTGATATGATGGATATGATAACTTTTTTGATTTTGTGTTAGCCACGATATAAACTTAATAATATATTAATAACTTTTTAACCTGAAATTGTCCGAGAACTAAATATACGAAGGATGTTGACATACATATCTTCCTACATTTTTATTTCATGTGCTATCAAAAAAACATTACTAATGAATAGTGTTTATTTGTAATGTTTAGGACCTACGTATTAAATATAATAGGTATTGTTTAATTCTAATGCATATTTTTTAAAACGTAGAATTTAGTGTCTGCCTATTATAAAAAGAAAGTGACTTTTTATTGGCTGCGCAACTTCACTTTTATACTAGTGAAACAAGTGGTAGGAAGAAGCATTATTGTATGTAAAGCCAATGGGCGAAATAATTTATATCATGAGTGCCGAAAAATAATTATTAACATACAGTCACTAGACACATTATTTTTTTATTAGTCCATCCGACTGGCGGGCGGCGCCAGGGCTGTCGACGCAATTAATTATATTGTACTTTTTAAATTTTATTTATAATATATTTTATTCAAGTTTTGTGCATCTTATGCCGGGTCCACACTGGCAACATGTCGCGCGACAACCTCGATAAATTTTACGATAATTATCATACTTATCGTAAAATTTAACGAGGTTGCCGGCGACATGTTGCCAATGTGGACCCGGCATAATATCCACTGTGGTTCACGTAGTGGAATGGACCTGTTGTTTCTGGGGTCAACTTAATTAAACTTAATTAAACACCCATGATAGAATTTTTCCAGTTTTAGTTGCATTATATTCCAAAACTCATTTCCGATTTTATAAATGGAAATTTCTTGGTGTACATAGTAAACAAACCTACGAATAAAAAAAGACAGGAAGGAACATACTGATTCATCGCCATAAAAACTGGCAACCAAATTCGCCATTTTGAAAAGCGACGACTTTGCGTAAACAAATATCGCGTGGTCTGCACGTGTGCGTTAAACTTAAATAGGTAATTTTGTGTATTTTATGTTTGTGTATAATGCATTGTTGGCCATATTTTCCGGTCTTTCTTGATTGCCGTGACACAATATGTTCCTTCCAGTCTTTTTTATTCATAGAAAAAAACAGTATGTTCTATTAGTTATATAATGTATTATGAATCTGTAATAAAATAATACACAATTAAAATATTTTCAAATTGAAAAAAACACATTTTCCTAGCTTTGAACCGTGCTCACTCATGAATGTCATTCTTCATTTAGGTAAGTATATACAAATTTTGATGTTATCTTGCAAATTAAACAGGTATCTGACCTTTTCACTATATTATACATGTACCTACATGCAAATGTAATGTTTTCAAATAATTGATATGGATTATATACCATCGTATTATTTTCTCGAAATCATAAACATACTATAATAGTATTTGAGTATCAACCTATGCTCAATTTGAATTAGGTAATAATAATAATATACCCGTAGATATATCAATAGTATGTTTGCTACGATATCCACCCAAGTTATCAGTATGTACTTACAGGTTTGATTAAAAACTATGACGAAATTAACATTTTAAAAATATTAATCCATATAATATTTTGACAGCCCTGTTTTCTGATCGGCGGACACGTGCAGTTGTTTATCAAATAACAATGTGTAAGACGGCCGACAATACCAATAATATTTTTTTTTTAAATAAAATCTCCGATGATTAGTGATTTTTGCGAAAATATCGATTTAAATAAACGTCCTAACGACGCCGATGTCCTTTTGATACTAGATTATATTTCAATCTCCTTCTCTTGAGCCCCCTCTTAAAGCAAACATTATATGCCTCAGATTATTGCACAAATTCATGAGTGCCACATCATATCTTCCAATGATACAGGCCTGGCGTATTGTAGAATGTCAAATTAATCTCAGTCATGAAACCCTGACGAAAAATAAGAAGTAATATTCCATTTACCGACATAATCCAGTGGCGCACCCAGGGGGGGGCAGGGGGCCTTCCCCCCCCCCCCCCCAAATATGAAAATCATCAGAATGATTTTACACATTGAAATCGAAAGCCAATAAACTATACCTTGGGCTCAGACAAATAAGACGGCAAAAAATGATTTGTAATTCTCCAGCATCCTTTTTAGTAAAAAATCTTAGATTTTAATTTCTAACACAAAAATTTCGAAACACCGATGTCAGGTTTTTTTAGAAACTCGTTCCCTAATGAAATTCTCGGTGTCCACCCGAATTCTGGAGTGGTATAGGTGATGGCTGGGGAGGGTTGACAGGGCTCTAGCCTGGGGGCCCGGGCTGTGGGGGGCTGGCGTGTCGGGTTGACCAGATAAGTGAGATAAACACACCTCATAAATTATCTTTAATAGTAAAAAAGTCGCCTGCGGCACTATTACACTTCATGACTATGAACATTTTAAATTATATAATTGTTCAATATATTTTCAGATTATTATGTGTCGATACTCGACAGCTCCATTATTAAAGTAGATGTATTGAAAATCGCCAATATTTCACTGTATAAGTACCCTCAATTTGAACTAAAACACAATTTGAAAACGTTAATATAGTGTTTCACACTGTCTAAGCGGTGGATAGGGGGCCCGTCAAAAACCCTAGCCCAGTGGTCGGCAAACTCATTAGTCAATAAAGCCAAATATCAACAGTACAACGATTGAGATTTCTTTTGAGAGCCAAATTTCTTAAACTGAAATTATATGCGTAGGTAGTAAGTAGCTAATTTACTTAATAAACTTCAGTTGAAGTTTTAAGTCCTAATTAAATTATAGGTAGGTACGCTGAATAAAACTGAATATCATACGTAATAATGATCTTATTTATTAATAAAAATTAAATTGTAAGTCAGGTATCCATAAAATTGAATCATGACAATGACTGACAAACTCAATGTGAATAATGGCCTTGCATCTCCTTGTAAAGTTAGGGTAAGTCGGGTTCGTATGTTGTTGATTTAATTTTGAGCACGATTCCAGGTTCTCATCAATAAATCGATTTCTCAATTTACTCTTTACTCTTACCACAAAACTTGCAATATTAACATTGTTGAAAGATTTTATTCAGTACCTAATTAAATACAGAACTTTATTTTTCTTGACTCTTCTCCTCAGTTGCTTTCTTCCTTGCATCATCGACAGAATATTTAGCGCAAAATTACGAGTTTTTAGTTGTAGTAGCTCTCTAAATTTGAATGCGCTAATTTTTCCCGACACATAAATAAAGATCGGTAAGCCATTTAAGTTTTGAATAAACGCGAAGTCTCGGTCTATTCAACATTACATTTACGGTTATCCTCTTCCGTTTTCTTTGCTTCTTCTTTGTAGCCATGTCAAATATGGCAGAGAGCATCTGTGGCAGAGCCGCACTCAAGGGGCTAAAGAGCCGCAGTTTGCCGACCACTGCCCTAGCCTGAGGGCCCGTTTCAGGATGTGGGGGCCATGGTGTAGGTACACCGAGTGCAATAGACAAAAGACCGATAAACGAGATATTAGGCTGTGTTGTATTGAGTAGGTTGTGTATAATTTAAAAGCAATAATACTTTTTTTGTCCATTTTCAATTAATATGTTGTAACCTCAATATTAAAAAACCAAAAATCTGCGATAAACATTCTTCGGCGAAAAGAACGACTACACCCACTACGGTGGTGTAATCAAAAGAACATTTTTTTCGGTGGAATTCGGCATAAATATTGTAGCTCTCTAGACCAGTGTTCCCCAAACTTTCGACATCTGTGTACCCCTTCTATAATTTTCGTAACACTGAGTACTCCTCGTCAAAGAAAAATGCATAGTACTTTAATAGCAATCAAAATATATTCCTTTTGTAGTACATAAACAAAATAATAATAAACGAAAAATAAAATTCATTCATAATAAAATATAAATAAAAGTTATATTATAAAAAATAACATTCATTATAAACCATGAGAAGGATGAAATTATTTATGTTGAAACGACAGATCATCATAATTTGGTTCCATGGTTATTAATTTTAATCTGAGATGCGGTTCCACACCCAAAGGCTGTTCCTTTCTTTGACTTAATATCTACAAATGCTGAAAAGGCAACTTCACATAGATATGAAGTTGAAAAGGGCAATATATTTCAAGAATTTCTCTGTTAAAACTGGATACACATGTTGCATTTGCAACCTAAATGATGTTTAAGTACACTCCTTATATTTATTTTGCAAGAATCCGTCTGAAGCTAATAATTCCAACGATTGCTATTCTTCCGCATGCAATAAACCTCCTAGCATGGATGTTGTATTAATGCTTGTTGCACCAGGCGTAGCCATAACCCGGTGCAGCGCGTACCCCACCAAACTCTTCCCGTACCCCAGGGGATATGCGTACCACACTTTGGGAAACACTGCTCTAGACCAAGCGGGTAGCACAGCCGATATTATTTAAGTAATGTTTAAGCATACTAGGTACACATTGTCCAGCATGGTCGCTGTTCACTTCCAATCCGCCAGTCGCTGATGACACGCTCAACGGTTACCGCCATTATGCCTCCAATTTAATAAAAACTAGGAGAAACTGTACAAATATATCGCCTTGTATTGTGAAATTATGTAAAAATATTGAAGAAGAAAAGAGCCTATGGGACTAATTTCCATTCTCCTCCTTCGCCCCCCCCCCCCCAGTAATAAATCCTGGGTGCGCCACTGACATAATCTGTATTGTTTTCGTTCCTGGGTGGGGTCAGGACCCGAACCCCTTGTGTAAGCGCCTGAGAAGAAGTGAAACGATCAAATAAAAACCCTGGCTTTGAAAAAACCATATACATATATTGTGGCCTCGTCGGGAATCGAACCCTAAGCTCCGGATGATAGCCCATTGTCTTACGCACTGGACCACGAGTAGCGCAACGTGGCATTGAAAGGTCCATGCGGCGTGGAAAATTTTACGAACCGGAGCGCTTGATAATTTTACGAAATTATCAACATAGATACCTATCTAATTTGATATGTATTTTATAAAAATAAGTGTATTAGATTTTTTGTTATGTTGTCTATCTAGCTCAGACGGTCAAATTATTTTTTCCACGAGAAGGAGCGATAATTTTGAGGAATTTATGAACCGGAACGGCGCTCCGGTTCATTTCGAGCCATGTGCCCATGTTGGAAACAGCTATGGGTGGAGAATATTTGATGGAGCTAATGATGAGTAATAAAGCTAATAATGATTCTAGTATAGCTAATAATCATTTAGGCTGATTATGATGTTGAACCAGCGCTCGAAATGGACAGGAACGCACCGGAGCGCCGTTGTGGTTCGTGGAATTCCAAAATATACCGTTCCGGCTCGTGGATTCATTTAAAATTGCGTTGCGGTTCGTTAGATTGAGATATTTATGTGTGAATGTATCTTTTAAAGTTTTTCTCAAAATTAAAAATTAACGAAGTTATGTCATGCCGGGCGTGCAAGGGTTAAAAATAAAATTTATGACATCCCTAAATTTCTTTCAATTTTCTTTTTTGTGTCGATACATCCGTGTCTAAATGCATTGTCTAAGCACTCCAAATAATTGCATACTTACATAAAAAAAGTAACTACAGCTGCAAGTTACAAAAGAATTGTGCCTTTACTGACATTGTTTGAAAACCTTTTGTACTTAAATAACTTAAATTCAATAAAAAATAAAGTTGGCACCTACATATTTGTATAATAATTTCTAAAGTATGAAACATCTCAGTACAGTCTCGCTTTTACCTTTGACTGGTATGCATTGCGAATTTACTTACCTACTAATTTATTACTTATATTTTATTGAGTGATAAAACTTATTTATTTTCATCGCCATCTAATCGCCGTGTTAATTTTATACCCACGTCTATTTTTGCGGGCAAAATTTTCAGTGGTAAAATTAATATGATAAAGTTTGGTAATTTAAATCGTACAATTCCGCTAAAATCTACTTATTAGTGATAATCGCTTGTTTTTGAAAACATTTTGTATTGTTTAATTTTGTTCTCTTAAAATTTGGTTAAACATCTCAGCAGGCGATACCTTTCTATATATTATATATAAGTATATTTTTTGTCGTTGGTATCCAAACTGATTTAACATATAATGCTGTTGACCAGTGGCCACAAGCAGAATTTTTTCGTTTTGAAAATGATAAATATGAGTGGATATTTATAAATTTTATGAAGGTTTAATTAAGTAGTAGGTACTTCGTGTAAATCTGCTAAAACATTAAGAATTCACTCCGATAAGCATTTAAGATCGACAATACAGTTAAAACAGGGTTTTCTGATTCAATGTCATTTCGACAATTGACTCGACGTGTTAAAAAATATTTATGACGTGTCGTAAACCCTTATTTTTACAGTGAATAATAAATAAATGCACCATTATGCCATTTTCCTACAAAAATGTTTTTGGTATGAAACTATTGAATAGCCTACCGTAATTAGTTTATTTTTAAGGGACGTTTCTATTGTGTTATAATTACATACGTTGTAACTTGCTACTTTAAAAATAATAGAAATAATAGATACCTACTATGTAGAGAACTTTTAGTTAATTTTTGTTGTAAATTTGTTTTAAAAAAAAAAGGAATATCCGCCAATAAAATTTTATTACTATCATAATAATAAATTATTGTTCTGTATTATCATTATTCATCACCGTGGCAATAATAATGACTATAATGAGACTAGGTAAGGACAAACAACACAAATTGAATCGTTTAGTTTAAAATACACTCACAAATTAGGTAGGTACGTGTTCAGTGCGGACAACAAATAATTTTAGATGGTAGTCATAGATTAAATAAATACGGTGGTAAGTTCTTTAATCTGAGGTGGTAAGTGTACGTATATTACAATAATGGTAACCAAAGCATCATCATTGTAACATATAGGTCATGGTCTCCACAACGAGGGGCTGAGAGGGCTCTAGCCTGGGAACCCGTGCTCAGGAGGAGCCCGGCGAGGCGAATCGACCAGATAAGTGAGATAAACACACATCACAAATTTGCTTTAATAGTAAAAAAAAGAATTTTCTTACAATACTATTATTTATAGTTATGTGGTTATACGAAACAATTCTTAATTGTTTATCAATACTGGACATCTCCATAATTCGTATGAATGTTTTAAAATATACAATAAAACACTAAATATACAGATTATTGTTACCCCGTACATACTGCCTTTATTCTTAGCGATAAGAAGGGGGCCCCACCAAAGATCCTAGCCTGGGGGCCAGCTTCACGATGTGGGGCCTATGGTATAGGTATATACATACACTACAATATTAGTCCTTATAATGTTGAATATAGGTAGGTACCTACTGATTAATGACAATTTTATATTATTCTATAGGAATCGTGTTTAGCAACTCGAGTTGCACCTTCCGTCATGTTTTATCTTATATAATTAATGATAATTCTTCTTCTACCCTGTCATGTCCTAATATTGGGGCATAGGGCAAGCATTGGCGCCACTTCCCTCGGTCCATCGCCATGCGCCTCCCGCCATGTCAGATCTGCAGCAAATAGGTCGCTTTTGTAGCACCGCTGCAGGGTGAGGGAGAGGCGGCCACGGCGATGGAACCCTTGAGGCTGCGCCACAAGGGTACGAAGTGCCGCACTCTTTGGCGGCATCCGGAATACGTGTCCCAGCCACGTAAATCGTTTCTTCGTGATAACTTTAATCACCGAAGGCTGCTGTGCTCACGAACTCGGGTATTTGTAACGCGGTCGTACCAATGTATCCCTAAGATTCGGCGGAGACATCGATTCTCAAAGCTCAAAAGCCGATAATTAATGATACACCATTGGTAATTTAAAATGCTATAATTACGTAGTTTGGTGATGATGGCTTGAACCTTTTCTTAGAAGTAGGTATGGCCTAATGGCCCTTATGGTGGAGAAGGTTCAAAAGAAATCTTTGAGGATCCTTTGTTTGAAGCTGTGTGGATGCCATCCATGGCTTTATCCGATTGATTTATCTTAAGAACGCTTACACACTGTGTTCAACCAAATTGCTTCGGATATTGGTATATTCCTCCTGCGTGAGAACGAGTTTATGTGAACGATTTATTATAATTATAATAATTATAATTCTTTGTTTTATAACTTCTTAAATAATTAAATGGCGTAGTTAGCTCTATCGGTGTACAGATATGTACTGTATAAATTTTGTATTTACTCGTCTCTGTATAGGTACTTACTATTTTTTCTAATAGTTGCTGCATCTATTTCTTTATTTTTAAACACTATTTTAATACTATTTCTTTGATTTTTTTAAAAATATTCTGTGCTCGTCTTGAATCTATAATCTGTAAAATTTTTCATATGTAAACTAATTTTTAATTTGAATCTTTATGGTAGGTATGTGGATATGTTGTTTTTTAAGTTTAATTAATTAACAAACTGAACTATCCCAAATGAGACAGTAATATAAGTTATAAGCAGTGACGAGTGGTGGTAGAAGTAACATGCCTGCTGATTGTGGGTGGTAGATAAAGTAAGAGTAAAGAATAATACAATTCTTGACGGTATACTTTGTTGAGACTAGGTTCTTTCGCCTGCGGCGCTGACAATCCTTGCCCACTTGCTCAATATACATCCACGTAAGAATTTCAAAGTTTATTGTTGCATTTATACATCCAACGTACGTACGTATGTAAAGAAAAAAATAAGCATACCGTTTTTTCGGAAAATTATAGAGCGTTCCTGTTCGTGAAATTTTCCATTTCGAGCACTGTGTTGAACACTAACTTAAGGATCTGCTATTGACGAAGTTGACAAAGGGGTGCGCGAGGAGCGGGGCTCGCCGCTGGAAGCTTAATCAGTACTGCGGGTCAGACAGTCCGATTTCAATATTTCGCCAACGATTATAGACGAATATTATACTTTCACCGTTTCTGCTTCGTACGTGAGCTCGCCCGTCACAGCGAGGAAAGAAATATAGCTATAATGATTTATTAGGGGGATCATTATGCCAACCCTAGCGGAAAAATACGAAGCTTGCAATTTGAGATTTTTTTTGATAATTTACAATTTAAACTGTATTAATTAATAAATAATATGTATCTGAAAACATTAAAAAGATTCTTTTTTTTCTAAGTCAAAAATAAACTTATTTAGTTTACTTATGAAATCTTATTTAGGTATGGTCCCAATAATAAATATAATAATAAATAAAAAGGATTTCAAGTTATACACATTTATATTTTTTATAAAAATCGATGTTTTTTAAATATATATAAAAGATATTAAAACTATGAATTAGTCAAAAAATCTTAACGATGAAAATTTGAAAACCTAATAAACTAAATTCTAATAATAAATATAACCATAAAAATAATGTAATAATAACGAAAGCTACGTACCAAATATGTGACAAATTCACATTTTTTTATAATTGTAAGTTTATCTTTGACTTTAAAAAAGAATCTTTTTAAAGTTTTCAGGTACATATTTATTAATTAATACAGTTAAAATTGTAAATTATCAAAAAAAATCTCAAATTGCAAGCTTCGTATTTTTCCGCTAGGTTCTCTGTTGGCATACTAAAGTATTTCGGCAAGCAATTTATGCAAAGTTCTTTATTTTAATTATTAATATAATTAATAATTTATATTTAATTTTGATGTTAATGGTAAAATATAATCCAAATATACATTTATTTTTATTTGCACCCCTAAATATCTTATCCATGAGCCGCCACTGATTATAAGTATGCAATATGTATTTTAATTTATTGTAACATTTTAATTATACTATGGTGTTTGGAGGGAATTGGTGTTGTGAGTAGAGTAGGGTATTGACTAATATACTATTGGTTATATTGGTCCAAGAACGCAAAATGTAATAGTGGTCACCGTTGATTGAGAGCGACATTCGCGATAGGCCCGAAAGTGTCAGATTATTTTCAAACACTGACATCTAGTGGCTGATAGAGACATTAACTCTAAAAAAGGTGTACTAAGCTTATGATAGTTGATAGGAGATGTCATGCATACATACTAAATAACAGTGCCACTGACAATGTCATCAATGAACAGTATGGAAAAAACTTACTTTTATTATACGTAATAGAAACAAAATAATATTGGTCCAAAGTTAGTGTAAGAAAGTCTCTAGAAACTGTGTTGTGTGCCATTTTTCAACGTCTTAAATTATCTACACTCTACTCTATTATAAGTTTACAAGCCAACTAATGATAATGAGTACAATTTACATTTTGAATCTACATTGTATTATTATCATTGATGATTGACAAAATAGACTAATAATTGACAATATCTTATTTTTTCTGTAACATGCCATCACTGCCATCTACCAATAAAACCATAAACGATTTATAAAATTCAATTTTACAAATTACAAAATGGAAACCTTATGATATTATCATAGAGGTATTAAATTAAGATATTATCTATGATGATGGATGCATTGTCTATGGTGCATATCATAACCAAAAGATTACCTAGGTAGGTAAGTAGGTTCAAAAAATTAGTAGTTTACCTACCTAGGTACCTAATCTCTTTTTGTAAATGTTACCCATGTCACCATGAAAATCTATTTATTTTACTTTCATTTTATTCTTATATTTTCATAACAAAAAAATAAACTTAACTATAGGTACCTATACATATATAAATATAAATAAATAAGTTCTTAAAATATTATAATTAGTAATAATTATTGTAGGTACCTAATCACTTAAAAAAACAATGGGAATAATGTGTTCTGAGTAGTCTCTAGCTATTAATTATAATTATAAAAATAAAATGTTGTTGACAATTTATCTATCTATTTAAGCCTCCCCCAAACCAAAGCGAATATTCGCAGCGAATTCGCAACGCCCTCGCTGTCGCTGTCGCTACCGCTTGGATTTGATGCGAATTTCGCGCTTGGCCCCACACCAAAGCGTCAGCGACGCAGCCATAGACTAAATAATTTTATTTACGCGCCAGATTTAAAAATTGTAAATAATATTAATATTTTACGACAATTATTCTATAATTTTTATGAATTAAATATGAAAAATACACGTACACTATAGCGCTTTCAGAATTGCTACAACTTTTACCCACTTCGCGTAAAGTGTATTTTAATTATCTGAAAACAAGATGTCAGCATTGGATGCAGCCATAGACTAAATACTAATGTCAAAGTGACAAGTCTTGACAAACAAACAAAATGTATTCATCATCGGATGACGAAGAAGCGTTTTTGTTACTATGCTTGGAAGAGGATGATAATGCCAGGTTTGACTATTCACACCATTACGTGTTTTATTTATTTTCATCCAATTCATAAACTATTTTCGACTAATTTACCTTCTTTCTAATTTCTTCTCAGGGAAAAAAGAAAATGGGTTCACGATATCAATGTAGAGAGAAGAAGGTATGGAGAATACCACACTCTGATGCCTCAATTGCGCAAAGACGAAAAGCGGTTCTACATTTATTTTCGAATGAACTTCGAATGTTTTGATGACATATTGAACGCCATCACGCATGATATTCGAAAATGTGATACCAACTATCGAGAAGCCATCTCGCCTGAAGAACGGCTAAGCATTGCATTGAGGTAAAAAAAGATGATGTATAATGATATAATTAAGTTTTATTATCAACATGTCTAAATAGAATCACAAAGATTATGGGGAATATATATTCGCATAATTCAATAGACTGTTTTCACAAAGCACTGACATTTAAAAAGATGTTTATCACATCGGAAATGGATGATATTCACAAATCAACTACAACTGTCAAATGATCGATTTGCAAAATACATAATTTATATTCATTGCCCAATTCTATATTGTCAGTGAGCTATTAAAATTTCATCGATTTAGTGTGATGTTGACATTAGCGTGTACCTATTCATCAGTAGTAATATCGTCTTATTTCCCATGAGTATACCTGACAAGTATGCTCTTTTTCTTTGATCTCCACAGCCTACCTCTTTCCAAAAGTCACCCTTTGCCAGTACCGTCTATACCTACTCACTGTACTACTTTACCAGTTGGCATTGCATTTTAGCAAATTACAATATTTAATCAATAAAAATTATAGTGTGTTTTAGGTGTATGGATGGGGAGATATGTAATAAAATATCTTGAAAATTTATAATAAATTTATTCAACACAATAATTCCGGAACATAAACACAAAACTTTGGAAATAAAAATAGTAAAATGAAAAAAAAGTAATTTAAGTAAAGATTAAAAGGCAAGGAAACAGTAAATAGTAAAAACACACATACAACTTCCTGGCATAACAGATATTAAACATGCATCTATGTAAATCAATAAAATAAATCATTATAAGATCACACATTTTTCTCATCATCTCTCGGTCAAGTTATTACACATTACACGTTTTCACACATGAAAGTGAACATAGCATTTAGGTATATTATGTAATATTATGATAACATTGAAAACAAAATTTATTTATGTACTTACTTACATTATTCTTTTTAAATACATTAATACTGAATGATCGTTTTGATAATCATTATATTATATTATTGCAAATTTATGAACAGTATTACTATAAGAAATTATAAATAAATACCTACTGATCCAGATTGAAAAAGGCAGTTAGGTATATACAGCAAAGTAGAAGATACTATTCAGTATAGACGTTTAGAGAATTGGGTTTAATTACATACATAACATTAACTATGAAAAAAGATGATGGCAACTCATGCGTGTACAGTAATTCTTGACTATTACAATAAGCAATTCCATGATGAAGAACATAATATAATAGGGCACAATAATATCTGGACATATTTTTAGTTCAATAGATTTCTAAAATAAAACAATTCAAAATTAATATTTACTACAAAATCAAAAATAACGCTAGGTACATAGTAACAGATTGTAGAAAGAGTTCGGATCGAGTCGGAATTACTCTCTCATTTGTATACGTCCACATATTGTAATGAAGCCATCGTAGATGCACGATCACGATTGTGTTTCAACAATAATTATTTTGAATTAAAAAAGAAGGTGACGGCGGTGTATTTATGTTACAAATGAGGTTGGAAGTTGGAACACAACACGAATAATCAACAAAAAAATGGCGGTTGAATAAAATGTAGAATACATAGTGACATTATTGCCAGTATAATTTAGTTAACTTATATTTTACAATGAGTGATTTATGATTTTTATTTTGTGAAATCGTTTAATATATTATGTGAAAACTACTTTTCAAATGTTAGTTTTGTGAATTTTGATTATTGCAATGTGCGATTAATTCCCACCCAACAATTATTACAACATACATAGATAGGTACGAGGGTGGGTCAATAATTCCTTAGAAAAAAGCATTAAAACAGGTTTTATTTTTGTATTTTTTTTTTATTTCTCAACATAATTTCCTTGGAGCTCAATACACTTGGTTAGACGTTTCTCAATTTTTTTTAAACCGTCAGAAAAATAAGTTTTCGGAAGGTCCTCAAAATAAGCATTTGTCCGATCGATGATTTCTTCATTTGAAAAAAAACGTTGTCCACTTAGCCATTTTTTTAAGTTTGGGAAAAGGAAAAAGTCACTGGGTGCTAAATCTGGCGAATACGGTGGGTGGTCGACCAATTCGAACTTCAATTCTTCAATTTTAGCCATTGATCGTAAAAATGTGTGAACACGGGCATTGTCCTGATGAAAGAGGATTTTTTCCCTGTTTAAATGAGGCCGTTTTTCTTCAATTTTGTTTTATAGCTGGTCCAATAAAGATGCATAATAATCCCCTGTTATTGTTTTTCCTTTTTCCAAATAGTCAACGAAAATAATTTCACGTGCATCCCAAAATACAGTAGCCATAACCTTACCAGCTGATTTTACGGTTTTCGCCTTCTTTGGACATGGTTTGCCTTCGCAATCCACTGCTTTGACTGTTCTTTCGTCTCGGGAGTATAGTGGTGTATCCATGTTTCATCTACAGTCACAAAGCGACGAAAAAATTCATCCGGATTGCGTTGCATGAGCGACAACAGGGCTTTAGAGGCCACCACCCTACTGCGTTTATTGTCGACTGTGAGCAAACGCGGCACCCATCTTGCAGAAATATTTTTCATGCCCAATTTGTCATGTAAAATAGAAATGACGCTACCTTTTGAGATCCCTGTAACCTCAATTATCTCACTCAACTTTAATCTTCGGTCACTTAACACCATATCGTGGATTTTATTGATCATTTCTGGTGTAGTCACCTCTACAGGACGTCCTGAGTGTGGTTCATCCTTTGTTGATGTACGACCACGTTTAAATTCATTTAACCAGTTATAAATAGTTGCAAGTGAAGGAGCAGATATGCCGTGAACTAAATCCAACTCCTTTTTTATTTCCTTTGCTGTTAACCCTTTTATATTAAAATGTTTAATAACAACTCTAAACTCAATTTTCTCCATTTTCCATTTTTCCATTTTCCACAAGCAAATTTTTTTTTAAATGTACGAGAAACACACAACAACCCGACCAATCTGATTGAAACTTCGCAGCATACTGAATCGGTAGTGCCGCTGCATGAAAACAAACCGCTTGCAGTACTAGTCGCGCCACCTGTCGGCTTTTCTAAGGACTTATTGACCCACCCTCGTACCTAAGGTAGAATCTCGATTATTCAGAATTCTATATGATCATCGGTTTCGTAAGAAGTTGATGCGATTTAAAAATTATATAGGTAGGTAAGTACTAGGTAATGAAAAATAGTAAAACAGATTACTTTATTAGTTTAGATCCAATCTATTAAATTAGTCTATATAATCGAGTTCAACTCTACAATCACTTTAACACACTGTTTAATCACTGCTGACCTGTTAATTAAAATTTAATTACCACATTTAAATATCATGTTAATTATATGTAATGGCCAACTTACGCAAACGCGCCAGTCGCGGTGTTAGCACCTAATGAGTTAATGTGCGAACATAAATTATGAGATGAAATTAGTGTGAAAATGCAAAAAATTCTAACATAAAAACATGGAACAGCTCTACTGCAGTGGCGAAGGGTGGAGGTGGTCTGTGATATCTGACATAAATGGTGCACACTAAACTTTGTCAGTCATATAAATATTATTTTGTTTTCATTAAACTAAGAATACAAATTACACATGGTGTGGATTAGTTTTAAGATTCAATTAATTTTGTTAAGCCCTACCTAAAGTAGACCATAATAGATATTAGATAAAAATATTCTTCCATCTATTATGAATTGATTAGGAGGGGTTTAATTGAATTTTAAAAACTGAAAAACTAAGCAGTACCATCTGCAATTTGTATTCTTAGTTAAATAAATAACAAAATAAATATGACTTTGTACTATTTATGCCAGATCTCTACCGCCTACCTGCACCCTCTGCCACGGCTCTACTATGTATCAAATTTTACTCAATTGTTAAAATGCCAGAGGCAGGATCAAGCGAAAAATTGTCAGTCTCAGCTTGCTTCTCCTGTTCTTCAAGGTGAAGATGTTCTTGTTCTATCATTAACAGCCCTATTTTTTTTTTTGTACTCAGCTGCAACTTACGGGAAAATGTTTTAATTGTTGCAGCATGAGCCAACATAATCATATCCACTGAGTCCATTTTATTACTTTTTTTCCCTTGGAGATAATGTATCATTTTTTCCAGATTTGAATTATCCTTTTTATGTTTACCGGCCGACGTCTTCGGTGTTGTGGCTGTTGCCTGGTGATCACTGATTGATGACGTTATCGATGTTCCTGCTTGTGATAAAACAATTTTTTCAATCTCCGTATCTTCGTGATACGTGGCCATCCAATCAAAACTTTGTATGTCATCAGGTTCTTCGCATATTTCTTCGCATACTTCTTCGCATACTTCTTCGCATACTTCTTCGCATATGTTGGATGATGTTTTGGCGAACGTCAGAAATGGTCGGAACGACAACATTTGGTCGGCCCACATCCATTTCTTCTTACATATGTTTTCTTGGCCGGTTTTTGTTTTTCTGGACCGGAGATCCTTTGCATATGTGTCCCGTAAATTTTTCCATCGTTTTTTGGCTTGTTCACCTAAACAAAAATAATTATTTTACAGATTTCTTGCGACCGGTGATACTTTCTACACAATTGGCCATAGTTTTCGAGTTGGATTTTCGACAGTGAGTGCAATCGTGACACAAGTTTGTGAAGCTATATGCAGAAAATTAGAAAGTGAATATTTACCCCAACCTACAACAGAAACTTGGAAACAATCTGCTGAAGGGTTTAAGAATTTATGGAAATTTCCTAACTGTATCGGCAGTGTAGACGGTAAGCACGTCACCATCAAGTGTCCAGGCAAAACTGGCTCCAACTACTGGTGCTATTTAAATAAATTTTCAATCGTGCTTATGGCTATCGTTGGACCAGATTATAAATTCATATGCGTCGACATTGGTGGTTTTGGCAAGAACAGCGATGGAGGAATTTTCGAGACTTCCATCATGGGAAGACGATTTGAAGCAAATAAAATGAATGTTCCGGGACCTGAAAATCTCCCTGGACAGAATCAACCTTGCGAGCACGTCTTAATCGGAGATGAAGCTTTTGGTCTGAAAACATATATAATGAGACCCTTCCCATATAGGCAATCGAGGACAGATCCTTTGAAAGAAAATTACAATTTAAAACTCTGCGGTGCAAGAAGAGTAGTTGAAAATGCCTTTGGCATATTGGCTCAGAAATGGCGAATATTTTATAGACCAATAGAAACAAAAGTATCCACCACAATTCTCATTGTGAAAACGACATGTGTTTTACATAATTTTGTGCGAACAAAAAATTGCAATGATCGGTTTTTTGAATTTTTAGAGCCACCGGAGCCTGAGCTTAGAGCTTTTACTAATTTAAACAACGATCCAAGACGTGCAGCGAGATTAGCATTTTCTACTCGAGAAAAGTTTGTAAACTATTTTAATGAATGAATACTAAAATAAATTACAGGTATAGCCAAAAAGCTCCTTAAATCTTAAGTTAAATTGAGATTAATCCTGTGCTGTTATGCTGCATTGCAGTGCCTTTAATAAAACTTACTGTCACTACATATTGAATATCATTCTCATATGGCATACCTATATCTAATAAATTCAACATAATATATCATAATATTTCAATAGGTACTCAATATGATTAATAGTTTGTGCACATAACGTCTATTTAAAACTGACAATAATTTGGAATCAATATTAAAATAGATTCATACTAAGTACCTACCAGTAAAACAATTAATTTAACAATAATTAATAGTGTCTAAAATTGTGTCTGATATAATTGTTGTAATATAATTTATGTATATTTCGTTATGGCTTACACCAAAACAAAATATGTCACATAACTATTACTTCAATATTTTTGCAGGATCATTCAATAAAAAATACTTGTGTAGGTTAATAAAGTTTTTTTAATTATTTTTGCACAGAATACAAGAAAATATTTATATAATAAGATTTATATTATAAGATATTGTAATAAAATGGACAAATATGAAAAAAAATTACAGCAGAATAAATTTTATTTATATACCTAGGTAGAATTATTAGTCTTCGTCTGCCAGAAGAATTTTCAAAAGCATCCCCATCTCATTGTGATTTGACAATTATTACTACCTTATAATTATATCATATTTTATAATTTGTCTATGTATATTTATTTTTATATACTTACATGATATATATATATATATATATTATAACTTGGTATAACATGTACATTTCTATTTTTGGCAAATATATTTCAATATTATGTAAATAGATATTTTGTTTTTTTTTACCTACCTGTTGTGTTATTTATGGTCATGACCAATTATTTATTCCGAAATAAACTAATAACCGTAGTATTTTGGATACTCCTGTTAATTACTAGAATTACTGTTATAAAAATTAAAAACAAAATGAATTCACTAATGTACACTATTTGAAAATACCTCAGAAATATATCGACCTACTAGAAAACATCTTTACTATAGATACTAAAATATGACACTGAGCAGGACTTGAACCGTTTGTGCCGAAGGTACTGACATCCGAGAAAGGTTTGGTGCAGTAATCTGTATGGGCGATGTTGAAATATGGTGGCTAAATCGCATCGTTTAACACAACTTCACTAATTATTATCCTACATACAAAACACAATTATTCCTAATATGATAAAGCTTATTTTGTGGGTACCTAACTTTTTATATATACCTAATTTTGTTATGTTTTTGCCACCGCACTTGTCAAATGTATACATTGATTTATTAAATTCCATACTAAAATGTACGTAAATTTATAATTTTACAGTAATTACATTTTTACCACTAAGAAAGTTGTTTTGATTCTATTCATTCGCCATGTCTATATTCGCCCCAACGCTTAGGAAGAGAAATCACACAAAATTGGCTGTTTTACTGCTAATACCGTAAAGGGTAGTTGAAAAATGTTTATTTAATTATTTAAAAGACATGTTGAGTACATAACAAATTATTAATTCAAGAAGTTCACAAAACACTACCTTCCAGAGACATAGATGATAATTGTGGAGAAGAGTCACGCGTACTTCTAACGTAATTCCAAAATGATTTAGGATCTGACGTTAACTTCCCCCCAATACTATCAATGTACCTATGTCTTTGTTTTCTTCCATTTTTTGTGATGCAAGTGGTTTAGTCGTATGTTTTTAATTAAATCAAAATTGAACCATCTTGGGTAGCTGCGCGAAGAGCCCGATGATTTTTTAAAAAAAAATGACTTGTCAAATAAATTATATATACTTATATATATTGGTAAAATACCTTCACTACAGCATTGATGTCACTAATCGAGTATAAAATTTCCCAGTCAACATTCCGAAATTCATAATACATGTGCAATAGGTCGCCCTTAAAGAAGTTCCACAAATTATTATTAATATACTTCGATTCAGTGCATTCACTGTCTCCATTTCCAAAATTATGATGTTGAATACGAATATTTGTGAACTGTAAAAAATTTAATGGCAAATCTATTGAGAGCGCGGGGTGATATTCAGGTATGTAGTATGTTTATGTCCATAGAAACAGGTTTTAAGTCATTCATGTTTGTCTGAATAATGTGGACCAGGAAGATAGAAATGGAAAAACGGGTCTATCCAGTATTCACCCCATTCCACGGTAGTCGTTTTTCTTAATAAATATAGGTACATCCAGGGAACTCAGAAATAATGGGAACTGAAATGCATAACGGGTAAGACGATAGCAGGTAACCGACTAGAGTAAGGAAGAATCCGGGTTAAACTTACACTCGTGTCAAGAATACGTTGTACGTCGAATACTGAAAACGGCTCTCGGTTTATGCATTTACGCTCATTTAATGTTGGTGTATTACACACACACTATTGCACGTGGATAATGCGTGCTTCATTTTCGTAGGACACTCACACATTCAACATGCGGCGAATTGAATATAGCATATCGGTATTCTATTTATTATCTGTTCTGTGGGTATATCAACAGAGGAATCATAAAATGGGCCTTGGCCCTCACCCTTGCCTTATTCATCCTCGTATATTATGACACTTTCACTTAGCTAGTCTCTTAGTTCACGTGAAGTTCAATAGAAGTACGTAGCAGCGAAGAAGGAAGGAGCTAGCAGAGGCCTTCATCTAGCAGTGGATTGACCCCGAATAATATTATATTATGTCCAATTATAACTAATAAAACCATCCAATCCGTATTAAATTTACTTTTTCTACTGTCATGTTGATAGTTTAAGAATTCCATGCCCTGGCGAATTCACGTAAGTACTCGGGCAGAAAATTTACCTAATTCATGAATAAGGCAACAGGCTTGACTATTACATGAATTAGCCAAAATTTAGCCCATTTCATGTAATAGTCAATTTCGCACATTCGGCGTAACATACAATACAATAAAAATGCAAAGCTGTATGTTAGGCACCTGCAAAAAAATCTTAAAGATACCTACATAACCTAAAGAAAATATTCTTGAATACTATCAAATCACGATATTATTGACAAATATAAAATGACAATAGGTACTTACGTTACCGATACCGAAGAAGATGGCAGTATTGGACACAAATTGCATCAATGATATAAAATTATTGTTATATTTGAATGCTCGATACCGAAATGTTAACAATCGCAGCGCTCCATATTGAACTTTATAAGATAAATAACTGTTAGTGCACTAACAAAGCTATAACGTTATGACGCACATTAATATTAATGTGTATTTTATAAATATCGGGAAACAATAATTATTGTATTTTTTATCGTATCCATGCTGTCAAAATAAATGTAGATAGGTTAGGCAGCGACGGTAATCAAATACTTTTTTTTACATATTATGACGACATCCTTACCACTTTCACCAATTTCGATGCCAATCTCATCCCATATTTTATCTTTCTTTCGTATATTTTTATACTCCTTGTCAGACAAATCGTAAAGAATTCGATATTTCCGGACCAACTCTATCAGCTTTTCAATCGTCCGAATCGTCGCCATTTTGATTTTACTAATTCCCTTGGCGAAATTGTCCGCCGCGAATAAATTCGCTGTCGACAGAGTTCCCGAAAATCGCAGCGAATATTCGCTGCAAATTCGCACTCAAGACGCAAGGCGGTCGCGCAAGCGTGCTCTGTCCCGTAAGCCAATACGAGCTTGATTGGCGAATAATTCGCTGCGAATATTCGCCGCGAATATTCGCTTTGGTGTGGGGGAGGCTTTGAGTGTATTTTGGTGTAAAGTTAAAAATGTTAATATTTCTACATATGTTTTTTTTTTTTGTATCAACGATTTCGACCTCATGCCTGTTTAATTTTACGTGCAGAATTTAAATTCTATGAAATTTCAAACATATTATTACCTATATAATATAATTATTATTATTTTGTAAGTAGGTAGGTAGGTACTGTATATACTATTATACCTACTTTACTCGCCGAGTAGCCATAATTATTAATTCATCCAGGTTTCAGATTCCATTCGGGTTTGACATACACATCCCATTCTTCAAATATGTTTGTAGGTCTGTACAAGGAACATTAATTTATTGTTTTAAACATTTTTATTAATTTATTGATTAGGTAATTTAAATTTTAAAAATAAGAGATTTAGCCTTCTTTCAATTTTCAAGAAATCTTCATGCCGGCGCTCCATTGGCACACAAGTCAGACGATTACAATCGACGGACTTTTTTTGCGTGGAGCACCCCAGATCTGCTGACTTTTTAATCCGAAGACCAGCTTAATATGTTATAACTTGTGACATGAAGTCACCCTACGACATGACGTAATTGTGACGTAACCTCAATACACGCATCATGGCGAGCCGCCCAAGCACACGGCTCATCATAGATATTATTATGCTGAAACACCTATTTGTGTATGGGGACAATGAATAACGCCAGTATTTGAGTAGCGTTAATTTCTCGAATGCTATTATCACTCCGGTAGTACGTCACAATGATGTCATATGACGTCATGTCGACCGGGTGACTTCAACTCGCAAGTTACAACATAAGGCCCCAGGGGCTCTATGTTAGAACTTGCGAGTGCAAGCTTCCCGGTCGAGATGACGTCATATGACATCATTATGACGTACTACCGGAGTGATAATAGCATTCGAGAAAATAGCGAGTGGTCAGACAGCGGCGCTATTCATTGTCACCATACACATATAGGTGTATGATAATAATATTTTCTATGGTTATTCTGTGCGCGGTCGGCATGCCTCGAGCGTGACGACACAATTACGTCATCTCGTCTGGTGCCACACGAGACGAGAGTTAGGAAATCGCGGTGCAGGCTCGTTGGATTTCAAACATGTTTGATACCTATTATAAGCCGGCGCTCCATTGGGACGCAAGTCAGACGATTTACAGTCTTCAGACTTTTTTTTCGCGTGGAGCACCCCAGACCTGCGGACTTTTTAATCCGCAGACCAGGCTCGTTGGATTTCAAACATGTTTGATATTTTTGCCAGACTTCGTCAGTCGATCACTATGCAAATTTGATATGACATTAATACGCAATCATTCGGACCGAAAAAAAACTGTAAATGTTTAAAACATCGTTAATTTGTTAATTTACACATTAGAAAATGAAAGATTTATCAATTATTTTTTTAAGTAGGTATTTGTATTTATGAAATTCATAAAAGAAAATGTAAACTTGTGTTGTTTTCATTTCTCTATTATTTTATGCAAGTCTACATTTATTATAAATAACACAACATTGTAGGATTATCGGAAGACATTACGATAATCGCAACTTTTGACAGGCCGACTTTTTTATTCGTTCGTTGATCAGTAGCAGAGCATAGACAATTCAGATGATTTATTGTCCCCTCCCCCCTTTTGGCTCGCCAATTGAGCACTGGCATAAGAGAGAACGCAAAATTTAATTAGGTATGTTACTTCACTCCCATGCCATTTTATGTAAATTGTACAGGTAGGTAGGTGTACCTAATATTTCAGTATCATCGAAAGAATGATATTGCGATATGTTTAACTAACACAACTGTTTAAACGACCAAATCGTCCGATTTGTCTATTCTATGCTACTGATCAATGAACGAGCAAAAGGGTCGAGCTTTGACTTTTAATTTTTTAAAAGCCCGCGGTCTTGAGATGTTCCGTGCGGACACCGTCTTCCAATGACATCGTCTGACATGCGTGTCAATGGAACAGGGGCATTACACGGTGATCGTCCGTTGGTCAGCATAAAAAAGTGACGACACCAGGACTTGACCGCGGACTTTTAGCTCTTCAATGAGCGCCAGTATAAAATGAATAAGCACTTTTATATTAAATTCTCCACTATCAAATTACTATACTTTATTTTCAAATCTAAAATACAATTTATTGGCCCTACTGATTGTGTACAATCACAACTTAGTAGCAGATAATCTATGAATAGACGACGATTGTGGCACGCAAAATATGTTTGAAATTTATAACACTAGCTTGCGCCACGTGAACGCGTCTTTGTGACGTCAGAATATTGATCGCCGAGAGATCGTTCATCGTCTTTGAAAGACGCCATCTTGGCAAACTGTGAAAAAGTGGTAGAGGTGTCAATTAACGTAAAAATCTGTAATCATCCGTGCTCGGATAGACTTAATTGGATTTATTCCGGTTTATTTATTGTACACCCTTTGGAACGGACCAAGGTAGGCAATTATTTTTGACTGAATAAAGACATTATAACATTTTTTCTATCATTGTTATTGCTCACAATTTTTGCCGACTTTCCTGTAGAGTCCCGTTATTTCTCTATAGATTCATAGAAATGCTATCGATACATTTGGAATGATAGATCAAAGTTCCGTTGTGCTATTTGACAACCAGTTGATAAACAACTGCAAGTGTAATAAGAGTTTTCACAGTAATAATTGTGGGGAACGTCAAGTCGAGGGGTTGGGCTAGGTATATTCTAGGGGTCAGCATCCTTTTGATATTGAGAATCCTCTAGGTTCGTGTATGTTACTTGTTCTCGTAGATTAAGTTATTCTCTCATATATCATGATTTAGTTAGAATAGATATTCCACAGGTTATAACTGCAATAAAAGAGAAATTGACGTAACTAAAATAGTGCATTGCAATTATTATTACATAGTCCCCCTTTGTTTATTCAGTATCGTAAATGTGTTTTCGTTTTATAATTTCATTACATTCTCGTGTGCTTGTGTGATTTTATTAACTCCTTTGTTCGAAAGTCCCGTCATTTTTCTCAGAAAGACACTCATAAATGAGCCAATTCAAAGTCTTGATTTTACCCAGCAAATAACTAAAACCTACACGCTCCAGTGATTTTCTAATAATTCTAGTCGATACAAATTCATTGTGAAACATGATAGTGAGCCATTTGGAGGTTTTCGTTTGGCAACATACCTTTCAAGAAAAATAAAATGAAATATTAACAATAAAAGTGATCTATGTCAAATATCAAAATGGTCGTTATCTAAATTGTAATGTCAACTCTTTGAGAGTGAAAAGTGAATGTTTATGGATATAATAGGGAAGCGATCCTTGCGTACATTTCTTTTTCTTCATAATAATTTTCAGTAATATAGCAAATTGAAATCTTTTTGTTGTGTTTGATATACCATCTATCAATATCATTTTGCTAGCTGTCTAGCCACACGAAAGTGAAGTTTTTTTTTCGAAGGCTATTGAGTGCTCTAAATTTCTGATTTATACCTAGCTATATCTTCAAATGGTAAAATCTTAGAATAAGCATGTGAATTCTAAATAAACAATAAATTGGTGTAAATTTATACACATACCTAAATAGGTATCAGGCAAACATGCCATGCCTAACCGACTCTTAGAATCAACAATTTTTTACTTCACATTTATTTTATTGAAAAAATATATTGAAGGTTATTGAGTAATTGTTTTGTGCCTGCTCAAAGCAATCTATTAACATTTTCATGTTTTTCTCAGGTTTACATAAAAATATATGTAATGATAAGCAGTTAAAATGATGATCCCAAATTCTATGATAGGAATTGCCGACTGAAACATATCTGAAGACGGCTTTTATGTGTCTGATTGACTGCTTATTCATATTTATTCCCACTTTCAAATATTATTACTGATCATTTACTGTTAATGATACTGCAAGGATTAACCGAATGCTTTACGCATTATTCGCAGCTCTGCCTGCCATCTGTTCAATTACACAGCAGCGGTATGTGTTGGGTGCAAGGCGCTCACAGGCTTGTAGATCCCTTAAAAATGTTGTCTATTCCTTTAAACCGTTGTTGCGTAAACACGGCAAAGTTGTGAAAATTTTATTATGTTTGGTGGCTTTTGCCAAAACTGCAAATTTGTTATTTCGCGATCATTTTTAAGAATATTTTCATATTTTAAATTGTTTTGTTTTTAAAATCCTCAGTTGCTAGTGAAATTTTGTTTATTGCGAATGTCCGAAATGTATCCCCCGTGATCAATAGGGGGTTACCTGTGTGTAGTTGACATAAACACGTAAATGAAATATGAATTTGTTGTCAGGGTCTTGCAAGATTATGAAGCTATGACACGACCTTAAATGACAATTCATTTTAGTGGATTTTTGATGTGCTGAATGACATTCAATTCAATTCGTAAATAGATTTTCAATACATCGTAAGGTTAGTGATGCATTTGACGCCATCTTCAAATACTTAGTTAGGTATTGGCAATCTATGCAGGAGGACTCATAGGAAATGGCATGGTCGGCGAGTAGAGAAATGGTTAATTATATGAGTACTGCTTAATGTATCGACACGCGGTGAAAGGCCAAGCGAGTATGAATAATAAATTTGTAAAGTTGAGTTGCCTTCGGTTTAGAGATTAGAGCACCCTATTGATTACTATGATGATTTTGGATTATCTCAACAGCTTTGATTTTGATATTTAAAGTCATATCTTAACTACTAATGGATTCCAAAAAATTACAACAAAAACTGACATTAAAACTAAAACATATTCTGTCACGCTCCGGCATCGGAGAGTAGGGCGGGTACAAGATCACTCAATTTCCTTTGGTGCATCGCCATGTATGCTTGTCATATGACATTAACATAGGAACCCAATTAACGCTTTCGCTGCTGAATAGATAATGAAATTTTAATTGCCCCCTTTAAAATGCACGTTAATTACATCGATTGGCCGCCTGGTCATTACGCACCGTGTGCGTCTTCCGCGTCCAAAGTATTAAGTAGCATATGAGATATTTAATTTAACTCTATACTGAATTTATAGATTTGTTTGATATTTGACAATTAGCTAGTGAAACACATATAACTATGAGTAATTGAAATTAAAACAGTTTCAGGAAATTACTCGTAGCATATTCCGAATAGAGGGGTTTAAGCCTAATGCACTTGTAATCACTGATAAATGAGCTTACCGAACTGCAGGTCAGCTACACAGTGTATCCGAACATCTCTTAAAACAATATGAGAATCGCTATCCACACCGTGTGCTTACCACCAACTGCAGCCACAAGCAGTCATGTTTGTAGTAGGTCATCGTCGCTGAGCAGAAGTTGACGTGATCGGTGCAATTATCAGTGGACACTTATTTGTTTCAGTAAAGGGTCTCGTTCGCGGGTGTGTGCTTAGTTCTCTAATGGTGGTAAGGTGGCAGCATGTCTGCTCTCTCGACGCCAGCCGGCGGAGGATCCTCAACGGCGCAATCGCAATCCAAACCCACCACAGGCAAGAGCAAGTTCCAGAAGTTGGACATCAATAATCTGTACTGCCACAGCAGGGTGAGCCATCCTCTAAATTAACATTATTCTTCTAAAAGCCAACTCCTCCAAATCATATTGTAAAATATTGTTATATGCACCTCGGATACTGCCGCTCTAAAGAAGATTTGGAGTTGTTCTTGTGGATGTTTTTCACATCAAATTATTAAAACAACATGTTTTACTACCTGGTAAGGAGCTGTATTATTTTAACTTAAGACAATTATAATACCTACATCTGCAGTTGAGACAATGATGGCTATATACCTAAATGTAGTCATAATATTATCTCAGATGTTTTTAATGATTAAACTTTTTATTAGCACTCAAAATGATGAACCTTATTCTGTGATAGGAATTGCCGGCTGAAACATATCTGAAGATGGTTTTTTTTTTAATTTTATTCTGATTGAGTTGCTACTAATATTTATAAATATGACGAATGTTGAAATTTTAATTATAATACTATGTTTTCCAAACATTCAAAGGTACACAATAAGTGAATGAGAAAAGAATTGTTCTTTATTATTTAAAAGGTAAGTTACATAATCCTTTTGTAATTCATTGTAGGGTGAAAATTCTGAACCGTCATCAGTGAAGTCTCAACTGTCGCGCAAACATGGCATGCAAAGCTTGGGTAAGGTCCCCTTGCCTCGCCGACCCCCGGCCAATCTGCCCTCCATAAAGACCGAATCAGGACAGGAAACATCTATTATTAGGTACAATACAATATCAAATTTATCACCATAGGAACGGATCAACAAACTGATCACATGATCGTCCCCGTAGACAGCAATTTAGGTTATTTTAGTTCCGAAAAGGCTGGTGCATATTGCGGGTATTGAATGCATTTTATATGATGATCCCAATTCTTGATAGGAATTGCCGTCTGAAACACAACTGAAGATCGCTTTTAGATATCTGATAATTTGCATTCATACACCATTTTTAGACTTCACTGCATCACATCACAACACAATTGCATAATTTAATTATTTTTTACACCATTATAATATTGCAAATATGGCACATTGCGTACATAATAGTGTTATCAACATATTTGCTGATGGCAACAATGAAAAGATGTTTACAGTTATCTTTCAAACTGTTTAATAAATAATGGTACAAACATTTCTTATGCCTAATCAAATTGGTCATAATATTTTAATCATTAGTCAACTGTATTATTCAAATAATGAGTTTGTCTATGTCTGTGTTTAGGTATTTATATGAAAGTGAAAATTTATTTTACAAATGGTCTCTTGTACAAAAAAAAAATGATTACAATCAAAGATATTCTGGAATTATTGTTTTAATTAAAAATGTCACATGTTCTAACTTGCAGTGTTTTTTTTGTCTTCTGTAAAGTTTGACAAACTATGCATAGGTATAGGTAGCCGGTCTAACCCAACTGACATAACATAGCGATGGTGCAGATCACAAACCTTATATGTCAAATTTCATGATTTTGACTTTATGGTATCAAAAAATCAACAACAATTTAACGGATCTGTTGAACTTTACCTCTTATGTCAATGAGAAATATAGCCCAGTTTATTGATCTTTTAATTAAAACTCCTATGTCATATTCATCGTATTATGCTGCAAATAAATCAGTTTTAACCTTCCCCTGTAAAATCGTATTTTTTGACTAAGGAGGTTTGTGATCTGCACCATCGAAGGTTATAGTAGGATATACACGTAACTGAAATTGTGTTCCAAATTCAGGATAACATTAATTGTTTCAGTAGACTCATCAATGTCTATATTTTTTTATTCCATATAAGTCTTCAAAGCTATTTGGATTGCGTCATTCACTCTAATGGTTTTTGTCCGGCAGCGTCAATTCCAATCAGCAACAATCTCAATCGCAAGCGACCCCGCCCCCGTCGGCGGTAACATCGGTCCCCTCTTCTTGTGCGGCCGTTCCTCCCGCCTCCGCTCTCCAGCAGCAGCAGCAGCAACAGCAGGCACAGAGCGCCCCGCCGCCTCCTGCTGCCCCCGCTCCGGGACAACCTCCGGGACAGGGAGCTCCACCCTCTCAGATCGTCGACCACCAGCACCAACCATGCCCCCCACAACAGCAACATCAGAACAACACGGTCCGTCTGCCACTTTTTTTCATTTATGTACATGAGAATCAACTGCAAAGTGTAGTATAGTACAGTGTTTCTCAACTGGTGGTCTGTGAATTTTTGGCACCCAAATACCTATGCTAGTAATTCAATAAAATCTTAAAAGCATATGCACCTGCAAGTATTTGTGCATTGTGTTTGTGTTCTTTAAATAGATTAATGATTTTATGTGATAAAATTAACCGCAATCAGACATTTCACTTGCACTTATTGTTTTGCAATAGGGCAATCTATGGATTAATAATCCCTTCATGGAAGACATAAATTTATGTGCACTTGATACTCGGGAGAAAGAAAGTCTAATCGATTTGTTTTCTCTTGCCGCTCTGGTGTATTTTCAGTGGTCCGCAGGTGTAAAAAGGTTGAGAACACTGGTATAGTAGACCATACAAAGTTTTATAATAAATAGACTAATAAGTATTCATCATAATATCGTTGAAATATCGCTCATTACCAGCAGTAACAATTTCACGGCATTTATTTGCTGTGGATACGTTATATTAATTCATGACTCCCTCACTTATGCGGAAACGAATTGTTTATTTTAGTGATAGCGTCACTTATTAATTTCTCAGAGCAATGGAAGGTGGGTTACTATCGATGTGCGTGTGTCATGTATAATGTGTTTTGATTTTCCTGTTGCAGTCCCATCAGCATGCGGGTGGTTACCCGGCGGGCTGGGCCGCGCTGCCTCCACACCGGACGGCGCAATTCCAACACGAGTTCCCTTCTCTGGACGGGGCCACTCCTCCCCATCCTCATCCACACCCTCCGCCTCCCCATGCCCCTGCACATCCCCATCTGCCCAACACACAGCTCAGGCCTCAAAGTAAGTCAATATTTGAATCTTCTCTAATTAAACTGACCGAGCTTTCCAAATCGAAATATACGACAATTTCTCAAGTTTGCATGAAGTAAATGGGAATGTGGGGGAATTATATTGATTGTAAAAGGCTTTGAAACATGAAATCATAATTTTTATATAGATATTTTACATTCACTACAGTATGAAGAACTCATTTAAAACCAATATTAATATGCATTTGTTTGAAAGCCACATCCAGATCTTACTGATGGTCTAATGATGTTAAATTAAATGCTAAATTATCTGAAGGATTCCAAAACACTCTGAATTAACTTTTCCGAGTGCCATTTCACTCCATCTACAAACTTTCCGCAGACATTGCGATTATATTAACACAATTCTTGTGTAACTTATTGAGGTAATTAATATGTGTGTTGTCGCAGCGGAAGGAAGCTGGATGCTGGGCGGCGGTCGAAGTGGAGCAGCCGACGGCCCCGCGCCCGCCGGAGATGCCCGCACCCCGCCTTCTCCTTCCCCCCACACCAACAACGCCTCTCACTTCGCCAGAGCTATCATCCCTACTTTTGTGAGTGCTCCCTTTCTGTATAATTAGGCTCTTTAATTTTACTTTTGTATGTATTGCATGGAATTTGTACATCCAGTAAATTGGAGGATATATTGCCGGCGTCGATGCATTCAACAATCATTCAAATATTATTTCAGGTAAGACCTGGAGTAAGTAGATTCAGTGTCTTGGTGGCATTTTGTTCTTAGTCGAATACCTGTGATTATTATTTATTGAATAGTTACTGTATTATTATTTATTTCTATCATTGAAATACCATATACCAGGATGCACTCTGGTATCTGACGACTGACGAAAATCAGCAATAATCATGCTTATTTCAATGTAAATACAGTGAAACCCCGATTCTACGGTTTTCAAGGGACCCTAAATAAAAAACGATAAATGCGGGATATTTTTTTTTTTAAACTCTTTTTTCTTCTGGATTTTTTTCGACGTCTAAATTTCATGATACAAGAGCGCGGCAAGCCTGAGCGCCGACCGACCTGTGCAAACAAAGCAACACGAGTGAAAGGTCTGTATGTATCATAAACAATTCTACGAAAGCGAAATGAATAATATACAACAAAAACAGTCAATCGGGATAATATTTGTGACGGGACCATAATATTTAGACGATAGATCAAGGAAAATAATAAATCGGGGAACGGTTAATACGGGATTATTTAACATTGTTCTTATGGGTGTTTGGCGGGACTTTCGAAAATGAACGATCCGTGCGGGAAAATGGTTTATGCGAGAACGGTAGATCGGGGTTCCACTGTGGAGCTAATTTTGAACTACATACATTCACTCACCTGTTATGAAAAAAATTATATATGTTGCCGGATTGTCGCTTGCCCAAATGTCTATGGACACAGTTGTTAATGTATATTATGCACAAATATCTGCTATTCACTAAGGCTACTTATATCTTATAAACGTTAATACATATAATAAAACAATAAATTGCACTACATCATGTTCAATTCATTACAATATTCATGTTTAAATATTACGTACTAACCTATGAATATTGTTGTCAACAGATGTGCAAAGGTAGTAGTGGTGTGGGCGGGAATAGTCTTCCCGCCAATCACCAGCCGCCTGCCAACCCTCGACATCATCATCCCCCACCCAACAGGGGTGGACAGGTAAATATTCCTTCACAATCTTCTATCATTCATTAAGCCATAGATAAACTCGGCACAACTGCAACTCATCAGTGATTTAGTAAAACACACAATATGTAACTTAATATACTGCTGCACACAGCGCCAACGTAACATTGTTCACTAGAAAGACAGCTATTCGCGCTTGTGACACTGGTCACTGAAATGTGTGGTGCAAAAGTTACTGTCACCATTTTCTTGAAACGCACAGAATCCATGCTGTTCACAGCACACATGTCTCAAGTTCAAATAATTTCGACACCAGCCTGTCAAATTGTGGAACACGAAAATGACAAATGACAGTAATTATAATGACACCTCAGGTTGAGAAGTATACTTCCAACAATTGAAACACTGCATTGGTATATTTCTAATTGATGAATGTTACACACCTATTTCTTATTTTTCGTCAATGGGAAACCACATTCTTCATGTGATATTACAATATCTGTTTATGGCGTGAATATGTATGTTGATAAAATTTAAAAACATCCAAAAACACATAATCTGATCTGGTTCGGTTGTGCTTCTTGATGTGTCGACTCTGGATTAAATCGCATCAATGCCTTATTAGTATACATTTCATGATGATCCTTATTCTTTGATAGGAATTGCCGACAGATACATATCTGTTGATACTTAGTATCTGATTATAGTTGTCAGTTTCGCCTTACTTTCCCATTGTTTTTGTTTTGTTGCAACAAATGTTTTTTTGTTTGTATACAGCGTATTCGTGAGCCGCCTACCATTGACAAGTTGGTTCAGCGTCCCATCATTCGCGAAGAAGAACTCAACAGCATGGACGAGATAGCCAGGGATGCAGGATGGGCTACCCATGACGATATTGATTATAAGTAAGTAATCTATTAATCTTCCTCCATACCTTGGAGCATCCTTTTCGAAAGCCACATGCAGTTCTCGCATAGACTGTCATGTTTAAGTGAGTGCAAGAAAATGCAGTGGATTCCAAAACACAAAAGAATTTTATATCGCAGTGTCAACATTGTTGATTATGTTTGTTTAATCTAGTGTTTTATACCTATATATTCGATTGATTTCGTATATGATATATCTACGTAGAAAACGATCTCACATAATTACAAAACTATATATTACATTGTAAAACAAGCTTTACTTTTCTAAATATTAAAATAAGTCATGCGACAAATAATATATCGCGTGAGAATTAGTGAGATATATCACAAGTTCTTTATCTAATCCATGCAATGATTTATTTGAATTAAATAAATAATAAATGAGTTATATCAATTTTAGTAATCAGTGTGCCCTTTTTAGTGATCCTGCAAAATCTATCTTGTCTCCAATGGGTTAAAGGTTGACAGACTCTAAATACAACATAAACCTGAATATCCTAATTGAACATGGCACTAACAGGCCTTTCATGGAAATAGGCCGAATGCTGTTTATTACGGTCTAACCTTACGCCGATTCCGTTTATTACCAGCCGAGTGTTCATGCAATGTCATTATCAAGCATGCGAATTTGGATGCGGAACAGGCCTCATGTTCCGTTATACTTCACTCAAATCAAATGCCGAATAAACGTTATTGAATAAATATAATCATTATATCATCATCATAATCAAATATAATACTCTTGAGAAGTAGGTACATAATTACTATCGCGGAAGGTAGGTATCTATCTAAACAAATAAACGTAAATGCTGATGGTGATAGTATAACATGTAGTATGCATAGATCGTTTCCAGTACAATTATATGAATTGAGTTATTAAAATATATATTAATTAGATTTCCATTCATCTGCGTCTAACTAGTACTAACGAAACTTTTGAATCCGAAAGCATTATCTCTTTTATGAAATTTACGGCGTTGTAGATTAGTTTCATCCACGAAAGCAAAGTTTAGTAATAAAGAAAGCAATCATGATTGAATAAAATGAAGTACCAATTATAGGATCAATTGTAAAATAGATAATACCATTAGACAATAATCAAAATAATTCACTGAATCATAATGAAATACGGAAGAAAACAAGTACGTATGACAATTATTATCAACAAACGCGGGCTGTCAGTTGCAATCTGTCAAACATCGACTCTGCCATATTTAGCAATCGGTTTGCTAAACTTATGGTAGAGGGGCATTCTGTGTACGGATTCGGCGAGATGCTTCTATACAAAATCTGGATGAACGCAATTATACGTTTTGTACGCCATCTGGCGTAAAATCTCATTCGAAAATATTGGGTGGATGGCCTATAATATTATGATCATACTGTCGCTTCATAGTCTGTAATTTTTTAAGGGTGCATATGCCATGTAATGATTGAAAATTAAGAATTTGGGGTATTTTTGGGAGTTGCGTCTGAACAATCTTATAGTAAAGATGAATCTGTTTTGATGCCATGTCTTTTGTCATTGAAAAAATCAACATACTATTATAAGATATATTATGAAGTACCGTAAAAGGGTATTATTGTAAGCGTTATTTAAAATTATTCTTATGTATCATATTATATAGTTATCATGTTACATTTACTTGCACTGCTTATCCTATCGTTGGATGTTGTATTATGAATCTAAATTATCAACGTGTCTTTGAAATAGACAAAAATTCTTCAGGTCTTGTTGTGATTATGTAACTCAGTATCTTATTACGAGTAGACTTTGGTTTGGCTTCCTCAAAATCGTAAGGAAAATGTGAATACATAATGAGCCAGTGGTCGGGATTAAATGGGTGACATTATGTTAACAGTCAAAAGCTGGCATTCTCGGACGACGAGAGCAGCGGACCGAGCAAGGAAAGCACGCCGGCGCCCGCCAGAGGGCAGCGCGCTGCCGCTAATCCCCATCACCATAACCAGGACAAAGGAGGCAGACCGCCACCAACTCTGGAAGATGATGAGGTAAGTGAACAGACTTTTTATTGCTCCCGCCAATCGCATGGTTATGTAACTAGCTATTCTTCTAAAAGCTCTGTATTACGTAAATATATTTAGAATACCTACTCTTATGAAGATAATAATATATTTTAGCGAATACATGTGTTTTTTTCAACAGCATCCCTATAAGCACACTGCAACACGGTTAGCAGAATTCAATGTAGATTTTTTCCCTCCAGATACATCCATAATTTTATTCAACAAAAGTATGGCAACGTACCTCAGAAACATACATATTACAAGAAAAAAATAGAGAATCGTCTCGATGCAGGTGCAATGCTTTGCCAATTAATTGGGTCCAATGCTAGATAGATATGTTTTCAAGATGTTCTAAACTATTGTGTGTTCAATAAAGTTGCTACATCCTTAAATCTTGCTTATTTTATATTAAATTAAATTACTTTTGACTTTCGAGTTTCTATTCTTGAAATTTTATTGTTGTCAGCTTAGTAGCTAAAATGTCAAAATGGTGATTCCAGTTGTGGGCGATCCGACAACGGCAGCAAGCCAACAAAGTAGCTATGGCGGTAGAGCGTGCAAAGCAACTCCGCCAGGAGTCGGAGCGCCTCTTCGAGGAGGACCGACGGCGCCAGCAGGAGACAGGCCCTGCCAAACCTAACGGCAATGCACCTGCGCCCCACCCCCACCCTCCACACACTGGGAACGTGCCCTCAACCGAGCCTCCACAGAGGCAGGCCACTCCCCCGCATGCTGTTAATCAACAGGTCTGTCATTTGCATTTTTATGAATCATATTATAATCATTGAAATATGCTATGAAAATATAGATGTGAGGTGTGTCAAAACGACAAACTCGACCAAGTATGGGTATGTATCTCAGTTTTAAATCGAGGAAAACCTGAAATAACTGCATAAGCGTAGCTGTTTTCAGTTCTGTACCAGGTAGCCATGTGGTTGCTGTGAGATGTAGAAATCATGTTTTTTTCTATTTTGACTCATTGTTTTCAAAATATTTAATCACGAATGTGCAGTTAACTTAAAATTCCCTGCAATAAATTCAATTAGATAAATAAAAATGTGGCACAAGTAATGATTTACTGGATTATTAAAAAAAAAAAAAAAAAAAAAAGAGGGAGTAGGTGATTCCTGAATATATTATTTACAACCTACAATGAGCCAATATAATATCTTAGTCAACTTATGATGATTCCAAAATTGTAAATACGTCATATCAATATACAGAGCTCTACGGTTTAGTCAATCCAAACTATTGATCTACTTGAAATTTACTATTGCTGTTTCATTTCTCAGTTTAGTTTAGTTAAGGTGACGCATCAGTGAAACGCCAAATAATGTTCAACTGTACGCGCGACGAAAATTTGTACTTGCTTCGCATTCATTGAGAAAACGTGGAGTCGGATGCACGTCACTTTGCTGCGTGATGGCGACGGGCCAATTAATTCTAAAATCGTGTAAAGATGACTAAAAACTTTACCCATTTACTTTAAAAAGCAAACATGTCAATGAATATATTATTATTGATACTAATAGAATAATAAACAGAACATAAAATGGACGTATGTTGGATTTATATGAGAAATAATATTTCGTTTGACAGGCGTCATTTTCACCCGCGACCCGCAATCCGCACATCGCCTAGCAACGATCTTTTTAGACCGTGCCTCAACTAATGCATGGCCTTAAGGACTCTAGTTGGTAGTAATATTGGTTTTTGACTTCATAAATTAAGGCTATACCTCAGCTGAGGCATGGTCTAAAAAGATCGTGACTAGGCGATGCGCGGATTGTGCAAATGACATGAGCCGAACAAAATATAATTTGTCATAAAAATTCAACATGCGTCCTTTTAATCTTATGTTTATTGTTATATTACTATTAATAATAGTATATTCATTGACATGTTTTCTTTTTCAATTACATGCGGAACCTTTTTTAGTCATCTTAACACGATTTAAGAATATCTTCCTCCGACGCCATCACAAAACAAATTGACGTGCTCACAGCTCGACTATCGCTCTCCGACTGGCAACTTTGGCCGAAATTACATCCCACATACTCTTGAAAATTATTTGCCGTTTCCCTTATGTACGCTCTTAACCAAAACCACAAATTTACAGTAACATTTGCCAAAAAGGCAAAACTTCAATGCTATTTATCTCAGTTTTTTGAACACTGTCACTCAAATCAACTAATGCATAACGCGGTTCAATTGTTGACAATGCGCTGACTCTTCTTGACATATTTCTATCTGTCCGGCAGAATTCTCAAGGACCCCCTTCGGCCGAACGGGAGCGCAGCAAGGAACAAGAGGGGAAACAGTCAGGCAGAGAGAATCAGGTGACTCTGGACCGATCCACGTCGAGAGACAGCGTCAGGAACGGACCGGATGCACAGTCAGATTTCCGGCAGCTTACGCAGATTGGCGACGGCCGAACATTCAGGGACCAGAAAGAGAACAGGGAGAGGGGCTACCCCAGAGACCGAGAGTTTTACCGAGAGAGGGATAGCAACAGAGATGCCGACAGGGAGCGGGAGCGGGATCCTCCTCGGGCAGAGCGCGAACGTGATACGCGATCCGAAAGAGATAGAGAGAACCCCGGATCCTTCAAATACTTCCAGTCCAACATCCCTCCCAGGTTCATGAAGCAGGGGACGCAGCAGGGAGGCAGGAACGGGAATCAGCCCGAGTGCGTTTCCTTCTCCACTGCTGATCGGCGCGATTTTGGAAGATCCAATAGCGGCAATCAGAACTTCAACAGTAACGATGGGAAGTCGCACAGGAACGACCAGAGAAACAATGACGGCAACAGTAAGGGTTTTGTACCTTTCACGCAGCCGTATGACACAAGGTGGGCCTCCAAGCAGGGTCAGTCGCAGAACTCGCATGACGGTTTCCACGGCAATGGCAAGAGAGGCGATGATCAGCAGGGCGGCGGGAAAGGCCTCCGGAGGATTAGAACAGATTCAGAAATAATGGGAAAGGATGGGGATAAGAACGACGACAGAAGGAGGGAAAGGCACACTCCAGATGAGCCCAGGCACCAGAGACACCCTCCTAGGAAACTGTCAGCTTCTAGTGATGGCAGACATTCTAACAGGTCAGTTATGTTGCACACTGCCATTACAAAATGTTAAAAAAATAATTATATTATATATATTATAAATACCTTACTTATTGCTATTTATATAAAACTATTAAGCTGAGATGCATAGAATGTCGACGTTAATACGAATCTAAACAGTGTTGAAAGCCATGCATTTGTAAATATAGAATGACTAATGCAAAAATCTTAAGTACCCAGGCAACCTTGGATTCCACAATCAAAATTATTACAATATTTTGTTAATTGAATGGTAAAAGTATGAAACTTCCCAATATAAATTGAATACTACTGATAAATGGATAATTATAAACTTTAAATAATGTAATGGTTGCTTTATCAGTGGCTAATTGAAGAAATTGTTGTTGATATGGCAATGAAGTATTAAGGCTATACTTCAGCTGAGGCATGGTCTTAAAAGATCGTGAATACGCGACGCGCAAATTGTGGAAACGACGCGTGCCGAACAAAACATAATTTGTCATAAAAATTCAACATGCGTCCATTAATGTTATGTTTATTGTTACATTAGTAATAATAATAATGTATTCATTGACATGTTTTCTTTTTCGAGTAAATCCGTAACGTTTTTTTAGTCATCTTTACACGATTTAAGAATATATTCCTCCGACGCCATCACAAAACAAATTGATGTGCTCACAGCTCAACTATCGCTCTTCGATAGGCAACGAGTCCGAAATATCCTACCACCTATTGTTGAAAATTATTTGCCGTTTCACTGATATATGCGCTTAATAATATGGTGTCTGTTTTCAAGTAGTTGTCAACAGTGTGGATATTATATCTTAATATAAATGCGACATATTTAATACTGTTGGTCATTTGTGTTTTCCTATAAATAATCTATTCTCAAAGATTATATAAGAAAACATGTAAACAACAGAATTCATTTGTAAGAAACAAGTAAATGGCAATAAGTAATAAATGTTTGTTTAATTCCTAGTTAAAATGTGATGGCTATCAGATTTGAAGTCGTCCGTTGCAAAAATGTATATGTATTGTTGTACGCAAGTGGCACGCAAACTCTTAATAGTAAAAGTTAATTGCCTAAACGACGGCTGTTTAGTGATTAGTGACGTTCTATACATCTTGGCCTTACAAATTTTTAATTAACCTTTTTAATTCAACTGATTATAACAATAACTTTATAAATCAATGATGATCCATATTCTTTGATAGGAATTGCCGACTGATACACAACTGATGATCACTCCCACCCATCTGATTAATATTGATTGTGTTTTTTTGGTTTTTTTTATTTGTATTTCAAATCTCACTTGTAAATATTTTTTTCCAGAGATTACAATGACAGAGATGAAGAGGGTCGCTGGGAGAAGGATCATGAGAGACGAGGTGGAAGCAGCTTCGATGAGAAGAAACATTCGGACTACAATGACCATGGCCCCCAGCAGCGAGACAATAATAGAGAGGGTTCATACGACTGGAGAGCCCCTGACAAAGATTACTCACAAGACAATAAAAATCAGAACCGCGGTGCCTACGGCAATAATCGGGATGTGGACCGCCAGAACTCCAGAGAGTCACAGAAAGACTTTGGTGATGTGCAGAGAAAAAATGACTATGAACGGAAGACTTCTAGCGATAGCTATGATCAGCAGCCACCGAAGAGTAGTGCTAGCGACAAGCTCTCGGATGTGTTCGACCGAAAATGCGCCGGACAAGATTTCAACGAGCGCAAGGCTGACTCGTACGAGAGAAAGTCCGTCGACAAGTATGAGAGGCGAGACGAGGGAAAGCAGCAACCAGAGAGGCCTGCCTCAAGAGACTCCCGGGAGCAGACCAGGGATGTGTTCAAATCTGAAATCGTCTTGCAGGAGAAAGAGTACACAGGATCCTGGGCGGATGCTCCCTTTGACAATTATGAAAAGGACACAGTCGGTTATACAAAGGGTTTCACTGAGAAGTCTCACTACCCGGAGAAGCAAGATTCTATAAAGTCCGACGGCAGCTTCGGCGGGGGATACAGGGAGCATCGACTGGGCTCGAAAGAATACAAATCTGATTCGGACGATGGAAAGCGAAATGCGTATGCACAACAGCAACAGCATACTAAGAAGTCTCCCCCGAACGTCCTTAAAGTTGAAGGGCAACAGCTCGTTAAGGACAATTCAAAGACAGACACAGAGAACCTGGCGATGAATGTGCCTAAAGGGAATGAAGAAGCTGTTCCTGTCGTTGTGCTCCGGACTGAGATCAGCCCAAAGGTGTGGACCGATTCCACCGGTGAAAGTAAAGCGTCCGGGACGGACTCAAATAGGCATGAGGACAAAGATTGCGATCATGCCAGAAACAGTGACACCGGTAGCGTCAAGTATCACGACAAGGAGCGGGCGGAGCGCAAACTCAGTAGCTCCGGATCGGAGAAGAAGTCTTCCAATCAAGGGAGTAGGACACGCTTGGATTCTGGAAGCAGCAGGCGAGGATTCACGGTCTACCGTAACACCTGGTCTGGAAGAGGTGGAGACCAGCGCCGCAGAGGCCCCGGTCGCTCTGGACAGTCACGTTCCAACAGGGATTCCGTCTACAGTGAGAGTGAAATCTCCGGAGACGAGGGCGCGCAGCGGAACGAAAGCAAGCAGGATAAAGGACGTGGGGCGCGAAGCCCCAAATCCCATCCTAAAAAGTCTGAAAAAGATGAGAGAAATCGGAGCGTTGGTGGAGGGGCATCGACCACTAACTCACAGAGCCAAGGTTGGGGATTCCCCAATGATGGTTCAGACTCTCTTCAGCATCATCGGAAACGACATGACAGCCGCGGTGAGGGACGGGAGGCGTTTGCCCCGCGAGGGGAGCCTTCACGGCGCGGCCGTGGAAGTTTCCGGGGGGGACGCGGAGCTGTCCACATGGGATTCGGCCCTCCTAGCTCTAAGAGCCCCTTTGGTCGGGCAAACTCGCAGCCAGGAGACTCGGAAAATGACAATTCGAAAGGAGAAAATCTCAGCTCGGATGAGAAGACCAAATTAAAACAGCAGGCTCTGAGTGCGGGAATAATTGGCAGAGAGCGACGCAATGCTCCACCTAGACTGCAAGACAAAAGCAAGAACAGGAACAGAGCGCCTGGACCCACCAGCGGCGAAGAGGAGGCTTGGGAGACCACCTCGGAACACTCAGAAGGGGGTACCAAAAGGTCCCGGTCTGATTCGAAAGTTGCCGCTGCAGCTGGCAGACAGCACGCCGGACAGGGTGCAAAAGGTGGAGACAAGAAAGCCAATGCCACCATTGGTGCCCCTAATCGCCAATCGAATTCCCAACCGAACAGACAGAACTCTGCTGGTAACATCTCAAGGAATCAGTCCATGAAGAAAGATATTTTGCCCTTCAACGCTTCCTTGAACGTGGATCCAAATTCTCTGGCTTCCTCTGTCGCCGAGATGAAAATCTCTTCCAATCAGAAGACAATCAAAGACAAAAAGGACCAGACAGAAGAGAGAGAGGCTGTCGATGACGGATTTCAAGAGGTGCGGAGCAAAAAGAACACCAAAGACTCTCGGGCCGGACAGAAGGACGAGACACCGGCGCCAGGCCCTGGCCGATCTCAGAAGCCACCCGGCAAAGTATCCGACGGCCAGCGGAACAACTCTTCCACTCGAAGCTCGAGCGAGAAGTCCGCAGGGGGAGGTGGAGGCAGAAATGTTCCGGGCCCCCTCAACCCTGCCAAGATGAATGGGCCACAGGGGGGGCCTCCACCCAACGTCGGTAAGCCGTCGCAGTTTGCCCGTGCCACCAATTTGCCTCCGCGTCTCGCCAAACAGCGTGAACACAACCGCATTCAGAAGCAACAAGGCATCGGCCAGGGTTTCAACCCAACAACGTCGGATTCAATTGTTGCACCCGCGCAAACTGTCAGTGCATGGGACAAGCCCATTAACCAAAGCCTCCGAGGTAATCCCGAAGGGGATCCCTCGGTGCATGCCTCTGCCCCGGTTGGCGCAGACTGTGGGGAGTCAGGTCCTGTCGAAAACCCATCCGGGCATTCGAGCCAAAGGAGCACGCCCAGCAATCCTACCGCCGTTGATCAGAAGGCCCCCGGAGCACCTGTCGGGCCGGAGAAGGTCGGCCTTCTGGACGGCACCACCACCCCTGTTCAAACCATCATATTCGAAAACACTAATTATAAATCTGCTCCCGAGGCTCTAAAGCAGAAGTTTGCTGTCGGTCAGCAGCCCAATACAGCTAACGGTGTGGCGTCCAAACCAACAGCAGCTGGCAAAGGGCCAGCGCCCGCAGGTGGACAGCAGAATGTCGATTTGGAAAGCCAGATGCTCGGATTCGCTGCGGACCCTCAGCAAACGGCACCCTTCATTTCTGATGACTTTGTTGACGATAAGCGGGACACCGCCTCCCTCCGGCTGCCAGTCTCTTTTGGCTCTGCCTCCAAAAATTCAGAGGATTCCTCAGACATGAAGCTGGACTTCTTCGACTCGGAGCTCAGTCGTCTGACAGAGGACAAGGCGGCCAAAGGGACAGGTGCGCCGCGATCGTCCATGCACTCAATGACCTCTTCCCAGAGCGCCATTACGACAGCCACTGACCAGGAGTTGAATATGAAGATAGCAAGCGTCAAGAAGGTATGGGAAACATCCATGCCAACTGTGAATGAGAGCTCCCAGCCAGATGATGGACAGCATGGGTTGACCTCACAGCACCTGGCCGCTTCATCACCCCACGGCCTGTCCTCGCAGCATGGGCTTGCTGCCCACCACATGGCTTCCCAGCATGGCCTCGCCTCGCAGCACGGTCTCTCGCAGCAGCTGGGCAGCCCCCATGGCATGTCTCAACATGGCATGGGCGTGTCCCCACACGGCTTGGGCTCACAGCATGGCATGGCCGGTGGCTCAGCCGCGCAGTTTACCTCCAACTTTGAGGACCACCAAAGCGGCGGCGATGTCGGCCAATCGCAGGGCTTCTCCCCAGGCGGCAACGTCAACGGCCAGACCACTAATGTGTGCAAGGTTAAACCCACGCAGCAGGCACTCCACTCTGGGCCGGGCGTCACCCCGGGCACTCTGCAAAGCATGCAGGCCACTATCATGGGACAGACAGCCATGCAGGGCATGAGCCAGGCGGCCTTGCAGTCAATGGGAAGCGTGGGAGGTAGCATCCAAGGTGTAGGTGGCGTTATGGGCCTCTCACCCCCACCCATGCAGCACCCGGCCTTCTATCAGCCAGGCCAGTACCCCGGCATGTCTGCTGTGCCCTCACCGCCAAGCGTGCTTTTCAATTCAGCTCAGCAGCTTCTCGGCTCCTCCCAGCAACTTCAGTCTCAGGGCGGCCTCTACAACGCCTTTCAATTGGAGCAGGGTCGCAGCCAGTACGGCGGCTTCCCAGGTGGGCCCTACGGCGCCGGCTCCACCCCCTACAACTACCAGCCTCCTGACATGTTCCAAGGACTGCAGGGCCAGTACAGAATGGTGAGTTCGCCATTTACCCTATCTTATCACATCTATCCCGCACCTAAGATTGTGCGGCGCGGTGCTCAAGTGCAGGTATTTATCAAGAGTATTCTTTTGCAGCAAGAGATCTTCCAAGCCACGGCAGGCGGAGCAGCCGCTTTCGGTCAGTCAGCCCAGCTGGCCACCAATCCCAGCACAGTGCTCATCTCCAACTCCACCAATTCTCTCATGTCGGGCAACGTGAAACCTTCCAGCCAGCAGATCGGAGCTATCGGTCAGTATATCTTGCTCAAATTTCATACAAAACTATCGTGTATAGTAAATTCTTTCTTGGACTGAACATAATTCCTAGACATCACATTATCATACTGGGACAATTGACCCTGCAGATGTCTCCACGGATGATATTATGTGTTCCGTGAAAATATTTTCAATAGTTTATTAAAATCAACTAAGTAAGCACCGATTATTCAATATAGCAATGCAATTAGTTTGGAGAGGCCTTCATTTAGCAATAGATTTATTTAAGTTGATCATGATGATCGTATTGAGAATGGATAGAAATATATTATCACCAATTTTTATAAATATCACAATGAACAAGAGGAGTCAGCCATGAAAAACTGTTTAGCACGTCACAGTCGAAAAATAATATTATGATATAATTTTGGCACACGTACATGACAAGGTTCGCCAACCCTGATCTACTGATCACTGTCAAAAACTACTACGTTTTAATAGCATCTCTCTTGGCTATGTTAACTTTTAAAGCGACATTTTTGACAGTTTTGACGGCTAACTTATTGTAACAATATACATCAATACATAAATATGATCCCCATCGATAGCCTCCTTATAGACCGACTGAATACATAAAGTGATACATGTGATATCGTCGCCAATACAGCAAGAACACTTAATGAATTTCGCAAATTTTTCAGGATGAACAAAAAACGAGTTTTCTAAAAAAATATAAAACTTAGAAATACAGTTTTTTTGGAAGATTTATTTATAAAAGATTTTTATACAATTCTGACAATAGATAATAATTAATTATTATATATGAGGCGTCTAATTCCAAAAAGCGATAAGTCCACATTTGGTCAAAATCGAGAAAAAAATATGCACGTATTCTTTGTATAATTTTACACAATATGTATTGATATAATATAAATTCCAAAATGCAACAAAACCCTATGAAAAAAAATATTTTAGGTCTCGATTTATTACAAAAAGTGCCAAGTCCGTGTTTCATATTATTTAAAGCTTGGTTGATTTTGCGCGTGTTTAAGTCAACCAATAAGGGAGCGTTCAATATTGGAAATGGCGTCGCCCATGCTGTAGCATCCGGTAAACTCATGACAGTGCCACGGAAATATGTGCCTTACGCGAAAAAAAATAAAAATTGAGATACAAGTAGCGCTATGTCCAATTTTATTTTGCCTATATTTATTACATTTAAGAGTGTATCGGCTGAAACAAATTGCCATTTGGTTCTAATTTCGACATAGAATACAACGGAAAAAATAATCTCACGTTAAAACAGATAATTGAAGCTTGAAACAAAAAAACATTGTTTCCCGCAAATATCGAATTATGGACTTGTCGCTTTTTGTAATTAGACGCCTCATATCTTATAAATTAGTTAAATTACGTGTAATTGCAAATATGAAAGTGTAGATATTGGTTATTGTCATAATTAAAAATGCATAATTTTATTGTCATGCCCATATGGTATAAATAATTTAATAATATTATAATCTGTCTGCATGTAATTTTAAATGTTTTTTTCCTCTTTTTTTGTTGTAAGGTGCTGTGATGGGGTAAATTGTTGTAAAAATGATGTGTCCTCAGGCAAAACCTTCTTTAAATCATTAAATTTGGATAATGTAATTTCAATTTTTTCATTGTTTAGTTTTGGTACCATACTTTCCAGATAAAATCGATTGTGCTTTGATCTCCTTGGGAAAGTGGCATAACCATCATCAAAACTTAACTTGAACAATATCTCTTCTTTGACTGGATCATAGAGTACTCCTCTCAGGTCTTTGACTTCTGATTCATTTTTAAATCAGCCAGGTCGAATTGAATTATAAAATTGAAGTTTATTATCAGCATGATTT
The DNA here is from genome assembly GCF_057557595.1 of Rhyacophila brunnea. Lineage (NCBI taxonomy): Eukaryota > Metazoa > Arthropoda > Insecta > Trichoptera > Rhyacophilidae > Rhyacophila > Rhyacophila brunnea. The sequence goes on from NW_028232859.1 coordinate 7,557,431, forward strand.
AAAAAGAAATCATGTTATAGCAATGGCATCACAAGAGAAAGGATGCACTCTAGCTTCTTTTGTAAGCCTGACATAGTCTGAAGGCAAGTGAACTTCTTTGTTTTTTTATTTTTGTTCAATTTTTATATGGTTTTGCACAGCAAAATTTAGCAGAGCGTTCGACAGAACCGAATTGCGATTCTGATAACTGCAGCATCAGAATATATTATTATCAGTAACTTCTGCTCAATACAGTGTGATTTGATGTGTGTGATCAGTGGATAAAATTATAATGGAGACAAAACATGGAGCTGTTCCATCACCTTCACCTTCATGCCAACAATAGTGAGAGCACTGAGCTATTGCCAAATCAAAGATGGTAAAATTGTGACATTTTAATTTCATCGAATAGTATAATGCACACTCTGATCGAGCTCTATCCTTGTCAATTAAAATGAAAAACATACGTCGCACTGATCCTTTCGTGGAATAAATATGGAAATGTTTTTGTCACGAAATGTTTTGTTAAATAGTGAAAGATTATATACTTCAGATAAAGATTTGAAGTCGCCTTCTAAATACATTTTGCTGCTTTCTTTCCGACAATGAGAAGGCAGTTTTGGCAATCGATCCAGCCATTGAGATAAATGCATTTGTCTTTCATTGCCATTTGAATATCTATCACTTTGATTAGGATCAGATACACTTTCATTACTTAGACTATAGATACATCTAGACGTCACCCATTGCATTGCTAAATGAAGCTGCGTGCCATGCGTTTGGTTTGTGGGCGAGCGAACGCATTTGTATACAAATGTTTGAGACCATAGACCATTTCGCTAGTGCTCGCACTAGACGCTCAGAATTTAAGTATAATTTTTTACGTTATATAGTATTTTTAAGCGGTCAAAATTCAACCATTAGGTAAAGATATCCATAATTTAAGTTATTTTAAAGAAACACTAGGTCACTTGATATTAAAATATATAATAATATACAAATAAATTATCACGAACATGTATCAACTTACCTATGAAACGTAATACCATCTTCTTGCTTATCAGTACGACTACCACATTTTAATACAACACACAGAACCATCTTTTCTATTTAATTAACTAAAAATATTTACCTCTGACTTTATGTTTAACACAAAAAATATCAATTTTAGTAGGTTATCGACACTTAGCTATGCAACAAACTAAGATTTGGCGGCAACACCATAGCAAACCATCTCGCACATCTGTAAACCTTTTATCTTACTCTAGCGCGTGTCGTAGGATTATATAAGGGTACCAAATACTTTCTCACTCACACTTATGCATCATTTTTGTTCAGGCCTTGGTTCATCACTTCTTTTGGTATTCCGTAGTCGCTTTTCTTGATCCAGCTGTGAACCACCCATTCCCGTAGTCCTAATGTTCCCAAAAACATATTTTTGCAAACTTGAAGTTGTACATTCTTTTTGTACAAGTAATAGTCATTTGTATTTCCCCGCCTGCAATCTTCATTTAGTACAGTCTCTCTGTTTTTCGGCATACTTGTTACAGCATTGATGATGTACACCCTCTTTCCATCCCCAGTCATTCTCCAAAATTTTGAAAATATTTTCTTTCTGCGATCTTCAGAAAAAGCTTGACAGTTTCTCTTTGAAGAGTTTTGCAAAATTTTTAATCACATGTAGGTAAAATTTTCACCGCCATAGCGATTTGCCAACTTACTTGGTGTTGCAATAAAATAAAAACATCACTTAGTACTGCAAATATGAATAAATGCGTTCCGTGTTGAAAATAAACATACATGTTATACAAGAGATTGCAAAAAATAAGAAAAGTTACTTTTACCGTTATATTTATCACATTTAGCTCTTTTTTTATGTAAAGTGATTTGTTAGGATCTGCGCATCTATTCTATACAGAAGACTGTTGTCAAGGGTAGTTTTATATCAAAGCATTAGCACTTATTGTAACAATTACAATAAGTTAGTTGTAATTGTTACTATAAGTGCAGCACCACCTCTCTTGGGTGCGCTAAATTTTAGAGCGAGATGGGACAGTTTTGACTGTTTAGATGGCTAACTTATTGTAACAATGATAATACTTTGATAGTACAAACATATCGTCACTGTTCTGGCAGAAGACACTAATTCGAAAAAATGACATATTGAGTTAGTTATACCAAAATGTTCCTTATTTCAAACTCTACCGTCTGGAAAAACACACTAATTTTTATAAAATATACATTTACTTAAAAATAGTTTTGTGCAAACGCACTAAATGAAAAATTGCGAAATGTTGCCTGGAAATAACAACTAATTGAGTTAGTGTTTTCTGCCAGAACCATTTTTCCTTTTTACCTTATATCGGCAAGCGACTTAGTGTCTATAGTCTCTAAAACAAATACGATCTGAGAGATTGATAGAGCCTGATTAGCAATTGTAAATATTGTTTTTAATCATCACCGTCCTTTTATTTATTCATTTATTGTTTTATAATCAAATCAACAACAAGCCACTGATGTATAAAATACATTAAAAAAACTTTTTTACATGTAGTCCAGGTGCGTTACCTAACAACCCATATACATAATCAGAGAGACATACTTTCTTCTGTGATTTGTCTACTTGCGATGATAGTATACACGAAACGTCATGGTACCAGGTCGGGAAGTGGTCGTGACTCCCAATCCTCACCTCGGTAACTTGGTACTTGATGAGTATCCCGCGCGTACACCGGATTCGTCGGAATCATATAACGTTTGTTTCGCAATCTGTCTAACTGAGATGACACTATACACGAAAAGATATAGCACCATGCCAAGGAGTCGACGTGGTTCTCACTTCTCACATCCTCGATGGGCACCGCGAGCGCGCCTCTGATTCACCTACGCAATATGATATACCTACACGGTCTATTTTGTAATTCGTCTACCTAAGACGATAGCAAGTAATACACGAAAAGTCACGGTAGCAGCATCGGAAGTAGTCGTGAATCCAACTCCTCACTACTTAACTTGGAACTACAATTACACTGTGTGAGCACTTAGTTTCGTATGTATATGAGAGACGCAGTATGACTTTGTATATTATTTAACGCTGGCCATTGTTTTCAAGAATATAGGCATGGTGCCATTGTATCCAGCCAGTGTATTGGTTACTTGTGTTAGCATCATTCTTCTTCTTCATAGTAGGAACCTCATGGCCGAAGGTCGTGACTCGTATGGGCTCTACCCCTCTGTATACCCAACTTCGTGTACGAATTAACTACGAATTCAATACGTGCTTCTACTAACAAAGCTCACGTGGCTCTTCTAACATTTTTTTTCATTTTTTTTTTTTTAACATATTGTGGACATTACAAATAATAAGTTTAAGACGTTCACAACATGACATTTAGAAACAAAGATATATATAACAGTATCACATAAAAAAAGAGATAGATCAGTAGATAAATTAGATAGGTACAAGGAAGTACACCGGATGAGTTAAGCAGACCCTATTTTAAGAATTTATAAAACAGCGTTCATCTAAACTCATTCTCACGTAGGTGGAATATATCAACACCCTAAGCAATTTCATTGAACATAGTTATCGCCCTCCCAATTGGCATTACCAGTGGCAGGTTGGTTCTGCACCTTGGGAGAATAAACAACTGATGGTCTCTATTTCTAAGATAGTTATCAGGGACACACAGGTCAACACTACCCAGAATGGCAGAGAACATGAAAGACGCAATTGTTTCATTTGTGATATATCTACCCGAGGCCATAGGAAACCAGGGGAGTCATGTTTCTAGTCGTAGAAGTGGTCATGCCGTTCACGAATCACCACCTAACTTGACTACATGCACATGGTTAATTTTCTATTAAGCCACTGCTGAAACACTTTTTCGTAATAATTACGAGAGATGCAATTTATTTTATGATTCGTCTGCAAGAGCCATACGTAGTAACTCAATTGATATTTTCTGGGACAACAAAGTGTATAGATGGGATGTATAGTTGATGAAATTGTTCGCAAAGTGAAGCTGGGCTGAAAAACTTTTGACCGTCTGAATAATGTCTTCAAAAATGACCCGTGCCTTAAGAGGGGGCTCAAGAGAAGGAGATTGAAATATAATCTAGTATCAAAAGGACATCGGCGTCGTTAGGACGTTAATTTAAATCGATATTTTCGCAAAAATCACTAATCATCGGAGATTTTATTTAAAAAAAAAAAAAAATATTGGTATTGTCGGCCGTCTTACACATTATTATTTGATAAACAACTGCACGTGTCCGCCGATCAGAAAACAGGGCTGTCAAAATATTATATGGATTAAATATTTTTAAAATGTTAATTTCGTCATAGTTTTTAATCAAACCTGTAAGTACATACTGATAACTTGGGTGGATATCGTAGCAAACATACTATTGATATATCTACGGGTATATTATTATTATTACCTAATTCAAATTGAGCATAGGTTGATACTCAAATACTATTATAGTATGTTTATGATTTCGAGAAAATAATACGATGGTATATAATCCATATCAATTATTTGAAAACATTACATTTGCATGTAGGTACATGTATAATATAGTGAAAAGGTCAGATACCTGTTTAATTTGCAAGATAACATCAAAATTTGTATATACTTACCTAAATGAAGAATGACATTCATGAGTGAGCACGGCTCAAAGCTAGGAAAATGTGTTTTTTTCAATTTGAAAATATTTTAATTGTGTATTATTTTATTACAGATTCATAATACATTATATAACTAATGGAACATACTGTTTTTTTCTATGAATAAAAAAGACTGGAAGGAACATATGTCAAACACAGTGTCACTGCAATCAAGAAAGACCGGAAAATATGGCCAACAATGCATGATACACAAACATAAAATACACAAAATTACCTATTTAAGTTTACCGCACACGTGCAGACCACGCGATATTTGTTTACGCAGTCGTCGCTTTCCAAAATGGCGAATTTGGTTGCCATTTTTTATGGCGATGAATCAGTATGTTCCTTCCTGTCTTTTTTTATTCGTAGGTTTGTTTACTATGTACACCAAGAAATTTCCATTTATAAAATCGGAAATGAGTTTTGGAAAATAATGCAACTAAAACTGGAAAAATTCTATCATGGGTGTTTACTTCTTGAATTAGTTGACCCCAGAAACAACAGGTCCATTCCACTACGTGAACCACAGTGGATATTATGCCGGGTCCACATTGGATACATGTCGCCGGCAACCTCGTTAAATTTTACGATAAGTATGATAATTATCGTAAAAGTTCTTAAACCATTATGATAATTATCGTAAAATCTATCGAGGTTATCGCGCGACATGTTGCCAGTGTGGACCCGGCATTAGATGCACAAAACTTGAATAAAATATATTATAAACAAAATTTAAAAAGTACAACATAATTAATTGCGTCGACAGCCCTGGCGTCGCCCGCCAGTCGGATGGACTAATAAAAAAATAGTGTCTAGTGACTGTATGTTAATAATTATTTTTAGGCACTCATGATATAAATTATTTCGACAATTGGCTTTACATACAATAATACTTCTTCCTACCACTTGTTTCACTAGTATAAAAGTGAAGTTGCGCAGTCAATAAAAAGTCACTTTCTTTTTATAATAGGCAGACACTAAATTCTACGTTTTAAAAAATATGCATTAGAATTAAGGTGACGCATCAGTGAAACGCCAAATAATTTTCAACTGTACGCGCGACGAAATTTTGGACTCGCTGCCATTCACTGAGAGAATGTTGACCCGGGAACACGTCACTTTGCTGCGTGATGGCGACGGGTCAATTAATTCTAAAATCGTGTAAAGATGACTAAAAACGTTACCCATTTACTTTAAAAAGAAAACATGTCAATGAATATATTATTATTGTTACTAATAGAACAATAAACAGAACATAAAATGGACGTATGTTGGATTTATATGACAATTAATATTTCGTTTGACAGGCGTCATTTTCACCCGCCACCCGCAATCCGCGCATCGCCTAGCGACGATCTTTTTAGACCGTGCCTCAACTAATGCATGGCCTTAAACAATACCTATTATTTTTAATACGTAGGTCCTAAACATTACAAATAAACACTATTCATTTGTAATGTTTTTTGGATAGCACATGAAATAAAAATGTAGGTAGATATGTATGTCTCTGTATGTATATTTAGTTCTCGGACAATTTCAGGTTAAAAAGTTATTAATATATTATTAAGTTTATATCGTGACTAACACATAATCAAAAAAGTTATCATATCCATCATATCAGTTGCAATACTTCACACCAAAGAACTGATAAACATATTGAATTTAGTAACATTTATTAGAAAGTACTATTTTTTGGTCACCCCACAGCTTCACTTCACAAGCTTCACTTGGAGGGAGTTTATTGAGACAAACATTGGCGGCAACCTTTTTATATTAACTAGTAGACCAGTTATTATGGACCACATGTAAAAAAATCATATTTTCAATTCTCAAGGCCGATTCTGTAGAGCTTCCCCTTAAGCGCAAAATGTTAAACCAGTGTGTGCTTCCCGTAATCACAAGTGCGTGTGAAACATGGACCCTAAGTTAAAGAGAGACCCAGAAACTTATAGTAGCACAGCGTGGTATAGAGAGGTGCATGCTGGGCATAACGCGAAATGACAAAAAGCGGAATGATTGTATAAGAAAACAGACAAGGGTTTGTGATGTAATAGTGTTCTCTAAAAACCCCAAATGGAAATGGGCTGGATACATAGTTCGAAAAAGGGACAACCGATGGACAATTGTAGTCATCCAGTGGTACCCAAGAGGTACAAAACGTCCGCAAAATAGACCTAGAGGCCGCTAGATCGATGAAATGGTTAATGTGGCACCCCCGTATGGACCCCATTTAGGGATGTCTCTGTGTATCTGGAAATGCCCGAATCGGTATCGAATCCAACAAATAGTAACGGCTGATTGCGAAAATAATTAAATAATGTTTAATATCTGTCTAATAAATATCTGACCGGCAACATTGTCAAAAAAAAATACGAATGGCAACGCCGCATTTTTGCACGGCTCGCAAGTGTGACCGTTTGTTTTGGCGGCAGAAGCTTCTTTAACAGCACGCAGAAAACACTGTTCGCTCGCGCTACGCATATTTCGTCATCCGAAAAATAAATTATATAAAATGTAGTAATCTAGTATATATTAACACCAAATAAACTCGTCGTTTCCGAAACAATTCCGGTGTGTTATTGTTCACCTCCACATCCCGAACCCAGACGGAAAAAAAAAACCATAACGAAGCAAAAGTGACAGTTTGTATTCACTTTCAAAATGGAGGGAAGTGATATTAAGTACTACGGAATTACGTGGCAACGCAATTCACAGAACCAAGAGAAGTGGAATCAGCTTGGAGAGGGCTTCATCCAGCAGTGCATTGATTCAGACTGATGATGATGACTCTAACGATGCTACTTTTCCACCAATGATAGTTACTCTGAAATTCCCTCTATTAATATGTCTTCTACTTGTCATTATTTACACATGTACCTACTTATAATCTCTACGCTTGATAAGAATATACTATGCAGTATGTATCTATCTCATTTTTATGTATAAAAATACCTAGATAATTTTTTGTACTAAAATTTTAGCCTAAAACTATGACAATGGCTTTAGATTATTCTGGATTTTTCTCCTGGCAGAAAACACTAAATAACACTTAGTGTAATCAGTACCGCTGAAAAAGACAAAATGTGTTCTGGCAAAAAACACTAATTCGTTTTTTTATACACAAATAAGAAAATAAACATAAAAAAACAAAATTTTACTTTATTTTTTACTTTAACCTTCTAAATAAATAAACAATCTTTATTTTAAAATCATCCTTTTTACGATTACTTAATAAACTCCCATGATAGACCATTTTAAACATTTTAAAAACTTCAAAGTCAAATTACTCGAAACTAGTATTGTCCAATTAGTGTGTTCTGCCACAACAGAGACGATATGAAAAACTACCCTCGATAGCCGCCAATAGTAGTCTTGTGTATAGAATAGATGTGCTGGTCAATTTTATGTGGCAAAACCCTGAACCAGAATAATATAATAGTGTTAATGTTTGTTCTTCGAATATTTTTATAACAAATAACGAGTTTTCTCATATCTTCAAATGACCTGCAAATAGTCCAATATAGTATGATCTACTAAAACCATATTGTTTTGTACACATAATTGTGCAGGTACAAAGGGCAGTTCATATCAAGCGCAGCAGTACGTGGGGTACGGAGCACCACACGAGGCTGCAGCCCCTCCTCCTCCTTATGCCACAGCCCTCCCTCCTCCGCCACCTCTTGTGAGGGCAGCGCCGCAGCCTGCCCCTCAGCAGCCGCCCACTCTGCAACCGCCTTCAACATATTACTCGCAGAACACTGGTATGTACCAAATTTTTCTTGTTTATATCTCATAATCTTTCTTCTCTTGCATCAAGAATGGGATCTATACTTGATGTACTACATTATTGTATTTTTAAACTTTTTCAATGGGATTCTAAAAAACTTTTTTTTTATTTATTATACTGGATTATTTGTTGGGTTCATTCTTGTATTCATGAATTTTGCCGAAATCAGATATGAAAATGGCCTCTGTTCCCGCCTGGCTTACAGTAAACAGACTTCTACCAATATTTGATATATTATATATCTGCTATAGAGTAACTTTACGCTGAGCTAGGTAACATTTCATATGACGTGAACCGCCCCATACCACAGAGACTTCTTTGGTCAATGAGAAGATTGAGGGTTACTTTCCTGCCAAGTTTCAGTTCTACTTAGCAGAGCTACCACATATACAAACTTTACTATACTACATATTATTACAAACTGAAATCTTGTAAATTATATATTTGATGGAAAAACTGCAAATATTTTTTTGACATCTTTGAATTGAATCCATATTTCACATTAAAATTAATATAATTTCTCCCAGACTGCAGTAATTTCATTTTGCTGTATCGGGTATCCGTACAAATTTAAAGGAAGCATTCATTTTGAAAGCCACATGCAGATTCACTGTAATCTGCAATGTTAAAAAGAATGCAATATAATTGTGTGGAATCCAAAACACTAATGATATTCTCTATCATCTGTGTCATTTCACTCCACCAACACTTAATAATAATAGTTAACTTGACTTTTTTTTGTTATACAAATGTGATATTATTATGCAGGTATCTAAATTGAACTCTTGCCTTATATATGTTATACTTTACTTACGTTTTCTCGGGAAATCTTTCATAATGTTGTCCATTTCACAGGTGGTCAGACAGGATTCTACCAGCAGACTGGTAATGTGTCCGCCAATTATGGAATTCAGTTTGGCACTCCCAATCAAAATCATAACAGTGCGGGTCTACAGAATTTCAGCTCTCAGGTAAGCTTTTTGATTAATTTGTCTCAAATTAATTAATCTGTTCTTTCAATTCCATGGCTATTCAGTGCACTCGATATGATGAACCTTTTTCTGTGATAGGAATTGCCGACTGAAACATATCTGAAGATTGTTTTTTTTAAATTCTGATTCAGTGCAACAAAAAATAGTCTGAACAACTGAAGCGTTCAGGATTGAATGAACACTGGTGAGTCCAGGTTGAATAAATTGACTTCAAAGTAGAATATGCGATTGTAAATCTACATAACGTTTCTAACATTCTATAATTTGCTGTCTTGTCTTTGAATGATATATTATTACTATTCTAAGAAGACTGAATAGTGCATATTATCTTATCTTGCGCCATTTATGTACACCTATTCACCAACAAGCGCCTATGTCAAGTAATGAACCATTGCTTCGGTTTGAGCAGGTGATGTCACCGTTCCAAATCGCCATGCAGTACGGCCGTGCCGCTCAGCACCAACAACAACAGCAGCAGCAGCAACAGCAGTATGTGGGGGTAGGGGTGGGCGTAGGAGTGGGGGTGGGAGTGGGAGCAGGGGGCGGGGCTAAGCAGCAAGAGCACCAGTCGCATCCATCGCGGCCCCAGCAGCTCAAGAGCCCCCTGCAGGTTGGATATTGGGTATACTTTCTCTCTAATAGATTATTTATTACTACTCTGCACGCTTAACTCTTTTATTATTCTTTTATTCCACCAACAAGTACTAGTAAAACATTATAATTAAATAATAAAAAATTTGATAACCAAAAATATAGATCCGTTTCACTTACGAGTTTTGAATTAAGAATTCTTGCGCTGATTGCATGCATATTCAAAATATGTTATCGCTTAAAGCCAATTAATCTGTAATAACGGCACTGTCCGCTTTATAATGTAATATCTTCATCAAGAAAGCTGTTGAAATTTGTTTTTATAACATTTAAAAAGAAATTGTATCACAATATGACTAATTATTATTACATAGCATTCATTATGAAAGCCGCATTCAGATCTTGTATTCGGTCTGCGATGCTAAAAAGAATGCCAGAGTATATAATAATGTTGGATTCCAAACCGCAAAAGATATCATTTTTTTGTGTCATTTCACTCCATCAATAATCTATATGCACTCTAATTATTCGATTCAAAAGAGTGCCATATTGCCAGTCACGATTCTTATATCCATTTATTAAAATTAAGAAACGTGACGTACTCCCCGGCTGATGGTTTATATTATTAAATCAGCAGGAGCACAACAATGGAATGTTCTCGGGCAACCTGAGCAATTCGGGCTTCGGCTCGACGGGGGGCGCAGCATCTCCGAAAGGCTCCGCCCCCCCACAAGGAAAAGCCGCTAACTCGTTTGCTCAGCAGCAGCAACAACAGCAGCAGTCGCAACAGAGCCAACAGCAGCAACAGCAGAAGCAGGGAGGGGGACAGGGCGGCCAAGGGCAGGGGGGCCAGCAGCAGCACAGTCCCCCCCACCATAAATATCAACAGCCTCCTCAGCAGCCCTACCAACAACACATCCAACAGGTGTATATTTTCACCATATCCACTCGGTAGACTAGTGACAAATAAAATAATAAATAATATTAAAAGGCGTTACATCTAAAAATATAAAACTGTGTTTTGATAATGATTCTCAACGTTGTTCCACTGCAACCGTAGTTAAAACGATCAGTCCATGTTGAATTATACATTACAGGGAAGATGTATTGATGCGTTAAATTTACAATACCTTGGACTTCAGAAACTCATTCCCCTGCTTACCATAGGTTGATTGATCAGTGGCCAGCCACTCCAACCCTTGGTGGTGGTTTGAAAACACAATACTCTTCTGGATCCAATTACATATAATATGCGTTAATTTTAAGAATTAATAATTTATCACAATAAAGCATTATTTGGATACACTCCATATCCCCTTCACTTCCTGCAGTACAATGCAAACACCTTTTGATTTTTCTAACCATATCTGGAAACAACCTTGATTTTCTAAACCTTCTCACAGGGAGCATTGAAGCTCTGCTTACTTTCAACTATTGATACCTACAACCTCACAAATGACTAAAATTAATCTATCAATATGATCTAATTAGCAGGTGATCCAGCCGAATGGCAGACAGGCATCGCTGAATATGGCCATCACTCGCGGAGGAATGCAACAGCGCTACCCTTCACCTATTCAGCGACCCCATGCTCCTCCACCGCTCACCCATCAGTTGCCCCCACCGCAATATAATAACAGGTAATGACTGACTTCTTCACTTGATTGTTGACACATAAAACTGCTATGTGAGTGTGATAGTAGTAAAAGTTATATCCTTAATTCGATCGTTTTGATTTCACAGGGGCGGAGGCAACAGACATCAACCTGGCAATGGGCCCTCGCACCCGCGACACCCCGGGACGGGATACTACCAACCCAACACTCCTAGAAGTATGCTTCGTCCCTTTATTTCTTAATTAATCAATATGCAATCTATTTCCGCATTCGACGTGATGAACCAAATTCTGTGATAGGAATTGCCGACTGAAACATATCTGAAGATTTTTTTTAGTAGTCTGATCCGAGTGCTTTCTATTTATTTTAATTATAGTGATGTCTCCAGGATTGACACTAAAATTGATTAACGTATCGCAATGCAGGTAACCCGCAGAGCGTGCCTTCTTCCGTGAGCGATCAACAGCAGAGCCAGGGCCAGCAAAAGGGAGCAGTGAGCGAAGAGAACGGTTGTCCCGTCGCCGTCTCACCCGCCGCCGAACCCTCGCCCGTCTCGGCGACTGCTCCCATTGCCGCGTCCAAGCCAGACGCCGCCCAAGAGAAGAAAGCGGAGTGAGCTTCGCCGCCGCTCTACATAAAACATTAAATAATTTATCTCGCGAGGGATTAAAAAAAAATACACAAACGACATCCTCACTCGGCGTTGAATGGACTCTTGAATTTGGATTTTTATTTTTAAATTTCGAGCGAGCCGGTGACGATTCAGTGTTCAGCGTCTGTTTTATCAAGTGCACTCTTGCACATGTTAAGTTTCAGACGGGTGCTGCAGACTCTCCTCCGGCGCTTTTCAAATTTTCCGCAGTGGGATGGGTTTATAGTCTGCGATCGAACAGTCTGGTGGATTCAGTGCTTCAATGAAACGAATATAGTGTAAAATATTCGCTGGAAAATAATCCTCAGACGGAGTGCTTTGGAATGTTGGAAAGGACCTCTCAACGGAGAGGTGTTTAAATTAATTTATAAATTGACGCAACGGGGTCTAATCGAATTCGCAGCGGATCGATGCTTCAGGAAACATACGATTGGGTGGTGAAGTTTTTACCGTGAAATGTCTCTTTAGATATAAATCTGCGGCATGATGCTCTTCTTTCTTCTGTGATCCTCAGAATACATCACTACTGCTACCGTGTAAGCTATAAACAGCATGGCGCATTCAATGCCTGATGAATAGCAACATAATATTACAGTAGCAGTCTTTTAGGAATCGTACATGTACTATTTTTTTTAAAGTAAATTGACGATTCACTGTCCTCAATTGTGCTGCGGTGACAGTTTAATCGATTTCACCGACCCAGACATTACTTATCGAAATGTGCAATCAAGCTGAACTCTGATCTTAAAATTACATGAATGAACTTTGCTAAATTTCGATTGAGGTTTGAAAGCCGATCCTGGACTGTAATGAAGCGAGGAAAATGAATAAGAATGTGAACAAAAAAACAGAAAGAAATGTGATTCGTTTTCCTATTAATGGCTACAACTGGCCAAAGACTGAACTCAGTCTGTGCTTCTTCACGAGAGATTTTATTTATGCTGTGACTTTCATCGATAGAAATCAAAACGGATACTGTCATTTGAGTTCACACTTGCAGTCTGAAATGACTCGGAATAAAATGATGAATAGGCTCAGTTCGGCTGCGTTATCCGTCGAGGGAAAAATGAAAGAAAATTACTGCAACAATTCTCACTCTGTATATTTAATCAAACTCCTAATTCCACGTAAGAAATAAAAACCTGCGTAGATGTTAAATGTTTACGGCGGCGAACACGCCGGATCGGTATCATTTGTCAGTAGCGATATGTCTTAGTAGTAATTGAAATCTTCAGTGTGGCGATGTAATTATTTTCTCGCGTCTGTCGAAAGAAACAAACTCTTCGGACGTGTGTATTATTGAACTGAACGGGTCATATCAAGGGGCGGATTCACCGTCCGCGCGGCTTCCGTCCCGTGAAGGACAAAACGTACGGTGTCAGTTGGAGTGACAGCGAGTATAGTTCACGACGGATTGTGGAATATACAATTTTTACGTTTTAGCGTGCGGCGTGCGATGCCTGTGAACGTTTTGCTTGATTTAAAAATTCTGTGCCGCAAGTGTCAAAATGGTGTAACTGTCATTTAATAATCCTATTTATTTTCTACCAAAAATGAAAAAAAACACTTCTTTGTCTGTATAAAATGTCTAAAAAGAATTTCGATCACGAATTGGTTAATGTTAGAAATAATATTATGGTTGAGTGATGTGAATTTAAGTTACGTTATAGTTAAAATATTTTCCATTGGTGCTTTAATCTTTGTTTTTAAATCTTTTTTCCTTGTTCCTCCTGTTTATTGGCAGTAATTTAGTGAACCACATCAATATTCATATTAGTTTTAATGTTGTTTTTGACTCGTGTGTGTTTTTTTTTGCCTTTGTGGCCAAATTATTGACATTCGATTTTTAAAATGATTCAAAATAATTTTTGACATTTTAAAATTCTGATTGCGTTGGTCTACTCACAAACGGCAGTGTACTGATCATTTTTCAACTGCGATGTTGTAATCTAGGGTTAGTATAATTATGAATTTAAATATTTAGTAAATATGCAGCTTTTTTCCGTTCTAATTTGAAATTACATTTCAATAAGTTTTCAATGGTTTCAATTGAAAAGATTAATGAAACTATACCATAATAAATGTAACATAATCAGAGCTACACACTTACGTGCAAATCTTTTGTCAGCTCAGTTCTGGGTGCTCAATGTTGCAATCTTCCAATATTTATTTTCGGTGTAATTGACCACAAAAAGAATAATGACATATTTCAAATTCACAATCCAATCCATTGCACTACATTTTAACTCAATTTATTTGATCACCTGTTCACTATTGCTATGTTTATACATAATTATTGTATTTAGTACATATTTTATACAATTCAATTTCAGTATTCATTACCTGTGGGAGCAGTATATACTTTCATGTTTAAATGTAACTAAAAGATTGACGTTTTCTACTGAAGCCTTTTTTATAAGATGTGTAGAATATTATAATATTTAAATCCATAACTATCCTAATACGAAATAATTATTGTATGTATTTAATGTAGTATGTGGTCCGCTGTCTTTTTTAAAATGAGAAGTTTTTAATCAAATAAAATTCAAAAAGATTTGGTGGAAAATATAGTGTTATATTATTTCGTACAAATTTTCATGTATGTATTATAAATTTCACTCGATGAGCGAAGTTGGCAGAGTTTTGCCGAGAGGTACCGAGGTAACAGCTGATCTCCATAATTATTCACACACAGATTAAGGTAGAAAAAACAATGACGCACATGACATGTTGCTATGACAATAATGTTTACACAAAAATATGTTTCTTGTCTAGTTTGTAGCCATGTCGGTTTTCACTATGTTATTGACCATTACATGTGAGAATTTTTGTACTTTTACAAAAATATAATTTCATTATAGTAAGAATAGATCCAAATACAGTCGATTGCTCATAAAAACTGTAATGTCTTCTCTATAACAGAGACAATAAGACACTGAAATAGTATAATATCAAGTGTCTGTATATTGTGACAGGTTTTTTTTGGTAAAAATTACTACTGAATTTACGTAAATGATGGAACTGTTGCTTCTGAAATGTTAGTTCTTTACTCGCAAAACTCTGTACAATACAATGAACTTAATTAGTAATGAATATGGAAAACTGCTGAGCAGGAAATGTAATGATTTGAAGATTTGATACTTGTACAATAATATGTTGAGCCTGCCTGTGTGTGTGCTGACGAGTTATGTGATTGATTAGCTTAAGAATGGTGTTTAACGGCATACATTTGTGAGGTTAACAAATTGACTAGATTTTGTACTAAGGATGTGAATTGCATGAGTGTTTTTTTGTAAGGGCTGAATGTGTGGCACTACTCAGGGAACAGACAGTGAAAATTACCCGATTTCTATTTATTTTGTGCAATTATTAGCAGTCGAGCTTTCAATAAACTACTACAGATACAATAATGAAATCTTTAATCAATTACCTCTCCTTTTACTTGCCGGTGTTACTAGATATGTATCAATATAGTATATAGTTAAAACAACTATTTACATTAAACTTAAAAAAACGTTTATTTCCATATAATTACAAATATACAATACAAAGAATGGATTACGTACTATTTGTTAAATGTAGGTGCCAGAATATTAATTTTGTTACAATATAGCAATACCAGCCAAAGTTCAGTGGAATAATTATTGCAGTACAGTGGCAGAATATTGACTGTTAAATATGTGGATCTTTGACTTGATTCTCACATGCAAATTCATATTCTTTCAACGTGTGTTTTGATAAAAGGTAAGTATGCAATGGGATGGGCGAATGGCTAACAACTATTCCATATATAAAACCTTCATTTTATAGAGGCCCATCTGTATGCTCCGATGGTAATTTAACTTTTTTATTTTGTATTTATATTTTTCTATAAAATTTTGGCTGACACTATGAATAATTTACAATTTGAATGAAAACTTAAACTTTGATTAAAACCACTATGTAGTGACTGAAAGGAAATTTCAATTAACAGACAGTTAAAGTTAACCATTTTCGAAGGGTGGGTACTAGAAAACTTTTTTATCACATTTCTTTTTCACATCAGTAGTATTAATAAATATATATTCAGTTTATAACTGAAAATGGCCTGGTCAGGAATGAACACTAACCCAAAAGTGATTAAATAACTCTTATTTTACTTACAACCACTAATTTTACTGAACTATGACCATGTTAAATGTGTATGATTTTTAATTCAGGCTTAAATGACAATGTATTTTTTATTCATGTAATAACTTACAGTATTCAATATCAAATAGTCCCTGATAATGTGCAATTTGTTATTGAAGTATATAAGAAAAGATTATTTTTTAAATGCATCGGAACATTAAATTAATCATTGCGGAATAGCTAGTTTGTCTATTGAGGTAGTAGAACTACCATAAATATTAATGACAGAATTCAAGAATGGAAAGACTAAACTACATATTATCAATGTAAAATTTTCCCAGCTTCCTAAATAATTCATCGTTTAAGAGATCTGTTGAAAAAATATTTAAGTGCTCGTAAGAGGGGTGGATTTGGCAATTTGTATATGAATCACATAATAAGGGTGGTGCCTGATATTAAATATATTTTAATGTGTGTACTATTACTTTGTCTTAAGTCACTCTCGACTGAATTAGTAGATTCAAAATAAACGACAAATGACTTACATCGTTTTGTAGGCAACGGAATAATTAACATTTTATATTGTCTTAGAGTGAGACATATCATTTCCCAAGCAGACAGATTAGTTTCTTATATCAATAATGCACTTTGTTAAATTGAATACCCGGCATGATTTGCATTCATTCATTATAATAATATATTGAGGTGTATTCATAACGTTTTACTGCATCATACCACGTATATTTTATAGTATCTACTATTATGAAGTGACCAAGGCCTTTGTATGTGGATCAGTAGTTATCGTTAACTCGGATATTGGACTCATTTGTCTACACAACTATTTTCTAAGTAGCTTATGAATTATACAATCCTTGCACTCATCACAAGTGAAATTTATTTTGTGATAAATTTGAGACGCTTATGTCTCATAAAAAATATTATCTCAGTATTTCCCTGTGACATTATAATTGCTATCGAGGGATGATAAACATTACTTTCGTTTATATTATGGTAATTGTTCTACAATGAATAATTGTGTGAACAATGATTACATATGGTTGTATTTAATGGACGCTGTAACATTTTTAGATAAAAATTATATGTATAAATGATTAAAAAAAATAGAATTACTTCTGCGCAATTGGATGATAATTAACACTATAATAAATATTATGTACTATGTGGGAAAAAAAATTAGTAAGTGAATGAACCTCCCCAACTAGACGTGTAAGATCTAAAATGTACTGTATTAGGCACCCCTTTTTGCATTTAGAAGCGTGCAACACGATCCTAAATTATAGGGGACTTTTATCTAGTGGCGGAAAGTATTTATATATTCATTCATTGGTAAATGTTGAATGTAGGAAGGGGTTGATGAAAACGTCACATTTTTTTTACACAGTTGACCGGAGGTGAAGTTAGAAATTAAAAACGAATTAAAAATATATATAATAACTATAAACCGTTCACGCTAAATATGGTTTGAACTGCTATCTCAATAGGATTCTTGTATTATAAGCAATTACATTCAAATAAAATTATATCGATCGGACAAAATGTATTTTTATTTTAAAGCTTCAAATTATCCCAGCAAAGCCAGTATCAAAAGACATTACATAATTGAAATGAAAAAAATATACTTTTTATCTTCCATGAATTAATTGGTAACCATTTTTTATCAAGATCATGTCCCTCATTTAATTTATCATCCGAAATTAAAGGCATTCATTATCCATAAAAAAATATATCAACCAGTCACTGAATATAAATAAAACAAGCTAACTATGTAAATCTTTCATAATACCATTAAGTAAAAATAATATAAAGAAAATCTATTTCGACACTGAAATGGTTGGAACTGCATTTTTGACTAAAGATAAAACAATCATATCGGGAAAAAAAAAACAAAAGTTCAATCAATTATAGGCATAACTAAAAAATTACAATTCCAGCATTAACATTGTGGTGTCATTAAAATGTATTAAAATCGTGCTATTGAAAAGTTCACATTTTGCAGTTCTGACCGTATATGTAGGTGTCGATTACATTTGCGATGAAAACTACTATAAAATAATATATGGGTTCCGTGGATGAAAATAGCAGCTATGATAATATAACTAAAGATGCTTTCAATCCTCGGGTACATAATTAACGCTTTCCACTTCTTCAAGGAGCTCTGAGATGGCAGTGAATAGTGCTGACGTCACAGGAGTAGTTTTTGTGTCACGATTTTTCTTTTTGTACAGTCTTGTTATGGTTCGTTTTGAATCGATGAACTGAAAAATAGAAAGTCAAAGATAAACTTACAATTGTAAAAAAATGTTATAAAATAATTACAAGATAAAAAGAACTTTTTAAATTCTGTTGAAACATATAAACTTGGACAAATCTATGTATTAATAAATACTTTTTTTAATTTTTTTGATGAATTATCTCAGTGGTCGGCAAACTCATTAGTCAAAAGAGCCAAATATCAATAGTACAACGATTGAGATGTCTTTTGAGAGCCAAATTTCTTAAACTTAAATAATATACATACGTAAATACACTGTTCATTAACTTAATAAACTTTAGTTAAAGTTGTAAGTCTTAATTAAACTATAGGTAGGTACACTGAATATAACTTGATAGCATACGTAATAATGATCTTATGTATTGATAAAAATTAAATTGTACGTAAGGTATCCATAATATTAAAGCATGACAATGACTGACGAACACTCAATGTGAATAATGGTCTTGCATCTCCCTGGAAAGTTTGGGTAAGTCAGGTTTGTGTTGTTTTTAATTTTAAGCACGATTCCAGGTTCTCATCAATAAGACAACTTCTCAATTTACTCTGAATTTCCTCTGTAGAAATCTCTTTACTAACCACAAAACTTGCTACATTAACATTATTAGAAGATTGTACCTATTCAGTAATTAAATACAGAACTTAATTTTTCTTGACTCTTCTAAGGTTCCTCAACTGCTATCTTCCTTGCATCACCGACAGGATATTTAGTGTGAAATGATGCGTGTTTAGTTGCAAAGTGTCTCTAAATTTGAATGCGCCAATTTTTCCCGACAAATAATACAGGTCGGTAGGCCATTTAAGTTTTGAATAAACGCGAAAGTCTCGGTCCATTCAATATTAAAATCACGGTTTTCGTCTTCCGTTTTTCTTTGCTTCTTTGTAGCCATGTCAAATAGGGCAGAGGGCATTTGTGGCAGAGCCGTATGTGGCTCGCGAGCCACGGTTTGCCGACCACTGAATTATCCCATCAACTTTAAAGAAAATGATCAAATGCGTAATAAAGAGAGCAATTATAAGAAATTTTCAAACATTTATTAATTTAATAACATATATGAGATTTATAAAACTTGTACTTGATAATATGAAGTAAGAAACAAGAAAGCGAGTTAATTCTTTTTTCAAAATCGCCGAATGCCGTTACGTAAAAGTGCAAGTGTGAATTCGATCGAAGCGCCACCTTGCGGATTTTTTCCGAACTAACTTTCCATTCAAAACAGAATTAACTGAAAATGAATTCAATTCTGCTTAAAGATGGCTAAAAGTATTAAAAGAATGCATTGTCATCGTGTTCTGGTATATTCTAAAAGTTTCAAATGACTAGCTAGTCGGGAAGTTAGTTAAAAATCGATTGCAAGATTTGTAATGGACAAACAAGAAAATGTGGTAAAACATTAAAACTGATTTAGCCAAAAATCTCTTAGGGATAGGATAGAAAATTTAAATAATAAATATGACCATAAAAAATTTATGTAATAATAAGATAGGGGTCTGTGACACTTTTGACTTTAAATAAAAAATATTTTTCTTAATGTTTTCAGATACACATTTATCAATTAATACAGTTGAAATTGTAAATTATCAAAAAAATGTCTCAAATTTCAAGCTTCGTATTTTTCCGCTAGGTGCCTCTGGTAGGTAAAGACAACAGAAGTCAGGGGTGTAGACCTGAAAGTGTGGGGGAATCTGTATTCCAATATGACATCCGCAGCCATGATATAATAGTAAGGCTGTCGACAAGAAATGTTTGTAACCCATTCATCAATCTCAAATTTAAGAAAAATACATGCCATGCTCAAGACCTAATTAGGTACTCAATTTATTTGAAAGAGAAATTTACTGCAACCAGAATTTTAGCTGGAGCAAGCGCTTATGAACATGGATTAAGTAAGTAATTTGGAAGTATTAAAAAATACAAATTGGTTTACGGCATATTTTTAGCTTATTTAGATATTATAAATTGATTTTAAGGTTTCATCTTCGTATGTTATCAGTGAAAGAATGAAAAATGTCAGCAACAGTGACCATTATGCCTGGGCCAAAACACAATGATAACCATGTGCCCACCGCTAATTGGCTAATATAAAAGATCACCCGCCGATTGTGTTATGTAGTCTTGGGCAGTGCAGACATGTATAAATAGAAATTCACTACTAATTTCAATGATTACTGTGTTTACATACATACAATATTTTAAACGTAATTTGCAGGAAATGAAAATGTAAAACCGGGTTTTAAATGTACTAAAATTTTAATGGGTCCGCAGAAACCACACGTAAATAGCAGAGATACGTGAATTACGGTACTATACTACTATGGTATTATAGTACCTACATGAAGCATTAAGATATTAATCAGACATACCTTGTTGATGTCGTCAATTTGTTTTATTAATTTTCTGATGTTAGCTTCAAATGCCAAATCCCTGGTGTTACTATTCAGTAATTTGTTATCCACTTCAAAATTTTGAAAATTGGATTGTAGTCTCTTTAATGAACTTATGCATTTATCTACAGAATTTCGGGTCTCAATGTTACTATCGAATTTCAGAATTGAATCACGAGTGTTTTTTGAAATATCGGTTATCGGTGTGGTGCTCTTTCGTTTTGCGATCAATTCATCCAGTCGTAAGATGACAGACTCAACTTGTATCACAGTTTCTTCTAGCGATTTATCATCCATTGGTAAAATGTCTGGCTTCTTGTTAAGTAGTTCTTTAAATCTACCATCTGTGATGTTTTTTACAATATCATCTGTCAAAAAATTTTCACTTGATGGAATATTCTCAGAGTTACACTGTGCGAATAACGACTTTATATCATTTTGCACCTTCTGGTACTCATCTTCCTGCCTTTTGACATTTGCTAAATATGCTGTAGAACTTTTCAGAACTGATTCTTCAGATACAATCGATGAAATCAGGGAATATACACAGAACTCCTCGGACATTATTGGGCACAAAATATTTATATAATATGGTGAAAAAACGTAACCCCACAAATGAAATGGACTATAGATGTCGATCTCGGGTAGATTGTGAAAATGTTATTACGTACATAAATCAGAAATGAAAAAAACCGCAGAACATTTTATTGCTGAGTTCCCTGAAAAAACATTCAAAGTTTTGAATCTTCTGTTGACAGTTGACTTGACAAACAATGTTGACATTTAATAAATATTGCCATAGATAGAAAAATACAATTTGTTCTTTTTACATAATAGGTAGGTGAAAAATAAGAAATAATATAATATAATGCTATAAAAAATATAAATCAAAACTTCCGATATGATTTTGTTTGAAATGATTTTTGTTATAAGTTATCCTAATAAAAAAAGTTAAATATTATTTTTAATATACTTAATAAGTAGGTAATATGATTTAAATTCTATACCTAACAATAATGATGATAAAAAGAAATATTTTAAATGCTATACAATATTATTCGTAAAGTAAGTATTGGATAATGGTTGGGTATGTAGTTACATTTAGAAAACGTTCTGCGTAAAACCTATACAATAGAAAATATCGAATCAATACAATATGATAGACTATGCTTATATGCGTAGTGTTAACCGACTAACGTCTCTTCAATGAAAATTTTAATTTCGTGTCCTATATTTGAAACGCGCAGGACATGGCTTATTGATTTTCTCATTATTCACTTTTACTTTAGATTTATGATTACAATTCATGATTACTCTTCCTTAGCACAGTTTGATATTTTATTTTAAAATCATATTTAATTTAAATATGTACCAAATACATTTCAATATTGTGGTAAAAAATGTTCAAATTCGCTAAAATTTGATTTGGTAATGATTTTTGGTTTTATAACTTGAAGTATTCTCAAGATAGCTATACCTGCCTCTTTTGCACATCTTCAGTATGCATGACAGGGGGTATCAATAATATACAAATCTAAAGTAAACATGAAAAGAATATAATATCACACCATTAATCTCCTATAAATATTATAATCCTACGACTTTTTCCGTTTTAGCGAGCGATTGTTTGCCTTATTTGTCATGTCCGATAGGTTTAAAAAACATGCATAATTATAAATATTATAGGTAATAATATTATAATGTGTCGTGTTGACTGTACATGAAAAGTTAACTTCCTTTTTCAAATAAAATTTAAAATACGTCAAATCACATAACTTATTAAATAATGACCATAATTATAATCGTGATTCAAAATAACTGCAATAATCCTTACATAGTCCACATAAAAATTAAAACAATTTTAGTGCATCTATGTACCTAAGTAAAATGGCACACACTGTGTACTTTTTATCTCTTCCATTTCCATGAAAATATTGACAACACAATAATTTATTTATATTATATTGGTCATCTATCACGTTAAATGGAAATTAGCTAACTGAACAGTTTCCTAAAAATATACTACATAAATATTTTAATATACCTAGTTAATGAAAATCTTTTTTGGATAATCAATAAGACCAAAGCGGGCCCTGCATTGGTGACCTCTGCCTCTGGCGAAAGAGACAGCAACACTCGAATGACACTCCCGACTCCCGTAGAAAATATATTTCAAGTTGACGCATGCGCGAATTCCTCTCCACCATATTGAAAATCGGTAAACGTCCAGAGGATATCGAGTTGAATTCTTGTGAAAGGTTTCTCTTTAAAACCGGCTCAAAATGGCCGGGAATACGGGCATGGAGCAGCTTATTCCCATCGTGAATAAGCTGCAGGATGCTTTTACACAATTGGGTGTTCACATGCAACTAGATTTGCCACAAATCGCCGTAGTGGGCGGCCAGTCCGCAGGAAAGAGTTCCGTTTTGGAAAATTTCGTTGGAAGGTACAGTCTCAATGTTTACTATCTGTAGAATATTTATTATCGCTTCCTTACTAAACTAGAATGTACATCAATGAACAATTTATCCATATATACTATTTTCCAATCATTTTAAGCCATTATCGATGACAGTTGATTTTGACAGATAGCTTGATCTTTGTGACATTGTTTACGATCACAGTTCATTTCAAAATGTCGATAAACAGCTGAAATCTTCTATAAAACAATATGTGCGAACAATCAGTTAGAAATTAAACCTACCATTAATGACGGTATTTTTTTTATACGAATAAAACTAGACATTAGGTAATACACGCACTACAAGGTGAGTCATGGTGGATACGTACACTTGGATACTTCCTCATTCTTAAACTTGACAAGCTCTCCATAACCACTAATTGCTTTATTTCATCTAATACCTTTATTCGATTTTAACTCATTTACAGCCAGATAAAGGTTATATAGTAAAGTTCTGTCTGTGATTCATAATGTGCCAATTAAGTAGTATATTTTTTGTTGTTTACAAAAATACTCCACAAAGTATACGCAATTTTGTCTGTAAGTATGTTATTTTAAGTTTTTATAAATACCAAAATGACAATTTTATGTAGAAAGTTGTAGGGCATTGTAGTTTTTTTTTTTTTTTTTACATAGGTATTGTCTTTCAGCGAAAAAGAACATTACAAATTGTCCAATAATAACAAGAAAACTTTGTTTAGTCAGTACCATTAGCCAACATGTTACATGATGATAATTGCAGGACTACATAACGTTAGCCGTGGTGCACCTGACTCCGAGCAGAACCTAGAATGATGCCCACTTATTCCACAGGGTTCTGGATTCGAATCCTGCGGTTCGCTCCGATTCACTTGATTTTTTCACCCTATGGGTAGAGTGAATTGCCAATAGAAGTTTCTTTATAAAACGTCTGTTGAGATCCATAATGTGGTGTCATGCAACAGAAATGGTGATAAATTTTTAAAATATCGTGCAAATGTTATCGAATATTGAATTAATAAATCAATCTCGTACAAAATTGTGCTAACTTTTAACAAGTATAGTGGTAATTTTGAGCTGTTAAACGTGTCTGATTTCAAAAATAACAGAATGAGATATTTTGAGAAAATATATATATATGTAATAATATGGATTCCGCTATTTTTTAAATCATCTCTTAATAGGTATATAATTGATTGTTGTGAAGTCAGTAAATATCACAAAGAGTCATTACTTAGACTTGTATATTCTTAATTTTATTTAAAACATAATCAATCATAGTCGAGCAGAAGAAATCATTAAATCAAATCTTATATAATGTGTGGTAAAAATAATACAAATTCTGTCACTGGAGTATGTGAAATTGTAATCAAATCCATAAAAGTTTTTTTGTATTACCTACTTGTTTTTTTACTAGAAATAGATGTTAGCCACTTCCTCAATCTATTAGGTCCATACTCTGACTCCAAACACAAATTGTAAAACAATATGTGTATTTGCCAGACCCAGGATTCGAACATGGGACCCACGACATTATAAGACGACTGGGCAATTTATTTTTACCATTCCTTGAAAAGTATTTCAATAGTAATTAGACATGCAAAGTGACTACCATCAAAATTTTGGTTCAATGTCAGTGCATCATTAGTAAATACGTCTATGTGGTGTTTACATAATATTTTTCTTTTAAAACAAAACGATTTTATAGGAACTTGCTATAAACGTATTGTGGGATTATTACATCTCCAAACAATGTGCTATTGATTAAAGTTAATTAAAATTAACTCATAGGTAATATAATATTATAATAGAAGGTATTTTATATAAAATTGTACATTTTAATGTAATGCGGTGTTTTTCTACCAAACTCACCCGGCACACCAAGAATCGACAATGATAATATCAAACATGACACTCCCTATGATGAATGATCTGCATTAATTTTTTGCAAGTCTTAAAACGTTTTGATTTTAGTTATCGTCTTTTAATTGATTATCATGACTCGGTCCAATACATTTTTTAAGTCATAAGTTTACGGTATAGTTTCTCAGATTACATTGGCAGTTTCTCAGGGAAAACATCTGTTAAAACAAAAAGTTACTTTTGAGTCGTGACTGAATTGTAACAATTCCTATTTTTTGGGCACGATGCTATCGAAGATTACCAAGAACGTATGAAAATATCCGAATTAACCTTGAGCTTCCAAGTGTGTCCTGTCTTGTGTTTTACATAACAACACAAATTTGACATTCACATAATGAAATGAAGGGCGGCTTTATTTATTATTTTAACACAATAATAATACAAAACATAAATAATATCATAGTAAATACAATAAGCAACTCGTTACTTGTTTAAATTTCATCTCGCTCATCTCCAATTGGCATTTAACAACATAACGAGAGAAGACTGTTTAGTATTGCCACCAAGCTGACCAATAGATATTTTTTGGTTAACTTATTATTGTTAACACTAGCAACTGAGCGTATATTGTGAACCAATCAAATCAAGCGTTAACACGATCGAGTTTGTAGCTAAATCGTTCTGTGTAATTCGAGTGCTGAAAGTCAGACAACGTTATCTACAAAAAAGTTTTTTTTTTTTTTGAGATAACGTTATTTAAATTACGGCTACATGATAGTCAAACAACGTTATGTCAATCTTTTCTAATTTCTTATTAAATTGTCAGTAAAGTTTAACGCTAACTACATAAGTTACCCTTGCTTTCATATTTTTTAAAAACTATCCCTATAAATTTTAACATCATTATAAGCAAGATAAATGTACAATACACAATAAATTATAAAATATTAACATTAGGTTTTAAATAAACATTTCCCTTGTTGAGTTACAAGAATCTAAAATAACGATTTTTGGCTCTCCTGTAAAGTTGCACTTTTGTAGATAGTGTTGTTTGACACTAAGCCCTCGAATTGCTATTTAAAGTCGATGATTGCTCACGAGGTTCGTTGAATCTGGTTGGGTCTGCGAGTCTACTGGTGTAATTAGGCCTTAATGCATGTGTAGATGAGCTTTCAAATAATGACCACTTAATTGCCCCATAGCTGGTTTTTATAAAGTTAAATGTTAACTATGGGTAAAACTTGGTGGCATACGAGAAGGACGCTCGTTTTTGTAAAACACTGATTTAAATAGTGTCTGAGGGAATTATCACTGTGCAAGTATTGATCAATAATTTTATTTTGTTTTCCACAGGGATTTCCTGCCTAGGGGTTCAGGAATTGTGACACGGCGTCCGCTTATTCTACAACTGATCCACAACACTGCTGGTGAGTTTATGTACACTTATATTTCTCTGTTCCGATGCTTCTTACTTATAAATTGCCCTATTCACCCAACCTTTCCCTCCCCCCAGGCCACTAAAAATGGTAAATCAAAAACATGGATTATTGCCGTAATATATTTATCTTTTGTAAAGGCGCAGATGATACTTTGGGGTTCTATGACCATCCTTTGAATCCGCCTGTGCCCAAGATATTAATTAAGTAATTAAAACAGAAATGTCCATACACACTCTTTGAAATTTATTGTCCCTTTATTAAGTTTTCTATGACCTAAATTAAGAATTATAATTTTATTGATTAAATTGCCTTAAATTGATTGATTGCCAGTGAACAAAAATATTTTTATTTTATTATCAATAATTATTACTATGTGATACACTGGCAAGATTTAAAATGATTATAATAAATAATTCAGTAAATGTGACAGTCATATTTTTATTATTAATTACTAAAAGTTTTTAAGGCTATACCTCAGTTGAGGCATGGTCTAAAACGATCGTGGCTAGGCGATGCGCGGATTGTGCAAATGACGCGTGCCGAACGAAATATAATTTGTCATATAAATCCAACATGCGTCCATTTAGTGTTCTGTTTATTGTTCTATTAGTAATAATAATAATATTTTCATTGACATGTTTTCTTTTTCAAGTAAATGGGTAACGTTTTTTAGTCATCTTTACACGATTTAAGAATGAATACCCCCGTCGCCATCACGAAACAAATTGACGTGTTCACAGCTCGACTTTCGCTCTCCGATTGCCAGCGAGTCCAAAATTTCGTCGCACCTATAGTTGAAAATTATTTGCCGTTTCACTGGCTCTTAAGTCGTATTTTTACGAAATTAAGATTTTAATGCCAATGTGTGCAAAGAATAAATTGTGTCCTTTTTTGTCACATGTAAGCGAAATAGATATTTAATTTGTAGAAATAACTTAAATTAAGAAAATCATTTTTAACTCTTATTCACTGCCGACTAGTTAATGACTTTTTAATTACCACCTTTAAAATGCACGTGAATTACATCGATCGACCGCCTGGTCATTACGCGCCAGGTGCGTCTTCAGCGTCCAAAGTATTAAGTAAAATTACTTATTCAAAACAATGAATATAACACAATATCAAAAACTCAATTACCTATACATAAATTAATAATGTAAAAGAAATTAAAAAAAAAGATACACCAACTTCTAAGCGGAAGGGAGTATTTGGAAAACTGTGATTTATTTGAAAACCGATTATCTTAGCTGCAACCAAATTGACTTTGGCACTGTTACCCCGAAACCACATCCATAGTATTTACATTAACCCATATTTCATAAGTGGATCCTATATTACTAAAATCTCATACTGATAAAAGTGACACACTTTCTGGATTCGTATAAATTAAAACACTTTATTTTGTATAATATGAATAGCTGTGATGACAGTGAAGGCTACAGAGCAAAATAATGTTCATTTGTTACTTAGAAGTCAGGTTCCTAATTAAAAATCTTTTGAGTTTTATCTGATAAGTATTCAAGGAATTGTTGTGATGAACTTAGTTACTATAGATCCACCTGTATAAGTTGTCCGCTGAGTTGGGGCGCCACATGCTAAAATTTGACATATTATCGTTCAATAGTTTTTATATTGTCGTGAGCTTAGTTCTAAATTCGAACACCGGACGATTTATGATGGTTATACAATAATTATAATGTACATAATATGTATCACTTTGACATTATTATAAGCAATCTAGGGATGTCAGAAAAGTATCAATACGATATGGATACAATACTGATATTAGTTTTTTTTTTTGTTGGGTAGATCTAAAAAGTCTCAGTCTAAATCTTTCAACACCGGCTATTGATACTTGATTTTGATTTTGGAAGACCCAAAAAAAAAAATGGACAAAATCTTTCAATACAATGCATGCGCAGTTATGGATGCTTCACTTCCCATACAATATCGATAGCAAATTTTTAATATTTTTTTTGTGAATTTGACATTTCTACTTATTGCGTCATAGTCCAGCGTCTAATAAGGTTCTGTGTTGTCTCTGGAGTGCGAAATGTGAAGGTTTTGTAGATTTGCGCTCATCCATGTATGATACAAATGTCCGGCCCAATGCCCAATGTAAGTGTTTGGCTTTGATAAATCGGGTTCATCATATTATAGTCAATGATAGTCCTGATGCCCCCACATCCCGAAGCGGGCCCCCAGGCTAGGATCTCAGGCGGGGGTCCCCCTACCTATCGCTAAGGATAAAGGCACTGTGATGGTCTACAGTAGCGTTTTCCAAATAATGTACGCGGTAAAATTAATGTGTATATTTAGTGTTTTTTTGTACCTGTTAATACATTCATTTGAATTGTGGAGTTGTCGAATATCGATACACAATTAAAAAATTGTATCGTACAAGCACATAATTTTGAATAATAACATTAATGAAGGAAAATAGCGCCGCAGGCGACTTTTATTACTATGAAAGCCCTGTCAGCCCCTCCTTTGTGGGGGCCATGCCGCCACGACCGTGTCGGTTGTCCTCGCAGATGGAGGCGAAAACGTTTCTTAGGATTTTACGATCAAATACTTGCAACTTCCGAGAGTGTGGAGTTTATCGTCCAAATAACCAATCCACATTATGACAGATAATCTCGGTATACATGTTTTCTAATTGCTTTCTTATGTTTAATTTTGATCAATTTTGATTCAATCAACATGAAAAAGAACTTCTTTTATGTTAATAACTGTCAAATCATGATGGAAATGCATTGTATTATTAATTTTAATTAAACGCAATTTTATAGTACTGATTCCTCTTTCATTAAATATTCAACTGGACAGGTTTCGTCCGCCACAGAGGGACATTGTCAACTAGTTGAAAATGGTAACTATACCGATCCAGTTTAATATGTAATAAAAGTGAAAATAGTAATATAAAATTGCGTTTTATTTAAATTAATAATAAAAAATAATCTTGAAAATATGATAAAATATTTTTTTTATTCGGTCAACAAATTTCTGATGGAATTTGCAAATCAGCTAAATATTATAATAGATGGGATGTGCTGATAGTTGGGTAATCATTATTTTGTGCATCTATTTAAAAGTACACTCGCAAATTAATAATAATTAACAGGAAATATAATGAAGGTATATTAATCATGCCCTCTCTCATTTTTTCATCGTAGTTAAGACTCATTTCCATTCTCCAAACCTTGATATATACCAGGATCCCTGCATCATTCTCGACACTGGTCCTACCTAGGGTTCCCGTATTTGTCAATGATAAAAAGAGTACATATCATTTCATAATCAGCAGCCGTCCCATAGTTCAATGCCGTACGGAGTCTCTGGGCTAGATTCCGGTGATCTCACAATACATACATGTGATTTTTTTTAGCTCTGAGTGTTTCTGTGATGTATTTTGCCACTGTAATTGAACACTGGTATGTATTGCCAATGGTTGCTAGATCTTGATAATCTACCCCGAAATGTAATAATTTTACAGTCACGTATTTTCACAATCATACTTATTAACTATGATTAATAGAATTATTGAGTAAATATTGCAATTAAGAAATATTGTAGAGTTTATTTTTACATGTTTATTTTTTAATTGAAAAGGCAAATGACTTATTCATTTACAATGTTAAAAAAGATATTTTCAAATTCAAATGATTATCAAATATTTATTAATTACACATAGGTAGGTCTAAATAAAACTTAAATAAACTAGTGAATGTGGGTGCAAATAAATGAATGAAACAATATTATTTTGTCAAACGATTTAAAAAAAAATAGGAGCATATGGTCATAGCGGAAAAGAAGACATTCGATACAATATTTCAATAGGGAAACAACTTAAAAACCCTTGTTTGCAAAATAATGGCGTTAGATTTTTTTTGCAGAAATTCTCATTTTCATTTTATAACCTTGATTTTTGGAAAATGTGTTTTTTTAATTTAGCTTAGTGGAATTCAGTAATGCACAATAAAATTTTACAGTTTAATAAGGAATTGACCCAGACATTGAATTAATGATTAATATCAGAATGGAAATCTCTTATTCAATTCATAACATATTGAAGAAATTTTTGAATCTTTTTTTACTGAATTATAAAGAGAAGACCTTTCTACATCGAATGGCATTCTTAACTCAAAACCTTGAAATTTTGAATTGTTTCCTTATTGAAATAGGGTATCGATATTATGTATTATTCGATAAAAATGAAAAAAGATACCTAACACGGACATTGACCTTAAAAAAGAGGACTTGTCCGGATAAAAGAAGACGTCTGGAAACCCTAGTCTTGCCAGTGCATTCGTAGCTTTCATTTCGACGTTATCACCGATACCGATAAACTGTCACTAATTTCAATATTATAATGTTCCCTCAGATGATAACCTTTAATTTAAAAGTAAAACGGGTACTCATACCTGTGCTTTTTCAAAGGTTATGGCATCACCCACCATGATTGAGCACGTGATTGCATCTTATAGTGCGTACGGCGTACCGTGACGTATTCGCGATGATGTGTCATAAACTCATGTCATCATAACAAATAACAGTATTTTTTATTAGAAGATAGTATTTTTCTGTATTTGTTATCATGCCATTACTGATACACAGGCCGATTTTAAATTCCCCCTTTCTGTATTATCTTTATACAAACATTACAATTATTTTGTCCATAATTTATAAGAAGTACATAAGTCGCTGATTAATAATTAATAATTGTCGACTTATTACGATTTATTTTTGTAAGATAAATTTACAAAATAATTTGTGTTATTGTTATTTCTACTTATTAGTATATTACTATGCATCGTCATTATTATTGTAACGCTATGGCATACATTGTTTGATGCATAGTATGTAATTTCTAATTTGCATAATTGGATTGCTCTCCCTGCCTGCAAATTTCGACGCCTACTAATATAATAGGGTAATTTTCACGACTGGGTCGATGACAGTGTGCCAAATGGTTCCACATACAATTCTTTATTGTTTACCCAATTTTCAATTACTATACTTTTCGTTCATGTTTATGTTAGAGTTCTAATTTGCATGCTGTGTCTTGTCACCCATTAGGCCCGTTTCAGATAGGACACCGGTGTCGCGCTCGACTTAATATATGAGGCCTTTGTATTCGAATAAAGGGGTCGTTGTATTATCTTTATGAACGCCCCACAGCTAATGAGTCAACGCATAATTTCGCGTTATAAATTAGAACATAAAACTGGCTGCTGTAATAAAAACAAGTGTATCGGCGGCTTGAGGAAGTAGCGGCCGCGGAAAAGTGTACCGGACACGCGTTGACTCATTAGCTCTGGGACGTTCATAAAAATAATACAAAGGCCCCTTTATTCGAATACAAAGGCCTCCTATATTATATCGAACGCGACACTGGTGTCCCGTCTGAAACGGACCTCAATTTGTCCTGTTTGACATGCATGTCGGTTTCGTCCCGCCCAGTAAGTAGGTACTAAACAACGTTTCAGATATAAATGCCGTTAATAATATCGTATTTCGTTTCCAATATTATCGCCCATATTTAAGTAATTTCTACATTTTTGTAGGTCGCGAGTTCGTTTCCCGCGGATGGATCAAATTCTCGCGTGTTTTTTTTTTAAATTTGTATCTGGATAGTGGATGCAGAGCATGAACCCATAATTAATAGTTTCATGCAAGCATTGAATACGTCAATGCTAAAAGCTATAGTGCAGTTTTCCAATTCGTGAGTCGCGATGAATTTGCTATGGGGTCGGCTCCATATTATAATATATCCGAATGGTAAAGTAATTGCGTTTTTGTTTCAAGTTGATGATAAAATAAAGGTATTCATCGAATCCAATCGGTGTTTAACGGTCCGAGATATTGTTTTAAATCTTAATTTATTATGAACAAACTAAAAAGGATAAACATTCATTATTGAACATAATATTACATAATTTTGAAACACCGCAGAAATATTACCTACATATTTTTTCGACTATCTATGTTTCTCAGGTGTTTCCGGTTTATTTATAAGCTGAAAAGGGTGAAAAATATAAAAAATAGTCGTTGATTGGAGAAGTGTAATGTTTGACAGTAAGTCAACAGATATCATTATGGTCTCCCATTATCGGACGTCTCACGTCGGCGATGATTTGGCCATCTTGTCGTTTGTGATGTGTGAGTGAAACCAAATCAGCCTACCGAATGTTTGGTAACCTATAAAGTAGAAACAGATCGAAGAAATGAAAGCAGTATTTTTTTCGTGTTATAGTTTCTTAGGTACCTACTCGTGTTAATATTGAATATAAGTATGTAGGTAATTTTGATTCACCTAATATTTTTTTTTTTTTTTAGACCATGTCCGATCCTAATAGGATCATATGGGCCTCCACAGAGTAGAGGTTTTGTATTAACAGATTTTTTTTACGAGAAATGGATGTCAGCCACTTGCTCAACCTATTAGGTCCATACCCTGACTCACACACATATTGAAAAACAATATGTGTACTTGCCAGACCCAGGATTCGAACCTGGGACCCATCGGACTATTTCCACTCCGCGGAGTAATTAATATTTGAAGTTGTATGCAGATTTCAGTGATTTTTTCGTAGTAGGGCTCAGACCATCGAACTTGACAGCTAGTCGACCAACACGTTTATGTCACGTTTTTTATACGTACATGTTATGTATATGATACTAAATCATAATATGCTTACGCTAAAATACTTCCAATGAAACTAATGGCTGTTGCATTGGTTCAGTATTTACTTGGTAGAATACTATAATGCAATATTGGTGGTATTCGATTGGATTATAGTTCTACAAATTTAACTAGTAAGTATACCTATACATCATATTCTTACAACGGGTTTTAAACCATAGAATATTATTTATCAACTACGTAACCACCAATTTGTCGAATGTCGAAGTTTAATATAATTTAATCATATTGTATTGGCTATCGTGTACACCTACCTGTATTTTTTTTACAATCTCCGACAATTATTGATTTTCCTCTTAGAATTACTATTCTCATCATAAGCGTAGGATAATGTTCATTTACTCATACTGGGACATCATACTAAGTAGGATAGGGGTTATATTATCCATATTAAATGTAATGTTCACCTACCACGGATATCCTTCAATGTCAGTCGGGCAGGTACATAGTTAATCATTCCATTCACTTATTATGAATGGGTAGAATTTGTTGTTTAGTCGCATTGTTATGTAATATCTATATCCACCGATAAGAAAGAACCATTTTATCTTGAACGTGACCTGCGCAACTTGTGAGTCTTGTGACCTATCTTTACCCAGTAATATAACGCGGTTCTCCCAAAAGGCGTCTCACACCCTATCTCTTAGTATTTGTACTACACGGGCTTTAGTACAAAAGGTTGTTATCACTAACTTGTCACACTCTGTGTGTCGTCCAAAAAAAAAAACAACAAACATGTCTCGAGATTGTCAAAACATTTTTACAAAATTTCAAATATAACATAATTGAAGAAAGCTATTGGCCCCTAATTTTTAATAATTCATTTCCGTCAAATTAAAATTGGATTTAAATTACGGTTTCGGTTCTTAAAAAAAATCTCCAATATAATATCGTCACTGTTCTGGCAGAAAACACTAATTCGAAAAAATGACATATTGAGTTAGTACCAAAATGTTCCTTATTTCACACTTTACCGTCTGGAAACCTTCTTAATAAATAAAAAGTCTTTATTTTAAAGTCATCCTTTTTACGATTACTTTAATAAACTCACATGATAGACCATTATTTCAAACATTTTAACAACTTCAAAGTCAAATTACTCAAAACTAGTATTCTC
Organism: Rhyacophila brunnea; assembly: GCF_057557595.1. NCBI lineage: Eukaryota > Metazoa > Arthropoda > Insecta > Trichoptera > Rhyacophilidae > Rhyacophila > Rhyacophila brunnea. The sequence goes on from NW_028232859.1 coordinate 7,592,073, forward strand.
CAGTTAGTGTGTTCTGCCAGAACAGAGACGATATGTACCTACGAAGTTATAATTACATAATGTTATAGATAGGTAGGTGTATTTTTATTCTTTGATCACAATAATTGATACTAGACCAAAATTCACCACAGTATAAAATATAATAATACCGTCACCTCAATACTACAACTTGATAACTCTGATTTGGTCATTGTAGGGAAAATTGAATTTAAACTTTACTTGATTAACATAAATCTGGGCTATAATTATTATTATTTAAAATAAAAATGGAAAATTGTGCTTGTCTAAATTGGGAACAATTAAATTATGTTCAATTGTATGAACAAATATCATAGATATACTATTTTATTTATTTAATGCATTTGTGGTTTTAAAGTTATCTAATATTTTCAAACACAAAATTAATACAGTTCCCATTAACTCTGACGTACCTAGTTTTATCATTTTGTAGAGAAGGAGATGTAGAATCATATTCAATAGCTATCTCAAAAACAGTGAAAATCAAGTTATCTAGTTATAGTATTGAGGTGACGATAATAATATTATATACTATGATTTATGACATAAATGCATATTGTACGAGAAGGTGTTCGATTCTGAGATGAACCAACCTGCAAAAAAATACGGATTTTGAAAGTGAAATGAATTCGCACTAATGAATTTATTATAATACAACACAAATGTTAATATTAATACTGTCGACCGTACTTGATTGGGTACTGATGGAATTTGAATTTAGTTTCTAACTAATGAATTTAAGTTTTGTTCTTTTCCATTTGAGTTTTTACCTATTTTATTGTATTAATTAATTATATATTAAGTTAGAGTTCATTGTAATCGTTGTCAGTGTGTATTTACTTAGGGGCGGCAGGTTATATGAAAGTATGGTGAGGCGGGCTGGTAATCAAGTTGCGACAAAATTTCCACGTTAACATTATATTATATGGGTACGTTATAATGACCAAAGTAAATCCTCCGTACTGTACTGAATTTATTTTATCGCGTCGCTATTTCTCGTAAACTGTCGGCTATTATTGGCCTGCTTCATTCAGTTGTATGAGAAAGCCGATTTCTTGCCCCTCTTTTTATTTAATACCACTATGGTATTTACCATTGGCGACTGCGCATAGTGCCTGAAGATACAAAAACGATTCAAATGGAATAGTATAAAACTTACATCCGTTAGAATATAAATGTTAATAATCAATAAATATTTATTTTTCAGACGTTCAGATGGTTAATCCTTGTCATTATTACTTTTTACCTCTGCCACGCGTGGAACCCACACATGTATATTATTTGTTTATGGTTAATAAATTCAACAACATCGCGTTGATAAACATTTGTTTGACCATAATATTATTGTATAGGTCTTTATATTAAGGAAAACTCGAATAATTGAATTAGTTGATGATACGTTATTGCAGATAAGGAGTGATACATAAATATGATAACATGCGAAATGATTTCGAAATAGCTCTTCACTCTTATACGAGAATCGACAACTTTCCTTTCCGAGCTGACATCCTGTGTTCTCCCTTATCGCTATCGCTGGTAATGTACGCCCGACATTTTGGATGTTGATTCATCTCCCACTTCACAACTGTGTTATAATGAACGGCTTAAATTCTTAGCATCAGCAAAAATATCGATAAGTACATTCCTGAAAACTGCAATTGTTTAAGTTGAAAATAGAAAATGAAGTTGATCAAATATTGAATAAGGTTAATGATAAAATTATTTCGCCTTGCAGATTAATTTGTGACAAACTTCACACTATTATCGTCAGCATCTCGTCGCTATAGGATTGGTTTGTCGAATATCCGTTTTTGTCGAAATCGACCTTTTCATGCAGATTGATTTTTTGTATCTAAATGGACCAGAACCATCCTTTTATTTAAATTTCTTTGTAATGAATACATCATTCATATACTGTAAAAACGACAATTTAAATACCTCCATGTATTTAAATATAGGATAATGTAATTTGTTTTTCGTCTCCTGAACATTTGACATTTGGTCTATTCGACAAACCAATCCTACAGCGACGATTCTGTCAAAAACTCAATCGTTTTATTAATTAATATATAGGTACCACAGAACATATTAATGAGAGATCATGAAACAAGGTGTACTTGTACCGAAACCAAAACATTCATATTATAATTTAAATGTAACTATATCTGCCTGTGAGTTCTGTGACAGAACAGCCCGCTCAAATTATTGTACATAAATGGGCAGCCAAATACACCGAACCGTCATTATTGAGAATAATCATATTTTATATGAATGAATAGGTAGTTACAAAAATCGCGTACCTATGTCGGCCCTCGTAGTTCAGAGCGTAATGGCCTTTGATCCAGGGGCTCCGGGTTCATTTCCCGTTGAGGTCACAATAATATATTTATGTGATTTTCTCAAAGGCTGGGTGTTTGTGATTGTTTCACATAAGCGTCAATTACATTGAGCTTCTTTACGAGCTGTTTGTTGGCGAAATGTCATCTAGTTCGATGATTACACTGGGCGACTTTACAGGCAGATTATAAATTCGCCAACAAACAGCTCGTAAAGAAGCTCAATGTAATTGAGGCTTTATATTACTAATAATTATACTAATGTTTCACTACTATCTACTACTTCTACTATCATTGGGCATCGTGGCCTGTTGTAGAAAAGAATAATAACATATACATTTAATCGGTAGGTACTTACTCAAAATAATTCCAACTTTAAACGTATTTTTTGTTTCATTTCAAATTGAAATCAATTGTTCCTTTCTTGAGTTTATTGGCACATTTGAAAACACACCTGAAAACTTATCGAAAACAAACATTCTAAATTAAGTTTAATTTGAAATCCTAATGTGCCAGGTATTGAATAAAAATCCAACCGAGTGTTCGATATTTTCATCGGTTAGCATAGGTATACCTACATATAACTTAAAATAACTAACGGTAAATAAGCAACTTCTGACTTTGTAATCTAACATTAGTATTTTTTAATAATAGATACATGCCTGTTCTCTCTGAATACTTTGGGTCAAGTGTCAGTAGTAATACATACAAAATGTTTTTTTTTCTGAGACGTTGTAGAAGTTTAGTTTATTATTTAAATCTAGATACAAAATACCCAGTAGGTACCTAACTATTGAGATATTGAGAATCTAACGCAGCGTTCCTTCTTATCTGATTGTATGCACTGTTTCTATATAGGTAATTGTACATAACTACATAAAAACAATTAGCGTAGCGAAATTAATAATATTTAAAACTGTGAAAATGGTATTTTTTTATCGTATTACCTACCTACAAATACATCTGTATTGGTTGAATCAAATATTCAGAAATAAGAGATTGCCAAACTTTTTGAATATTTCGCTGCGCCCTTATGAAATATTCGCCCGCGATGGGCGTGTGGTGTTTGCTTATGAAGTTGTGGGTCCGGGGGTTCGAATCTCGCATCTGACAAATTTACATATTGTTTTCGATTTGTAAAAACCTATTCAGAAATCTCTTCGAGAGGCGACCAAGGTTCCCATCGGAATACATAGCCAATGGAAAACAAAGTCACATGTCAGATGCAATGGATTGCAGGCTTGGAAACGGATATGGCGAATATATAATATTACGGCGAATGACTTAGAACCATGGCCCCACATCTTAAAACGGCCCCCCGGTCAGGATCTTTGGCGGCCCCCCTACCCATCGCTAAGTATAATGGCATGTGTGACGCACAACAGAAGCGATTTCCAAACTATGTTAGAGGCAAAAGTAAGGGCCTTCGGTTTATTTTTAGGGATTTTATGTAGTTTTAATACATCTACTTGAATTATGTAGTTGTCAAGTATCAAGACAAAACAATCAAATTGCACGAACAACCTCATTTATTTAAATGTAAAATTCCCTCTCGAGAAATAGCGGTGACGTATTAGTATGCAGGCGACTTTTTTTTACCTACTATTAGAGCAAATATGTGAATCTTAAATATTTTATCGACCGCCACGCCGGGCCCCTAGGCTAGAGCCCTGTCAGTCCCACCCCCCCTTGTGAGGGCCATGCTTAGAACCATTCCTCTTGCGCGACTGAATGTAATTTCTAAGTGCTCGTTGCATAGTAGATACGATTTCTTATTCTTATCAGTCGTATTACTTTAGTACACATTGGTGGCCGCATTAGTGCGTGCTTAACCCTAGACGCCAAAATGGTTCAAATATAATATGTTATGTTTTACTATATATTTTGCAATTGTTAATTTTTATGTTGAACCTGTTGTTCAGCTGTCTTCTAACATTATGTTTAATTAAATAATGATTGCAAAAACTGTATATATTGTATCTACTGGTATTTAAAGTTTAATAAACGCTATCATAAAATAATAATGTTCACTTCCATACTTAGTATTTCGATAACTGCCTACCGGCCTACCTTGGTATTCTCGACTCCTATCTTACTTTCGATGTTATTAGGAAGAAAAATAGCAGCTGATGCCCGCTGTCAGAAGTCACGGGCTATATATTTTTATTTATTTTACACTTTCCCTCGTTATAGCTTAGCGGCACACTGCCCATGTTGTGTCTATCAAGCTGGATATATTTTTATATTTTATACGAATTCGGTTTGTGCACTGTATATAATAATGTTATTCTCATTCATTACGATTTGTTTGGTTAATTAATTAAGTTTCCCCTTGGTGGCAGAAAGCATCGATGCTACACTGTCGGCTCTCGGGACAACGTGTTGACAGACCACTACACCAGACGTATACACTGTCGTCAATATTCATAAAATCGTAATTTTATTTGAGAGTTAATGCATATGTTACACCGAATGCGTGAAATTTGCATATTTCATGAAAAATGCAAGCCCGTTGCCGTATTCAAGAATTAGGCAAATTATCTGCCGAGTGAATGAATTGCCTAATTCATGAATAAGGCAACGCGCTTGCATTTTTCATGAAATAGGCAAAATTTTGCCGATTTCATGTAATACGCAATTTCATATACTCGGCATAACACATATTATATTAACACCATGAAACAGACAATCTGACCAGTTCAGTAATAGTCTGCTGTTAACGCCAGAATGGGAGCGATTTATAAGACATGATAACTAATTAAAATGTAGATATATAAAATTATTTACGGATTGTTGGTTTTAACGTCCACTGAATTGACTCCCCTTGACACCGGCTTCTGGCGGTCCTATAACACAAAGTTCACTGCAACGTAGACAAATACTTCGTTCTATTTAAATAGTATTATAGTCCAAAATTAGGTATATATTTAGAGTATAATATGCTTCATAACTTGGCATTCCGGCTCTAGGATGAAAATGATGTAATATGCTTAATACTCTAAAAATATATTTTTAACATATATTATCTATTTATTTATTTATTACTACATATTAATACAAGTGTATATCATTTTTGATCTATTTTTATGAGAGGTAATCAGGAAAATAGGCGTATTAGTGTAGTAAAAAGTGCAAAGTTATAAAACGTACTGTGTGTATCAAACATTTTTTCTGGACCCATATTCCAAAAAATCAAAGCGTAAATTGCTCAATATAGAAATTTCTAAGCCAAGATGTGTTGTTTATTGAGTTACATTATTTAAAATACTCGTTAAAAGTGCGTCAGCAAGAGTTATAAAGTTGGAATAGTTATATTATACCAAGCAATACATATTTTTTTTAAATTGCTCTACTTTAAAGTTGCAAATTGTCACTGTTGCCCTTTTGGTTTAGCATGTCGATGTTGTAACCATGTCTAAAAACAAAACAGCGCAATGTATTTTGTATTATTAATATTATTATAGTTCACCTGTAACGTAGGTACTTCATAATATTGTTGTTTATAATTCTAACCGTGATTATTTTTTTAAGCAATACATAATATTATGTTGTTGAACAAGTCATTATTATGTGGCTCAAAAATGTTTCACGTCACTGAAGTAAACTAGCGCTACGCTTAGCAATTTCAATTGTAGCTAAGTCGAGCAAACATTATTTCATTTTATCGCTCGAAGGTTAGTCAAGTTATTAAAATAATGTAATAAAGAAAAACGAAACCGTGGCCTCATGATTAAGATACTGCCGTGAGTTTTCTCCAAAACGCGCATCTGCTGATTTAATTATTTATCTTCGTCATTGAGAGGTCACCCTCCTATGGCGGGATCTCGTCAGCAGATCGCACTCTGTCACACTCGGCTCCAGCATCACGCAGATATATTATATTATAACCGTGTCCCCCACAAGGGTGAGGCCGACAGGGCTCTAGCCTAGATAAATGAGATAAACACACATCTTAATTTGGTCGAATAGTAAAAAAAAACTCGCCTGCGGTGCTAATTTGCTTCGGGATTATTACCTTTTTTAAAATATATGGTTGTGCGATGCAATTTTTGGTTGATGTGTGTTGATACTCGATAACTCCATGATTCGATGTGTTAAAAAATCTCAAAAATGCATTGAATTTTATTTGACCTCGAACACTATTTATTTTAGAAAACGCCATTGGCGAGCGTCAGACTACGTTTAACCTTAGCGATAGCTTAGATAGGGGGCACGGCAAAAATCCTGGCCTGGGAGCCCACTTCAGGAGTGGGAGCCATGATTATAACTTATTTAAATAATAAAACTGTCCGATAAGGTTCCTCCTCACATGTGGTCGGTTGGGGATTGCGATCCTTTAAATTAAATATTTTCAATCCCTATATTGCATGATTAGTATTAAAAATATGATAAAATGAAATTTTAGGGTCTATTCCTATCCGTAGTCCTAACTCCGATCCGTTTGAAAACATTCTCGGTTAACGACGCTCATCACAAGTAAACGACGCCCTCGATTCTACACGTTAAAATTATAGTAACTACGGCATAGATACCTATAGTATAACCTACGTGTTTTCTGGGTGCTTTATTGGGATTTTGAAACTGACGAGTCATTTTTCTCCTCAGCTGCCAATCAGAAATTGTCCCTATAGAATTGCATGTAAGACTCTTTTTCGAGAGCTTTTTTCTTTTTCTGAAAGCTGTCGATCGGTGATTGGCAGGATATAAAGTGCAGTCATATATCCGTTTTTGACTCCACGGTTATCTTCGTCTTCGATATAAAGAGTAGCTTAAATTTTGTTATCGCTTGAAGAAACTATGATGATACGCCGCCGATACGCGTGATATGCAACTATGCATGCTATACCTAGCTACTTAGAACTGTATAATATAAATTTTTGATAATTTTACGAAGTGCAGTTTGTGTTTATATAAATAGGCAATCAAAATATTACAACTATGGTCACATTGATATAATATTTATCTACCCATACTTGAAGCCAACATGATTAAATCAATGAGTCTGACCACCGCCATCTTTAGATTAATAAAGCCTGAGCATAAATTTTTGCATAAGCAACGAGTGGTCCACTTTTCAGCTGTCAAAATCAGATCCCAGATTGCTTGACATATTTATCGCCCTTTCTCATTTAAAATTGAATTATAAAAAAATCTCAAATCAAATATATTAACTATCAGTGTTATTTATAAATAATATAAATTCCTATTATTCATCAGCTGTCAAAGTCAGACTAGTCCTTCACACAAAAACCGGTGGTAATATCGATTTCCAAAAAACATGTACCTAGGTAGTATTGATCTATGCATTACATTTGTAGAATGTGTGTTAATGTTCGTGTATTATAATTTATCATGTAACTCATATATCCAAATCAAACCATTCCCTGTGTGAACACGGCAGAGGCGTCAGTATGAGCACTCTATAGAACGATGACAGGTCATCCATAGACAACAACGGGAGGGGCGGAAAAAGTAGGACCAGTCGTTGTGAATGTATCGGCTTTCTACTCGAGACGGCAATGGTCTGACCCAAAGAGTTTCGTCTACCTACCCCTAGGGTAGGATGACATTTTTATGATTGATTTTAGTATGGCTGAATTGGTGACTAGTAAAAAAATGTTTGTAAGCAATAAAGAAAGTCGCAGTCTGGTGACGTTATTGGTTAGGTTATTTACTTACGATGTTTAGTGATTACTCGTCTAAATTTCATTAGATGTTTTACCACTCTTACTTGCCACTATGGCAAAGCCTTTTTATTACAACGCCCGCATTTTACAGTTACAATTACACAATTCATGTCAGCATAAGTGTGAATGTTCTTATAGATTTACAATGCGAGACGATTTAAATTAATTTAATCATTATCTAATAACACTCTTGCAGTTTCACTTTCATATAATATTGAGACTATCCTCATATTAAAAGATTTTCTTTGACGCTGTGGCCTGTGTACACTGCGAAGAATGCGGAAACGGAAAAATGTTTCGGAATGGATGGCCGACCAGAATCCCAGTTGGAACACATCCGCGACTCAAATGTCCACTGACACTGACACTGACCATAAGAATTCTTTCTATTTTAGAAAAAGTGGAATTGCATTACACGTCGGATGAAAAATATTACTGAACCTTGTGAAGAATTTTAGATTAAATAAGCAAATAGCGAGAAGAATTATTGTTAATGGTGTCGAAAAAAAAAATGTCATGTACCTATATGCAACCGCGATTTGTGCAAGGCCCGCTTTCCATACGCTATAAACGTATCAGAATGAAAAGATTTTAGTGTTACACTTTCTTGTCCCGAGCAGGTGTAGCAACCATGCACCTTGGTACCTAATTAGAGAAGAGTTTGGAAGATAAAAGAAGAAACTTGACTTGCTCTGTCGTCATTTATATTTAATGACATGAAGTGTCCTCTGTACCCGTGTACTGAAACTCTGCCGAAACAGAAGAGTCGCGAGTTGAAAGTGATGAATCTAGTAGCTCCGTATGAAATTTGGACAGTCCACATCGTACAAATTCACATCGCGCTTTTATCAAAACAACATCCCACAAATCCACGCGTCGCTACTACGGATTCCGAATTTGGCCACACTTGCTTGTTTATCAGTGCGGCTTTGTCAACACGTCGTTTGCGCAAAACAGCGGAAACGCACTTTTTTTCGCCACTCCGCTCAGAGTGGCCAGATCCGCATATTTCCTTGTTGATCTAATCGTGTGCACTATTTACACGATAACAATAAATGTAGTGATAAGATAATGTAATATCCGAACGATTTGCTAATAATCCTCAACAACCATAGGAGTTTTTCGTAATCTTTTTGAATGTTCGTCGTTTAGTTGCTTCCGTCTTTGTTTTTGAAACCGCCGAAGTTCTGACCTCAAGGGTCGACTGTCGGCGTTATTATTTTCACCGATTTGCCCTTTATATCATTGTCGAGGGAGACATCTCGTAATAGTATAGTTGTTTTGAGTTGTTGAATAGCTGTTTAAACCTTCAATGTGAGAAATTTGTCATCGTGTTTTCTGTTTGCACAGTTTCGCACAAGATTAAAAATAGTATTTATTTAAGAAAACAAAACATTGTGGAAATAACAAATCTAAATTCAAGACGTTCACAAATGAGATTTACATTATAACAAATATTACCATGACAAGAGAGAAGAACAAAAAATATATTATGTAAAAAACATTCGAAAACAAAATATATAGCACGTCGCTGAAAATGTCTATGTCTTTAGGGTAGCGCATTGACTAGTCTTGCATCCCTCGCTAATGGTGCCTGATAGGCTTGACACGAGGAAACGGTTCCGACCCAGAATAGCTGGGTGCGTAAGGCGCATGTAATTAATCGTAGACACTTCATAAATGTATAATGTCTCATTTTAACAAGACCGTACATCTTACGCACGCACTCATCACATCGTAGCTGTGTCAAACATTCGATGATAGCGAGCCCCCCAATATCTAATATTTAGATTGATCAAGTTGGTTCAATATATTTTAATGATGAAGTACATCAAATCATCTTCAATGTACCGGATTACCGGAAGGAGGAGACCACGGAACAGATTAATAAATACAAATCCGATAGGCTATACCCAAATACACTACATTTTGACGCAGGGTTTTGAATGTGTGAGTGTCCTAGGAAAATGAACCGCACGTTATAACATGCAATAGTGTCTGTTGCAACCTTCAAATACGCCGATATTGAATGAGAGCACAAACCGAGAACAGTTGCCAGTATTCGACGTATGACGTACTCTTGATACGTGTTTAAGGTTATCCCATATTCTTCCACACTCGAGATCGGTTGCATGATACTCCACACCCGTTTGGTATTTCAGTTCCCTGCCAGAGACACTTAAACTGATGTGTTCGGACTGTGGAGAAAGACACGTCCTAAAAGCTCATCCAGTAGATGCATCCATAACCAAATTGAGATGATCAAGGCTGAAATGGAACCCTGTACCTACTCTATTGAGGGTTCCGTTATTATTGTAAAATAATGTAAACTAACAAATAATTTATTTTATAAATCCGTCCGATAAGATAAACCGAAGTAAAAACAATGATGGTTGATATTTTCGGAGAGACCGGAATACGCTGTATTTATTTTTATTGAGAGGTCGTGAACCCTGTTTATTCGTTTGTACCAGCGGTCCCTCAACTGTCAATAAAGCAAGAGCGGTGAACCACATTTTAATACACAAAGTTTGGTACTAACACACTTAGTAGATATTGAAAAACCGTAATAATTATCTGTAATTAACCAACTTTACCTCAAGATAATATTTTTATTGTCTGTATTAGTTGGTTTTATCGTATATTTTGGAACGTATATTATCTGATGTAGTTTTTTTTTTAAACGATATAGCCATGTCAAACGTATTATTTATGTATAATGGTATTTCAATGTCTTATTATTTAACATTGTAGCTAACGAGGTAAAGAGTTTTTATATGAACAGGAAATACCTGGCTTTTTTTTTGTTAATCGCAGGTTAATTTTGTTATTTTCGTTTTTTCTTGAAATATCGGCACTTATTTCGAGCACGGTGGCTAAACAATCGTTTCTTTAAGACCGCCGAATGTTCGCCGGATTGAGATGTTTTTGCGATCAACCGAAAGGCAGCGAAAGAAAGATTAAATACGTTTGCGTCGTACCCCACTGGAAGTTGCCGCCGATCAATGCATTTATTCTATTGGATCGAGCCTATCGTATCCTTTAGTAAGACATACATAATGAACATAGTATTTCTGCACATCTATTCTATACACAAGGATACTATCGGCGGTTATCGAGGGTAGTTTATCATATTATGTGAACAGATAACCCCATAACCCTGCATAGCTTAGAGAGCCAATCCTTCACGATTATTTCTTCCAAAACGTAGATATTCGTCATCTTTGCCGTCCATAGAATCATTAACGTACAGCCTCCAACATCACATCTCAACTGCATCACATCGTGTGTCTTTCTTTTTAGTTTATTGTCAAATTCTCTACAAAAAGGCTTTACGTTTCCATATTTAAATCAAATTTGTCAGTAACGATTCATCATCATCAGCCTGAATCTATCCACTGCCGGATGAATGCCTCTTCCAGCCGATTCCACTTCTCTAGGTCCTGTGAGTTGCTTTGCCACGTACTTCCGCAGAAATTTATCATTTCATGTCAGTAACGAATAACTAATATTTGATGGGTATAAGTTTTTATAATTGTTTTTTTTAATGTTTTGTTTCCTTATTACCTCTGAAGTACAATTCCAGGGTAGGCCGTGGTTTCCACAAGCATTCATAATACATACCTTTAATATTCGCGTCTGAAAACCAGAAGTGGCGACATTTCACTTTTTATTTACAGTGCTATTTCGCGCGTTTTTTTTATTAAATGCTGATCGATTTTAATGAATGGTAATAAATTTCTATCTCAAAATTTGATTCGTGTGTATTGCAAGAACACATATTCTTTCCCGTTGGCTAAATTATTGAAAAAACTCATATAAGAACAAAATGTTGTATTAATTTTAGTTGTAAATATTTTTTTTTCAATGGCAATTATTTGTATTTTTTACGATGATGTCACGTGTAATGTCGGTCCTAGAGTTATTTTTTTTTCTTCACGATTCAACTCGCATATTATTATGATGTAAATACCTGTTTGGATTCTACTTCGGTTACATAATAATAGTTTTGTACCTATTTCATATATTTTTTTATGAAAATATTAGCGGATCCGAAAAATATGAAGACCTCTGGTGGCTGCGAAAAGCAGGGTCACCGTTTTGACCTTATTCAATTGGGATGACTCATGTAATATTTTTGTTTTCGGGCGACGAGAAAAGTTTGACTAATTGTTTTCGGGTATCATTATTTTTACTCATCAATTGCTGGTCGGTCGGTTACATTTGCTAAAACAATAAATTAGCACCTCCAGACAGGACGTGAATATGTTCGTGAATTAAATAAACATCGATTTTTTATAATGAAGAAGGTGGGAGATGAATGTCAAGTGGAATATTCTTAATTTGTAAAATATACCTACTACTGACCCACATAAACTTGTCAAGGACATCAAAATATATGTATTCTACCCTCATTGAATTAATAGCCTTAACTCACATATTTGTCAAAATGGAGTCATGGGATAAGCATGGAAAGTTATTTGTTATCTAATAGTTATACAATAATGCATGTTTAATAATTATTGAAGTTGTCCAAATGGCCACTAAAACTTTCCAATAAGTACTTAAATCTTTTTCATGCTTTGCAAAGTGTTCCCCATTATTATTAGGAACCACCATAAAATATAATATTTACATATAATTTAATTCATTTTTTTTTCAAAGCGAATTGCAAATTCCAGCAACACTATTTTCAATCAATTAGTTTTTTTATACAACGAATAATTCACAAGATTTAAGAATGTAACATTCTAATTATTAAACATACATAATTTTTGAAAGCACTTAGAAAACCAATAGAAAAAATCTTTTTGAAAAAAGTAAGACACCTCCCCACCCCGCTGGAATCGAACCTGCATCTCTCAGGTTTCGCGCCCACGCACATACACCACTATGTTGAAGGTACCATAATTAATTATGACAAATTTTAACTAATAATAAGCGTTTTCTAAATTGAGCTACTATTGGCTATCGGCTTTTGTATTTTAAATCAAAGTAGGTAATACTTTAATTAATAACCAACATCAAGGATTACTCCAAGATATTGTAGTGTTGTAGCTTCCTTGAACTTGCCAATAATTTTTAATTAACTACTTTTTTTAATCCACGAATATTCAAAAGATTTAAAAATGTAACATTCTAATTATTGAACATACCTACATAATTTTTGAAAACACTTCTGAGAAAATATATTAAAATAAATAGAAAAAAATCTCTGAAAAATTATCAAATTTTTGATTGAAGAAAGAAAAGGAAGGAGAAGGGTTTTATTTAATTTTAAAATAATATGAACATTGTATAATGTGTGCTGTCATCCAAGTTAAATATTGTCTTTTGTTTCCTTCATTACAGAATATGCAGAGTTCCTCCATTGCAAGGGAAAGAAGTTTGTGGACTTCAATGAGGTCAGGCAGGAGATCGAAGGAGAGACGGACAGGATCACTGGAAGCAATAAAGGAATTTCTAACGTTCCTATCAACCTGAGAGTCTACTCTCCCAACGGTAAATATCACCAAGTTAATTATTTATTTAATTTTATCGAAGAACCTCGATAATGCTCTTGTGAAAACAGAGGCTGCAAAATGAGATCATACACAAGAATTCCTGGCACCATATCGTATTGTGTTTGTATCGCAATCCGAGCCATTCAATATTCGACAATTGGATTTATTTAGTTTCATTTTAATATTCTTGTAGGTTCTCATGAAACTGACCTACCTTACTTAATTTGATTCCGGAGAATAAAAAAACGTTCAGATACATGCAGATATCAGCCGTTGTATACAACTTCAATAATTAATTGTCTTCCTACCTTTAAATTTAAATGGTTGCCATGATCGTTATCAGTGTTATCACTTCTGTGACTACATTTATCTGGTTGCCAATATTTTTTAGTTTAAGCAACAACAGTTCAATCAGATGGTAATAGAATGGTCCACTGTCTTATTATAAAGTTGGTATAGGTGGCATATATAACAGTGGTGAAAACTCCACACTAAGCCTACCTTCTTAAGAAATATAAATACAACCAAAGACATTTCAAAGGTTAAAAAATACCATAGAGCCATCCATTTCAAGTATTGAATTTAAGATACACATAGACATACTGTATCCAAGTCAATCGAATGTTCTACTAACACAGGGGTCGGCCGCATAGAGCTCTTTGCATAGACATTTGCGGCTCTTCAGACATAAACTCCAATTTCTCCTCATCTCGAGCAGCCTTATAACTTATGAGTTTTGACTTCTCAGCACAAGTGGACAGCTATAAAACAACTGCCTAAAACAGAAACAATAATATTTGATACATGGATTAGTTTGCCTGAAACATGACGTTAAAAAAAAATAGCTTTTGGTATTCTCACAATCTTTGGTTCTACATATATATGCGAACAAACATTCTCGTCTATGAACCAAATAAAAAATTAACTTAGAAGCAGAATAATGTATGAAAATTTACAATCATGTATTCAATTATAAATAATTAGCTATTTGTCAGATATAGTTATCTATCAAAAGCGATGCATGGACGCCGTATTAATTTTTTTAATGAAAAATATGGAACTTTTCCCCCTAAAAATCTATATCCATATGTATATTACATAATATATGCGGCTCTCTGGTACCTTTGTTATCCTGCTTCCTGACAATTTGGCTCTTCTCACTTGACAAACTGCCGACCCCTGTACTAACACATGCAAACAAAGGCTTGGCATAATCCAAAGTAATTTTGTATGAAGTTTGATAGTGTTTGTCTTTGAGATCTATTAAAGATTAGAGATTATATTAAAGGACTAATGCTTTCATGACAACGCCTATTGTTTAATGGCCATGTTATTTTGCGCACAGTAGACAAACTCTGGGTGGGCTACTGGACAAGAAGCCCATCTAACAAAGCCGTACATTTTTTTAGTGCAAGTTCGATTCCCGGTTCGGCATCACTTTTTTAATGTAAAATATCTATTTTAGTGCATAATTAACATACATACAATACTGAAGATGAAAAAAAATTTAAATTCAAATCCCGTAAAGGTGGCTATCCTAGGACTTTTTTTTGGTTTTCTACAACAGCCTATCTTCCTTCAAAAGACACCCTTCGCCACTGGCTTATAGTAGATATGGGTAAAAATTATATCAAATATAATGTGTCTTGCTCCGATTTTGGATTTATTTTTGATCGTATTATTATTCTCCGATATGCCTATTGCTCAATTTAGCATTCCTTGAATGTTTTGAATTGAATTCTAAGTGGCTTTGACAGATATCAGTCGTGCGTTGATGCCTCATTAGTATTCATGGGACGCCATTGCGTAGCTCTGATAAATATAATATTGCAACAGTTTACCTTCGGATGGCCTTTCATGTTAATATTTTGTTATCAAATTGCATGTATAGTGTAATATTGAACATAATTTCACTATCATTGTGTTATCAGTGTTATCACTTATCAAAAAACCATGGAGGTTTTCTCATATTTCTTTTTTCATAATTAATAACTATAAATGATTAAATAATCTATGAAACAGCTATTATCGAGAGTAGTGATGATTTAACTATACATACCAATGGCGAAGACTCCATTCTATGAGATTATTTAAAGCCTACCTTCTTAATAAAAATTATTTTTAATTGCCTAAACGTATTTAAATGATAAGTTCATTATTTTATTATTTACAAAAGAATATAATTTGCCAATGCCTCTATATGGATGTAATATACATTCAATTAAACCCTGCCTAATCTAAGCCTTAGTGGATAATAGTAAAAAGATATTCGTGTATCAATAAAATATCTAAAATTATGCCATTAAACCATAGATATTTTACAGATAGAAGAATATTTTTTATCATTATGGTATGGTTAGGCAGGGCTAAGTGAATTTTTCAAAACTAACCAACACCATCTGTAATATGTGTTCTTAATTCGACGAAAACAAATAAGTATGACTGAAAAGGTGTGCACTATTTTGTCAAATCGCCCATGTCATACCTAAACTATTGTGGTTTAGTTTAGACAGGGCTTAATTGAATTTTAAATAATTACAAGATAAAAAGAACTTTTTATATACAACGTTTTTAAATTTTCTGTTGAATCATATAAACTTGACTTGACTAGCTTAAACGATCAAAAACAATTGTATTTGATAGAAATAATACTGAAATGTCATTTTGACTCATATTGATTTCCATAGTAACACATGTATATAAGTATCTCCTATATATTATTATCCTACAGCTTTGCCCGTTTTTGCGAGCGATTGTGTGCCTTATTCGTCATGTCCAATAGGTTTAAATGAAAAATCGGCTCTCGGATCGTGAAATATCGGTAAACCATAGTTGACAGCCGTTTGACGAAATTCGACCCGAAATCGGTGATTTTTATTCATTTCCCGATACATTTTCCAGCGATACGCCACTTTATTGAGAACTGATTATGTTGGGAATTTATTTTTTCACAATGTTTGCAACACTCAAACCGACTAACCAAAGATGGCCGCTTTAAATTTAAAATGCGTTTTAACCGATATATACAATCGATTTTCACAAACTAATCATAATAAGATTAACAGATAAACATATTAGAACTGATTTATTTAAATTTTTATGAATTAAGTTCTTTGTTTAAGTTAAGTTTCTACACCTCTGACGGAAAGGAAGTCTTTTGACACTGCGCGTATTTATCACGCCATGTATACTAAATTACGGTATTTCAATTGACGCACCACATATTTACTTATCAGATGCATTCGAGTAACTATAATTTGAAGTGAGCACAATTTTGAAATACTTAACACAGTCACAAAAAAATCACTTTTAAAAACTAGGTACCACCCGTCATTTGTTGTTTCACAGGTCACAGGTGATATTATTTACGTCTCATAATGATTTAAAAATGCACAGCACTATATAATAACTCACATTTATAACAAGTACCCGTAGATAACTATAAATATTCAAATAAACAATAACATTTATACGAATTCACATTAAAAATGTTTATTTCATTTCACTGCGGGCGCGCACGTATTGTCATTTCAACGCAAAGAATAAAATTTTAAAATTTTATGTCACTTTTTTTTTTTTTGTAAGGCTGTTGAATGATTTTTTTTTTGAACCAATGAAACATAATATATACATTTAATTAGCTCATTATAACCCAAACATATATTTAAAAGGTATCAACCAGCGTTGCCAACTAAAGTTCAGTAGATTTTTTGATTTTTTCTTCAAAATATCAGCAGATTGACAAAAATGTATGAAATTCAACGATTGTGTTTGGTGACAGCGTGCATATTGACATAATCTCACAAGTGTCTTCTCATAATCATAATTTCTTCTTTTCCTGACAAAAATTTCAGTAGATCGAAATTTCAGTAGACATGGCAACACTGACTATGCGATCAACACAGTGTTGCAAGTCAAAATTTAAAAATTCGGTATATAGACATGGCAACACTGACTATGCGATCAATCCAGTGTTGCCAAGTCAAAATTTTTTTTTTTGTAGATTTTGACAAATAATTCAGTAGATTTGATAAAATGTCAGTAGATTTTGAAAATGTGTTTTATTAGATATGATTCAAAATTAATAAGAATAACAATAACTAATAATATTAATTTATTCTAAACAATGATGATATAAATGGGTAAAATGGCGCTCTTGGGTAGAGTTACAATGCTTTTTATGTCCATTTAAAAGTGTATAACATCAAAAAAGGTCATGCGTAAATCATTTCAAGTTTATTATTAAAAGAATCATCAGTTAAATTACAATTATGGAGAAACACAAATTTCAGTAAATTTCTTGAAATTCGATAAAAAATCAAAAATTCAGTATATTGGCAAAAAATATCAGTTGATCTACATAAAATTTCAGTAGACATGGCAACACTGGATCAACCATAGAATATTATTTCAAAATTTGATAACGTAAATTTTTTTTATGGCTGTTAAATGATAATTTTTTAAACCAATGAAACTTATATACATTCAATTAGCTCATATAACCCAAAAATATTTAAAAGGTATTCAACAATAATTGGTGTTATACATATTATTTAAATCATTATCAACCAGGATCAATCCACTGCTGGATAAAGGCCTCCCTAGCCTGATTCTATTCCTTTCTGTCATTTGAATTCCTGTATTTATCAAAATCGGTGATATTATATTTATCCTCATATTCATATCGTCAACATAATCATCGACCTGAACCAATTCACTGCTGGATAAAGGCCTCCCTACCCTGATTCTACTCCTTTCTGTCATTTGAATTGCTGTATTTATCAAAATCGGAGATATTATATTTATCTACATATTCGTATCAATATCATCATCATCATCAACTAGGACCAATCCATTGCTGGATGAAGGGTTCCGCAACCTGATTCTACTACTAGCAGTTAAACGAATTTGTGATACTATACCTATTTATATCATCCTAATCGACATCAACCTGAACCAATCCACTGCTGGATTAAGGCCTCCCTAGCCTGATTCTATTCCTTTCTGCATTTTAATTGCTGTATTTATCAAAATCGGTGATATTAATTTATCTACATATTCATATTGTCATTATCGTCATCGACCTGAACCAATCCACTGCTGGATAAAGGCCTCCCTAGCCTGATTCTACTCCTTTCTGTCTTTTGAATTGCTGTATTTATCATAATCGGTGAAATTATATTTATCTACATATTCATATCGTTATCATCATCATCATCAACTAGGATCAATTCACTGCTGGATGAAGAGTTCCCTAGCCTGATTCTATTCCTTTCTGTCATTTGAATTGCTGTATTTATCAAAATCGGTGATATTATATTTATCTACATATTAATATCATTATTGTCACCATCGACCTGATCCAATCCACTGCTGGATAAAGGCCTCCCTACCCATATTCTACTCCTATCTGTCATTTGAATTGCTGTATTTATCAAAATTGGTGATATTATATTTGTCTACATACTCATATCTTTATCATCATCATCATCAACTAGGATCAATCCACTGCTGGATGAAGGATTCCGCAACCTCATTCTACTACTATCAGCGAAATGTCAAACTGTCTGACGTGAATAAAAAACCCATCCCGAAGAGAAAACTATGGCGCCATCTATGCATACTTCACAATTATATTAAAATCCAACACCGCCAAGCCGTCTGCAAGACCTAGCGAGACAGACTGGCGAGAGCCAGCTGGCTCAGCTAGTATATTAATAATTTCCTAACAACCAATAATAGTGGATTGGATTACGGATTTCTTCCGAAATAACTTTTCATACATAACAGAATTAACTAAAAATGAATTTAATTCTACTTAAAGATGGCTAAAAGTATTTAAAAAACGCATTGGTATTCTGATATATTATAAAAGTTTCAAATGTCTAGCTAGTAGGGAAGTTAATTAAAAATCGATTGCTAGATTTGTACTCGATTTAGCAAAAATCACTAAAAATCGAATTTTCCGAAAAAAATATAAAAATCATCAATTTGTATGGAGATGATGTTGTATTGAAAAATAATATACATGATATTTACCAGTGAAGAAAGTAATTTAATAGTGAACTAATTCGAAATATGTTTTTTAAATTTTGTAATTAATCACTTATCACTGAGTAATCAGAAATCCAGTTCAGTATATTCATTCATTTTTTCGTTCGGGATTTGATATAAAATGTTTCTTTCTACTTCCGAGACTTTTCAGACAAGTTTCTGGCCCGAGTTGGAACTTGGACTTTTTTATATCTATTTTAGTACCTGTAGTCTTTTTTTTTGTCAAATATCTATTATAATACTGAAGATGAACAAAATTGAAATTCAAGTCCTGTAAATATGACTGTAGTAGGAGTTTCTGTCAGTTATCTACCACAGCCTACATACATTCAACAGACACCCTTCGTACCTGTAACATACTAACTATTATGCTGGTTTTTTAAAGTTTGTGGAACATCAATTGCCACCGATGATAATCATTTTATTGTTAGTCATAAATATTTTTTCAAGTAGTGTTTTAGTAAAAAAGATTTTTTTTATGTGCTTACCCTAACTTATCGACATTATCATATTTCTATTATTTGCTTCTGGTGAGGACCACCATCCATCATTAATTAATATTTCCTGTTGGAACTCCTACCTATGTATTTTTCCAATAATATAAACATAGTTGTATAATTTTCTGTGAAGACAAAAGTTCTCTATTTTAAATTATTTTTATTTACTAATATTCTTTACTGTTGTAGAAACATAATCCATTGAATTAATTTTGTCACCAGTCAACTGCTTTTTGCAGGTTCAATTTAGTATGTAAACTAAAGTGAAAGGAAAAATATTTGTTATCAAAACATTGGTATTATTGAATAGGAAAAATAAACATAATATAATAATGTATCACCATTATTTTATTACTCCAAATAATAAGTCATCATCCACTGCCCCAAACTGGTTTCAATCCTCTCGGTTCCGTGTGTTACATTACCACTTAGTTCCTCAGAAATTATCCATATCACCGATCCAGTTGCGGAGTGCACTCATGCATCCGAGATTCAAAGGCGACAATACTGTAATACCATCAACTTCTGACCCCGGACTCCCGAGTATGTACACTACACGGTGTTCTTTGTGTATTATTCTAATGTGGGTCTACTGTTTCTTTTTGATTGCAGTGTTGAACTTGACGTTGATTGATCTGCCTGGCCTGACGAAGGTACCAATCGGAGACCAACCGGCTGACATTGAGAATCAAATTAAAGGGATGATATTTCAGTTCATTAGGAGGGATGCATGCCTAATTTTGGCAGTCACCCCGGCTAATACTGATCTGGCCAACTCTGATGCTCTCAAATTGGCGAAAGAAGTAGATCCGCAAGGTGAATTTATAATGATAATCGATTTGTAGTACAATTTTTAATATAATTTTGTCATGAAGACTAGATCATCCAACAGTTCGCAATAGACCCTATATATATCAAACCATCAAATCTTCACTTCCAGTAAACTGTGCTTTTTTGTCAGTTATATTAATTTATTAGCCATATTAGTGGGTCTATTCTGTACTTATCGACCGCTAAAGTGATAAAGTGATAGATATTATCAAACTTAGGGTAGGTTTGTATCAAAGTATTAGCACTTATTGTAACAATTATAATAAGCTGGTTGTATTGTTGCAATAAGTGCTATATTTTAACAGCAGCAAGAGAGGCGCTGTTAAAATGTAACGCTTATTGCAACAATTACAACCAACGTATTGTAATAGTTACAATAAGTGCTAATACTTTGATACAAACCTACCCTAAGTTTGATAATATCTATCACTTTATCACTTTAGCGGTCGATAAGTATCAAATTTGGTCAAATCCATTTTTGACGAAGTGTGAAAATGCTAAATTTTCATTTTTTTACTAGCAATAAAACAAACACGTCTCTCTGATCACCTTTATAATGTGCGGTATTCAGCATAATGGTGTCTGCCTTTGCGGTGACGTGATTGGTTGAAATGGATTTGACGCTGTTTGAAGATAAACCTGTTGGAATTGGCCACTATCGAAAATTATTCTCATATTTAGTAGGTTTTTTAAACGATTTGATGTTGAATTTCGTGAGTTCTGAAAATCACATAATGTCAATTTTCAAAAGACGGATCCATCGTTGCCAGTAAAAAAAAAATTTTTTAGTTTACCACTTTTAACAATTATCTACAATTGATGGTATTAGGCTCTGCAGAATTTTGTACATTGGTCCTAGAGTGACAATTCTAAAATGACCAACGGTAACTCTTTTCTTAACTCAATGTAAATCAGCATATTAAGTCCTTTTTATACTAAATTATTTTGTAAGAGTTGTTTCATTTAATTAAATATTTTTTGTAATCGTAGGTCTCCGTACAATTGGTGTCATTACAAAGCTCGATCTCATGGACGAAGGCACAGATGCCAGAGATATTCTAGAAAACAAACTGCTTCCTCTCAGGAGAGGATATATCGGAGTAGTCAACCGATCGCAGAAGGATATCGATGGCAGGAAAGATATCAACGCCGCCATGGCAGCTGAACGCAAATTCTTTTTGGGGTAACAATTAACTTTTTTTTCTTTTTATACTTGTCGTAGAACGTTATGTTAGGTTTGTTTTATTCAGATTTTTGAGATTTCTGTCATGTTCCCGAGTCCCGGCTTTCTCATGTGTACAGAATTTTCTTCGTTTTCTTTCCCACTTGAACACACGCTCGACTAAATTTCTCAGATCTGTTCAGTTTTTATGTGATCTCTGACAGTTTTGCCTGCGATGTGTTAGTGTTCTCTCATTTATCATAATTATTCTCTTAGCCACGTTTTTATAGATACGTGTTTTGATGTATATTCTCATTTTTTTTTTGTCTTTCCAAACAGTATCTTATAGACACAGTGTGACTTAACTGTAGTGGTGTCCCTTTTTGCAGTGGACTGTATAATTTTGAAAGTGATGTGGATTCCGGATCTAGGGGTGGGGGCGATTTAACAGGATGCCAGACACTGACCTTTTATGATGTTGGTGATGGCTCCGTGGTCTGGTTGCATTGTCACTCGTGCAGTATTGTTTGTTTGGGTTACCCGGTGCGTGGCACTTGACGGTACACAGTTTATGGATGATAGTGAGGTTGATGAATGATGATGATTTTATGATTGAAGAGGATTCGTATGTCCGTAGGGTAGAATTAATCAATAACTGTAGTTTATCGTTAACAGGCACACACCAGTGTCTTGAACTAACTCTTGAATCACTCTGTATCTAACACGGCCTCCTTCGTATCATATCATATATAGCTCGACAGCTTTTAGAAAGTTTACACGCTCGGCGGTTCTGGAGTAACTGAATGTTGTTTGCAATTACGGTCTTCTTTGACCCATAATTGCTCATTGTCTGGTCTTGTTACAATACTAAATAAGGGAAATTGAGTAGGGGGGACTAAGGATGAATGCGACCACAATTTGGCTCAACCATGCAGCTTTATTTACTTGTCATTTAATTTCACTATTGAGGTCTGCTGAGGAAGCTGAGCAAATGTACTCGTAGATATCTGAATTGCAAAACCTGCACTATCAATGTATCATCGATCACAAATTAGCATCTTGCTGGATCATTTCAAATTGTTAGTCACTTTGTTTTTTCAAGAGAATATATTGAATTTTTGTGCTTTAAAGGGAAATCTGTGCAGCATTCTTTGAAAGCCGTTTTCTGATTCTGCTATATTTAATTATTGTAGCATCGTCTGCATAGCGTAAAATTTTAAGCATTGCCACCCTTGAGCCTATTTTTTCCTAATCTGAGCGAGATCTCCTTTTTTTAAAAATTATTCCATATTGTTTTTAATTTCAATGCTGATATAAAAAATCCATACAATAACATGTCAGAATGCATTAACTTGACTACAGACTCGGTCTAAATAAAACATATGCTTTTCCACCTTCGTAAATTTAATTATCTTGTGTCAATATTCTTTGCATTGTCAATACATAGAGAGATATGTTTTTTGTTTTCCTTAAGACTGAATGTTTCAATGAGTTTATGTTATACAAAGCCCCAGTTCAGTTTGACAATAGTCGCTTCAATTATTTTACATACACAGACATACATATTTATACAATAAATGACTAATAGTCCAGTATTAATAGAAAAATGAATGTTTAAAACTATGTGTGTTCTTACAGTCACCCGTCGTACCGGCATTTGGCTGAACGACTCGGAACTCCCTATCTCCAGCGGGTATTGAACCAGCAACTGACCAACCACATCCGAGACACGCTACCCGGTCTCAGAGACAAGTTGCAGAAGCAGCTTCTCATGCTGGAGAAGGATGTGGAGCAGTATAAGTTCTTCAAACCCAACGACCCATCTATCAAGACCAAGGCTATGTTACAGTAAGCAAACGCATTTCTACTTACCTGATTATTTTTCTAACAAAAGTATCAAAACAATTTTACAACTATTCTACAAGAATAGTCGAAAATTTTATGAAAAATATATATTATTTTAAAATTTAATTGACTATAAATTAAAGTTCAATGGGAAATGAAAATTTTTTATTCTTGAACTTAAGTAGTATTTCACCACCCCTAGCTAGTCTTTAAAAAAGGGTTTGGTTAGTAGGTATCAATCTATTCTTGTCGGAGAAGGTTAAATGATCACAATATTGATTATGGATATAAAATGTGCTGATGTTATAAGGATGCCTATTTCTACACTAACGTGGGAGTCATCCATTCCTACTATACGAAAAGAATCATATTCTTTTGGTTTTCTGCCTATGGACAAGCATTGATATTCCATTTTTTGTTATCCCTAAAGATGCCAAATCTCAATAAAATGCGACACAAAAAGTTATAGTTTCTTTCAGTAAAACCTCGTTAGTAAGAACACTGATAATTGGAAATTCACCGTAATTCGAAATTTTCGCGAAATAAAGTCTTCGAACATTATTTTCATATAAAACCATACCTTTAATTCGAGTTTCGTAATTCGAAATGATTTCAGAGTCCTGGCATATAAAAATATTCAATAAACCGTAATAAAGTACACTTTTTCATGAGCCAGTCATTGAAAATTGTCACAGACTTTTCTTGAAACACCAAAAATTACTTATTTTGACCCGTTGACTGTATTATACCCAACCATAACTATGGTAAAAATACAAGATGGCTATCTGCCATAATTGATATGCCACGGATTTGGCAGATATTGGAAACTTGTTTAATAATTTATTTTATCATTTGCATTGCATTGATCGAACGATGTTTCATCCAATGTCAGAATGATCCAGCAGCTCCAATCAGACTTTGAGCGGACAATCGAAGGTTCCGGCTCAGCGTTGATCAACACCATCGAATTGTCGGGCGGTGCCAAGATCAACCGACTCTTCCACGAGAGGTTCCCCTTCGAGATTGTCAAGATGGAATTTGATGAAAAAGAACTTCGTCGGGAGATTGCATTCGCCATCAGGAATATTCATGGTGTCAGAGTAAGATGTCTTCAACTTATTAGAGACAGAAACAGTATTTGTTTCACCATATCTATTATGGCCACCACAATGTGGAAAAACTATTATTCTGCAACCAAATATAATGTTAATTAAAAACGAAAATATACATGTGTAATAATAATTAACTGTTCACTTGGGGCTAAATGTGTAGAATTTCGAGTTATGTTAAATTGAAATAACGTCAAAATGACTGCGTAGATAAAAATACAATGACAGTTGTGAAACTAGTAGGATAGTGAGGCAACATCGCATCCGCAGTTAGAATTATTACCATTTTTTTTAATTTGAATTCTTGGTGATTTAATTTAATTGATTAAAAATATTTTTTAATCGACACTGCAGTAACTGAAAATTTCACAATATAAATTGAATAATCATAAATTAATAGTAAATATAAATGAATGTACGGTTATAAGGTAAGGTATACCTACAGTGTCATCATGTGTAGATTTTCATTCATTGTCATGGCAAGATATTCATATATCATTCTAGGATAACATCTGTTTACGTAATATATTTAATGTCTCGTTAAAACAATTATCAATTTCAGATTTCCAGGTTATCCATCAGGTGCATATGTCACCAGCCTCTATTACGTTTCGTGCTTTTATGGATATTTACATTGTTTACTGGTGTTAATAAGCCGATTAATGACTGAATATAGCGATTCCATGCATAGTATCCATCAGTGGCGAAGGGTGGGGGTAGGCTGTTAAGATCCGCCATAAATAATGCACATAAAATTTTTTCAGACATACGTATTTGTTTTCATTGAAATAAGACTACAATTTACAGATGGTGTTGGTTAGTTTTTAAACTTCAATTAAACCCTCAGAAAACCAAGCCATAATAGATAATAGTCAAAAAATACTCGTCTATCTATAAAATATCTAAAATTATGTAATTAAGTCATACATAACTTTGAATATTATATAGATAGAATAATATTTTGTATTTATTATAATTTGGTTTAGGCAGGGTTTAATGAATTAAAAAAATGTGTAATATGTATTTTTAATCAAAAGAAAACAATCGTATCGCCCAAATTAGACCAAAACTATTATGGTTTAGTTGGTTTTTGGTTTAGGCAGGGTTTAATTGATTTTTAAAGACTAACCAACACCATCTGTAAATTGCAGTCTTGGTTCAATAAAAACAAATACGTATGTATGACCAACAAAGTTTTGTGTGCATTATTTATGACAGATCTTAACAGCCTACCTCCACCCTTCGCCACTGGTATCCATGCATCTCGACCTTGGCTAATAATTTGAATCAAGGTTTAGTATGCTAGATAGAGACATCAACCGTCGTGACCAGCAGTAGTAGGCAATTATTCATTGAGTTATGGTAAGATGAAATGGACAAATATTAAAATGTAATTTAGATGTTTTTGGCCGTACGTATAATTAAATTCTGATCTACGTGTACTAAGCTTTCTGTATTTGTTGGCAGGTCGGTCTCTTCACCCCCGATTTGGCATTTGAGGCAATAGTCAAAAAACAGATCAGTCGTTTGAAAGAACCATCACTGAAATGTGTCGATCTAGTCGTTCAAGAATTGTCGAATGTTGTGCGCCTCTGTACTGATAAGGTATGTACAATATATACGTCCCAAGGAGCATTTTTGAAAAGGTTTCTCATATAATTTATCATGCTTTGATATTTGCTGTAACCTCATGTGCAATGTTGTATTTAGATGTCCCGGTACCCTCGGCTCCGTGAAGAAACGGAACGCATCATCACGGGCCACGTTCGGCAGCGCGATCAGCTCTGCAAGGAACAGCTCATTCTTCTTATTGACTGTGAATTGGCTTACATGAATACCAATCATGAGGACTTCATAGGATTCGCCAAGTGAGACCTTCCGCATATATTAGCTTTTCCTTGATTAGTTTTCCATACAAATAATTCCAAATCAAGTGGAACATATCGAGATTGCTAAGCCAAAAGTGCGTAAGTAACATTTTACAATTTTCATCATTCGATACCGCCATTCTTTTCGGAAACAACTCAATAAAACCTTATTCTAAGATATTCCGTTTAAAATCTTCACACAAATTCTCATTTCAGTTTCAAAACGTTGATTTTTAAATAAAACATTATTTTCTTTTGATGTAGTCTAATAAAATTTAGCAATGCTCGATGAGATTTTACATTTTAACAAAGAATGAACCCATACGTTCTCATACATATAAAATTTCATTAACGTCTAATCCGGAAAGGGTTGAATGCCTATCCAATTTTGTAATACATTTAAGAATGTTCAAGGGACAGTCCTTTCCACATCAAATGGCATCAACTCACCTGTACCTGCGGGTACACAGTTAGGAATCCATGAACTTAGGATATTAAATTATATTTTTTATTAACTTAACCTGCTAAAAAATAGTTGTAACCTTGTCACGGAACAATTTTTGATAAGTACTTTTGGGCTGATGGAGATGACATTCTAAACAATCTAACCCCATAAATGATTGAAATTCTTGCAAATTGTAAAATGTCCATTACTCCCTTCTGCTTAGCAAATCGATTTTATTCTAGCAAAAAGCAGCCAGCGTTACTAACTGTCGTTGATAAAATTATGCTAGACGGGGTAAGAAATTAATATACTACAGTCGAACTTGGTTATTACGGTCACGGAAATAGTGAGATCTCAGATGTAATGAGGAGACATTCGTTGCCATTTTAGTTTATGGTTTTCTCCATACTTTTATTCACTTTTATAACGAGCTACTTCTCGGGTATACCAAGTAAAACTGTTAATGTGTCTATCGTTTAAAAACAACATTTACGACCCGACAATAAAATCCGACCAGGCAGTTAACTAGACCGATGCCGCCGGGATCGGATTACGTTTATGACACTAGTTAAGTGTCTAAGTACCTAATAGGTGTTTTCGCCAACAACATTGAAGAAGTATCCACGCATATGGTTGAAATTGACCTGATAGCTGCCCGTAACGTAAGGAATACGTCTTGGCTGGCCGCAGTTCACACGCCCGTAACGTACGATATACAACGCGGCGTTGCGCGCGCTTCTATGAGTCAAATATTTATTTATTCAATTTTAAAACGTGTAACAACATCTATGATCAAACCTTGCAACAACAACCTTGTGATAACCCTACCATATTATAAAATATAATTTTTATCGTAAATATTTCACTATATTATAATGTTAACATTAATTTTACTAATGGTTTTATAAATGCGTTTAAAAATTAATAAATCTGAAAAATCTTAACACCACTGCACATGGATGTACTGAAATATGACCATATTCTAAAACATTAGACCGAGAGGTTTAACCCTTTCTAAGCGTTACGAATCCCGACTTAGTACAACAGTGCGCGTTGTGATTTCAAGCATCAATAAATCGTAATAAATGTCAGTCAAACATACACAAATAGAGTAGTAAAAAATCGGAGTCAAGTTCAAAAATGATTATGACAGAACCTAATATTTTATGTGACTCTAAAAATAAACATTCGTCGCCTAAATCTGATAAGAAATCACGAACAAGACTTCTTCATTGAAAAAATGCCAGCTTACTCGAGCGGCGCCATGACACTTACGAAATGGTGCTGGACTAATGCGTCGATGACAGATTAACAAGTGTAAGAACAGTTCAGTATTCTTATAGTCTACCGGCTACCATTTCGACAAATATGTCATACACATAATGAATAATAATATGGTTTATGACTTTTATGAGCATTTTTGTTGAGTGTGTTGAAAAAATATCAGTCATAAATAACTCATTTTTATAGCATCCAGGACATCTCAAACTGTGTAACTTTTGTTTGAACTCGCATACACATTGCAGCACTGCAGGCCGAGTATAAATAAATCATCCTTGAGAACTACTGGCTATTTGAGAGTGATGTACTTACCACCAGTGCCTGGTTTGTACCTACCATTGACCCCGAACTGAATGGAATCGAATGACACATAGTTTATATAACAAAATGGTTTATTTTTCGAATACCTATTACAATTCGTAAAATATTAAATTTCAAACACTTTTTGCACTTCTAAATGCTTTATAGTCACCACAATTTTATTTTCAAGTTCATTTGTTTTTTTTTATTATATTACTTCAATAACCTGGTACTAGAATAGGTAATCTCTTATTTTATTATAATGACGTGATAGTAAGTAACTCGAGTTATTTTCGACTATAAATATAAGAAGAATTCTACATAAAAAAAATAGTAGTCATGAATCAAACCCTTTTGAATAGTATTACGAAAAAAATAATTCTCAAGTGTCTGTCTCACACCAGCAGACGATGATTTGCCGCGCAGTGTATAAAAATTCAGTAGCGCGGGACCTGGTGTTTGCGTAATACGACAATTTCCGCATTTATGCGGGAACGGGCGTCTGAGTGTTCGTGTCTTTTCTTTATAAATGGCTGATAACTAGGGTAAATAAATAATTTTTGTCTGTTTCACCTAATACTATAACCAGAAAATAGTATTTAAAAATGTTAATCAATGATAAACAAAGAGACATATTAAATCGCGGACTTCTAGGTATATTTAAATGACACCTGGTTCAAATTATTTTCCGAAACTATAAACTCGCGGATAATATACTGGCAGATAGGCGAATGAATGCAATCTCCAAAAGCATTCCTTTTGTAAAAATATTTTGTAAATTCACTTTGATCAATGTAACTTTCGAATATTCTATTTAACAGTTTACGCACCAAATAGTTTTTCAATCACTAAAAAACAATATAACTTATTATATCGCAAACTCGTATCGTTACAAACACGTCAGTCAAATGTCTTCGGCGCACATGCACTAAGAAGCGATAAGACACTATATACGCGGCAAATTTGAATTGGCCCGATGACTGATATATTTTTATTCAAGACACGCTCCCGAAAAATATTTATTTAAATTAGATAGAACAAAAGTTTAGGCTATCCATTGACAGATGTCAAGAGAAGGATGATTTTTGAATAAATTAAATCAATATTCGAATTATTCGCGCCTGGCGGAAAGCAGTACTAGGCAAACGAAAATCGAAATGACTTTAGTCAGCTGACGCGCGGATGACTCGCGCGTATAGGCTGACTAAAGTCAGTTGCCGCGTTAGAAAGGTTAAAAGAATACTATTTTATGTAATAAAAAAGTCATCAAAGTTTTATAATAAATATAAAGTATAATAAGGCTTCAAAATTATATAAATAGATTACCTACAACGTTTAAGGAATATCCAGGAGTATGCTCTGAAAATACCATAAATTCTCCATTTTTTACCTATGTGGCGCACGTGGGCCATTAAATGGAACGTGGCGCGAAAAATGCTGTATAACGATATAACGAGTAATGCTTATAATGAGCAAATCCAGTCGGTCCCATCTTCCTCGTAATGACCAAGTTCTACTGTATTCGGTTATAAAACGTGCTACTTTTTCAATATGAAAAAAATGTAGAAGCTGGCATTTGAATGAAAACAGGCAACATTTTGAACACTGTTGGTGCATTTAATTTATAATAAAATAAAAGTTCTATAAAATTTAATGACTCCTATGTAGATATTTTTGAAAAGATGATAAGTAATATTTTTTCCAGTGCACAAAACCAATCTGAAAACGCAGCCAAGTCTCATTCTCGTGGAGCGCTCGGTAATCAGGTGATCAGGAAAGGGTTTATGTGCATACATAACCTGGGCATTATGAAAGGTACTGTAGCAAATTCCATACGATCCGTCAACTCCTTACATCCGTCCGCTCCCTGCCTCCATATTCATCTAGGACACGTTTTAGAATATATTTCATTCGGTTTGCAATCTAAAACTACAACTTGACAGTAGTCGATTAACAAAACTTGATTTGTAATATTTGAATTAGTGTTTATTAAAAAACAAACCATTTAGATAGCTCATCAGTAGCTCGAATGTGACACGTTTATTTTTTATTTTTTTGTTGCAGTTTAAATACAATTTACTATAACCTACCTTTTAGCATAATATCACACCGTAATATCATGTAATTCACCATAAATTGGATTTTATTGAGATTGTATTCAGTCTTACCCGAGTTATCCTAAATAATTTTTGTTTTGTTCTGTTTTTTGCTGTTTTGCTATTACAACTTTGTTCTATCTATAACTTTAGAGCAATAATGTAATTTAAAATACAAAACACGCATAGTGGCTTTCAATTCACCTTAATTTCACCATTCACCATTCATTCACAATGCTTCACCTCAGTTTTATTATGTTCGGTGATATAAAATGTGTTCATGTTATTTTATTATGGCATTGATTCCTGTTCAACACATAAACAAAATAAACTTTTATATGTTTAAAAAGTTGTCAGTTTTGATTGGTGGTTCTGATTTTTGTTGTTTGCAATATTGTTTAAAAATTCTGACTATTGTGTTCATAAGTTTACCGATAAATACGTTAAATAAACACATCTCCATAATAATATTAACTAAATGTCATACAGTATAGGAAAATATTGAATCGAACTGAGCTGATTCATTTTTTTTTCCATTAGTGTATTTTTTTGTTTGAATGAATGTTTAATTTCATAATAATTATTTACCGTGCATAGTTTGTTCGGCTTACAATCAGATTGTTAACTGAAGTTTTCGTACAGAATTGATATCATTTTCAGAAATGCTGTATCTCACAACTACATAATATACATATGGACAGAAAACAACTACAGGAGAGATGAAAGAATATATTTATTTTTTTACCGTAATGTCAAAAAACATGTCATTATTTAAATTTATTTTAAAACATTAAATGCTTTTGCTACCAGTAGTGTTACATAGTATATAAAGACCATGTGATGTATCTATCATCGACTTAGGTTAGGTATAATATGATAGATTTCTGACTTTATCAAACCGTGAATTATATTATGACATAAAATGCTAAAAGTTTATCCTAATGTACGGCAGATTGGTGTACTAAAATCCCCTCTCGCGTTTCCCTTTTCTTTGTCCTCATCATGAAAGCGACGTTTCTTATTTCTGTGTATGTCACGTAGATGCGTTTAGTGTAAAAAGTTTTGGAAAGTGATGGTAGGAAAATTATAATTCGTAATGCGAAGAAGAAAAACAACAAAAAGAGCTTATTCGCCCATAAACAAAAGATGACAGGACAAATCATTTGACATTTCAATTTTGCCATAAAACTAAATGAGGATAAAATGCCACAAGTAATAGTATTTTATGTTTCTGTTTGCATCAAGAAAGTGGGGAATAATATCTTCCAATCCTGGCAATAGGTACTCTCACAACAAATGAACACGAGCGCCGCCACCTGGCCCACCAGGGTATTGAACACTTTTCCAAAGAAAAAAAAAACAATAGTTATGGGGTACAGCATTTTAGATGATGTTATTTTAAAATTCTATTTACCTTTAGCCATTTCTAAGTATATATTTTGTTTCCAAAAGAATCACCACATGAGAATTTTGCTTTATTTCGTTTGGCGTCTGTTTCTGTTTTGTTTTTGGGGCTTATTCTGAAAATCCCAAGTATTAATAGTTATCCAGTTGAATATGGCTTGCTTATATTTTTTAGATATAGTAATTCATTAGTAACTTAGGCTATTGGGAAAACTGTCAAACTTTGAAATTTTTTACTGTATATATCAGATTAATGATATTAGCTTCTCATCTTCATAGTCATACCATTACCAATAAACATAACTGTTGGAATAAGGCTGCAGGTGTATCG
This sequence comes from Rhyacophila brunnea, assembly GCF_057557595.1. Classification (NCBI taxonomy): domain Eukaryota; kingdom Metazoa; phylum Arthropoda; class Insecta; order Trichoptera; family Rhyacophilidae; genus Rhyacophila; species Rhyacophila brunnea. Next base: position 7,624,841 of record NW_028232859.1, read on the forward strand.
TTATATTTTCAAATTTGTAATTATTATCGTCAACTTATAATGATATACTCGAATTTTTCCATCCAATTCGAGTTGTTGACACTATGTCAATTTATTTTAAAAATAAAAATGGAATAATCCTCAAATGGGATTATCCGAACTCCCATGGTGTTTTTGAGTATGTAATGTAATAAAATATTTTCAAAGTGTTGACAGTTATGTCCTTAATAATTGATTTGTTTCTGCTATTTTGTGGTTTTTTTGTTTGTTCTATCACCCGGCATGTATCATTCCAAGCTTTGGAGTGCAACATCCCGCGTTCCCAATCTAACCTGGATTCTTCGTTTATCTGTTATTATATACGGTTTCCGTATCGTAAGGAGGATCCCGTGACTACTGGTTTGTCCTCACATCGGAGAGCATCTCCTGGTTCAAAGACGAGGAAGAGAGAGACAAGAAGTATATGCTGCCTCTCGATGGACTCAAGTTGAGGGATATTGAGCAAGGGTTCATGAGCAGGAGGCATATGTTTGCCCTGTTTAATCCGGAAGGAAGGAACGTTTATAAGGTGAATTTCATCACAATTTTATTGAGTTTTTATCACTCACTGAATTTACCAACTTGTTATCTAAATGTTCATCGGCAGAAATTTCCATAATTTTAAAAGTACCTAATACATATTTGGAGTAAAACACATAAAAATTCAGAAGGGTCTAATATTTTTATCTTTACGTTGTAGGATTTCAAACAATTGGAATTGTCTTGTGAAAACCAAGACGATGTTGACTCTTGGAAGGCGTCTTTCCTCCGCGCCGGAGTCTATCCTGAGAAAGCTACAGAGTCCTCTAATGGAGACGAGGTAACCATCGCCATTTTTCATTTCAATTCAATTCCTTATAATTCCTTTGAGAAACTGATATTTTAATGGAACTGTACCATTTCAATTAGTCGATCAAAGAAGGTAGATGCACACACATTTGAGAAGTCTGATCTTCCTTTGTAATTTTTCAATGAGAGGTAGGTAGACAATGAAACCATGTGTTCAGAATGTAGGATTCGGTTTCTTCTCAGAACCTGTATGTATAATGATTCCATCATGTTTTGAATGTTGGTCGATCTGTCGAATCTGTTATTACCTATCGCTGATGTATTATATCATCCCTTCGTAGCTGAAACTCACCGAGTGTAGTTTTGATCAAAATTGAGTTGAAAATCTAATGGGACTCTTTCAATAGTTTTCTATTCAAACAAAATATGTAAATTAAATTAGATCCTTAGGACCATATCTCACCGGGACGCCACGGTGACGTCACCAGCAGAGTCACCAAACATAATGTATGAAAAATTCCAAATTGGTCACGTTGCCAAACCGTATCCAGGTCAGATAACCACAATTTCTTATATTATGTTTGATAACGTCGCCGTGGCGTCCCAGTGAGATATGGCCCTAACCTACAAAAGTAAGAATTTAAAATTAATGTTGTTTGTTGAGTTTTTGCTTAGAGGGTATAATATTTGACTATTGAACATTTTCTTCTCTCCCACATATACTTTAAATTTGACTCGGTCCGTACAAATTACACCACAAGAGCAGTCACCGTTCTTTGCGTTCAATCAAGCAAAAAAGGTTGGTAGGTTTCGTCCTTTGACAAAACTTGAACCCTTTGTGAAGCTCACCTGTTAATCCTTTAATATGCCTATTAATTCATTTCAATTAACTATATTAAAAAGGTATTTTTTTATTAATTTATTAATTCAATGATTAACATGGAATATTTCTAAGGGTCTGGATACTTCGTTATGCAATAAAATACGCATTAAATGGCTTTATAAAATAATAAATAATTTAACGCAAATATTGCCATCACTTCGAGTTGTTTGAAAAGACTGATAAAATATTTAACAATAAACTGAGAAATATAAATTGTTGTATTGGTATTTTTTCATGTGAGTTTTTATTAATTCTATTACTTGTGTGCAGTTTGTTTGATTTAAATTACCGTGTGTTTATTTTTTGAAAACCTAACACTTTTTAATTTGTGGTGCTGAGAGGTAAGTAATTTGAAATGATATTCGTAGAAGTACCAAATAATATAAAATTTATTATAATTTAAGTAAGATCAGTGAATATTTAATTAAGACAGTATGAAGTTATAAAACAAAAATGAAACATCATAATAATTTGAAATTGAAATATGTACTTATGAATGAATTACTTAAAACGTTACCCGGTAGAAAGTTGTGATTATGAAGTTATGTATCCACAAGAAATCTTTGTCTTGATTTGTAAAATCTGAAATGATAATTTTATTATTTAATCGTGTCAATACCTACGCTAATCTTATTCTTTTTGATGACATCGTTTCAATATAGCGATTGAAGCGATTAAATTAAATTATGAAAAAGATTCTTGTAGCCTGCGCAAGCTGTGCGAGCAATTGTCACATTATATTTTGCTTTTTGTATACCTGTTTATTTTCGTGGACTTCCTGTATACCACTTATTATATTATCTAACGTTTATTTGTGTTTTCTTTTTTTTATCCAAAATCTTCTCTCGCTCAATTCTGAATTACCTCCCAAGAGCGAAGGATACGAGGTTTGTTTAAATGAACATTACAAGTAAATTTTGACCGCCAAAACTTTCATCTCAACTATCTATGTTTAACTAACTTTCTTCACACTCCATATTTAACTAACACGTCATAGTGATTATATTTACGTTGTATAATATTCTCCCAAGAAGACCTCACACCAGCAAAAATGTATATATTTGACAGTAGATTAATTACATTGATGCCATTCTCATTTTTTTTGTGGTATGTAATCCTGGACGCGGTCAACTTAATTATTTCTATTTTTCTATGCATCTTGTTTATACATTATCTCAATGTATCATCTTAATACAGTGAAACCTTGATGTTACGTGCCTAAAATTGAAGGCGTCCCCCGAAAAGGGGTCTATATAAAACATCATGTCAAAAAGTGATTTTATTGACTAAAACGGGTCTATATAGCATTGCTCACGTTATTGGAGAGTTTTATTATTTTATCTGCTACAGTTTTTGGGATATTAGCAATACTAAAATGGTTACCGTAGAAGAGGGGTCTATATGATTTATTTTATTATCTAAAATAAAAAAATTGTCAATGATAAAGAGTGCTTTCATGAAGATAATTATTATTACAGATATATTCCAAAAGTCCGCATGATCGAATACAACGTTTTTTCCCTCTCCTGAACAATTTTGTTTTTGCATATAGACCCCTTTTCGGGGGACGCCTTCAATTCACATTTCCCCACTATTTGTGTGTAGTTTCTGCAGTTCTATTTTACTTTAGTACATTTAATAATCAGAGATATTAAAAATTCAATTGAAATTATCTACTAAAATTAAAACTTCAATTTATTTGAACACATTCAATTCAATGCATGACATTATTGAAATGAATTATTTCAAACGCGGGTTCTATTTATAGACGTCATGAATGCAGTACGTCATATAGGTACCATTTGATTTGTTAATTTTGTTTTCTTTCAAAGAGTCTCAGCAAAGCAACATTCTCAAAAAGGGGTAAAAGAACGTGTTGACACAATATGCTCCAAACCAATTTGTATTAAATAAATTTAATAAAAAAATAGGTTTTTTTGTCAGTCCCTTTAACCGATTCACTGCGGAGCATTTAATTACTTATTAATTCCCACATTTAAATAGCACGCTAATTATATCTAATGACCCCTTAATCAGGACACAACAGCTTTGGCATTCGCGCTGTAAGGATTAAACATAAAATCAGGGTTTCACTGTATTATGATTTATATTGTTATTTATATTATAAATAGAGGGGGTCTGGTTCTTCATATAAATAATATATAATGTGTTGATGAATTGTTGGAGTGGTGAAGCAGTTTAATTTTGATATTTATGTTTCATTTTAAAATTAACGCTATTTATTATAATAAAATTATAGGCAGTTTAATATTGTATAAAGGATGGTGGTCTGTCGTAAATTTTATCATCTCAATAGATTTGTAACAACTCATTATATTATATTGTATAATGTCTAATTAGTTCATCGTAAATAGGTTTTAATGATTTTTGTAACATGGTTCAACTTTTAGAGGATAAAGTATTGTGAAAATATTTTTATCAAATCATTACAGATTACGTAATATTATTGATTTACAAGGCAAGAATCAAAACCGTTGTGGAGGCTTTTTGTGAAAAAATGAGCTATGAATGCCATGTTACGTAAAATTTTGAGCACTATACTATAAACTGAAACGACCATTACAAACAAATTCCTATCCTTCTCTTAATAAAACCGAAATGAAAAATGCAGCGTCTTTCAAAAACCAATCCGTTCCACAAATGTTTTAAATGGAATCCTTTCCGATAAATCATCTCCATCTAGCTATGCTATAACCGCCATTAATAAATCTAGTAACAAAAACGTGCAAATTGACAACCGTTCAGTCAGATGGTGTCATAGTAAATCTTATCAGTGGGTATTTTTGATACAGTTATTTTTATTTCTGAAGTTTCACACAACGTCCAATATTATGTGTGAATATATAAAATACCACAGCACACCAGCAAATACTGTAAACTTTAAAAATAGTTTTTCGTTTTTGACTCGAAACTACGAAAAGCCTGCAGAACGATTTTAGATTCTCGATGATTCAGACGTAATGTCAACTTTAATAAATACAATAAAAACTAGTTGATCTGTTTTTGGCGGTTGGAATTGATGGTGTTATCAACACTAGCATCTTTCGTTTTGAAGCATCCCTTTTATTTTTCACCAAACTTAAGTTTTTAATAATTATTACCTTTGATAAATTTCATATAATATTATTTTACCAATTATCTTGCACCACCGATATAGTAGATTTTTCTATATGCTTTTATCTTGTATGTAATAAGTTTCCTTTTAATTAATATGTATTTTTAGTCATTTTTCAAAAGTATTTTTATGTTACATTACTTTTGTAGGCTGTTGTGTTATAATTCAGAGACCGCCTAATTAGCCGGTGCCAAATTGGAAATAGCAATATGACCTCATCGAATATTTTTTTGGAAAACAAAGTCAACCTGTAATGTAATTAATTGCCTCGAAATAACTAACGTGCATGATGGGCTCAATTTCTTGTTATTTTTAATAATACACACTATTAATAACTACACCAACAGATTGTGAGAAATATTTTGCTCCAAGTGTGTAGATGACTAACTGCCCGGTGTTGCTCCAATGATTTTTGATTTATAGTATTTATAGATTAATTTATAGTGATGGGTAAAAGTGAAATATTATCATACCTATATCATTTTAAAAACTAATTTAATTAAGTTGACAAAATTTAGCTTGCCCACTTTGCATGTAAACAATGTCAGCACATTTTACATTCATTTGTTTTTAAAATGTGCTGTCGGTGATTGTATTAAGTTGTAAAAATGTATTTCAAAAGTAGAATATCCGGCATGACAAAAAAAGATTACATAGGTATTATATTATATTTTTTAAATTCTACCAGATCAATGCTAACCTCACTCTGGTACTGGCTAAAGGGCCACTTCCTATAATTATTTAAACGTGTAGGTACATACCTGTATGCTGGGCATGTGTTTTTATTTTTAAGGTGATTGTGTTATTAATATATTGTACATTTTTTAGTTTATTTTAGATATAAGGATTTTTATTGTTTATGTATTATTATAATGCATTGTATTTTAATGAGAAATGTTATTTCAATTTTGCACTACATCCTGCGCCTACATCACAGACACAATATAGAAGTCGCACTGTAGGACCCAACATAAATCTATATAAGTAACATGCATATAAGAAATGATATGCACACATCATTGGGGATAATAAAGTTTTATTAGCCTATTAAATACTTATGAAGTCAACGTATTTCGGTCTACACCAATAATTCAAAGCAGGATACCATAATCTTTTTTGAACATTTATAATATTCCTCATGATATAAGTTTTTTCATGTATCAGACATTCTCGATTTTCTGCCATTCATGAAAAATATTTTACAATGTTTTTTTGTCATTTGTACAGTTTCACCTGCATGCAACATTTTCGTGATTAATTTGAAAAATCTGCCCAAAAATACAGTTTTGTTTAATGATTGTTTGATTTTTAAACTTTTCATTCTAGACTTTGCATATAAATAAACTATCTGGTGTTCAGTCTTTAATTGTTTTTGATTTAACTGTTAAAAATTAAAGTTATACATCATAACATTTGAGTGCATGCCATCTCAGATTGTCAACGAGAATAGTTTTCAGGGAATGAATTTTGTTATCTTTTTGGAAAACGTAATTAAGTTCTAATTAAAAATTTCTCTAGTTTGTCAGAATTAGCAAATTATTTTATATGGCGATCGATCGCTTTAATGAATTAATTAGCTGTGTTATTGTTTGTAAATAATGAATTAACCAATCTATCTGTATATGAAATTAATGTATTGTGTTTTTTTTCTTTTTCCACAATATCTGCTGCGATCACAAACTGGACATTACCCACACCATTGCAACATCAAACTCATTAATTTACAAAATGCCATTCAAATTATAAACACTCAAAATATTAAACATCAATTATTCAATGTTTGCTATGCAACCCTCTAATGAAACAATCAATTGAATGGTCGTGAAACATTATCCATCCGATGGCAAATCCTCGTCGGTGTTGTTGCGGTCCGGCAGACGGGTCACGAGAGCGAGCAGACGAGCAGCATGGACCCTCAACTGGAGAGACAAGTGGAGACCATCAGAAATCTGGTCGACTCTTACATGCGCATTGTAACCAAAACAACGCGAGATCTCGTGCCCAAGACAATCATGATGCTAATTATTAATAACGCAAAGGATTTCATCAACGGGGAATTGCTGGCTCATCTCTACGCGTCAGGAGATCAGGTGAGGAATAGTTGCGCTAGTTGTGGTATAATATTATGTCAATCAAAATAATGATTCCAATTAGAATGAGAAGGGTTTACAAAAATTGCTACAATTTTTTTATTGTTTATTTAATTACAATATTTTTTATAAATTGTGTAGTTATTGAATCATTTTAATGTGCAATTATATTTAAAAAATATTATTTAGGTAAATTTGTACAGTTTTAGGAAATATATACATATATTTTTAAAAATTACTAAGGATAGGTATAAATTGATGCCGTTTGTCTAGAATCACTTAGTCAGCAGTGCCGTTGAATTGGCGCAGAATGTCTTCGGAATGTCAATGGGTAAAAGTATTTAGCGTGTTAAACCGCCCTTTCTGTCGCAGTCCCAAATGATGGAGGAGAGTCCCGAAGAGGCGATCAAGCGAGAGGAGATGCTGCGGATGTACCACACTTGCAAGGAATCGCTGCACATCATCGGGGACGTCTCCATGGCGACTGTGACGACACCGATGCCCCCGCCCGTGAAAAACGATTGGCTGGCGGGGGCCGCGGGCGCAGGTGAGAGTGCGCGGCTTTCGCCCCCCAGCCCGGGGGGGCCCCGCCGCAACGCACCGCCGTCGCACCAAGGCTAGTTCACACCACACGCCCCACACCTCGCGCGCATACTCCCCCATCGTCTGTCCTTTTGTATTTCATTATTTCAATTCAATTTCTCGTCAGGTACATTTTGATTAGTGAATTAGTAAGAGGAGGGACTCATATTAACGGACATTTTTGGATTTTGGACTATGCTGTACGACTTAATTGTTTTAATATACAGATCCAATTCTTTATTTATTGATTATTTTAGATACGGGTGTGGCAAAGTAATATATTAATCGGTTTATAGAATATCCTGAGCATAATATTAATTTGTAATTAACAAGAAACCAATAATTTAGCCGTTAAAGAAAATCCAATTAATATCAACATAACTAACGTCGGGTTATAGTCTCACAAAGTAACGGCATATGTTTATATATTCTAGGCATGTCCAACTTCAAGTAGGCAATGATCTACTATCCTGTATCAAAACTGGCACTGATCTATCACACTCTCCCGCTGTTATTCTTCAACTTAAACAAATGTTTTATAATTGACTGGAGACACTGAGGCGTTGCAAATTAAACAACACTCGCCTTTCACCAACACAACAGAATGCATACTCAATTTCCCATTCGTCATAAAAATTATAAGTGTTGGTTTTCTTTTGGACACTGACTCAAACTATTCTTATATTACTACGTCGGTAAGGGGAACTACGCCTCTGTTTATAAAGTGTGGTGATTCACATATCATCTTTCTCTCCCTTGTGCAGGGTTGGCCGTGAGTGATGCAATATGAATCAAGCTATACGATGATGTCACGAAGGCTTCCTCACGGTTAATTTGAAAATGACTTTCACATATTAAAGAAATAAAAATTGAAATGGTTGATGCTTCTCTATAAAACTTGAGAAATCATAATATATTACAATTAAACATACATGCTTTTTACATTTGATCAACCAAAATCCATTCTGTGATCAACACGTTGGACATGTCTGATATATTTCATAAACTTATAAATTTCAATTATACCACATTATCGGTAAGTGTAAAAAAGGTGAATTACCATTTTCATTGCTCCAAGTAAAGTATAATGGACCTCCACAAAGTGCCGATTTTTTAAATCGTGGAACGGTTGTTGCCATTCACTTAACGAATTGGTTCAAACACAAGAAAACGAAAAAAAACATGTGAATTTGCCAGACACAGAAATCGAACCTGATATTCATTGCATCAGAAACTGTCGCTCCACTGTTACTCCCCCGCGGGAACTAAAATACATTGATAGACACTTGATTAATCTCATTATACATATCTGATTTAAATCCGTGTTGGTCAAAAATTATATTTATTGGGGGAGTTTCAAAATATTCTATACATAGCGCACTTTCCCAAATCCTAAAAAGTTCAAATGGTGCATTATTAATTTACCTTGTCCGATCCATTGAAACGCATGTGTTATAGTATATCTAATTTTGCATGATGTATTCAAGAATAATTGACGTCCTCGGAAATGTTCCCCATAATGTATTTCATACTTTCAAATAATATATTGATTTGGGATACATTTCTCAGAAGTCACTTCTTGTAGGACTATTTATAATTTTTTACTAGTAATAAATTAGTTGAAAACTTAGTTGATGTGAAATAAATTAGTCATATACAGTAAAACCCCATTAATTCGAAATCGAGGGGATCTAATATCTTGGAACATTGTCTCTGTTTTCGATACAATTTCTTTCAGACTAAAAGCAGTCGTAACTTTTGGTTTATTCATCGTAATTAGTGGAAATCACTATAAATAGATTTTATGAATTTGCAGCAAATTTCGGATGAACTGTGTTCGTATCAACGGGGTTTTACTGCACTTGTTTTCTGTACATTATTTTGATTTAATTTTGAAGTGTATAACTAATTGATGTCTTTGGATTTAGAAAGTGTTGTTCAAGTCTTTAACATATTTGACAACCCCTGTATATCCTATTCTCAAAGGGAAATAGTGTCAGGGAAATTATTTTCCAGATTAATATAAAAACACCAAAGTATGGGTGTTGTAATATTAATATTATTATTACGAATAGGCTGAAAATAATATGTAAATATTCATTTTCAACTGCTGTTTAAATGATACGAGCTAAAAGGGTAAATCACAATGTTTGTCCACTGTGTTACGTTACCTAAAATGCTAGGTCATATCTAATGAATTTGACACTACAAGGGCACAATGTCTTTTTAATAAATAAATTCGGTTATACACCTACTGATTTAATGGAATCTAATAAGAATTTTGTTTTTGTCAATTACCATAATATAATGACGTCTTTCCATTTAAATCATCAGGTGTAGTGGCTTGGTGAACTGTAAAGTTTTTATATTACTGTGACTACTATTTTTGTGAATTCATTTTCAAGTATACCGCCTCCGACTGACAACTCATCACATCATTTTCAGGATGCAATTTAATACAATATTCAAATTTGCAATGTGTCTATAGTACTCGGTAATTAGACCGTATATTAAGTTTTTATACATTTTTGCAGGATCACTAGGAAGCATGGGCGGAGGAATGGGAGGAGGGATGGGTGGGGGAATGGGTGGGGGAATGGGAGGGGGAATGGGAGGAGGTATGGGAGGCGGGGGCTCTCAAGGAGGAGCAAGTTCTCGAGGCGCACCCCCACCTCCCGCCTCTGGCCGGCCAGCCCCTCCTTTACCAAACAGACCTGGAGGTGCTGCCCCCCCGGTGCCCGGTGGCCGACCGCAGCCTTTGCCCGCTCCACTTATTCCTACGTAAGTCACTATTTTTTAAAAATACTAGTAAAATTGCCACCCTAATGCCGCATTCTCACTTGATAATTTTTGTCGTTCAACTTTCTGTTGAATGTTGAACCTCACACCCTCGTTGGCCGCGCGGCTTAAGTGTTGGACTATAACGCCGTGGGTCCCAGGTTCGAATCCTGGGTCTGGCATGTACACATATTGTTTTTCAATTTGTGTGTGAGTCAGGGTATGGACCTGGTTGAGGTTGAGGTTGAGCAAGTGGCTGACATCCATTTCTCGTAAAAAACAAAATCTGTTAATACAAACCTCTACTCTGTGGAGGCCCATATGATCCTATTAGGATCGGACATGGTCGGAATGAATGAAAAGTAGAAAGGATCATAACTTTGTTCAGTTTAACTTGCAAGTTTATCAACCTTGTTGAAATGTGATTCCCATTTACCGATTGACATTCAACTGTCATTCAACACACTATTGAACCACAAAAATCGCCACATGAGAACCCGACATAAGATTGATTTATTTATTCCTTCCACATCAGCTTGTATAGTGGTTAAAACTACCACTTTGTATAGTTCTGCCAATGTGAGTTTAGCAGGACCCACCAAAATAAAATCATTAATCAATAATATTTTCCTGTGTTATCGTTTTTTTCATGGTCTCGTAATAAACTTTCATTGGCAGAATTATACGACTGTTTTAATACCAATTCAGATCGTAAAATTATACAGTATTAGAATGAATTTTCAATTCATTGTTTCGTTTGCCAAAAACATTATCTAAGAAAACATAGGTTTAAAATACGGATTTTCTTAAGTTTTCATTTTAATTTGCTGTTTTTATGTGTTTTTTTTTAAGTTTACTCAGTTTTTACCTATGTTATGCAGTCTTCATTTTTGGGTATGTCAGTCGGGTGATGATATGTGAATTAAGAGGATGACGTATCCATCAGTAAATTGATCTGAGAGTAACTTATTTTTTTACATTCATTCAAGTCAGATTGTAAAGATTATAATATTAGTACTATAAATTTATCTCAATTTGAATATTGACTGGTAGACTTCAATGGAAATGCTATTTTTGACATGCGCTTTACTGATAGCATTACAAATGCTTGTGTGGTGCTTAACAGCTTCTGCAATTTTGACAGGATGCTTTGGTTTTGGCTCAAAAGAGCTTTTGTTTTATAAATGCATTTTTGTGAATGTGTGAACACACTTAGTAAGATTGAGTTTATATTATTTATTTTATGTTTTTATCATTTTATTTGATTTTGGATATCGGTTGTTGACATTATTACTGGCGTGTAAATGTTTGACTGCAATTATTAAAATTATATGAACTCAGTTAAAGGAAAAAGGTAGATAGTTAGTCGCTAAGTAAAAACTATGTTAGAAATTGTGAAATTCCATCTAAAAAATAATTAAGTACCTATGAAAATATTATTTATTCTATTTTCCTACCCTTTTATTTCTTTTTTATAATTATATGTTGGTGGAATTAATGTACTTATAAAAATTTTAAATCCTTATAGAAACAACCACTTTTGGCAATACATACCTATTGCCGGTCTATTTGTATACTTGTTGTTTTCCCAATTTCAACCGATTATACATTATGCACTTACTTGGTGGAACTTTCTATTTTATTTTGAGTGTTCGGTTACCTGTCCATTGCTTACAACTCAAATTCAACATCTGTTGGCTACACTGTTTTATATTATATTATTTTGTTTAATGCTTTTATTTATTTTATTAATTAGAGCAGGGGTTCTTAACCTATGGGTCATGACACAAAATTAGGTCGCGAAATATTTTCAACAATATAAATATTTCGCACGTTAGGTATTCAGAATTTGCTAAAACTTAGAGTTATCAAATATAATGCGGTAAAAATACCAATATAATATAAATTTTAGACTATATGACTTGGATAAAGATGTTGTGACATGGAAATACAAGGTGACAAGTCATTTTGCAACAGTTTTAACAAAAACACTGAGTCTTTGTGAGTATCCTGGATGGAATTTAAAATCATTAGTTAATGAAATATTGAATGTACTTCAGCCCTTTGTAACAATAACAATGTTCATAAGCAAGTCAAGGTTTCCAACTCTACACTATAACTAAAACTGAACTACGAGACAGATTACAACCTGCGGGTCTATTCTATACAAAAGGCGACTATCGACCGCTAACGTGATAATGTGTTAGTATTTATTACATACATTTTATATTAAAATAATATAATTGTAATTGTATTGTGATCAGTTAATCAGTCGAAACTGTCTCTCTATCGCTCATGCTCTAAATTTCAGCACAGGCAGGGGGCATGCCGTTAAAATATAGCATTTATTGCAACAATTAATACCAGCTAATTGTAATTGTTACAATACGTGTTAATAATTTGATACAAACATACCCTAGTTAGCAGTTTTAGCGGACGAAAGCAGCCTTTTGTATAGAATAAACCCGCTGAAGATGATATAAGGTGCAGCCTATCTAATACGATACCACGTCCTTGGATCCTCATTTCACATAAGTCGTAACATTGTTACCAATACGAGTACTGGATTTAGTGTTATTAGAATATAACATTTATTTAATTGTTATAATATGTTATTTTATTAATATTTTCTTGGGTCGTGAAATGATAACTGAAAAAGGTTAAGAAATCCTGTCTTTAAAGAAATACAGTCGGACTTGGTTATTACGATCACGTAAATAGCGAGATCTCGGATGTAATGAGGAAACATTCGTTGACATTTTAGTTTATGATTTTCTCCATACATTTATTCACTTTTATAACGAGCTACTTCTCGAATATACTGAGCAAAACTGTTAATGTGTCGATCGTTTAAAAACAACATTTTCGACCCTAAGCAATAAAATCCGACTGGGCAGTTAACTAGACCGATGCCGCCGGGATCGGATTACGTTTATGATACTAGTTAAGTGTCTAAGTACCTAATAGGTGTTTTCGCCGACAACATTGAAAAAGTATCCACGCATATGGTTGAAATTGCATGTAAAAAATCCAAGCTTTGTGAAGTCAGTAGGTACCTACCAGCGCCGGCGGCTCAGCACTTCATTACAATAAACAACTTTTTTTTTTTTTTTAGTTTATGAATGCCATGCTTGTTTCGGGGATTTTTACGATGGTTTTCAGATTGTTATGTTCTATGCTTAATTAGAATGTGGGCGAAAAATGTTATACAACGATACAACGAGTAATGCTTATAACGAGCATATTCAGTCGGTCATATCTTCCTCGTAATAAATAACCAAGTTCGACTGTAACATAAAAAATCCTATATTAAAACCTATATATTGTATTACAATCGTTAACATTATTGTGCTGGGAAAATACTACCATTGTAGACTGAAATTAGTTTACGCAATAACCATAGTTAAAAATGACTGATGTGTTTTATATGGAACATGCAAGGTGCAAAAAGATCGGTCGATTCATCAATTTTTTGTCCTGTCTTTTTCAGACGGCGTTAATCATCTCGTTTTGAAGACTAACACGCATTTTATTTTTTATGTGATTAACCGCCCACTATGTATTGTTACTAGTTTCATTTGTGTTTAATTTTTTTTTAATGTATATACTGATGTATCTACTGGGATGGTTTGAAATAATAACTTTGTGACACCGTGCTAAAGGGACTGGTGTCAATTTTATGCAATGATCATTGTTTATTATGCTAATATTTATACATTGGTCCTTTTAGCAATGTCCATTAATTGTCATTCATTCAAAGTAAGAGACATGTAGAATTTAACGTTACATTATTGATTATATTATCAATTTACTGCTAAAGAGCAATTCATCTATATTCTGATGAAATATCGTATCTTTTAGCTCTTACATATTATAAATAATATTCCAATCCGTTATCTGGCATCAACGTTACTAAGTATGCCAATGTTAATCCAAATATTACTAAATGTCTATGCTGCTATTATCTATGATATAATATTAAAAAAATAGTAGACCTATACATGTTTGGGTTTCTTTATCAAGTTTGTATTATTACTAAATGTGTGGATTTTTTGTATATATGTATTTACTAACCGTCTGTCATGGAACAATATAATTCGTATTGTAAAGATATTCTGTAAAAATATTAAATTATATTATTAAAATGGTAAAAGCTAAACACATTTTTATTTTTGAAATCACAATATAATTATATTTTGTATGGGTGTGTGTGCGAGCTTGTGTGTGTGCTTATGGTATATATTTATATGATATAATTGATATTTTACGAGTCGCCTATGCCTGCCTTTCACAATATATTCTATTTTCCTTCATCAATCTTATGTATTGTCAATCAGGGATGCCCACACTTATTTTAACCTATTTTGAAATTCTCTCCTTTAAAAATTTCTTTCATGTTAGTCATGAAGTCATGTCTCACTTCGTTAAATTCTCTAGTGTATTATTAATTAATTTATTACATACTACATACTTCCTTATAATAATATTATTAATATTTTACTGAAGCATTATTCTTATCAAAATATTTACAACAATTACAATTATATTTTCAAACATACAGTAATAATTATAATATATCTCTTTTAATTAGTCTCAAGCTATATTTTGGTAGCCTTTCTTGTCTGTTTAAAGTTATCAATCAATATAATTTTTGAACACTTAAATTAACACCTGGGTCGAAATTTATTATCTATTATTATATTAAGCGTATTAATTTATATGTTTCTAATTATTACGGAATATAAAATAATATGCTAGATAAAACACTTATAACTGTTATTGTGATTCTGTTATGGCATTTAAAAGTTTATTATAAAATAATATAGTGGTGTATTTACTGTAATGTATTATTATGTAATCGAGAAGCTAAATTTGCCGCCCTTCTTAGCCAAAAGATTACATCTGAAATGTCTTCCATGGTGAATTCAATTTTTTAGACCAATAATGCATATCAAAAAAAATTAAATTTGAAATTAAAATTCACCACTACTACATATTGTAATGCATGTGAATTTAGTTTCTAGGCATAAAAATGGCTTATTAATATTATTAATGTGTAATGTAAAAATTAGTTTACATTGTCGATGGTATAAAATCGGCATACGACATTCTTAAAAGTAGAATTTGTCTTCTTAATGTTAAATATTATATTAGCATCCTTTGCTGAATAGATTTAAAAAAAAACTACTATTAAATTACAAGACAATTTAATTGTTTTTTTTTTTTTTTCGTAAGTTAAATGTTGCTGCTATCATATTTTTTTTTGTGGCGACATTATCATGTGACCTTTTGGTTTTTCGGGGTGGTATTATTAAATGCATACCTTTGTGTTATCAAACATTTGGTATTGAATGCATTTTCATTTATTTTCACATAAAGCAGTGACAACACATACACAGTATTTTGAAAATTAGCCATTTTTGTCTAATGTCGGCATGTAGTAAGTAGCAATAAGCAATATTGCAATATACATAACAGTAAATAGTATATTTTTTTGGAATACTACTAATTACGTATTATATTATGTGTAGTCTCAGATGAAAATTTATATTTATTATATTGTTATGACGGAAATAATATCTGTCGATGTTATTAATCCGTGAATTTATCATTTGATAATTTCTGTGATGTTTAGTTTTATATCACATTAATTTGTCATACATTAAAGTATTAAGTTCCACCAAGTTAAATCGCTATTTCACTTTTTCATTACAAATTCCTGATAAATATTTTTCTTACAAGAGTTGGACACATGTAAACAACCGTAAATGACAAATTTCGTATAAATTAATATATAGGTATTCTTTCTATACTACATCTGCAAATTTTTCTGGTTATGTTTATTTCTTTTCTAATTATACGTTCGTTCACAGATACATTTGAATAAAGTATTTAAAATCGTAATGCACTGCTGAAGTACAGGAAAAACCCCGTTAATGTGATCACGGTTAATTCAAAATTCGTCATAAATTGAAATATTCACTAAAATTTATAGTCACCGCTG
This sequence comes from Rhyacophila brunnea, assembly GCF_057557595.1. Taxonomy (NCBI): domain Eukaryota; kingdom Metazoa; phylum Arthropoda; class Insecta; order Trichoptera; family Rhyacophilidae; genus Rhyacophila; species Rhyacophila brunnea. Next base: position 7,641,121 of record NW_028232859.1, read on the forward strand.
ATATTAAGCTGATAGAAATTGTATCGGAAACAATGTTACAAAATTGAAATGAAAAGTTTTACTATTAACGCGACAATTTCGAATTAACGAGGTTTTACTGTAGTAGCAATATCAAGAATAATATGTATAATTTATTATGCATTTTTGAACAAACATTGACTTGCGGTGAACTTATATTGTCACATTGTTCCAATAATGAATGATACATTTTGTAGTTGTAGTATTGAAAGTGGAAAAGATGAAACACGCACAAATACCAAATTAGTCAATGAATAAAAGTACTATCTACTCACTACGGGGCCGGTGTGTTTGAAGGTGTGAAAGTTTGCATGATAATTCATTATTTCTTCAAGTATTTATTATCTTAACATCTAACAAAATGCATGTACCTATGATGGTGACACAGGTTTTGGGCAGGCTGTTTTTCTTTCGTTTTGCTTTTAATTAATTAAAAGTATGGCTATATTCGAATGCGAAATACTTTGAAAATAGTAATCTATCGACAATATATTATAATCAATTTACATCCAAATCTTATGTAGACAGAAAACGTACCTTCGATTATGGTAGACAAACATAAAATGCAAACTGATGCGACATTCTAAAACAAACCAATCGGTAAACTGTAAAAGCAAATTAGCATGTTTTCCTATGTAATGTTGAGGGCACTATGAAATTCTGTCATTGGTGAATGAATTTTCAGTCACTAGAAATAATATGACATGGTATACACGGAGTCTTTAATCTGATAATGAGAGACAATGTATAGTGAATACTTGGGAGTTACTAAAGTTGATGCGACACAATAGGAGGCCGGGAGGGGGCGGGGGCGGAGGGAACGCAGCGATGGCGGCGCAGATGATGGGCCAGATGCCTCCGCACATGCGCCAGCAGGTGAACCAGGCGGTCGGGCAAGCCGTCACAAACGCCGCTATGAACGAGCTAGGAAACGCCTTCTCACGATTCAAGTAAACACCATTGTGTGCGGATAAGAGCGCAACGAGATTGTTTGAGCCGAACGAGACCTAACATTAACCCACCTCATTTGGTTTGGTTGAATTATATTTGGACTTGGCTATATCTTTATACTTCTGTTCCAAAGACTATTGCTTGCTTTTTATAACCAGTGTGAATGTATCCCAGCCCGCCCTTTTTAAAAATTGTGAACATTTGAACGGAACCCTTGGTAATTTAATGAATTTAATTTCATCTCAATAATCCTGAGCGTGAGTGAAATCAGTCAGAATAGTTTTCTTTCCCAAATTTTAGTAAATTTTCTACTTCGTTACTCAAAGTGAACTCATTTCCCGCTTCAATTATACTGACTAAATGAACTTTCCAATTTTGAACCATCGCACTTGTAACATTCTCATGTCAAATAGATATTGTCTGCAACTTATCTGTGATGTCTCAGTGCAAAATATTTTAATGAAGAAGCAATGGAAATAATGTTATTATATTATACGTAATGTTTTCTTTGCCTTAATTGTTTTATACTACAGTAAAGAATTTACAAGAATTATACATTATGCAACAATAAATGTAAAATGACAATATTTATCCCGAATTTTTGTTATAATATGTAACTGGAAAAAAGAGATTGTTTCTTTCAATGCTGTCCCTCCGCATTCTACTTTCCGTGCCCTTGCTGGATGATACAATGTAGTTCAGAATGAACTCATGTAAATTAACTGAATCTAACCAATGCTAACTTTTCTTTTATTTTTCATAATAAAAATATGTCTATTGAAGTTTGGGGGCCCTTCTCAATTTTCATTTAAGCGCCGCGTTGACACGGTCTAAGTATGATCCAAGTTGACTTGGACCGAGCGCACTCGTATGAGACATCTTCATACTAATTATTCCTATCCAAGCTAGCTTGGACGAGTAGGACGCGGTCCAAGTAGCTTGGATAGGAGTAATTTGTATGAAGATGTCCCGTACGAATGCGCTTGGATGGCGTTAGGTCCAAGTGTACTTGGATCGTGGCAACGCGGCTTTACGGTCGGAGATTGACCCTTCCACCTAATGGCCTTTTTTGTTATTTTCATATTTTATTTAGAGAAATATAAATTGTGTCCTGCTATACAGTGTTCTAATATCGAACAATTGAATAGTAAGAAATACTATACATGTCTGGCTCGAATATCACAATAATTATACTTACAGATATCTAAAATGTTACTAAAAATTTACAGTTAAGATAAAGTCAACAATATTCTAGTTTCTAATTTGAAATTTATTACATCATATCATTTATATAATAATTATAATCCTTATGAAAATTATTCTTTACGGAATAGTATTATCGTGTACCTATATTTTTTATTTTGATTCTTTGATGTATGACAAATTATGTATATTAAATCTTGATTAAACTTTTTATATAATTTTATTGTACTGCGAGTTTGTTCTTGTAGTATTAGGGATTATAAAAAATATCTTTTACTTACCGATAGCGTGAACACTGTCTTTCATTAAAAGTACATACTGTGTTAAATTTATTCCTCGTATAAATTTTCATCCTGAGTCTTATCGCATAAGCAATACATAAATCCCTTAAATATAATGCAGTAATATTTAATACATACGGCTTTTGAACATATCAACATTGCCAGTATTCAATATATTTAATTTAAATTTTAGATCTTCTCTAAGAAGGGTTAAATTATCATACGATGTACACCATTGTCTTATTTGGATTCGTGGATTGGATTTGTTATTGAAAAAATATATTATTCAAATCCGTAAAAATCATTACTTGAATTAGAATTTTTGTCATATTGAGATATTAAACGCATAATCAAACTAACAATAATTGTTTGGATACAATGTCATACCATTCCACCGCTGTCGATGAGGTAAAGGTGACTCTATGATGGGTGATGGATTTCGGGGATATATGGTCAAAGAATGTTAATGCCTGACATGCTTAGTGATATTGATTGTTTTACTAAATATTCTTTGTTTGCAAGTTTAATGTTGTATGAATTTGATATGCACCGCTTTGACACTAAATTTTAATTATAATCGAACCAGAATGTCGTTCAACCGTTTCTTTCTTACGAAACATCTTTATTTTGTGAAAATAATGCCGATGGAGGAGACTAACTAACGGTAAAGTATTGGTACAAAAATATCTGTAATTAGTTTGCACAGAGTTCCACTTGATATATTATTTTCAGGTACATTCATACTCCGGAATAATATATTTTTCATTATTCCGGGAATACAACGATAATATTCTTTCAAAGGCAAAATTTTATTACATTTGTGTTGCGGTACAAAGATTATCACGTTGAAACCAACTTAATCTGTGAATTGCCTTATTTCATTTCCCTTTACATAACATAATATGCTTGACTTCTTACTGACGTATACACTTTTATGAAATAATCTACAGTCGCAAGAATATGAAGAAATGAGATTCAAATCAACTGAGAATGTTTTATTGTTCTGTAACATTCATAATGATGATAAAATTACTTTGTTATGAATATTATTTTGAATTCGAAAGTTTCTCAGTGAACCAGGATAGAGTCTTATTTGTTAATAAAGGTATTTTTCCCGAATAAATATTAGACCTTAAATGTATTCGATTAACCTAGCATCATAAAATAATTTTTTGAATGATCTATCAGGTTTGATTAGCGTCATCATAATAATATAATAAACGTTTATTGGTGTTTAATTTTTTTTCATTAAATTACTAAATGTTTCCCAGTTATGAATCCAACAATTATGTAGTTTTTTTTCTGTGCATAAGGAATAAATTATTGATATATAAACTAAAGAGAATTTAATAACGTTACAATAATGATTTAAGGTTGTTAATTCAATTGAATGATTGTTTGTATGATATATATATATTATATTTAAAATTAAAAGGTGTATAATGCCTCTTATCAATCGTAAACGACCACCATTTGATTATCGATAGACAAAATGTAGAACGTGCCCGAGTAAACTTCACAGCCGGATTAAATTATATCGTAAACAAGCATTACGAGCTTCTAGAATCTTTTGTCGATGTTGTTTGTTGGGATCGAAAATTTTTGATGTCTAATCTTTTTATAACTACTTTTGATGTCTAGAAAAGTTGGATCATATTATATAGGTGTGTACCTGTTGCTTTGATGAGTTCTCACAGGGATACTTAACCGATCGCTTGGGGATAATAATTGATGCAATATACTAATTTCAATGGAGAGCAATGATTCCAACTGAACACGGATTATGTTGAAAGAATATCATTATAATATTGTCATCCGCCACTTCCATTTTATAATCGCACAAACATCGTAATTTTAATAATCTCCGTTATTGGTGTTAATAATCTCTAAGTCTACTTAAACATGACGCTTAGGAGTAAGCATTTTTAATTTGGCCTTTAAAATTATTCCATTTTCTAAGCTGTAAAAATAATCAGATTACAAAATTGAATAACTGCAAGTACAGCTTTCTGTTTGTCATAATTAAATAGCTATCATCAGAATTTCTTCAAGGCAACATAATTTTGATAAATTAATTGTTAATTTGAAGATTTGAAAACAAATTTTTGATTCAGTACATGTCTAAATAATATGTACTTGGATCGGCGACTTGATTTTATCAATCTGAAAAGTTATCGAACTGAATGTTCAATCTACTTAGAGCGTCTTGGAATTTCTTATAAGGTTGCCACACTCTTTAAAATAACTCTCAACGATCCGTTTATCAGTTGTAATAAGGACACAGTATCGTAATACACATTATATTATGTAAATTATGCATAAATATAGATAATTCCTTGGCTTGAAGATTATAATAAATATTTAGCATGCCATGTCGTTAAAAATATTATGACTAGTGTAAATTTGTTTATAAATGTGGTACATATTAAGTAAATTAGCGCGATAGTGATGCACCAACAGAGAATGAGAGAACACGTGGCATCCATGAGCATAAAATACCCGTAGATGGACCTTTAGTTAAGTTAAAGGCTTAGTTCAATTGAGGTCTGGCGTAAAATGTGTGTAGAAACAGTATGCCTATAAACGATATAGCACCGTCGGCTGTTTCTGTTGACATTTAAAGATAATTGAGACATGTTGAATTTCCATACCGTGTTATGCCGGTTCATCGCATCTGAATCTGTGTCGGCACTATATTTTATTGTAAATTTCTTTCGAATTACTGCAGTGCTTTAAATGTAAAAATATATTAATTATTTTTGTAATTACATTAATAGATTATTTATCGTCTGCAACAGAGCATATTTTAATCGAACCAGAAACTTACGTACGTTGCTGTAATTGTATTCTATTGTAGATAATATGCTAAATTTTTTTGCACGTATGTAATTTAAACTTTCTTTCTCCTTCTGATAGTTTAAGTCAAAGTATATTTTGCAATCATAGTTAATTGTATATATAATTAAATTCTTTCAAAATGTTAACTGACATGTGAAAACCTTATTCAAAATTCAAATAATTAGATAGGTATCAAGATTTCAATTATTGAAATATATTGTTACAAAAAGAAAATTTCAGTCTTAACATGTTGAAAGTTGAAATCCGGGTCGTTAAAACCGATTACTATGGAACGGTACAAAACTTTCATCCATCTAGAAAATAACTAGGAATATTACATAAATCTGACGCTCTTAGGTAATTAATCGTATTGTCAATAGCCCCGCAATGACTAAATCCATTAATTATCTAGAATATTGTACATTTTGTATACTATACGTTGCTTGTAGAATCTTTCTCTTTAAGTTGTCTAGGTTAGGACTTACATATAAAAGGAGTCTTTGCCCATTAATATAAAACAAATGTCAATTATACACCACTTTATAAACAACTCTTGCGTGGGTGCTTTTTCAAAATTGTGAGATCTTGGAAAAGAGTTTAAACTACATGCGTAAGAATATACACACATCATGCTTGTTTAATTGAATTTTGATGTTTTGAAGTATCTCCATTAAACAATATGTTTTGCTAACCTTTATTGAAAGTATAGTAATAACGTAATAGACCAAAGATATTAAAAGTCTCAAAATGTTAATTGTTGTCGGCTAAATATAACGAAATCAATTTTTTTTGAATTAGTTAATCTCGATTGCGACCATTGATTATTTTACGATTTAAAATTTAAAGCGTTTTATAATATTAACTTCATTGGCATTTGTTCCGAGAATGTAATTTTGAAAGCGGGACAATTTAGGAGTGGTTTTATTTTACCGAAAACATTTATTTTCTTTATTGAAATATTTTTGAATACTCGGTAAGCGTTTTTATATATAGGTCCCCCGTATTCGATAGAACCACTCTAATTTTTGTCTGTCGGATGTGTTTTACGTGATGCCGTCTAAGTCATCAACGCATTATGACATGTATTACAAAATAAATATTTAAGATTTAGTTGGATAAGTTTTTATAGTGTAGAAATCTTGCATCATTCATTATTGTGGATTCAATATCCGAGATATCCCCTTATATAAATATTCCTCAGCGTATTGCCAGTTACTAATTAATGTTGTAGGATAAAAAAAATATCTGAATGGCAATCTTATCCAGTTCACCGTTTTTTTGAAATAGTGTGAAATTTCTTGATGAAAACTAGGTAAATTATTACCAATCCAAAATATACAGGTATCTTGACGGTTAAATAATAAAATGCATTTTTGTAGTGAATTTTTAATGATTAAACCTATCTACCTACATTTATAATGTTTAATGAAGAAATGACTCCATAACGCATCCTTTGTCTACGCCACAGTAACATTGACCGCTCTGGAAAGCTTTTGGAGCACAAACTGTCATCGCATTGACTTTGCGCACTTTGGATTTCAATGTGTAGATGGGCAGAGTAAGTTTTTCTGAATGATTGGCGATGATTTTAATCATTTCAATTTTGGCGGAACATTGTCCTGTTGCACAATTTGTTTGCCCTTTTCAATGGGATGCTATTTTTATTATCGTTTTGGTTATGTGGCGAAATACCATAATATACTAAACTAAAAATATAACACTGCAGCTTTTTATGACCCTGTATATTCTTAATGTAATTAAAAATATACAATTACCACGGTCTATCTGTACGATCTCTAAGAGATGGCAATGTCTTCTTCAATCTGCGTAGAACAGAAATTTATAAATTTTCAATCAAACTCATACGATCGGAAGTAAATTTTGAAAGTGAACCGGTGTACACCGCTGAAAAGGAATCATTCTTGTACTATAAATGTAACATTCCATAAACTGCTAAATAATTGAAATCAAAAGGCTGACTTTATTATACCACTTTTGAACATTTCTTCTTTAAAGGTTATATTTTTTCTAACTCTTAATAATTATTTGTAGTATTATATTGACTGAGTTTGAGAATCTACAAATTTTTATTTGTAACTCCTGAAACGTCACCAAAATGTGTAACTATTAAATAGATGTAAAGTCATAGGTGTCTTTTATGAAAATATGATACGGGCATTAACGAGAAATCTCTGTGACTTTTGAATTTGAGTCGTTACTGATTTATTTATATCACAGTGAAATGTAAAAAAAAGTTTTCATTAATGATCAATAGTTAAACATTTAAGATTACAAAGTGCAGTGAGTATGTTAGTGTTCTGAAATCTGATCCATTTTAAAAGTCACAGTTATTTTCGTGTGCTGTATTTATATACGCTTTTAAGAATTGTTGATTGTTGTATGATAAATAAAGATATAATATTTTGCTTGTGATCATTTCAAACTGTATGATAGTAGTGTTACATGTGTACCACTGTGACACCATCTTTATGATAATGTAACTATTAAATTAAATTAAGTATTAAATAACGAAATCGTTAAGAAAATTCTCAGCAACGCTGGAAAATACGGTACACCACATTTGAAAAATAAATACAGGTGCAAATGACTCATTTAATATCAATAATTTAGATTCTTGAATGCTCTAAAACATTGCTTGCAATTAACACATAGTTGCATTATAATCTTGCTTCTGAATGTCCAATTTGTTATTGTAATTCAAGAAACCATGTAAATATTATGTTCCTGGTTTCATAATTTGAAAATAACTCATTTTGAATCTGCAATTATTCTGTATCTGAAGGAAAAAAGTAACATATTGTGATATTTTAAATCTGGTGATGTAATGTTTTGGTTAATTTACCCACTAATTATATTAACTTTCATGGGAAATAGAAAAAAGTGATTATTGTGAATTTAATGAAATGTCGGAAGTCATTGCATTTTTCAAATGTGGGACGTGTTGTTCTTCAGTCTATGGCCGATGCGAGAATGGATTATAAATATGAATACTCTTAATGATTACATTATTACTATTGAGTTAGTATCTAATGGAGTTTTTGATTAAATATAACGAATATTTATGAGCATTATCAATAACATGTTTAGCATGTAGACTGTATTGCAAATATTATTAAAAAATTCACAATTATGAATTATAAAATTGGGAAATACATGTTTAACAAATGGCTTTTCTTTACCCCGTTCTCCTGGTTTTATTTGATTTGAAATTATTTTATTTCCAAATTTTATATCAACACCTTCCAAACACCGATTGTGATAATTTTCGACAGATGTGTCGTACGTGTACGTCTTAGTTGAGAACCGAAAAATGCATCTTGGATTTGTTATTCAATGTTATGGAAAAACATTCACAGTTGACATAATTTTGTACTAAAATTTCAGCATGTACAGTTTCTACTAGTCTGGAAGGATTATCGGATGTAATAATAATAATATTGCTTGAAACTAATATCTATGAATGGTGAGAAATAAAACTGAATTGCTGAATAAAAGTATTGCATAAATTTTAAATCTGGAGGGTAAAGAAAGATGTTGAAGATAACTGTCTAAAGGTGTAAAAAAAGTTATTTTATGGTCAGAGGTATATTATTGGCAGTACCGCACTGAGATAGCCATCATTATTTAGATGAAAAATCATTTGAAATCGTAAATTTTGCTTAATAACAGAAGCAAGATTTCAACAACATGCTGCTATTTTATTGTTTATTTGCAAACAACTCTGCCAATAGTGAAAATATTGGTTTTTCTATTGTTAACATCGATTGATCGAACATTTCGATGATCTATCCATGCATGTGATAAACAAAGTTTTATACCAATAATCATATTGATTCAAACATTGTTAAAACATTCTCAAAAACAAACAAAAATCACAGAGTAAAATATATTAATGCACATAATAATATGTTAAAAGTATTTTAAAACTAATAGTTAATAGTTTGGATTATCCATCTTCACTATTTCTTCTTATCCATTATTAACATGGATAAATTCAATTATTCCCTTAGGTGTAGGGGAACAATATTCAAAGCGAGAAATACTTAGCGCTGAAGGCTGTTCGAGAAGAATGCTAATTCCAGACAATCTTAATTCAACGCACTGATGCATGATCACAATGCGATGGATTCATATGCTTCAGTGGCTGTTTTCTTCTTCTTAGCCTTCAATATTCGAGTCAATGAACATATTAGATGCTTAAAAAAACAATTTTTCAGGATTTGCAAACCATATGATCGAAAATGATCATAACTTTGTCAAAGACAGTAAATTTAGAACCCTTCAGGGTAAGAATAAAGTAGATCTAAAAGTTAATTCAGACTTCCTAGAAATAAATAAAAATATTAACAGCAATAACACATTAATAATTGACAACATTTAAAACCCTAATAATTCCTCAAAATTTCATAAAAATAGGAAAATATTTCATTGGCTGCTTTAAGGGCGCTGGATAATGAATAAGTTTGAAAACCATTGGAGTAGTGTCAATTTTTTATAGCTAAAGAAGAATAATTTATGGATTAATCAAAATGACAGGTAAAAGTTGCTTAGATATTATGTACCTATTGACATTGGCTATGTTTCCTCGACTCTGAATTTTCATCAAAACATGTTAACAATAAGACAAAATTTATGGAATGCTAACACAATGTGGATTTATAAGGTAGGTAATTTAAAAATTATTTATTATATTAGCATGATGCTTGTATTTTTGCTTCGATTTTGATTTTAACATGACCTAACATTTCTTGAATGCATATTATGTATTGATATCACTGATGGCTTACTCAAAATAGCTTGACTTACACCGACTTAAATGATATCAGCTAAATTATAATCATGTCAACAATCACTCCCTTGTACCATAATATATGAGTGTTCTCGCATTCGAGATTTTACTTTGATGTATTTTGCTATTTCATTCTATAAACGGAACTGCCAGACAGGTGGTATTTGTGCCGCGATGTTCTTTATAAATATGGTACCTAACCAATGAAATAAGAAAATCATTTTCGTAGAAAGTACTTTATTCATTTATTCGCCTAACAGTGACATCATCTCAAATTTCATAATATAATATAGGTTATAATATTTTCTAATAAAAAAGAATTGTGCAGCGTGTTAATGTGATTTTGCTTTGGTTTATTTCCAAATTGATTCACTTGGTGAATGTGTCACATCTGCTTTTAACAATATGCCGTCCAACTGCATTGAATAAGGCTACAACCATACTTGAATCTCTTCTTGTTGAAATATATATATACTATAAATACAGGAAATAACAGAAAACATTAGGAATGTATCATAATAATATTACATGAATTCATTACCCATACTGATATCAAAATATATATAATATATATATGGTAGGAGTAAAATATTAGTCGTTCGTTATCAAATAATATGAATTTTTGTAAATATTCATCTTGTTTCAACAACACACCTAAGAACCCGGAAGCGCAAAAATCATATATTTGAATCAATTAAATTAACAATGTTTTCTACCTATGTACGAAACGAAAATGGAGATAAGTCTTGAAAATTAAAAATCTAGTTCAATTAAATTGCAGTATGTATTTGATTTTTTTTTTTATTGTAAGATATAAAAGTAGCTCGGTCACGGAAACCTCATTTATTATTTACATTTTCTTTTTAAAGCATGTCTTATCATATTTGAATATTTAAATATACTTACTATAATATGCTGACATTTGTTTTTCAGCCGACCAGTACCGAATGTCCCACCTCGAATGCCCGACAGGCCACAGAACGGAAGGCCATACTAGAAACAAACAGTCAGCTGTGGCGCCAAACAAACCGTGATATTAAAATATTTACTTTGATATTCAATAATTACTAAGTAATGTAAACTAAGTGCTCCATTGAAGTGTTAATTTTTAATGTTTATAACATAATTGGAGTAATGAATTCAATAATGCCATTTGTTATAAATGACGTATCGTCATTTATACGGCATGAAATACCACGAGGATCATTGGACTGACGGCATCCAAGGAACGAAGCACTTATCATGTGCAGTGTTAAAAGACAATAATAATTTACTACCGTATGTATTAGTTTTCTAAGACAACAGATTTAATAATGACATTTTAATATTTATCACAAATCAATAATTGTGGCATCTATCTGAAATAATCCATCAAAATTGCAACACAACAATATTAGCTGCAGTACATGTCGTAAACATGAAGAGTCAGCCAACTTCAAATTACCCTATTTTACAAGGGAAACACTTTGATATTCAAGGTTTCGAGATAATGTAGAAAGAAGTTTTTTACAATAATTAATCATTACATATTTCGATAACGTATGGGTTGGTTTCTTATTGAACTCTGACATTTCATTGAGTATTGCATAATTGTATATCATGTGAATGAACGAACTCATGTTTCCGTAAAAATTTTAATTGTAAAAAGTGTTTGTGCAAACGTTTTTTGAGTTGTCTGTAAGGTATCAATTTAATAAATTGTACAGCATAACGTTTACCAATGGCTATTCATTTTTATATTCATTTAAGTGTCCCTGCGCATCTATTCTTATACATAACGCTGCTATCGGTGGCTATCGAGGGTAGTTTATCATATTTATATATTGAGGCGGTTAATTGTTACAATAAGTTAACCGTCTGAACTGTGAAAAAGTGCTATGTTTAAACAGCACCTCTCTTGGCTGTGTTAATTTTTAGAGCAAGATAGACAGTTTTGACAGATTAGACGGTTAATTTATTGTAACAATTATATACCTCGATACATAAATATGATAATCAACCCTTGATAGCAGTCTTGTGTATAGAATAGATGCGCTGAAGTGCTTTCTTTCATTATGAATTGATTTTACTTTTTAATTTTTAGTATCACAATATAATAATTTGGTTGTGAGAATGTTAATTATTGGAAATAAATTAAATTCTTGTCATTGTTGAATGACATGAGTCGTCAAAGTATATCGAGGTGGAAATATTAATTAATCTCGAATGCGTTTAAAATTAGATAATTTCTTTTTTTGATGTGACTCAAAAACTTCACTCCTATATTTTACAAGTTATTCACAGTTGAATTTTCATGCGAAATCATTACATTATTATTTATAGATAGTATGAATTTTAAAAAAAAATTTACAAATTATAAATTGAATATGTTCACAATATGACATGACAACGTAAATTTGTAACTGTATTTACAATATTTATTCAAAGATAGCGTAATCGAGATTTATAAAACAACATATGTTTAAACTCAAAAATACAGCGATTATGTATAAAGTTATCATAATTTTAAGTGTTGCAATTTGAATTTGAAATATCGATATGATTAATTTATTATTTATCAAAATTTAAGTTAAAAATATGAAAAATATTTTAGTCATATTTTCAATTGGTGATTTGTATACCAGTCAAATATTAAATGGAAATAAGTGCTGTTGTCACTCTCATTTTAATAGTAATGTGTTATATGTTTGCTTCTAATTTAGTTGGTTATTTATTAAGACGGTACTTCAGTGAAACGGCAAATAATTTTCAACTGTAGGTGCGACGAAATTTCGGACTGGCTGGCAATCAGAGAGCGAAGTCTGTGAACACGTCAATTTGTTTTGTGATGGCGACGGGGGAATTAATTCTTAAATCGTTTAAAGATGACTAAAAAACGTTACCCATTTACTTGAAAAAGAAAACATGTCAATGAATATATTATTATTATTAGTAATAGAACAATAAACATGACATTAAATGGACGCATGTTGACTTTTTATGACAAATTATGTTTTGTTCTGCACGCGTCATTTGCACGATCTTCGAGTCGCATAGTCATGATCGTTTTAGACCGTGCCCCTGCTGAAGTATAGCCTTAATAAAATTGAAGGTTGAAATGATATTGATTCTAGATAAATTTAATACTAATACCTTATTAATGGTATGGAAAATTTACTAATAGTAGTCAAGGTCTGTAAATCGCATTATCTAGAACATGAAATAAATGTTTGTATAAATTGATTTCAATCTGTTATTTTGAACCAGCATTAGTAAGCAAGATAAAATATTATTATATTTCACATTTCTATCACGTTACTAGAAAATTTGAAACGGATAACGGCCAAATTGTTCATTGTGACATTATAGATTAGTTGTAGATTGAGAGTTATAAATAGTTAGTAAAAAAAAAATATAGTAATAAGTCTGTATTACAAAAACATAAAAATATTGAATTAATGTCTGTACATATTTAAGTATTTTAGCTAGTTGTGTAGCTGGCATAATAAACTAATTTTATAGTTATGAAAGTGAGTATTTTTTAATGAATATTCCTTTGAAATGTTTCTTTATATTATATATTTGAAAAAACTATCTGTTTTTTGGCAAGTGTCAACTTAAATTTTTTTATATTTAAATGATTATTGAAATTAAACAAAAATTCATTCCGGGCTGAGAATTTTCTTCATTTCTTGCCTCTCTTATTTTCTTTACTAGATTAATTATGACATTATCCTTAATTTTATTTATCGTTTTACGGTTTCAACGTTCCTTTTTCTTCCTTCTATAATATACATAATATACTACTGTAAATAATATTTCCCTATACTAAAATTATATTTAAACCTTTCTTTGTTAATTTACGATCACATTTTTTAATATTTCCCAGAATCCCTCGTTTTCATCTTTAACCCCTAATTACCAGTGTCCATTAGGTACCTAACCTATTGAATATGCATGGAGTACATTATGCATCATGAAAAAAAAATATACCAATACCATTGCTCAAAGTATGTGTGTATTAGTGGCGTGTGGTGACTTTTGTTTGTAGGGTTGTTTGAAGAATAAATGGATAATTACCTACTATTTGCTATACATAATATTATCTACTTAACATTTTGTAAATAATTGGATCATGGTAAGTAGCCTATGAACGTAATTTGACTAGATTTATTGCAGAGTTGGTACCTCTGCGTTATTCTCAACATAACATAGAATGTCAATATGTAATAACAAGTAATCAAGCAATATCTAAATTATAGAACCATTCGATGAAGTATAGCTTAGTAAAATTTTCCATAAAATTACGCATTAAATGGATAGTATTCTATCAAATATTTCTTGGGATGCTCCGCATCTTCAACATTTATAGACCGCACGCCAATGGTACCTATGTATATATGAACCGTGCATATCTTTTTTACCAATATTGCATTAAGTAATAAAGATAGATAAAGCATTTAATTTCTTTGAAATCGTTAACTTATATACAACAATTATCAACATATTAATCCCCCAAGACAGTAGTTTATTAGATTGAGTAGTTGGTTTTTTTACCGGGAGGTCGCTACTATCGCTCCACTGCGCAGACACAGTAGGCCCACACGCCAGCGTGTAGCGTGTAAAGTTAATCAGCTTTCATCTTTTCTCGGTAGATTGTTTACAATCTGCTTGTTAGCTTGTTCGATGATGACACTCGGCGAGTTTACAATCAGATTGTAAATTCGCCAACAAGCAGCTTGTAAAGTAGCTCAACGTCATGAGGCTTTACTAGTTTCTAAATTCCAGTATGCTTTTTAGCAGTGCTGTAGTGAAAGATTCCTGTTAAAAGTATTTGATGCTATTCAATGAATTAATATAGTTTGTCTGTCTCCAATGTTACCATAATATGCTGTGGAAGGTCTCTAAAAATTATGTTTTCCTGAGGTAACCCTTAGGGAAATAGTTGTATATCATATCTGGAGATTTTATAAATTATCTCATCAATTAAACTATTTCCTATGTTTGAAATTCCTATAAAATGTACTTACAGCTTTATCATTGTATGTCAGCTTGTCGTGTATCTTGTAATAAAATTGACAAAAAAGTGACTTTTCTCAACTTTCAAATAAGGTACAACTTCATTGCAAATAACACATAAATTTAATATAATGAGGCGTATATTTCTAAATCCCAAGTCCACATAATATTATGGTCAAAATCTTACAAAAAATATGTACATAATTTTGTGTAATTTCACATGTAATTTATAACATCCAAAACCAGATAAACCCCGTGATAAAAATGTTTAAAGACAATAATTACTTATATGAGAAATCGTAGAATGTTATTTTGCGTATATTTATTGCAATGCATTTAATTTAACCTAGAAACACAAAAATATCGTTTACCACAAATATTAAATTGTGAATTTGTCGGTATTTGATAATAGATGCCTGTTATAATATTGATATTTTTATATCATCTTGACATTGCTATACGAAAGCATTCTGTTTCTTGCAACCCTTATCCAACATTAATTTTTATAATATTATATTAATATAGTGAATCTAACCATGCATATTATATTATTATATTGTACATATTTTTTATTTAACCTCAATGACAAATATTTGATGTATTAAATTGTTTAATATGCATTCAAGACTTATTATTTGACCTCCTTCATAAGAATTTATTATAAATGTTTTTCACAAAAGAAATTTAAAATAACCTATTAAAAATGACAAATTTTCTATTACTATTCAATGATATTTTATTGATAGACAATGATGCCTTCACTTCAAATGTAACGCACGGAGTCAATTCAGGAGGAAGAGGAGACCGACACGAGTGCCTGTGCCCCTGATCTTAAAAAAAGAATAATTTGAAAAATATTATTTAATGCAGTGGTTTTCAAAAATTTTCATTACACAACGTTCTTAGTGTAAAATGTATTTTCCACAGCACTTACAACAATTTACCAATTAGTGGAATGAGCCAAGTTTACAGAGTTCTCACAGTTTCGTTCCTTGTTGAGTTTTGGGCGATATTTGGTATTATTACTTAACATCCTGTCGCAATACAGCTTGCTCTAACTAGCTATAGTTAGTAGAGGTGGAAAACTGGTTGATTTTGAAGACTAAGTATACTTACTACCAGTATTAAAAAATACTTAGTATCGAAACTTGTTCCAAAATACTTACTAGTATTTTAAATATCGGCTATAATAGAATCGTTAAAAATACACCCGCTTTTCGAAAAGTCCCACTTTCGAGACAGGTACAGCTGGAACTATGGCACTAGTCACTCCTGTTTCAGTAGAAAATACTGAAGCATTAAAAGCACTGGTTTCATTTATCTGTAAAGCATTTTCATTTACAGGTGGAGCTATATTTTGCCTGGCAAATTCAATATGAATAGTTGGGTGCTTGCGCTGTAAAAGTTTCTTCAAATTTGACATTGACTTGTATGAATTTTTTATTTTACAACATTACAGATGGCATAATTTGTAACTATTTCTTTGAAACGATTCCACACGAAACTTAACCTTTTAGTAGCCATTTTTACACAAATTGTTTATTAAGTATAATATAATTATTATCCATTTATACAATTTGAATTCAGTTTATGTTTATAAGTTCCAATTATAACACTAAAAAATCGAGAAACTCGACGTGACAAAACCAGATAAACGCGTAGTCAGTTAGCGTCATCAGAACTCCGCTATTCCGGCTTGCGACTGACATCAACTCGATGTAAATGTCATACTCAACTTAAACTAAAACTAATTCCGTAGTATTATACTAAACATACGCGAGTCGCAAAGTCCGAGGCGATTGATTTCATACGTAGCAAGACTACGAACTAGCTAGCGGACGGCGAGATCTCATACCATGCGTCGAACTCCTGGACTCGATAAAGTCTCATACTCAACTGAAACTAAAACTCTTAAAACTAAAACTAAGGCGAACTCAAATAGTATACTATAAAACGAACATGTGACCATTTCTGTCCTTCACTATACCAACTTTACAACAGAGGAGAAAGGGAGAACAATGACAGTTGAGTACAATATCACGGCTAGACATACGTGTATCATGATATCTCGCTCGCGCGCATTTAATATCAATATCGTTGAAAATCAACCAGCATCACCGAATGGCGAGTCACGGCGATGATATCATCGAATGCGTTCGAATTCGAACATCTAATACGTTTCAAGTTTCTTGAAACAAGTTTATTGGGCCACAAATACTTAGTATGGGTAGTTTCATCCAAAACTTAAGTACACAAACTGGTGACAGTATTTCCAACTCACCTCTAATAGTTAGGCTACAATATGACAAATATTAACCTCTCTACCCTAGGCATTTAAACATCCTGAAATGAATCAAAATTAAATCCAATTTTGCCATAGTTCAATAATTATAAATTAATTTGCACGCATGTAAAGGATTAAATTTATTAGTAGCTATATTTTAAAAATACTTTATTATAAGTTGGTGTGGTGAGATTGACATGTGATTTTGTATTTGCGACTGATGGTTTTGTTTGAATATTTGTATACATACTGTTGACTAAACCCTGATGTGTGACTAAACCCTCAAAGAATGAAAGTGATTCTCCATTCGACAGAGGGAAGTGAAGTTATATCCAATTTCTACACCATGCACAGTATTATAGGTACTGCATTAATTTACCTTAATTAACCTTAACACTTTACGGTCCGGCGACGCCACATTGGCGTCTTTTGCGAGCCGAACGTTACGGTCCGGCGACGCCAACGTGGCGTTTTTACTTATGCATATCTTTACTGTGAAAAATAAATATGAATTTTAATATTTGCTTGCAAGATCTATCGACAGATGGTTGAATGACATGTGCAAGGAGTAAAAGCACGATGGAAAAAAAATATTTCGGGGTTTTTACAGAGATGGCGACCGTAACACTATTCAGTATTTTTTTGTACCTATACCATTTTTTTAATTAGTTACAAGCCCATTTCTAGGCGGGTGAATCACGAGACATAAACCAAAAAGGTAATAAACACTGAATGTTATGTTCCAGTGTCGTCACTTCAACTTCGAAATTTAATTGTTGAACCTTTTCAGTGGTAGTCAACCATTTATGAACCTGCATTTTTTTTTTAAATGAACGCGATTTTTCGCTATGGAATTGCGTGCTATTTGATATTTTATCTTTAATGGTTTACTACCCATTTATCATCCATGATAGAAATTTTATCTTGAAAATGAGAACAGTTATAAATGTGAACTTGTATCATGTTGTCATTTTCGGAAGATTATCGCTTGTGTAACTGCATAAATAATAGCTATTATTATTTATATTTATTGCACTAATTTCATTGAAAAAATAATTAATCTAGGTAGCCTAGTATCCTAACTAAAGTAGCTAGGATATATATTTTTTATTAGTTTTATCTCCAAAATTTTTTTTTAAAATGGAATCGTTTTTAGAGGTAAACTATGCGAATTGTATGTCAGATATTCCCAGTGACTGTGAAGATATCGGAGATTTTAGTGATATTGAAACAGACTCATTTGCTCCTTTGAGAACACGCCCACGTACAACGTATTCAGAAACTGAGGCCGACTATGATGGAACGATGATGATCCGCCGAGAGAGAACAAGCTATTTCAAGGATTATCAGGAGTGACATTTGACACTGATAATTTAAGCCCTGAGTGGGTATGTTAGAACTTGCGAGTCGTATGGTCGAAAACCGTGTGGTATGACAAGTTAGTATCGCCCGTTTCATACCGTATACGATAACACCTATTTTTGAAGCCACTCGCTACGGACTATATTAACTCGCGAGTGACTAGTTGGCAACATCGCCAAAACCGAGAAAATCGGTGTCTATGGTACAAGATGAAACGTCAAAAATGAAATGTCAAACGAAATCATTATTTTTGTTGGTTATGTTTGTGTATAATTCCTACAATATTCGATTGATTTAGTATAATATGATATAGATATATGTACGTAGAATATAACCTTGCATAAATGCGAAACCATATAATATTATTACACTGTAAAACAAGATTTAACAAAATAAACACAGTGTCTTCAATAACATTTATTTTTATGTATGTATTTATTCATTACAAACCATTATAAAACATTAACATAATTAATTGAACTCAAGATAACAGAGTATTAAGTAACATTGTGAATAGGTAATATAATAATTCGGCATCTTTATTGTTTATAAATTGGTAATGCCGTGTTCTTTCCGTCAGCGAACTCATTCATTTTGACGTTTTGATTTTCAAGGTCACTGTCACATACTAAACGAAATATCAAAATAAACATGGTAATCGGGTAATATGTACATGAATTCACGTCCTTCGTCGTGCAAAAGTAGCAAAAGAATGGAGAGGTTTCAATTAAATGATCTTAATTGAAATGAGGTAGGTGAGGTTATGTCCGTCTCAACATTATACCTACCGTGAAACCCCCTAACTTCGCCAAGTGTCCCTAACTTCACCTAAATCAATTAAACACTAAAAACTCATGTTTTTACTATCGCACCACTTTAAGCCACTAAGGCGATTTTAAAGATAATATTCGTCCTGTCACAACACAATTTTCAAACCGACATTATTTTCGCCGTGTTTGTGTTAATACCGTTTTTTCGAGTCCGGTTTGAAGAGATTTTTTCGGAATACCTCTGAACTTTTGCTGATTACTTCGATTATTGTAGAGGTTGGTTCCTCATATTTTTAATATAATATAGTGATATAGTCTGCTTGCCAAATGTAACGTGCGATTTCCGATATTTATATTAAAACATCAATTATTTGAGTATCCAATGTCAGGCTATGTTTTGTGAACTACTTGTTCCTACACTTCCCCTGGCTTTAGGGTTGTCAAAAAAAAACGATTTTCTAGAAATAAATGTGTTTTTTTTTATTTTTATGGTTTTTAGACTAAAAACTATTCATCACTTTGAAACACCAGTTAACAATTTTTCTCATATTTCCTTTATTAAAAATTTACTATGTAAATCTATACATAAAAATGCTACTATAATGCTTTGGGTTTTGGCAGCCCTAGCGTAAATTGGTAGGTTGTATGAAAAAGTCATTGAAGTGATTCCTATCTTCGCCAACGTAGATATTTCTTTAAAATATGTCAAATCGTCTCTAGCATAAGACCTGAATTTGCTTAAGGTCATTTTTTAATAGACTTCGTGAGTATCCATAGACAATATTTTTTTAGTGGACCTACTAAAACACGTTAGGCGAAGTTAGGGAATCATGCCCTAACTTCGTCCATATAAAAAATAGTGATTTATTGTATTATTTAGTATGAAAAGGGTATTATTTCAATATGAATTAAAATAAACACTATCATTGTGCATTACATAAGATCTATAATACTTCATATTGGTGGATATTTTGGTGGCAAAACGACTTTCTGTTAAAAAACCAGGTGAAGTTAGGGGGTTTTACGGTACCTGCGACTTTTTAATTCTCCATGGATATAATATTATAAACGTAATAATGTGTCAAAATATAACATACATCTTCTATGTCTTTGATTAATTTTAATCTATACAACCATATTCATTTTTTCGCATTGTAAACTCTTCACGCTTGTAGGTAGGTACCGTAAAACCCCCTAACTTCGCCCGGTTTTTTAACAGAAATTCGTTTTGCCACCAAAATATCCACCAATATGAAGTTTTATAGATCTTATGTAATGCACAATGATAGTGTTTAATTTTATTTATATTGAAGTAATACCCTTTTCATACTAAATAATACAATAAATCACATTTTTTTATATAGACGAAGTTACGGCACGATTCCCTAACTTCGCCTAATGTGTTTTAGTAGGTACACTAAAAAAATATTGTCTATGGATACTCACGAAATCTATTAAAAAATAGGCTTAAGCAAATTCAGGTCTTATGCTAGAGACAATTTGACATATTTTAAAGAAATATCTACGTTGGCGAAGTTAGGAATCACTTCAATGACTGTTTCATACAACCTACCAATTTACGCTAGGGCTGCCAAAACCCAAAGCATTATAGTATCATTTTTATGTGTTGATTTGCATAGTAAATTTTTAATAAAGGAAATATGAGAAAAATTGCTAACTGGTGATTCAAAGTGATGAATAGTTTTTAGTCTAAAAACCATAAAAATAAAAAAAAACACATTTATTTCAAGAAAATCGTTTTTTTGTGACAACCCTAAAGCCAGGGTAAGTGTAGGAACAAGTAGTTCACAAAACATAGTCTGACATTGCATACTCAAATAATTGATGTTTTATTATAAATATCGGAAATCGCAAGTTATATTTGGCAAGCAGACTATATCACTATAGTATAGTAAAAATATGAAGAACCTACCTCTACAAGATTCGTAGAAATAAGCAAAAGTTCAGAGGTATTCCGAAAAAATCTCTTCAAACCGGACTCGAAAAAACGGTACTAACACAAACACGGCGAAAATAATGGCGGTTTGAAAATTGTGTGGTGACAGGACGAATATTATCTTTAAAATCGCCTTAGTGGCTTAAAGTGGTGCGATAGTAAAAACATGAGTTTTTAGTGTTTAATTGATTTAGGTGAAGTTAGGGACACTTGGCGAAGTTAGGGGGTTTTACGGTAGTAACATTAAACTTAAGATACCTAATAAACCTATATGGCGTGAGAATTTGTAAAATATATCTCACAAGCTCTTTGTTTAATCGAAAATTACGTATAAATAGTGCATCACTGAGTGAAAAAGCATTTTGACATAAGTTAACATAATTATTTGATCTGTTTCGCGGATGATTACGTGATCCTAAAAGTGCCGCAAAAGTAACTATTTATGGGATTGACATATTTTACAATAATTGGGTGAACGATACAAATCTATAGCAATGCTTTGGCGAAATATAAAATAATAATATGTAGGTAATTATTCTCGCGAGCCCAATAATAAAATACTATCTTTTCGCAGCCTAACCTTTCACTTTTATTTGACAGTTGAAAACTAAACTGCGTTATCGGCGCGAGACATCAGTGCGCATGCTCACATACTCAACTCGTATGGGGGACTATGGTCACGAGTGCCCTTTGGTATGGGCAATATTGTCGACACAGATTATGACTAATTCAGGTAGTGATAAGTTTCGACATGCCTTATTTCGATAACCTACGTCACTTTCGCGAATGACTACGATGTTTCACACGACTCGCAAGTTCTAACATAAGGCCCCTGAAGCTAAATCTAAAAAATGAGTGGACATAACCATGTCGGAGTTAAAAAAGTGGTTCGGGTTGGTGATAATAATGGGCATTGTCAGAAAAGCGACTCAGTCTTATTGGTCGACAAATCCACTTATAGAGACTCTCGTATTTTCGAAAATTATGCCACGTAAGCGGTTTTTCAAATATTGCGTTATTTACATTTCACTAATAATGAAAAATGAAATTTCACGATTTTTTGTTGAACATAAAGTTTGGATCGAGGATATACAGACATCTGAATCAATTGATGTTGCGGAAACGCATGCACCTTCTACATCTTCTGATACAGATTCAACCCATAAAACCAGTTCACCTACTTCATTACAAAGACTCTCTGGCAGTATAAAACAACATCAAATATTTCCGCAATTTTCAATCACAATCAAATATATCTGCGGATTTCCGCAACTAATAAACGTTTAAGAAGAAAGTGTGTTCCTCACATAAACTTCGAAAAGAAACTATTTACATGTCCAAAGAGTGTAAAGTACCTCTACATCTACATATTGGTAATTGCTTTTCTTCATATCATTTTAAAAAAGTGTATTAGTTGTTAGTTCATTTTACATTCATAGTTTTATAAACTATTTCAAATAATATCAGTTTTAGTGTTTAATTTGTTTTAAATCTACTCGTACACTATATTATTATGTGACAATAATTATTTCGTGCCTAGCCAGTTATCTAAAGGTATCCATTAGATTGAGTGTTGATTCAAATATTTTTGTCGAATGTAGATGTTTGTTTTACAATTTATTGCTCATAGATTTTGTTATATGATTTTTTTACGCACACCTCTGTACTGTTATTGGCTTGTCTCGATACCTACAAAAATACCAAATTGTAATAAGCGGTGGGAATGTATATGCGTGCATTTTATTTAATTGAATTTAATCGAAAATATGCACGCCACTGCACTGCCTATGCCTCAGCCGACATAAAACCAATAAATTAGTAATATAAGTGTTCGTTCGGGAATGAATATGCATTTATTTTTAAACACTCACAGTTTGTGTGAAATCTTTGTTATTTTATTTGATTTAAAACATTTCGTATTTGAATATTTTATTATATTTTTTAATTAAAAAATAATATATTGAGATTGCTTTATATCAATAGGCTGTTTCCTTTACATTATATTTAACAAATTGAATTAATCTAGTAACATATTATAATAAATAATTTACAAAAATTCAAAAATTATATAAGTACTTTACCTTTATGGAACGCGGGCCAGAGGTTGACAAGTGTTGAATAAATGACACAATTTGATGGATTGATATATTTTAAGTATTTTCTGAAAATTTTATTGAAATATATCAATAGTTCAAAAGTTATTTCATTTTTAACTTCGCAATCGAAATTTGTTGATTTTCATTAAAATATAGCGGATATTGGTGTAGGTACTTTGCGAAAATTCGCGAACCTTATAGTGTTCTGGACCTTACACTGAAGTGTGACGTGTGTAGATTTATCATTGTAACAGTGCATCGGAGCATTTAATTTTTTTGTCATTGGTTACAATCTTATGTGAATCTTACCATCTTACGGAGAGGTTTCTTAACAGATCTTTTAATGAGAAATGGATGTTAGCCACTAGCTCAACCTATTAGGAGCTAGAGGCCACATTGTCGCTCATATGTTATAGACGCTTTAAATACGGTTGGTATGATGGCAAAAAAATAGGATTTATTCCAATTCGCTCACAATTTCAGGGAAAGACTCAAAAGTGATTTTACGATCGGGGGCGTTCTTGGCAGACGGTTGGCCTGAGAATATGCCAATGTAATTTGAGCATAAAACATAACATACTAGGTACTTCACACCAATATGCTCCAGGTGGAGCCAAAACTTACAAAATAAATAAAATGTATTTACCAATCGACATTAAAAATAAATATTTCAACTAGGGAAAATGTACTGAATGATCCAATACTGACAAAAGCGTATCGTTTTGGAAGAAAAGTATCGATATTTTTTTGATATCCCTAGGAATATTCAGTCATAGATAATACTCATTTCAATTTGTGGCGATCTTTGATACAACACCTTGGTAACACTAACCATAACCTCACTTATTTTGAACTGTCCACTGTCAATACAATAAAATCAATTAAAATATCTATTGAGAGACGAATATTCTAACTTACAAATCAGAAACAATAACATATCACCATGATTAGACAGTCATTATGCTGTTGTACGAGAGTTAATCTGTTAATTCGGAATACCCTATTGCCCAATTTTCGCAAGCTGGAAAGCTACTCAATTCGGCAGGCGACGAGAAACTACTCCTTCGAAAATAAAATGGTATTTTCAAAAAGTCAACGATTCCTACAAACCAACGATCAAATTCAACCAGATTTTGAGCTCATCTATAAGGCGCCCATGCGCAATTATATGTTGTTTGCTGTTTCTATACTTTCAGCATCGACTACTCTCATCATCGGAGCGGTTCTCATACGTTTCCTATTTTATGGAAAATTACCGAGCGAACCTTTCATAGTCGCCGGCCAAGTATTTATCTCCAATCAATATGAATTCATAGGATTCTGTACAATAATGCTAGTGTTGATGAGTCTAGTGAAAATAGTTGTATCGCGATATGTCATTCGGCTTTACTGTAATGGTGAGAAATACACGGCAGTTTATAGAAGTTTCGTGCCTGGTAAGATCATTAAAGTCAACTTCGATGACACTCAAGTGGTGCGTGTTAAAAAAAGCCGATTTGGCATTATGGGTGTTCACGGCTATGTACTTAATAATAAGAAATCTATTTTGCTTCCTGAATACTTCCGGACACCGCGAGATTACTTTATAATGGTCGGTGGAAGTGATGAGTAAATCTGTCACATTATTTTCCATTGAGAAGAGGACACCAAATAGAAGTCGTGACATATTTGCGATTGGAGAGATCGAAGGTTGTTTTAATATATTATTAAAAACATTTATAGTGTTGCAATATGAAATTGGAAGAGTATTTTCGACTTACAAGTTATCAGTTTATGACTGTTATGAATTTTTAATATACCTATAGTGTTGTAATATTATCAGCTGCTGTCTAACATAACTTAATTGAAATAAGTGGATGCACATTTTAATAATTTGCAAATGCCTATTCAAAATGTGCTGCCTCGTCACGTTGTACTGCGTTACGCTGAACGGGACATACGGCATTTATGGTAAACCAGCGCCTCACCACTAAAGTGACATTTACATTTTTCTCGCATTTTGAAACTATATAAATTTATTTTGTATTTCTAGTGATTTTACGAACAAAGTCACCAACCCAAAAAACGTTTCGAGATGTCGCAATTTGAAAGTTTGGAGATGAAAGAAAAATCAGATTTTAATGTTTTATCTACATTACATAATCTTGGCATATCTTCAGGCTATTTTTATTTTTGATGTTAATTACTACATCTGGAAGGTTTTGAAGGAGGTGAAGTGGCTAAAATGTGGTTTGGTGGCTTTGACTTGTTAATAATCTGGACCAATGCGATCTTACTATGATAAGCTAAAGTAACTATTCCTGTTTAGTTATTGTTGCCTGTTTCAGACAAGTATTAGAAGTTTTCAAAAAACATCAGTAAAAGTCACGATACATGGTTTAGTAACTTTTGTTTCTATATTTATAACAAAAGATTTATTTTTTATAGTGTTAACAATGTCTATCCGCCTGTAATGACTTATGCTTGTTAAGATTTTATCAATAGTCATCCAGTGGAAAACAAATAATTCGGATTTCAGCAACATTTTACTAACTAATGTACCGTGGCGACTTTTGCATCTTGAACATAATTTTACACTTCAGGTGACATACTCAACTCAAGTTTGTCTTTTTGAGGGTTGGTGACTTTTGCCTGAACGGTGACGTGTCATCACTGATCAATTATTGAAGGTAATTTTTCAGATTGAAAAAATTCATTTTGTAAACATAATAATTTTAAATTTATTAATAATTCTTTGCACAAAGCACACAAAGCAAAGTGCGCAAAGGAATTTAAAAAATATTATAATATATAATATTACATTGATTAAAATTTTGTTAAATTTTATATTGTGAAAAAAAAAAAAAGATTTGAAAAATGAATGAATTGCTTACCTATTTCTTGTAGTCAAAATCTTATTCCTTATTATTGTATACATATTTCCTTGTTCTTGCGAAGTTGGATTTTGTAATGGAAAACATGTTAAATTATATAAATAAAATTTCAAAACTGCTTCATATCAAAAATTTATTTTTCCTATAAATATATTTTCTTTTTACATACAAAGAGTACACATTTAATAAAAAGTTGTCATTATCACTTTTCTATAATACATTTGTATTTTATGATATGAACAAATATCCCATTTGTTTATTTTAACAACCATCATTACCATAGATAACTCATCAACGCTTTCCATTTGTTTCTCTGAATCATGAATGATTCAGTGTCATACGCAGGTGAACGTTGAAGTTAACATAACTTTATGGTAAAACATCTTACACACAATTAAAATGAATATCACCTCAGAGAATGTCTAGAAGTGGAGATATAAATATAATCACTTACATTTTTTTAAATATGACAATACATAAATATAAATTTATTTGATAAGATTGCATATAGAGATCACAAACCGTGAAGAGTATTTTGACAAAGGCACGTTGCCTCATTTGCAGACCACTAGTAAAATAACAATTTACAGTTCAGAAACTATTTTTATAAAAACACCCATTTCCTCAATATAGTACTTTGGTTAAGTATTCAGTTTTATATTTACATGACTCATTCGGAAGATATTAAAAAATATAATGTTTTCGTTGTAAATTTGATTTTTATACTTTCACCGAAGAAATGTTGAAATATTTTTTTAATGACAAAATGCCAAGAAACCTTTAATCATATACATAAGGTTATGTATTATGTATGTACTTATAATTCGATAGATTATTGACAAGATTCCGTATCATTAATGACTTTAAAGTCTAATAAAATAGCTATATTGCAAAAATTCTTTACAACTATTAAACGTTGGCATTTTTTGCAATGAAAATAGCACCGTTTATTATGAATTAAAAACACTCAAACTTAACAATATTGGTTATAAAATAATCATTTAATATGTTGTAATACTCGAGTAGGAATACGAGTATAGGAGGTAAATAAAAAGGTTAAATCTGAAAATCGGTAGTTTTTTTTTTTTTTTTTAAATGTTTTACAAATTGATAAGTATATGATCTTTTCAGGCTATATGCCTTTACTATAACTTCTATTAACTGTCAGTTGACACAATTTAAAGTGATCTTTCTTATCTCTCCGTACTAATAATGCAATAACTATTCGATAAAAGCAACTTTGGTTACATAATACTATGTTAATACTAATTGCTACATAGTCATCAGTCACATTTGAAAATATAGAAATATGGGGACTAATAATACAATTATTCAGTGCTAGTGATAAAAAGGCAAAATGTATTAAGTACTTACTTACAAAATTGTAAAATTAAAACTTTCCATAAAATTTTTGGACGCTCAATCAATGTTATGGATTAATAACGTCTTCTTGGTTAACATGCTAACAACATTTAGCTTAGAGAAGTATTCTATGGTTGTGCAATACATAATATTGTTTTTACACCAATAAGCCTCAATTAAAAATAATAATTGATAGTGAAAAATATATGAATTTTAAGTAGTGATTAAAATAGAACTTGTTTGGACATTTAACTTTTATTTAATATTTTAATGTTTATCATTTTTTTTAAATCAAGAAAATTGAAAGGGTATAGTGCGAAATCTTTATAGTGATAGGCGGCGGCGGCTTGGAGAACTAGATCCTCTCCTCGCGTTTCAGTACTTAAAGCACTACGAAATCGAAAACCATAGACAAGATACAACACGAGCGCCGCCGCCAGGTCATACGTTAAAGATTTCGCAGTCTATTAGATACATAAAAAAATCTAAAAGCGTATTTCCCACTTTACAGGGAATCATTGATAAAAAATGCTCAATATTATAATTTACAAAATTAACACATACAGAGGTATTGACAGAGGGTAAAGACATTAGGTAAAGTAGCAACTTATGATGTACATAATATATAATGCTTTTTGGTATTCAAACTAAATAAAATTACATTCGCATAAATAATATTCACAATACTGCAAAGTAAAAAAATAGCCTAAGAGCAAAAATAAAAAGCTTAAGAGTCGACAATAATGTACAATAATAATACAAGATGTATAAAATAATGTCTAAATTAAAAATTCAAAGTAAAAAAAATGTGACGTAGTAGATTAAGTTTATAGCTTTGGTTAGTACGATATAACTAATTATCTAATACAACTAAACATAAGAGTATTCATTGTAACGGCAATGCACATATTACGTATAGTAATCTTTCAAACTATTATTATATCGGTGCAATAATTTCAACAGGTGTTTGGTATTAAGTCACTTTAGCATTGATATTTTTATATATCGAAATACAACTTTTTAAGTTGAAACAAAAATTAAACATTGAAATGGTTTCGAACAATGACATTATTAATGGACAACGCACTCAATACAGTAGCTAGCAATTAAATTCACGCACAGCGACATTCACACATGTATAGGTAGAAGTCACGCAATTTCCATTATGCGATATCACGCATCGGGAATTTATAGCAATATCACCTTTATTGTAATGGCGTTAGAATAGTGTTTCTAGTGTCAATGTTCATTTGAGCGAAACCGTTCGAACCGAACCGTTCGGCAGACCCGACTAAAAGCATCGGGAATTTATAGCAATATCACCTTTATTGTAATGGCGTTAGAACAGATTATGCCATTCGGCAGACCCGACAAAAAAGTGAGTGTCATTTTTATTCCCAGATGATTTGTCCATATTAATGTCATTGGTTTCGAAACAAAATTATTTTAATTGAGTAATTTACGTTGACAGCTTATAGCATGAAACAGCTATCAATGTATTTACATGTTTCCTCCTCTATTATTGGAGATCAAAGACATTATCTATAATAAAATGTGAATTAATTGATAAAATGAGATTATTTTCTAACAATGAAAGTTTACTGTAAATGTAGCGGTGCCTTACATAATCTCATGTATGTTTTCACAAACACCACGTTCCATCATTCTGCCACTCTTTTCATATTACTGTAAAATCAGTAGATAAATAAGATACCCTGCCGACGCAGTAATTATTACGGTGTCATTCCATTTGGCTTACAGAGTAAGTAATGTTCACTGTCATTGACGACAGCACATCAAATAGTTAAGTCTTCCCAGTCTTCAACCTCTCTTTCACTGACTACTACGGAGGGGTGGTCGAGCGCCTTCAGTTTGGAGTGGCAGCTCGGGCGCAGAGGGTTGTTGCTCATGTCTAGTCGCCTCAGTGACGGGGAAGACACTATTATATCTACATCTACATCTGAAAAGAAAATAATAAATCACAGTTAAATTATTTTTATCGAAGAATTAGTGTTGTCAGAATGTCTCTTATGTAAATTGATTGAATGAATACAATTTTTAATGACAACTATTAAGAATAAGTTTATTAAAAAATTACAACAAATACAGTCGAACTTGGTTATTACGAGGAAGATGGGACCGACTGAATTTGCTCGTTATAAGGATTACTCGTTATATCATTAAATAAATTTTTTCGCACCATGTTCTATTTAAGCATAGAACATAAAAAATCTGAAAACCATCGTAAAAATCCCCGAAACAAGCATGGCACTCATAAACTACAAAAGAAGTTGTTTATTGTAATGAAGTGCTGAGCTGCCGGCGCTGGTAGGTACCTACTGACTTCACAAAGCTTGGATTTTTTACATGCAAATTCAACCATATGCGTGGATACCTGAGAAGTAGCTCGTTATAAAAGTGAATAAGTGTCACCGAGATCTCGCGATTTCCGTGATCGTAATAACCAAGTTCGACTGTAGTTCTAAATTGACGATTTGATATTTCTATTTCCAAATATATATTATACCACATATTATGGACGAAAATCTTATAAAAAATACTTATATATTCTGTGCAATTTCACACAATATAATGTAATCATAAACCTACTAAAATCATATTAAAAAATGTTGAAAAACATGATGTTGATATGTTCAATTTTATTTTGCTTATATTTATATAATATTGTAATAAAAAAGGATTTATCCCTTAATAAAAACAGGTGTATGGTACTATACATTTACTGCAATTGTAATGTAATCGATACGAGATATTCAGAGTGAATATAATATTTCTTTGCTTACCAATAATATGGTTGTGACTTGCGTTGATGCTGACTATATTCGGGGCGTGTACGGCAGACATGGGCAGCGCAATGAAGGTGTTGTGAGAGATGTCCAATCGCTGCAGTTCCCGAAGACCAACCAGTTCGTCGGGCAGGCGGGAAATTTGATTGTGAGACAGGTTCAAGTCTGAAGGAATTCAAATTAAATTATTTTGTGTGATTATTTTTTACAATAAATAAATAAATTATGCTTTTATAGAAATTAATTTATATTTTTATATACATAATATACCTATTATAATATTCTTGTAAATATGGTAAAATTTACAGGTAAGTACCAAGATTATGCAATATACTGTGTATTTGTTCAAAGATGTGTTGGTATATTACATAGGGCTGTAAGTCACAAGTCGTGATTTATGGAGTTCTGAAAAATAATCGACTGACTCTGATTCATTCGTTGTTTTAACACATTTTATTAAGACATTTTTTTAATGGTACTTATTATAATACAAGTAACTACCTGTTATCAAACTGAATTTGTCAGCGAATTTAGGTGGGATTTTAGTGATGACATTTCCACTGAGGTCGCAGGTCTGCAGTGTTGTGTGTCGAAGGAGATGGTATACCGCATCAGGGACCTGCATCAACTGACATTCTGACAAATCTGAAAAAATAAGATAAAGAAAAGGTTATACAAATTAAAGAAGTGTATAACTTGGGAATTAATTCTACTAGGTATGAAATAGGTAAGTAGGTACCTATCAGAGCCAATAACTTTTACCCAAGGTAAACCTGCTACCTGCCTATTAAAAATCGATTTTATATAGCTATTATTTCTTATAAATAATTGTGGCTATAATTAATTAATTTTAACAATTTACCTACTTAAATTATTCTACAAAAAATCAATTTATAAAAATCATCACAGAAAAAAAACAAATATATGGTAATTTTATAGTAGCAATATAAGTTGTAATGGGAATTATAAAAATATATTTTTAGATTTTCTATGAAAAGGAGCTGCAGATTATTTTAAGTATTTTCTAGAAGACTTAGAAACTTTTTTCTATTTATAAATTACACAACCTATCAGTCGTATTATAGTTATGAAACTACTTTATTACAAAAGGAATAAAATATTAATAAATTTCAAATATAAATAATATCTGAGAAAATTACCTAGTTTATTATTTTCCATCGCTTCTTCGCACTTTAAAATTACGCGAGTGACAATATACGCCATCTTTTTTTTTCTTACAACTTACAACAGTAATATTGCCATGTCCAATTCAAGTTTTCCAATTTTTTGTAAAAACTTTTCCGACTGAAAAAATATTACTCCCTAATATTTTCCCTAAGGAAATTAATGTTCTTGGATAATTATTTTTATGTAAACTTTCGTATTCGGGCAAATTGATTAAGGTATTTTTTCTAATGATGCCGAGAAGAGATAACATTTGAAAAACTGAAAGCAAGTGTTAATGAATTGATTTTTAATAAACATATCGAAGACGTCAAGACGTATCTAGTTAAGTAGGTATGTATGTATCATGTAGGTATGTATTTATGTATCAGCGAAGACAGAATCTGTGGTATTTATATAACTACTTACTTAAATAATTATTTTAATATGCAATTCAAATATTATTATATACCTAGGTAGATTATTTTAAATCTTTATTTGCGGATAAAAATATTATTAAAATTAACGGGAAGACATCCAATATTATAAAATTACGGTAATGGAATTAATTTCTGAGTTGCGTAAATTATCTGGCATTAATAGAATCAACCTCCTTTCACTTTCTTTGTGAGTGGTTAGATGTAATTATTACACATACGCATTCAATGATAATGGAAATTAAATACATAATAATTCTCATTACGTGTTCTTATACCTATTGCGAATTGAATAAAATTGTATTATTATTCTGTTAATAAAATAGAAAGAGCCAGTTTGGTACCGTATATCCGTAAATTCTAGTTTGCTCCCATTTTCATGGCATATTTAATATAGACGGAACGAAACCGGTTTCAATTAGGTATTATTTTCAAGCACCTTACCTAGATACGATTTTGATGAGTTCATCTTGCTAATTAATTTTAACGAAACAAACGTGGAATATAAGGGGGTAAGAAGCTCTCTTCCGAAATCTCCAGGGGCGGATTTAACAATTCGGGGGGCCCCACTCTTAGTACCTACCAATAGGTCCCTCCATCGACAATATACATATTATTTATAATATGTATTAAACAATATTTAATTACCTAAAATAATGCGAAAACCCGTTTTTTAAATCGAGGAAATCAATAGTCTTTTTATTTTGATCCATTCTCAATGCTTTCGTTTTCGTCGCCTCATCAATATTAGATGTAAAATGACATTAAATAGTTCCAATATCAATTGTCAGATAAAGAACTTTGTTATAGACCGTGATTAAATTATTGTTTCCACAACATATTTTTGTTACCTTTTTAAAAAGGTTCCAAAGTCCGAAGGTTCAGAGTCATTAAATAGGTAAGTATATTTTTGTGTTTGCCTTTTGAATACAGTATTCCAGACTACCTAAATACTCTCGAGGTTTCGCAACGTTCAATAACGCAGTTTCTATAATAATCAATAAAACTTTTCGTAATTTGACAATAAATATTTTAAAAGAATGGACTAATAATTACAAAGTCATTAATGAATAACTGTTTTATGCGTACAGCTATAATTTACTTATTGCGTTTATTCTCTAAAAAAACGTGTCTACAATATTGTAATAACGCCATTTTCATGATTTTAATTCATGACCACTTTGCTTAATATTTTTTGAATTTGCGGTCATTTATCAGCGCGCACTACGCGAGTACCGGTAAATCCGTCCCTGATAATTTGTGTACATATTATAATATACATAATAATGGTCTGAAAACAATCAATTTAAGGAAGTAGGTACATATACCTATTTACTATTATGTTTATGAGTAGGTATTTACAAATTAACTAATCAACAATTAATGAATGTAAATAATTGAGTATTGAGTAACTCATTGAGTATTACCTATTTGATTTAATTTAAAAATAAAACATTAAAACCTTTAAGGATTAATATTTTTTTCCTACATAGATCTAGAGAACTTCGTAAACTATGTAAATTGTATTAATAAACAATGGCATGTGTAATATTCGCTGAATGCCCATTGAATTTATGGCCAATGAACTCATTTTTTACCAGTTATATTTAAATTGTACACATTTAAATCTTTAATTCGATAATAATAATACCTACTACATTTATAGTATAGGAGTAACGTATAAAGTGTATTTCGAATAGGTACATTAATCCATTATTAAAACAAATACTTATGTAATCTAGTTATTTTAACTTTTCATCTAGATATCTACCTAAATAATTTTTAATTTTATTGTAATCATGAATAATAAATTTAATTTTGTGACTGGAGCGAGCAACTCAATGGAGGAAAGGTATCACTCTGCTTCTCATTGCTGACTTTCGATTCAAGATAGGTACAATTTATTGTGGTGATATCACAACCATTTTGCAAATAATAATAAAAAAACATTCATTTTATTTGGCCATATGTCTCATTATAATTGAATGTCAATTTAGATCACGCCACCTTAATGTATAGTTTTGCAATATAATAGTAAAATAAGTATTGTGTGATTGAATAAATGTAATGAACACGCAACACTTTCCAAAAAATCTCTAAAGTTTTTCTCATCGATTGATAATACATAGTAGATATTGCTCACTACAAGGGTGGATTCATTTGTATTATCATTACAAATTGTGATTGTGAGATTGTTTGTGACTTATATTTAGTTTGTGTGGTGTGACTGTGTGATCTTTCTCTTTCTTCCGTAGATGTTTTCGGATCGTTGCAGGGCCTATTCTCATGAGCAGCATGAGCTACTGCTAGACATATGTAAGCGAAGATTCTAAATATTATGATATCACCGACATTTTCAATCGTTGGGTGGTGGGGTTTATATTCAACAATAGGCTTCATTCATTTTCATATCAACACCTTGTTTTGAAAAAAAAAACGTTATGTTATGTATAGTTTAATTTTAATTTACTAGAAAATTTCCCGGATCGGTCTCATTTCATCAATCATTACATACTTTGATATCTAGGGAGATAAGAGAAAAATTTACAGGATCTATAAACGAATTTGATTGACTTTTCATCATTTTTTTGTATGCATTAGAGTTTCCCTGGTTTTAATAAAAAAATCACAATATTAAAAATAATTTTCTGCATAAACAAGTAACTGGCCAGGATAAAACCATTATCTGTTCGTAAAATAATATGTAATAATTATTATGTAAGTGCATATCAATGAATCCTGTTTATATTTTTTTTATAAAATACGAAATTAGTTAGCTAGTGTATCTAAAAAGCATTCTTTAGCAGTAAGTAGGTAAACGGTTATACCATTCATTAAGTTAGTAACCCACATTCATAGAGAAAACAATGGATAGGTAATTCAAGGCTTTACGCGAAGATTGGCATTTGTTCATCGTAAATAGGCGGAAAATGAAAATTTCGCTAAAATGATAATATTATAGTATTGTGTCACGCCATGTCCTATTACCTATTACAGATTACACTTAGTATAGGGATAGGTAAGAGCAGGGCTCGAAATGGACTGGAGTGCACCGGAGCGCCGTTCCGGTTCACGAAATCTCCAAAATAATCGCTCCGTTTCGTGGAAAAATCAATTTGACCATCTGAACTAGATAGGCCATATAAAAAGAAATATAACGCATTTATTTTTATAAAATATACATAAACTTAGATAACTACGTCAATATTTTCGATAAATTATTGAGCGCTCCGGTTCGTAAAAATTTCCATTTCGAGCGCTGGGTAAGAGGTAGTCGTAATTAATGGTATATGGTACAAGTTCTTTATTACAATATATTATTATTATTATCAAGGAGATTTCGTACCTACTTTGCTTATATTTAAATTGTTATGGAATGTTGGTTGAATACTGAAAAAATAATTGAGTAGGTACCTAGGTAATGTATTTTTAATCTTATATATTATCAGTTTTGTCACAGAATCCCTCGGGAATGGAACTGTTAAAATTGAGGTCGCTTTTATGTCACATGTCGAAATCTAGAAACACAAATGAATTGATTGATGTACCTAAACTAAAACGCGTTAAGTAAATTAGAAATACAAAAATCTAATTAGCGACCTTCATATCAATCATATTAATATGTAGAACGTTGATAAAAATGAGGTTACATAATATTATTATTAACTGTTATTATTTTATGATACATTTCTGGACACACAATTCGTTATGGTTTAACACAGGGGTAGTCAACCTGGTCCCTACCTGGGCGTCCCAGCTTTCATGGTGGGCCGTAGGGGTTTCTAATAATTTAATTAATTAAATCTAATGTCACCAGACTTCATGCTTCTATGTATGCAAATTATAAATAAAGAGATAAATTTAACTACAGTAAGTTGTTTTATAAAGATTTATTCTGCCAAACTCAGTGAAAGTCTGACATAAAGTATACGGTAAGTAATTATTATTATATGCTTTAACTTGCTGTAACTCTGCTTTATATATTTTATAAAGTATAGTTAAATCCCTACTTTATAAATCACCATTAATGTGGAACTGGTGGGCGGTTAGAAAATTTTACTACTAACAGAGATACAAAAGTGGAAGGTAGGTATAAAAAGATTGACTACCCCTGGTTTAACACGACTACTGCTTATTTTATGTTATGAAAATACATCAATTTAAACGAACAATTAATTGGGTTGAAACAAACAATTGCATGAATAATTATTAAACATATGAAAATGGTAAGCCTTGAATTTTTTCCGATATTTTAGAGTTAAAATAAAATTAGTTCTTTTAATTCCATGTTTGCCGCGTAGTTTTATTATGGAAAGTAGGTCTCGTAGAGTAGTTTTATTATTTAGAATTTTAAATTTAGAACAGCAAATTTATTACGAGGTTCAGAGGAAAGTTAAAAATATAAACGGGACGGTACGTATGTTTCCTGCATTGGAAGAGGTATCTACTCCATTACTTTTGAGTGTTCTATTTTTTCAAATAACGTTTGCAGAGTAATTATTTTCCCTCGTTATTTTGCGGGCGATGTAGGTGCACAAGTTATTGTATAACACGCGGGCAAGTTAAAAGTGTTGCGCTGGTTTCCGCAAAACTAGATCATTATTATTTTCGATTGTATCATCGCAAAGTTGTGAAAAAAGAAGCGAAAGTGTGATGCAGCTGACGGCTTGTGGCGCGCATTGGCGTACTACATTATTACCAACTCACCGCTGGAGTTTTGATTTACGATTTACGATACTACAGTATTCACCTAGTTTTATGTAATTCTATGATTCGATAACACAGTGAAAACGAAACTGAATAAAAATGAAGGGGTCCACTACATGCCATGAATCATGCCAAATATTTTTAAACCAATCAAATTTATTATTATCTAAGATTTGCAAAAGGGAGTTGATTGTATAATTAATTACATAAATACATACTGATTTGTTATACCGCTGAAAATTTAATTACATACGCCATTTTATGAAATTATCCAAGGTACTATTGAATTAATTTGGTTGTGATTTCCTTCAGTAACATAATAACATTAAGTATACTTACCTCGTTTAGACGTGCATGGATTTACTGCTGACAGTACGTATCATCGCGGCCATAACAAGAAAATGCACGTGTAACCACGTATTGCCACGCAAGTTGCAAGATTGCACGCGTGAATCAATAAAGTTCGGAAACTTCTGAATTTTCATGCGACAGTTGGGATTTTTTCGATCTGAGTCTGCGCAGTAAAACGATAGTGGCAAACCTGTCGGCAAAAAAAGAACTACACTGCGTAGAGACTCATTTTGAGGTTAACCGATTTTTACGACCTGTCAAATAGTAGGTACCATATAATGACAACATCGCGTCTCGCGTACTCTTGAAGAATTTGGAGAGACAGTCACCAGTTTTAACGTAGTTATTTTCATGATATTAACACACACTATTGCTGCCAGTAAATCCATGCACGTGTACAACCGCTATTTTGTTAACGAGGCAGAAACACAAATGTTTTTTTTCTAAATATAGAGTTATCGCCACAGATATTTATTTGTTATGGTAAATATTTTAGGAATATTTCACCTTGACGAAAAAAGTGCGCATTCAAAGACTGTCTTATAAACTGAATAAAAACAAATCAAATTAAGTACATACTGCGTCGTGTTGACAAAACTAAAGATACAAAATTTACGAAGAAGCTGCGATGTTTACGTTCAAATAAATTCGCCAAGAGCACGTGCTCACAATAATTCCGTGGTTCAACATACTATACGTTCAGCGGCACCCAAACTTTTCGACTTGCCTCAGAGGTCCATATTTTTAACGAAAGTTGTTTCTCCCTGTTGCTTCGCTTAATATTGACTTTTATTTTAATTAAAATAACACCATTATTTATACGGTGATTTTGTAATGGCAACATTTAAAATAGGTATTATTATAATGAATTTTTCAATGTTTTCGATTTTAGTTAAAACAAGATATTTCAGGTATTCGAATTTAACGATCTTCGTTACTATTACAATTCTAAAATAATATTTGAATATTGCATATTTGAGTAAACATTAGCACTTATAATATGTACCTTATGTAACTACCTACCTACCGGGTAACACAAAAATAAAGGAAGTGGGTTACCTTCGGGATGTGGCTGTAAGGCTATGAAATAAATATGGGATAGGTATACTTACACACGTGTTAGAGAATATTATGTTATTTTCAATAGTTACATGTACATAATATACATTCACGTTTGTCACGTAAACGAAACGCGTAGGTATTCAATATTGGTAATATTAAAAATCACTAAGCGGGGCTTGTATTTCGTGCGTTTTATAGCTTGACCGTCATTACGTCATAAACCAAAATTAGCTGCAAAGTTTTGGTCTATAGCGACTGACTTTCGAATTTTTAGATTGTTTGCCACTACTTCCTGTTTAGGCTAGATTTATTTCATATTACTAAAGATTTTTCTAAATAAAAAATGTTTTAGAATCGCTACATCTAATCTACGCATTCAAGTGTGTAGTCAGTCACTGTAAACATAGATATATAACTCGTGTAGTTAGACTATATATTTTTACTGTCCCATACAATTTATAATCTACCAGCTACCTTGAGATACTGGTAAATTGGCGCGTAGATGACCAGTTTGATTAGACTTCCGGCTGTTGACCAAAATACTACAAACCACATGGCGGCGTCCGCGCCGTGAAAATAAAATATAGTGCCGAAAACACAATTACCTAGTAATTTGCCGAATACCCGAAGATATATTTTAGTTATTTTTAGTGTGTGATTGATTTTCAATTGAATATATTTAATTATTACCAACAAACATAATATTATTATGTCAACTAGACATCTTATGACCTTTCAGGCTTTCATAAATGTGAAATAATTATTGTAGAGAAGTTATTGTTGTGTTATGCTAAACATGTATGGGTGTATTTATAGCAATTTTTCTAATCTCATTTAGTCAATGACATTATTAATGGACAACGCACTGAATACAGTAGCTAGCAAGTAAATTCGCGCATAGCGACATTCGCACATGTATAGGTAGACGTCACGCAATTTCTATTATGCGATATCACGCATCGGGAATTTATAGCAATATCACCTTTATTGTAATGGCGTTAGAAGAGTGTTTCTAGTGTCAATGTTTTTTTGATCGAATCCGTTCGAACCGAACCATTCGGCAGACCCGACAGAAAGCATCGGGAGTTTATAGCAATATCACCTTTATTGTAATGGCGTTAGAACAGACTATGCCATTCGGCAGACCCGACAAAAAAGTGTGTCATTATTTTTTCCCAGATGCTTCGTCCATATTAATGTCATTGCATTTAGTCCTAACACCGCGACTGGCGCATTTGGAGCAGTTGGCCATTAGATGTAATTAACGTATTATTTAAATGTGGTAATTAAAATGTAATTAAAAGGTCAGCAGTGATTGTGTTAATCATATTTTTATGTCGTAAATATTTGACGAATTAATGCTATATTATAAATAATTTAGATAAAATATAAAATGCACATTTTCGATAAAAGTTGTATTATTACAAATTTCTTTCAAAAACCTACTTACATACCTAGGTAGGTACTGTTTATTATTTACCCATACAATAATAATAATTATTTTTATATAATATATTGGTAAATTAATGAATACGATTTAAAATGTATTGCACTATAAATAAATAACAATGGATATGTTTTATTTACATTATTCATTGTTTTTATTAACATTTTTATACTGAAAAAATGTAAGAGTAATGAATTATTTAATATCACTGTTATTGTGTATTTTTAACAAACACGGGCAACTAAGAATTGTAAATAATAACAACTTTAAACATTGTCCATAGAAGCGGTCAACCTTCAACCCTTATATGGTACAAATAAAATAGTGCTAGTGTAATCTTAACTTCTAGCTTTGGTGTCCGGGAAGGTCACAGATTAAATTACAATTAATTGTACAAACGATTAAGTACCTACATAATATATTATTAATGCGACTAGATTGTGAAAAAAAACTTCTGCAGTTTAAAAAATATACCCATTAGATTGTGATCTCAAGAGTGATTGTAAATCACAGTGAAGACCTAATTATACTCTTGTATACATAATCAAATATTATGTTTTGTATTAACAGGTAAGTTTTATCAGGGGATTGAGTGAGTCACTCGCAGCCAAACTTATGAAAAACTGGGCGTATTTATTAAAACATTATTGGTAATTATTGTGCAACAGATCTTGCTTCAAAAATAAAATAGAATGAATTATAGGTATATATTATTTTGATGTTGTAGCATAATTAGACATTTTATATTATACTTTAGATAGTTTAGTGTAAATCGAATTATACAATTCTTCTCTTTTTTGTAATGTTATTCATGTTGCTTCATGGCACAAAATATGTGCCACTCGTACCTACAATCGATTGGGCCTAAGCCATGGATACGAATTCATAGACACATTTATTTGAAATCACTATACAGTATCATCAATATACACATCATATATTGTCATTCAAGGAAATATCAATGGTAAGCGTAGCAGATGACGGCGCCGCATTTCGTGGCTTAAGAACCTACGTGATTGGTACGAGTGCAGCTCCACTGAACTGTTCCGGGTGGCAGACGACAAAGCTAAGATCGACTTGATGGTGGCCAACCTTCGCTAGGGGATGGCACAACAAGAAGAATACGGTAAAACTTTGGATTGCAATTAACTGCAAATGATTTGGAAGACGAGATTTTTGAAAATAAATCTTCACTTGTGATATCTTGCAATACTTACTAGCAAAAATTTGTAGAAAAGCACCATCCAAGTAAGTGCGAGAGATTACAATTTGATATACGAGTGCTTCGGATTACAAAAACGTATCCGGAACCAATTATCTTCTCAATTCAAGGTTTTACTGTATTGTGAAAACCAGCTAGCGGGATATGAACCCCGATCCACTGCAATGGAATATAGCATACTGCCTTTATAATTACTTAATGAAAGATGCAAGTAAAGATTACAGGTTGTTTGACTATTAAAAAGTGATGTCATTGTAATTACCAGCTGATATTGCATGACAAGCTTCATAATAATGATTTTCTATATTATATATTATATGTGTCATTGATTGATTTTCGATGATTTAATGCGATATCTATAATAATAATAGTGTAATGCGTAGTAGGTATGTCTAACTGCTACCATGTCTGCAGTATTTTCCTGACTCAACAACAATGGCACGAATAGATAAAGAATTTTTCCGTCTCGGTTGATAACAGCTGATTCAGGAAACAAATGAACGCCGTTTGGGCCTTGAGGAGCCGTATTTGTAAGTAAACCGACGATAGCATATTATCGCTGGTCTTTATAACAACAGTGTTTTAAAATCCGTAAAAGGATTACCAAAGACCCGACCTGCTGTATCTCTATAAGTCATAAGTACTTGAACTTTTCAAAAGTTAACAGAAAACAGAAACTATAAATATTGTATGTATTAATGACGCATTATAAACATGTTTTGCGACTGTTGAATTAGGTACTCATTACATACAATGATACATTTCTGGTCATACTAGATTTAAAATCTTTATAAAACAGTATCACTGATTTTTACTATTTTACCACGTTTTTATTAGCTCGTATTCTTGTAACAGATTTTTTCTTGTGTGTCCAGTATAAATTTTTTCTTGTTTGTCCAAGATTTGTATTGGACGATTGAAGATTTTTAACTAACTAACTAGACAGTTTAAACTTTTGGAATATATCAGAACACGACGACAATGCATTCTTTTAATACTTTTAGCCATTTTTAAGCAGAATTGAATTAATTTTCAGTTAATTTTGTTTTGTATGGAAAGTTATTATTGTTGGTTACTAAGGGGGGTCCTAGCAACAAAATTTTTAATATATACGTGCGTTACTATGGAAATCAATATGGAATGTCAAAATGACATTTCAGTACTCTATATTTATTCAGTATCTCTATCAAGTACAATAAAAAGTTTTTATTAATACATAGAATTGTCAAGTTTATATGATTCAACAGAAAATTTAAAAACGTTGTATATAAAAAGTTCTTTTTATATACAACGTACATTCGGTCCTATGCATACATTTAATTATTTATTTACAACAAAGAAATAATTGAATGTATGCATAGGATCGAATTTACGTTTAAAGGGGCCCTGGGCTTATAGAGAACCCAAAACTTTAAGAAAATCCATTTCAAATTCGATTGATATTAAGGTATGAAAAGCATGGACGGTTTTCACATTGGCAATTAGTTGAAAAATACTGAGAAAGCCCTCAAAGAAATTCGAACATTTGGAAAGGTATTTAGAATACAATACTATTTGTCTCATCTTCTATAAATTCTCACAATAGCGTAATTTTTGAATTATCCAATAACTCGGGAATTTCATGGGTTTCTTTTATTTTGTCTTCTGGTTCCCGGGGCGCCATAGTAAATTTGGCTCTGTGTAGGTTTAGATCCACCAGTAAAGTTGTCATCTGAGTGAGGGCGCCACATGCTAATATTTGACATGTCATCCAATACTCGTTATATCACAGTAACTGTGATTAGCTTAGTTCTAAATTCGAACACCTGACGATTTATGATGGTATATTATTAGTTACCATGTACAAAATTATAATTTTGAGTCACGTGGTAAATATAAT
Organism: Rhyacophila brunnea; assembly: GCF_057557595.1. Classification (NCBI taxonomy): domain Eukaryota; kingdom Metazoa; phylum Arthropoda; class Insecta; order Trichoptera; family Rhyacophilidae; genus Rhyacophila; species Rhyacophila brunnea. Next base: position 7,684,000 of record NW_028232859.1, read on the forward strand.
ACTTACACATTAATTGGTTGAAAAAAAGATTTATCAACACAAAATAACATCAAATTAGGTGTGTAGGTATTATTTAATCTATGAATGGAATTTTGAAGGTAAGAACCAACATCGATTAGAAATAATGAAACAAATATGGCTTCTGATTTAGAGCAGCGGTTCTACACTGTTTATTTTATGTTATGACTATACTAGATCGTAAAATAGTTCAATCACGTCCTCTTATTTGGCATCGCAATGATTTGGCTTGCTGACATCTTTAAATGACGTTAAACTCTTCTGCGTGAGAAACAGACTTGGCAAGAATTGAACACGACACGTTTTTTTTTTAAATTCACGCTTGAATTGAACAACATTTTGGTGCTGTATCGTATTTTTCTTTTCTTTGCTATGTTGTTCTAACTAAATCAACAGATTATTTTGCGGTAGAACTTTGGGCTCGTCAAAAATAAAAAAATAAATGAAAACTATTTTCCAACATTTTAAACCCATTCCATACTACGAATTTTACCAAAATGATGGTGAGAGTTCTTACTATATTACATCAATTCTGGTTGATGAAAACAAAAATATTGTAGGCTCATATGTATTAAGTCTTTGCAATATAATATTGTCTATGAGATTCGAGACCTCTAATACAAGTCATCTACGTCTTAACTTGACAAGCCATTCACACTGAACAAAGAATGTTAAAAAATATGGAATCAGCCAAAACTATTTCATGATTTTCAAATCACAATTTTTGAAAGCGTTTAATAAGTAATTAAATTTAACAATAAAACCCCGTTAAAATGTTTCAAGTAAGAAATATTAGTTTCTTCAGTTACAATATCTAACATAGGTAGTTACCTAAGTGGCAATTTAAATATTTTCTTAAAGTGGCAATTGGTCGAATAGTTGTGCCTAGGTACCACTTTTCTAAATAATAATATGTTGATGTATCAGGTCTGTAACAAAGTTTATAATATTATTACATTGGTAGTGCCTGTAATTGCTTAACTTGGAATGCAGTGCGGTAAGAATGTTCGCAGTAGGTAAATGAATAATTGCGTTCATATTAATTAACGTGTTACGATTTTTTTCAATAATATAACATAATATTCATCATTTTCTACAGTTAACAATATCGAATTTGAAGTAAGTATAAGCAATAACTAGCACTACGATCAGAATTCACAGTTTCATGACCTGAATCTATTGGGTCTAGGTGCTATTCGTGCTACGTGCATGGCTGTGACACGTGGTTTCTGACTATCGCGTCATAAATATCCGAATTGGTGGTCGATATTCCCCCATCCTGTATTGATGCTACAATGGTGATCAAAGAGGCCACAGGAGGTGGTGCTGGAACGAGGGAAATTGTACAACCTTGTACTTAGGGAAGAGTGACAGGGTGGAATTAGTAAGTAATGTTTAAGTGAATTATTACAACAAACTCAATAATCAAGGTCGTGAGTTTCTGGAAACTCAAACCTATTTTCTGAAGAAAATAATTATTAACCAATGGCCGCAACTGATTCACCGCACAATTGGGTGCGTTGCGTGGGTGGTTGTAGAACCGCTGGTCGCTAGCAACAAAGGGCAGCGAACGACCTCTACGCTTGACCCGCTTTTGTTTAGAATCCTCTCAGATACTTCCGTTTCTCAAAATGTGCATACGAACAGATGTGATATTATAATAATGTGTATTTATTCACTTCATTTCATTGTCATTCTCATTGTGATTCCACATTGAATTATTGATTGTATCCTATAACTATTTAAGCGCAACTGGTCAATGAAAACCTTTGATTCGATTATGTTCACTATATAAAACTAAATTAAACAATTTATTATTGTTATTAAATATTACCTGTAGAACTGTTGAATTATTTTGCATAAAATATAATATAAAATTTGTTAGAAGTAGGTAACTTAATATTTATTCTAATAAGAAACATAATATTGTGCCATTTGAGTAATTTTACGGCCAGTAAATTCATGTTCCTTTTATTGTAAGTATGTTCAATTACTGTGTCTGGAAAAAAATCAAAATATTGTTGTTTTATCCATATTCGTTCGATCCAGAGATTGATCATTGTCCAATGGGTTGGGCGAATGGATAACCAATTATTTTTTTTATTTATTTCAAAATATTTAATCATAGTAAATAATTTAATTAAATCTTTAATTAATATTAAAATACGTTAATTTATATTTTATATTATTTTCATTTTATATTATTATGGCAATCATTGCCCATTGGTTTAGTTTAGTTTATGCGTACTAAAACATTCGCGCGACTCTCTCAAAAATTCGAAAATAGTGTGTGTTCAAAAAGCGGGAAATGCAATAATGATATAGGTACCTTACTGTTTGTAATAAAATATTATTGTAGGTGGAAATATTGATAAATGCTTCATGATTTCAATTTTTTTAATAATTATCATAGACGCTGACTACGTAACAGCTATGTTCGTAAAGACAACGTAAATGTGAAAGCGGAAGTAGAATACGTCTGATGCAAAATGCAAGTAATTACTTTCAATTTCTTCGCTGGGGCATCAATTCTGAGCGAGTGTAATCTCGCTTAGGAGACTGACTATAATCAATAGACTATAGTCAAAATAAAAAATGATAATAATGTTTATAATTTGGAAGGTATGTTCGTTAATATAATATTTGCAATCTCTGCCAAATATAATTATCGATTTAAAAAAAAAAGGTTACTTCCATAGAAGATAATTGTGAAGATGTCAGATAGTTTTGGTGAATACCTAATTATATTCAGATATATAGATAAAGCTTTTTAATTATTGGATAATAAATTAATATGTGATAATAAACTTACCGAGATTATTGTTCTCCTGTGCATCCTCACACCTCCCAACAACTCTGATGATGGCTCTTCCAGCTAATCTGGTGCATATCATCATGGCTCCCATCCTCGGGTCCACTTCCGTGTTGTTGGCTTGGCTTGTGATATCATTTCCGAACTGTGACGGAGGCTTCATTTTGGCGGTTTTTTTGGCTAATTAAAAAGTTTGCGATCACTTGATTTTCTGCTGACGTTTGACAGTTCTTTCGTAAAACTCGGAAAATTCTTTTCGGAGAAAAGAAGTGAAACTTCACTGTAGCACGCACTTATTGACGGTCTACGCGTACAATTAGTAATAATTGAGCGTATAAAGGTAAGGCTAACAATTATTTGCCTATCTTTTGTCAAAACTGTTAATTGTTTAACTTGCTTTTTTCTATAAAAAAAATAAAGCAAGGCTTTCTCAACGAAATCGTCACGCACAAATGAAGATCCGCGCTTTACCAATGGGTTTGCGACATTCAAATAACTCTTTTTTATTGCACAAACGCACTAATTTAACCGGTACACAATTATTATTTATTGCTTATCCCTAATTAGTCACGCACTATTTTCAGCGGATCGCAACGACTGTATTTGTTTATTATAACTTGGCTGACCACTTTCACACTCTATAATAGAGAGAAAAATATAATTGTCTTTGTTTATGTCCCGATGTTCGTTTTTCGAACAGCTGTCAAACGTCAAATGTGAGCAAACCAAGATGCACTCCCGCCTTTATAATGTTTGTAATAAGAGGGAGAGAGGAAAATGCGCGCGCACTGAGTTTTCATACGATCAAAGCCTTTGAACAAAGGTAAACCGCCGAGAGGAAGAGCGAGACAACTACAACAACAATCTTGTTGGCACGTGGAGATGTTTCCCTGGAATCTTGTGATTTTTGTATAAGTATATTATTATCTCTTTTAAAAATATTACTGTAGTTTTCAGAGTAAATCAAAATAAATTACTTTTCCGAGGACGAAACTGTTTATATTATGCTACGATCTAGATAAAATTGAATAGATAGGTACAATATTTGCAACGATTCTTCGCAAAAATGAAAGCGTAGTATTTTTTTATAAACAACAATATTTACCAAGTTTGTGTTTGCTCCCATATTTTCCTATTTTCCTGAAAAGTTATTTTTCATAAGACATATTCGTGAAATAAGATACCTAATGAATAACACGAAAATGGAATAATACTTCCTCATGCGTAATAAAATAATATGATATCATGTATGTTTACGATTTAAAGTACGTGGAGGCTTCAGGCGCTGTCTCACTTTGAGACCAGCGGGTCTATTCTATACACAAGGCGACTATCGACCGCTAAAGTGATAAAGTAGTGATAGTATTTATTACATATTTGTATTATAATTGTTACAATAAGTTATCCGTCTGAACAGTCAAAACTGTCTATATCGCTCTAAATTTTGCCACAGCCAAGAGAAGTGCTGTTCAAATATAGCACTTATTGTAACAATTACAACCAACTTATTGTTATTGTTCCAATAAGTGCTAATAGGTACTTTGATACAAACCTACCATAAGTTTGATAATATTTATCACTTTAGCGGTCGATAAGTATAGAATAGACCCACAAGGGGTCTCAAATTAGGGACTAGTCATCGTAGGGACAATAAATATTCAACCAATATATACGTGTAATAAGAAAATATAATTGAAAATATTTATTTTTATTTTATATAAAGTACATGCGTTAATTTTATTGCATTTCATTAATATTTCACCTTTGAGATAAGTTGCCACTGACTTAAGAATGCTGGAAAAGAGTTTTAGCGCAAAGATTCAATATAATATCTACTTTATTTGTACTAAAACACATATGTACAAACGGTGATTGGCCGATACCATCAAACCGATTCACAAATGGCAGAAAAACGTCAAAACTGAATAGAATTTACATCTATCAGTACACGGCCGTAATTTGTAGGTATTGAAAAAAAGTAGCCTTTATTTGAGATACGAAATTTATTTAAAATCACTGATCGTCCATTTATATTAATATGTGAGCATGAGAATTATTGTACTAAGTATAATAATTATTGTAAATAAATATTTTATAATAAAATTATTGTACTCACGTACCTACTTACATAACCTACTTACTTATCTTTCAGTCATTCACATTTTACTATGTCAATATCAATATACGCATAATATCTATCACTTGCAAATCGCGAGTGGAGAACTACAAGGTTCCAAGTGCAGTGACGTCCCTAGACAAAATGCCGCCCCTAGGCAACGTCAAAATGCCGCCCCATTTTTTATCATCCTTTCATTACTCCAATATCTAAGAAATGTGTTGTATGAAGCATGGCCCCCATATCCTGAAGCGGGCCTCATGTTAGGATCTTTGGCGCCCCCCTACCTATCGCTAAGGATAAAAGCAGTGTGACGCTCTACAGTAATGTTTTCCAAATGGTGTACGCGCTAAAATTGATGTGTATATTTAGTGTTTTTTTTGTATATTTTAATACATACACTTGAATTATGGAGTTTTTGAGTATCGCTACAAAATTATAAATTGTATTGTGTGACCACATAATTTTAAATAATATCATTATTGAAGGAAAATAGCGCCGCAGGCAAATTTTTTGCTATTAGAGCAAATTTGTGATATGTGTTTATCTCACTTATCGAGCCCGGGCCCCAGGCTAGAGCCTTGTCAGCCCCCCCTTGTGGGGGCCATGGTATGGATACATTACTAATAAAATATACACCTACCACTAAGCTGAAACATACAAAATTAAATTTAGATATCATTAAATAAATAAGCGAATAAATATAATATTAAATATAATATTACCAGAGTCTGAGATGCCATTTGGTTGATATGTCTGACACATTTGGTTTGTATCATTTAATAATACCTACGCAGATGTATTATTTTCACACCATTTTTTCTATGCTATTATTGTACCCTACGACATGTAAACAAAATAATTTTCCTCATTATTTTTTTAATATAAACCTAAATTTAATCATAAATACACTATTAATTAATAGTCTCAATATTCAACCGTTGATGATTGAAATAAACTACAAATCCACACTATTATCAGCAAAAAATATGTTTACAAAAAAAACGACTTAAAAGAAGGTATTGCATAGCATTGTATTCACAGCACGGTAAATATGATATAATCTAGGTAGGTACCTACTAGTGTAAATTTATATTACAATTAGCTGGTACTTAACGTAAATACCTATTATATGCACGAATACTAATTGATTATGTCAAATGTCAATAAGGATTAATAATCATTATGAATATGTATCTATTTGCAATAGGTACCTACATCCGGCAACTTTTAAATCTCGCGAGTGAATATTTGGATAAATTAAAAAATACGGTATGTACCTACCTATAAATCTCTACCATAAATTCTCCTTGTTTCGTTACCAACGTTGATATTTATATAATATTATTTTCTTTTAATAACTATGGCGCGACATAATTATTGGCTTTTGCGTAGTATACCTACCACTGTTATGAAAGGAACTCTTTAATCTGAGTAAATGACATTATATTATTATGACTGATTTATTATTCGTTTGTGGTGTTTTACATTTATAAAAATATTCATAATGGGTCTAGGCGCCAAGTTTATTAGCATTTGTATACGAAACCGAGCAGTCAAAAATAAAATAAAAAAATCACTAGTGAGCGTGGTGACATCATACTAAAATCGCTGTGAGTACCTACTGGGTACTAATAAAAAAAAAGCATCCGAAACAAAACATCTCCAACGCTCAGTTATAATATAACTAAGTTTAGGTAGCTATTTCTATATAATACCAAATGATTCTCCTCGATTTGCCGCCCTTCGAGTATCTGCCGCCCCCAAGCGACGCTCAATCTGCCTACCCCCACGGGACGTCACTGTCTAAGTGTCTGCCCTTGATAAAACAGAAGTAACAATGTGGCAGCTTAGAATACTACTTGTTGGGGTTGCTTCCTCAAGGACGAAGACTTAGAACCTTGTAGTATTAGGCTCGCAAAATCTAAACTTTATATTACAATTAAATATAATAATATGGGTATAGGTATTAAATATATTGTTCATTGTCTTATTAGACATTTTATATATTATGTACCTATCGCATTGATTACAAGATGTACGTTTTTTCTTCTTATTTAGGTGCTTCTGACTTCGGGGTGCGTCACACCTATACCTACCTAATCGAAGATGTATTATAATCGCTCTCAAAAACGATATTGTATGGGAAAGCGCAGAGATCAACGAGACTCCGAATGAAAAATCGGAAACCGAATCTGAAGAAAATTTAGACTTCGATGTTGCCAGCTTTTTAGGAAACATAGATTGTCCCGCGCGGGACAACTAAATTCACAATTATTCAACAAATAATACAAATAAAATGTTTAGGTTAAGACAAACGATCGCGATGGATGCGGGATGACGATGTGCACCGTAGGTACTGGTGCTCGGCTAATTGGTTTGGTAATTGCTATACCGAACGGGTATTTTCTCAGATGAATTTAAAATGGTCAGGTGTAAGAAACAAAAAATGTTCTATTGAGTTAAAGAATTAAATCGGAATTAATGATATAATTAAACATGATAATATATTCATATGCTGAGTTTTACCAATACACTAAGCAGTAGTGTCGGTAAAAATATTTTTTCATATTATTATTTTGAAATTTAAGAGTTTTGTAGTTTGTGTTGTGTTATTTATGATTGATATTATTGAAATCAGTATTAGAAATATTGAACTATGCGCTTTTAGGTTGTCCCGCTTTTTGCTCCTAAATCCCGATTTTTCTTATTTCACACGGTAAAAATCCTGAGTTGGTCAAATAATTATCTGGCAACGCTGGATATAAGAGACATTATACTGTATTGATTTTATTCTCATTGTACGACTCTGATCTTCGTATTTTTATAATGATTAATTTAAGTTTATTATTGGTATCAACTTTTAAATTTATTATGGGTACCTACTTAAAAACATGGTTGCGATAGTCGGGGGCGTCTTATAACAACGCTTACGACTCTCCCCGTAAAATTTACACGTGTATGCATTGCATACAAGAACAATTTCTTAATTATCTTCCGAGTATTACATATAAAGATTCTTTATTCTAATGCAGAGTAATCATTTTAACTAATCAAGGAATTAGGACATACGGTTCGTTTACCCAAGTGACTATTCAGGATCAGGTGACATGCTTAGGCCGTTTAAATGTTCTAGAGTGGACGCCAGTGGAAGACCAACGTCCCAGAGGTGTATCAGTACATATGTGCAAAAAAACTGGCAAGTTATTAAACTTTTGGTAGGTATTCACACTGAACGATTCGGATTATGCCAAACACGCTGTGTTATTTTAAAGTCATCGTACTACCGTATACCTACTTAATAAAAACGAGGCATCAAAGAAGATACACTTAGGTAGAAGATGAGCTGACGAGGTAGGTAGATACCTATACTGTAAGGAGAGTAAAGTAACATCTAATAATACTCACTAGATGGGTATAAAATGAATTAAATTTAGAATAAGTTATCACTTGATCGAAACCGGCGTAAGTGAGTTTCAGTCCTCGACCTTTTAGAACAAAGTAGATGGCTTAAGTCCAAAAGTGTGATGCCCCTTGTATCCGACAGCGTCATGTCTGGTGTAAACTAATTCCATGCGATTTACAAGAATATTTTATTAACAATATTTTTTACTGATGGCAATTCAGGAACGATGCTGACACTGAAAATAAAAGAAAGTGTGTTAAATCTCCTTTCCATCGTCTGCTTTTACGCTTATCATAGAAAAAAGATTGATATCCCCTTGGTAGCGAGTGCTATCATAAAAGTATTCTTGCCTATTTGCCAGGCAGGTAAAGATGATATAGGCCGTACTCTCAGATCATTTTTTGTAGTTCGTGAATCATGCTACTGTGAATCAGATGGGGAAAATGATTGGGTAGGGGGGGGGGGGGTTCCACATTGAAAAATTATCCATAATATTTCATTTCTTAAAAATGCGATCGCCTGCTGTAATCTTCAGTAGGTAATATGAATATCAGAAGTTTAAAGACTATTGGTAGTCATTTTAATATTGAGGGAAAACTAATGAGTTCTGTCAGGAGGAAAGCTACGTCAATATCCACCACGGTGCGGGTTGATGCATATTTTTTGCTTAATTTAGCGCTCGAAATGAAAAATTGGTACTGTTCGGTTAAAGCGGATACAGCGGAAAACGCATTTTGAAAATAGCCGATAAACTGGATTATTTGTTAGGTTAACCTAACCAAACCTAACCTAACCTAACCTAACCTAACCTAACCCAACCTAACCTAACCTAAACTAACCCAAACTAACAAATAATCCAGTTTATCGGCTATTTTCAAAATGCGTTTTCCGCTGCATCCGCTTTAACCGAACAGTACCGAAAAATTTTACCAACCGGAGCGCTCGATGATTTTCTCAAAATGTTATCGTATTTTGTTTCTAATTTTATAAAATAAGTGCGCTCCGGTTCACTCCGGTCCATTTGCTTGCTTAATAAAAATAATAAATTTTAATTTAGGTATTATTGTAAGCATGACCCCCACATCCTGAAGTGGGCCCCCAGGCTAGGATTTTTGGCGGCCCCCCCTACATATCGTTAAAGATAAAGGCAGTATGATGCTGTACAGTAGCGTTTTCCAAATGGTGTCCGCGGTAAAATTAATGTGTATATTTAGTGTTTTTTGTATATTTTAATACATCCATTTGAATTATGCAGTTGTCGAGATACACAATTAAAAATTGTATCGTACAACCACATAAATTTAAATAATAATATTATTGAAGAAAAATAGTGACTTTTTTTACTATTAGAGAGAATTTGTTATGTGTGTTTATATCACTTATCTGGTCGACTCGCCACGCCGGGCCCTTCCTGAGCCCGGGCACCCAGGCTAGAGCCCTGTCAGCCCCCCCTTTATGGGGGGTCATGATTATAAGATAGGATATGATATTGCATCAAAAAAGATAAAATATATTGTACGCCTGTTATTTTTCCACTGTCAAAATTACGATTGCTAATTAAAATTAATATTTTTTCATTAAACACTTTTGACATAATATTTTTAATGCAGTTCCGGCGTTACGGTCTAATTATTTCTCTGTGACATAAGACGATTAAATTTAATTTGAACAACATAATACCATATTCATCATCATGTGTGTGCTACTGGCCAAATTTCATATTACGTATATGCATATTTTATTACATTATATATTCTTCACGATGATTGCATTATGTAAGTAGATAAGTGCAACATATTTTTGGCTTATGGATTAGAAAAAAACTATCCTGATGTAATGACGGTTACCAATTTAAGTAGGCACCTACATACTATATACCTATGTAGATTATTATTGTTTCTGGAAATCACCGGCGATGAGAATGATTTCACCTTTCTCATATTTGTAATTCCTGGATCCCGCTCAATTTCCTAAGAATGAAAAATGTTAGAATATAAAATTGGATGCCTCCTCCAAAGAGAGGCGTATCAGTGTAGTAAAAAGTTGTAAATCGTATACTTATTAGATTATTATATATCTTATTATATTATTATATATACGGCAGTGTTGCCATATTTTTCTATGCTGATTATAGTACAAAGGCGTAAAAATTATAGTATTTCTGAAAAATATATAGTACAGGAACTTTTTTCGTCTTGAATCCTTTAAAATTATAGTATTTTGGTATATCTGGCGTAAAATTATAGTATTTTACATTTTTCGCGAAATCAAAATTATAGTATTGTACTATAATTATAGTACGGTTGGCATCACTGATATACGGTTCTAAGAAATACTTTTTACGCTAAGCGCATCTATTCTATGCACAAGGCTGCTATCAGCGGCTATCGCACCTCTCTTTGATGTGTTAACTTTTAGAGCGAGATAGACAGTTTAGAAAGCTAACTTATTGTAACGATTATAATATATCAATACAATGTGTATAGAATAGATGCGCTGATATCTTCATCAATTATTGTTGCAATACAAAAAGATAGAGATTTAAGCGTAGTTTAAACTGTTTGATAAATCTCGACAGCTTCTTATGATAATTACTGAATTATTATTTAATTTTAATTAATCTATCGAGTACCGATTGATAGTTAACACAATGAAATGTTAAAGTATTAAAATATTAAAATGAATAACAAGAATATCTCTTGTTACGTTTGGTCCTTTTTCGCGAAATACGATTAGAATAATTTAGAAAATTCTATTGACAATATTTGATATAGGTAAACTACGTACCTGCAATAAATTATACAGTATAATGCAGACTACTTGTAGTAATTCTCTAAATTTAATGTTCGTGACGCAACGAGGAACCAGCTGGACAGACGAAGAACAGTGTGGTCACACATTGTGCCACGGAGTGTCAGCTCCTGACCATCACATCACGACTTGCTAAAATGCCGCAATTCTTATGACCAGATATTGCCAACCATATCAATTATTACCAGACTCTGATAAAATTTATTTTCAATGTTCACGTTCGTGTATGGATACTAGGGTTTGCAATCCCGGGATCCCGCTCGATTTCTTTGTCCCAAAATCCCAATGCTGAAATTTTAGTATTGGTTTTAATTATATATATTTTTGTGAAAAATAAAGAAAACAATCATTCGTTTCTGAATTTAACAAAAGTAATAAAACGTGTAAAAATCATGTCTGGATTTTATGATATTATGTTTCATCTTATTATTACTTATTATTATTGTTTTTTTCTTAACTGACATTATTACTCTTCAACATAATAATACAGGTTATAGCTAGCCGATTGTTTTACGAATTTCTTAAATTCAATTAAAGTCTTAAATCAAATAATATAGTGTGTATTTTTTTAAATACAGGACGGTATCTTCAACTATTTTTTACATAATCATAGAACTGCTTCCCTAGTCAATCATAAGGGAAAAATCTATCCAAATTCACTAACATTTGTATAAATGTTACAAAAAATTGGGAAAAATATGTTTCCATCAATCTCGGGCTCGCGGTATCGAGATCGGGATCGAGAATACTAATCCCGAGATACCGGGATTGAAAAAAAATGATACGTGATTGTAATCTCTTGTACCTATGTACCTACTACCCTTGTATCACAAAGCGGAAATCATCAGGTTTTAGTCATTATTCTCCATTTATTTATTGATCCCTCTCTTACCAGTGGATTACCACTTCACCAGTTAAGTTTAGGTATACTGAATTCTTTCTGTCACGTGCCGATATCTGGCAATCACCAGGTCAGGCAGAGTTTAATTGATTTTTAAAAACTACTACCATCCGCAATTTATATTCATAGTTCAATAAAAATAAATAAGTTTGACTGGGAGAAGTTTAGTGTGCACTATTTATGTCAAATCTACACAGCCTACCTCAACCCTTCGCCACTGATAATCATTTATAAAGTATCGTGATTCAATTAAATGGATTCTCTTTAATATCTACTATCTACAGGTAAAATAATATGATACATTGAATTATTTCTATTTCTCATGAGTTGAGCATGCCAGATTTTTATTATGGTCTTTTGCATTCGTTGGTAAAGTAAGTGATAGTGTGCAATTAAAATTGTATATTTAAAACGGTTGACCGATTCTCTTGTTGCGTTTGAGAAGCGATGGTAAAATACCCATTAAAAATGTTTTTGAAAATTGGATTTGATTCCCAGTATTATTTTTTTTTGAATTTTATTATTCTCCCATAATCTCCACATAAAAACCACACTTTAAGTACTTATATCCAAATTCACCCACAAAAATATTCATTTACTAAGAATTACAAATAAACTCACAACCAACGCTGTTAGAATGCACATTTTTTGTAGGTACGGTTCCTGCTTGGGTTCCGGTGAAAAAATCGAATGGAGTTTGTTCTAATAAATCTAATAAATCAAAAATCGGAGCCCCGTCTACGGGGTTCAATTCTGGTTCTTTAAAATACAAATTGTTCTATATTATATTTGCCTAGTTATAAGTTCCTACATATATTATGAATATTGTATTTAAACTCAAAAAGTACGTCACTATTTGTTCACAATATATTTTCAAGTTGGAACATATGGACACAACAGTTTATTGATATTCAAGCACATTAGCAAAACCCTTTTGTAAAATAATATATAAAAATAAGTGATAATATGAACAATCCATTGATTACTATTTTTTAGAATAATAGAACTGTCTCCAGCATGAGTGAACAGTGACGAAAAATTATCATGTCATAAAATATTACAAAATTAAAAGCAGTAGAACCTCCAGAAAGCCAAGTTTTGGTTCCAGTTCAAGGTTACGAATTTAGGGGTTTCGGGTGGCCGGGTTCGGTTCTGGTTCCATTTCCAGCTCTGATCACAACACATGTCATATTACATTACATCATAAGTGCACAAATATGTGTAACTCAGTACTTACTTAGTGGTGTGTAGTTAATTGTTAGGTATTAATATTATGTTTTAAATGTTTTCGATATATGTGTTAATTATGCATCTGTACTATTAATTATTATATTTGAAGAAACACACAAAGAAATAGGTTCATTCATATCAACGTATGTAATACGTTCGCAGTTTGGCTTTTTTGTTGTTTTTTTCAGTTGCGCACCTTTCGTATTTAATAATGTTGTTATTTGAAAGTAAATCGGACTCACAAACATGCCTGGTTCGTTAATTTCCGCTTAGACAATAATTAAAATATACACATATAAATAATTATTAATGAACATAAGACAGATCTTCAAACAGACACTGTAATGTTAACGATGAAAACTATGTTTTTGTCTTAAGATTTGGTGGCAACTTTGAATAGTTCTATAAAATGGAGCAATTATTATTAAAATTTTAACGTCCGTCTTATTAATATTCGTGCTTCCAAAAATAATTGAAATATGGCAGACGTTTTGACTTTGTCAATTTTTCAAATTTAGAACATGTTCCATTTCCGTATTGGCAAGGAAACTACGTAATAATTACGCTGAAAAGCATTTGTATGAACAAGAGCGAACTGTCATAAATTGAATTTAATATTATTAATATTTTTAAGAAGAATATATTTTTTTATAATTTAGGAAGCTAATCGATGTGAATTGTTTCACTGTTAGTGAAAAATTCCAAAAAGACATTGAAAAAAGTTCTAAATAAGTAAATGAAACTGAAGCTGAAAAAGGTTACTAAAGGCAAAATTACACCGGCATATTCTCACGATCATCCCCCGATCGCCTCCGACCATGAAATGTCAATTTGGATTGTGAGTAAATTAGCATAATTCACATTTTTCACTCACGACATAATCAAAGATCGGTAACAGTCGACGATTACCGTGTTTTCTAGGAAATCGATTGACATGTGCATGAAAAATTGGAATTATTCTATTTTTGTCATGATTCTCGGGAATGATCCAAAATGACATTTAATGATCGGGGCAATAATTGGCAAACAACACAATCGGGAGGGCACTGTTTTTCTTTTTATTTACCAGAGCTGCACTGAGATAAAATAACGTTTTGTATTAATGTTACAACAAAAAAAAATATTGTTTATACAATGTACCATCATTCTTTTGAATATTTAATTAGATGGACAAAGGATTTCAGCCTGATAACTTACGGAGCCTATTTATATGGTAAAGAACTGAAGCACACGGATTTTGTTTATTTTATTTTCCCAAAACATCCCCTACCTCGTCGCAACCCACATGGCTAAAGATCGTGATCACTACGGATTTGGTACAGTGACATTTTGAATCAACATTTTTCAGTTTAGCTATCCTCTGCAAGGGTTGTAGTGGATGCTACTGGTTATTTTGTAAATTATTTCACATGGTCACTCCATCGGATCGATATTCACTCACTGACTCTTTTGTCAGACATATTGCACAGAACAATAATAACTAACCTTTCGAGACTTTCTGGGGTACGGCGAACAATACTACAAAAGAAACGCAAAACACGATGGAGGAGCAGACACACAGAATTTGATGATATATTATATTGTAGTCTCTCGGTGGTGCGCAGTTCTTGTAGTATCGAGGCATTGGTTCTGTGTTCTGTCCAGGACACCATCAGCATTCGTCGCCAGTACCGCATTTCTCACCTACTCACTTATATTTAAATTACTCATTGTTGATGGCGAGTGTAAAATATTATAATACAGTTTTTTTTTTATAAAAAAGATTTAATTTATGAAAAATATACCTTACGCTTGTGTAAGTTCTCAGGAAGCACATTTAAGTCCATGCCCCCCTGTAGCATGCCACAATGACATTCCACCAATGAGCGTTATATAAATTTGCCCTTTAAATATTTTCAAAACAATTTTTATAATAATATAATAAAGGTGTGCCCTTGCTTTGTGTCCACCGTGTCCACCACAGATAAAACAACCGTACATAATATGTTTTGTTGAAATAGTAATGTTCTTTAAAATAGAGGAAGCACTCAGTATAATTTTATTTATATATATTCTGGAGGTCAGATAACTTAGATAAGTAGGTACATCCATAGTGTATATCCGTAGTTTGAAAATATATTCCTAAAATGTTTTTTAGTATCAAACAGTGGTTTGGAAATAATATTAAAAAATAATAATCAATTGACCGACATTTAAAACTGAAGGTGGAATTTATCCAAAGTTTGTGCAAAGGTGCTTGTTGTAAATAAATTGTAAATTATTATGTAGCACATATTATGGGATCCCACAGAGTGGAGGCTATATTATCAGTTATCACTCCATCTTCATTTCGATCAGCTATAGGTATCAGTGACGTCCCTAGATAAAATGCCGTCCCTAAGCAACGCCAAAATGCCGCCTCATTTTTTTATACATTATTTTTGTCATCCTTTCATGAGTCCAATATCTACGAAATGTGTTGTATGGATACATTACTAACTAAATATCAGACTAATAAGGACGTCAGAGGGCAACGGAAGTAAACTAGATATCGCGAATCCGACAAATCCAGTGAGCTGAATTTTTTAATGGGAAGATATTTTCGTTATTACTAAGTTTAGGTAGCTATTTCTATATATTCCAAATGATTTTCCTTGATTTTCCGCCCTTCGAGTAACTGCCGCCCCCGGTGAGTGGTGACGTCCGATCGATATCCGTTGACATGATACAAAAAGAAGAAGAAATGTTTTTGTTTATCCACGATGAAATATATGAATTTTAGTTTCAAATAAATTTTACTTCGTGTTTATCTACTAATTTAACTAAGTTTCTGATAAACATAATAGGTAGTTATTAGTTGTCTCTTTTCTTATCTATGTAGTTCCCTCGTGGCTGAAGATCGCGACCGCTTTGAAACACAGTCACACACGGTCACCTTCTGTGTGACCAAGACTCTACTTCTCACGTTTATCCACTCATATAAAGATGCTCACCAGTAGGTTCCTTGATCGCTTCAGCGCGACAAAAAAATACCAGTCCCTCCAGATTTTCTGGTCTACGAGGAACGATATTCAATAGTCTTATCTTGCTCTAGCTCAGTAATTCCCAACATTTTTGTTTGGCTGAACTGTAAA
The DNA here is from genome assembly GCF_057557595.1 of Rhyacophila brunnea. Classification (NCBI taxonomy): domain Eukaryota; kingdom Metazoa; phylum Arthropoda; class Insecta; order Trichoptera; family Rhyacophilidae; genus Rhyacophila; species Rhyacophila brunnea. The sequence goes on from NW_028232859.1 coordinate 7,700,407, forward strand.
ATATTTTCGAGAAATAGCAACTTGTCTGACAGGAGTAACAGTAAACTGCCGGTCATAACTATTTTTTATGGCAAATATTAACTATGCTAACCTGCTAACTACATTGTACTATTTATGCGTGCCTATATAATATAAACCTACACAAAAGTTCAACATTTTTAGCGCTGTAGGCAACAAATTTTTCATCTCCAAGAATCTACTCTTAAAATGTTGTATTGTGCGTATTCTTTCTTAAATTTCATGCGCTCTTAAAAAGTATCACCCCTAAACAACATGCACAATTCCCTCGTACATACCGTCACGGGATGGCAGTGTCAGATTTATAAAAAAGAGAGAATTTTCATTACCTTAGTCAGAGGTCAAATACATAGTGCGTGTAGAGTTGGGTATTTCCAGAGAAAATCTCAATCTTGAGATTCGGGATTTTCCGAAATGATGAAATTTTGAATTCTCAAGATTCATTATTTCCAAAAAAGAATTCTTGAGAATATCGGGAGATTTAAAAAAAAACCTCTAAAATCCGAAAATCTATGTAAAATCAGACAAATTCCAAAAAAATATGATTTTTGTATTTATGTAAGAAGACAATCAAAATAGAAGTAGGAAAACAAAAATAATCCAAAACATTATTAAATTAAAATAGAATTTCAAAAAACACAGACTGTCAACCGCTGGGTCTGACAATCGCGTACGCTTTTGAGACACAAAATTCCCTGATGCAAAAATTGCGCTCATTTTGTGTCGACGTTGGCTTAATTGTGTTAAATGCCCCGATCAGTCTTTGAACGTTTTGTGTTTTCTGTCTACTTATTCCATATAGAAAATCGTTTTTTCAATTAATATTTGATAATAAAGAAATCCCGAATCCTGAGAAAAGATTCTTGAGATCCGGGATTTCCCGAAATGTTAAAAATTTCAATTCTCGAGATTCGGGATGGAAAATCTCGAAAATTTCTCGAGAATTCCCGTCGGGAAATTCCCGAAACCCAACTCCAAGTGCGTGGTATTAGGTGGCGTTGCTACCAAGTGAGTTCTTCAATTTGCATTTATTTACAATTATTTGCTTCCTAAGTAAATCGCTACCTACTATGTACCTGTTTTAATAATAAATATTATGATGCAATAATTTTTAGCCCAGAAAGTTTTCAATATTTCTATAATTTGTTCATTGTTAACGTTTAGTCAAAGTATCAAAAGGGTTTCCAGTTGTCCTTTTTTTCTTAATCAATTGATAATTCTCGTGGAACTTGTTGAGAATCAGTGCTCTAACTAAATATAAGTAGAGTTCCGACAGGTAAAACATGTCATATTTAAATTCTTAGTAACAAATTGTTTGAATTCACGTTTTAAGAATAAAGCGATGAGCGAAAGAGATTATTTTGAAATAGTGTCACAGAGACGTTTTCCATGATTCACTTTGTTTCAAATCAATCGGTGTGAGCATTTCACATTTTCTCGAACTCTTTGTGGTTTTCCAAAACAAAGGATAGGCATGGCGGCATTGGCATCGAGTAAAATCACAGAGTCCCTCGCACTGCGAGGGATTTTTGACTGGCGTGCTATTTCTGTAATTCGTGCCGAAATGAGACGCAAATTTCCCACCTTGAAACGGTGCCAAGTTACACATGTGCGCGTTTTAAACACTTCGACTGTTTTTCAAAGAAAACCCACATACACACGAGGAACACGCGCTAAGAAAAACAAAACTATTCTGGTTGCTTCAACACCACCACGTATCTGAAATTTTGCATAGCCTTCTGTGTAATCAATCTCTTCTGTCATTGGTGGTTTTAGGCAATTTTTTACCATGCAGTTTCGAGTTATACATAGAACATACTCGTATGTATAACTCGAACTATGGATATAGACCAGTGATTCTCACATGAAATTTAACTGTGGCCGCACAATTGACATTGACAGTTCTATGGAAACGTCTGGTGGCCGCACGAAATTTCACTTTTGCTGTGATTGAAAAAAACTAAGCTAAATTTTATTTACTATAAAAATGGACCAATTTAATTATAGACAAGCCATTTAATAAAAGACATTTGAATATTTTAGTACATAATCTACTTATTTAAAAATAATGCAAATGGAAATTCCTCAATACCTACTCTTTTTTTCCAATGCGAAAAATATCAATATTATTAAGCGTGTAATCAGCTCGCCCACGCATCGATACATACAATATCCAATAATATTAGCATACACCGCGGTAGGTACCTACTTGATTTTGCACAATACCGATTTCAATAGCATATTCTTGAGTCATCGAAGGAGGGCGCGGGCAGCGGTGCTCGCAAATGGAAGCCTAATCGGTAGTGCGGATCAGACAGTCAGATTTCAGTATTTTTCCGTTTCTGCATCGAGCGTGAGCACGCGACGCAAATATAACTATAATGATGTATTAACATTGTTAAAATTTATTTCTGCAAGCAATTTATGCAAAGTTTTTTATTTTAATTATTAATATAATTAATTATTTATATTCAATTTTGATGTTAATATTAAAATGTAATCAAAATAAACATTTATTTTAATTTTTAATCAACCGCAGCACTCCCAAATATCTTATTCACGAGCCGCCACTGCGTATAACTAAAGTATTATTTATGATTGTTTGACTTTTTACGAGATTGAACGCACACAATATTAACAATAAATGTCTTAAATTGTATAGGTACATTTAATTGTACTAGATTTATGTTTGACCGATTTTACCAATGTTTTTTGTATATACGAGTATAAAATTTTTATATTAACTATCGAAAAAATGCCAATCCCGGGATCGTCAAATTGTAATCCCGAAATCCTGAGATCAAAAATTTAGCTTGGGATTGGATTCCCTACATACTACATAATAATTACATGTAGGAACTAAGATTAACGTGCATTTATGTACACGCATATCAATCATTGACAATAATATTCACTGTAAAAAAGTGATTTCTTCAATTTAAAAAAAAAATTAACTATAGTTTTGTGAAATATAAGTTACTTAGTAAAATTTAATACGTAAATTTTCCTAGTGTACATGCTCATACAAAACGTGATTATCATTATGTTTTTAAATCGAATATCTTGTAATTTTAATAATATAGCGTTACGTAGTGACAGTTTTCCAACGTTGGTGTATATTTTCAATGAGTGAGTGTTTCCGCGAATTGGAAAGATTTAGGAGTTCATGTCTATTTTGGAAAACAAAGTAAGTAGGTATTTCAGAACAGGTCATTTTCCTGGTTACGTCGCATTTACATACATTCTCTTGTCGAAAATAAATAAAGAAAAAACTTGCCATCTTATAATTTATATTTATTTCATATATAAGCTTATCAAATACGAGATATATTCACTGAACTTTTCTCTCAATAAGTTGATTGTATCACGAGCTGTATGGCATGTTTCACCACCCTATTAGAACCACATATTATCGTCCAGATTAAAATCATCTAATTCATGCCATAAAAATTCAGTAATCATATTTCTGTAGCGTTCTCCATTGACAGTAAGTAACTGCATTGCAATTTTCGTTTTCAATAAAATACGGTCCAGTTACACCTCCAGACCACAAACCAAGCCAAACTGTAATTTTTTGTGGATGTAAAAGTGTTTCAAGAATAGCATGCGGGTTTTCAATACTTCAAATGTGACAATTGTGCTTATTTACGAAGCCATTTAACCAAAAAATGAGCTTCGTCGCTGAAGATGACTTTTTAATGAAATAAGGGTCTGTTCCAAGTTGCTTTAAAGCCCAATCAGCATTGGGCTTTCAAGGCTTTCTGAGCTACGGTCTGAATAATCGTTTATCTTGATTCGACTATTATGAGTAGTGTTTCGTCAGCAAATCTTAAGTTGTTAACAACACGTTGGCCGGTTATTGACACTCCAAAAGTGCTGCCTTGTACCTAGTGTTTTCTCATTATAATGTATTATGCTGCCATGCTAACCAAAAACTCCGTCTTTTTACTTGGCAGGGCAGTATGTACCTATCACATAATATTATAATATATTAAACAGCATAGAAGATAAGGTGCACCCCTGTCTCACCCTTATCTCACTTTGAAATTTGTCGAAAAAAACATAGCCAATCCCGAACCCTGGATGAGCTTTGTGTATACAGAGATTATACTATTATTATACTGATCAAAATAATGAACTGGAACACACGCCCTGATTGAATGTTCCACATTACGAATCTACAGTTCCATTTCACGCAATCAAAGGCCTCACTACAATTTATTAAGGGCGGACATGCTCAGCGTACGCCAAAATGGAGTTTTTATGCTTTTTTCAAAGCATGATCCTGGACATTCCTTAAACGTTGTAGATAATCTATTTACATAATTTTGAAGCCTTATTATCCTATATATTTATTTTAATCATTATTTGACGACTACATAAAGTATTTTTATTACATAAAATAGTATTCTTTTAAACCTCTTGCATATTTCCTCTCCATATTACCTCTATAGTCATATTTCAGTACGTCCATGTGATGTGGTGTTAAGATTTTTATGTTTATTAATTATTAAAAGCATTTATAAAACCATTAGTAAAATTTATGTCGACAATATTATAGTGAAATATTTACAATAAAAAAATATATTGATAATCTCTGTGATCCCAAATTTGACAAGAATTAGGCATTTTATTATTCAAGAAATGGGCAAGATTTACATGTTTAAAGATACTGATTATAAGCTATATCTTTGACCATTCAAATGTGATAAACATTCTACGAATAATGTTTGCTTTATAATAATTATATAATATTTAATATTAAATAATAATAAGGCTTCAAAATTATGTAAATAGATTAGGTATCTACAACGTTTAAGGAATGTCCAGGATCATGTTTTGAAAATAGCATAAAAGCTCCACTTTGATGTACGCTGAGCATGTGGGCCGTTAAGGATAATACCATTAGAACGTTTAGTTCAGCATTTTGTTTTTCAAATTCAAATTTATTTATTTTACATATAATGAACATAACAAATTATAATTTAAAGCTTTCACGACATGACATAAAACAAATAAAAGTAACAGATCAATGTGAGTTAATAATAAAATAAGAAAACAGTTATAATAACAAAAATAAAAGTAAGTGGAAGCACACAGAGTGAACTATTGATAGACCCTATCTTAAAAATTTATATAACATCGTCCACCTAAATTCACTCTCACGTCAGTGTAATATATCAATATCCGAAGTGATTTCATTAAACATGGTTATTGCCCTCCCAATTGGCATCACTAATGGCAGGTTAGTTCTGCACCTTGGGAGGACAAACAACGGATGGATTTATCAGAGACCTGTTCCCTGTTCTCTGACGAAGCCTGCTTGTTATATTGAGATTTGCTTGGCGTTACAGTGTTTCAAGCATTGAATTATGAGTATTATTTTATTGATCTGTGGCATCTGAGAAATGGTAGTTTGAACACTTCCATGTTGAATCTTTTTTATGTAACACCCATGTTTCTGAGGCTATTAAAAAGTAAGTACTGCTAAGAGTTGAATAATTCAATAATTAATAAGTAATTGTGGCGGAGAAATCTTCATTTGAAAAGGACGATCACATCTTCATACCTACAGTATTTAATAATAATAAATGTTATAAATGTGTTCTGTTAAAAGGAGTAGAGCTGACTGACGAGGAAAGTGAGGAGTGGCAAGTCACGACATTCTCTAGTAATTATTATCGTTCCTTCCCGTTTTCCCTTCTACCTGATCATTGCCCACTGAAGAAGGAAGCCGATACATTACACGGTTGGTCCTACTTTTCGCCCCTCCCGTTGTCTATGGATGACCTGTTATTGCCTGTCATTGTCTATTTAGTGCTCATACTGACGCGTCTGTCGTGTTCACTTGTCGGAGTATTCTTAGTTTCAGATTTCTTTCAGATTATTTTAACGTATCTTGGAGACCTTGGAGTTCATCTGATTTAGTGGTTATGTGTTATTAATAATAATTGGAAGTGACGATCAAAGTTAGTAAACTTCTTCTGTGTATAATATCATGATACACTAGGACGTTTGTCAATGTGACAGTCGATTATAAACGACAATAACTAATAACTGATTTATACTCTTCAGTCATTATAGAACATCAAACTCTGTTTGCAAGTACGGTATCAATAAATAGTATGGCAGTGGACAGCTCGTTGCTTGTGCAAAAAGTTATGCGCAGGCTTTATTAATCTAAAGATGGTGGTGACCTGATCCATTGCATCGACTGAGTTGCCATGTGCTCTTCCAATGGCTCTCGGGCAGAACATTTATTTATATGTTTAATCATTTTTACAGATACATAAATAATACCTACGAATAAATGTTAATTATTATTACATATTCAATTTCAGCTAAGTAATAAAATATCGACTTATGAAATCACCCGAAGTTAATTCCGGCCTAATTTCCGAAGGGGAATCAATATTGTTATAGTGGATGTCAGTAGGTAAGGTATGTATGTTCCAAGGCTGAAAAATGTTAGGTATCTACATAGTGTATTATTATTCAGTCGGGAATAAAATAATTTAATTTAAATATAGTATTATAAAAGAATGCTTTATTCTACAAAGGGGACGCATATAATTACTTGCGTGACCCTTTTATTCTAGTCACAAAATAAAGAAACTGTGCCGGAATCTCTTTTTAGAAAACTGCAGAGCAAGAGACATTTTTCTTTTTAAAAATATTGGCAGACACATGGACGTCAAAGTTATTAACACGATATTATTATTATTTGCATCTGAGTGGCGAGTTTAGTTGGAAATTGGCAATGCTTTAGTCGGTTTCAGTTCCTCTGGCATCGTAATAAATTGAGAAATTTTCGCGTGATCGCGCGGGAAAACCCAATCCCGTTGGAGACTGCGTGACCCAAAAACGTGGCTAATAACGATTTATGCCCCCGTCAAAATAATTAAGACGCAATTACAAATGATAATAAAATACAAGTTTTCATTTGTTTTTGAAGTTATACTTCTTTTGGCGCGTTTGGGAAATCAGATCGGAGTGTATTTTTGGCGTGTGACATGTAACAGATAATTTATTTTTTCACACGAAAAAACGCACTCGAATGGATTCGAGCCACCGATTGTTCTGTTACCAGCCCGAACACACTACCTTTATGCCACAATATGATACTGCAATCGTGACAATTATACAGTAGAATATTATAGTTTAGAATTGTTCCGTTGCCTAGACAGCGAATTTATTATTGTCGGCCATTTGGAATTCCTTACGTAAACAAACGACTAAACGTCAGAGTTGGTACTTTAAAAATAAAAACAAAGAGAAAACATTAAGTATATAATTTAGTAATATAAGTTAAAGTGTATAGAAATAAACCAACGGCTTTCCAATAAGCGGTCCCTTTTCTTGAGTGTGTAATTTAACAAGATAATTAAGAGCTAGTCAAAGAATCTAGTTTATCACAAGTTTTGTTTTTATTTTGTTACGCCAAAGAAGTATAACTTCTAACGTACACAGTACACACACCGATTTATTTAGTTCAAAGAATATTATTTAACGTTGCATAAAAAACATTATGCGAGTTGTGTTATGATATGTTATGTAGAAACGGTAATCAATAAATAAAACCATTGGTAGAGTATAACGCTTCATAACGTTTTACTACACTTATACTTACGCCTTTTTGCCTGATTATATTATTGAATGATGAATATATTATTACGTAGTAATACAAAAAAGTAGAAAATATAGGTATTATGTGAAATAAATATTTTTCGAATATATTGCAGCATTGTCACCCTAGAGCCGGAGTGCAAAGGTATGAAGCGTATTTAACCAGAGGGTTGGAGCGGACCCTTTTTTGAGTCGCTCCGCTCCGGGACCTAATACTTGCTCCAGATCCACTCCAGGGTCTGCTCCGCTACGGGTAAAAAGTTTCAATAGGTATTATATGTATACAAATGTTAAACAAAAAAAGATACTTAAGTAATTAGTTTTAAAATAAGGTTTATTATTCGTCATTTTCATTATTAATGTGTCTTCGAAGTGTCAAAAAAAGGTGAGTTATTTATCACTCGGCAGTGTTGCCGTATTTCCAAAAATTAAAGTGATGCATAGTGTCAAATATAATGTTTCCATTGTATTTTATACCGAGAATTTAATATTGATAAAAAAAATCATCCGGAGCAGTGGAGCGCTAAAATTTTACAGTGCTCCGGGTAAAACCCCATTGCTCCACTGCTCCGTGCTCCTGCTCCGAGCTCCGCTCCAACTCTCTGTATTTAACTCTACCTATTAGTTATGTTATAGTCTACTAGTAAACATTGTGTATATCGACGGCCGAGTGGTAACGTGTCTGTTTATGAGGTCGTGAGTCTCATGTTCGCATCCCGGGACTGGAAAATTCACATGGCATGTGTGGTAGGATAACATAATATATCCAAACTCAATAGGTTGAGCAAGTAACTAACACACATTTCTCGTAAAAAAAACTGTAAGAAACCCTTCGCGAGAGGTCACATCACGCGACAAAGGTTCCACATTGGATTGTAGATCCAATTAAAACTATTGATCACAGTAATGCACAATCTTTTATCAGTAGGGCGGATATTTGATCGATTGATTGATTTTCTAATTATTTGCCCGGGAACAACACTGTATCTACAGTGCGAAAACATTTTCTTGGCTACGCTTCTAGGCGCTGTTGTCTACTAAATGGTAGGAGCTTGTTAGTTTACAATGGAAGTGCGGTTAAAATGGGCGGAGCATGTTAGTTCACAGTTTTAACATGTAGCCAAGAAGATGTTTTTGCACTTATAGCGGGTAATACACCTACTCATAAAGTCTTTCCAAAATATAGACGTATTATAATTATTGTATTATAATAATGTATACATACATACCTACCAGATAATCTAGTAGGTAATTAAATAATCTGTTTCATCATTGTATCAGTGTTTCTCAATCGGTGGTCCGCAAACTTTTGGCGTCCAAATACATATTTTGTTAAAAATTCCAATCAAATCTATATGCCGTGCACCTGAAAAAGTGTTTATAGTTTTTGTTCTTAAAATAGATTAATGGTTCTACGTGACAAAATCAAGCGCGATCAGATGTTATTATAATATGTTACCATATAAATAATAATTTCTGCATTAGTGGTCCGCAGGTGTAAAAAGGTTAAGAAACGCTGATCTTGTTAATGTATTATTCGGATATTTTATTTTTTCACGGTTTTAGTCGGTAGACCACAAATAAATAGCTTGTATGTTCGACAGTTCTGTACCACTGGTATATCGGAGCTGTTCAATGGGAGATAGGTATTGATTAAGACCATAATATACCAATAATATAATGTTGCATTTTTAAATATATATGTAGGTACTTAAACTCTACACATATCTGTATCTCGTTCTTTAAGGGTTAATGCGCCTGTTTTGGTGGCTAAAAGATCTAATTCTGGATCTAATGTTGGAATTCGGCCAAAAACAGCCACTGGTGCCTAATGCGTTATTATTCTATTTTTTTATCAGGAAAATATTTAAATGTTCGTAGGACACCTTGCATTGTATAGGTACCTATACACTTTTTGATATATCGATAGAAGAAAGAAATCCATTACCATTTTACGCATTGCGGCATTTATATACCTACTTCTACTATGTAGGTGCATAATATTAATAGGTCCAGCGTTGCCAGGTAATTATTTTACCTAATCAGGATTTTTACCATGTGAAATAAAAGAAATCGGGACTTAAGAGAAAAAAGCGGGACAACCTAAAAACGCATACCTAGTTCAGTGACGTCCCTAGACAAGCCAAAATGTCGCCCCATGTTTTTATACTTACAGTATTTTGTATCATCCGTGCACGTGTCGTTTCTGGTCACCATGGACGTCGAAGGGCAACGGAAGTAAACTAGAGATCGCGAACTCGACATAAAAATTACAGTCCTGTTAAACCTTTATGTTAATTAATATCTACATTTTGTTTCCAACCAGTGAGCTGATTTTTTAAATGGAAAGTTATTAAGTACTAAGTTTAGGTATCGTAGCTATTTCTATATATACCAAATGATTCTCCTCGATTTGCCGCCCTTCGAGTAACTGCTGCCCCCAAGCAACGCTCAATCTGCCTACCCCCACGGGACGTCACTGACCTAGTTCCATATTTCAAATGTTTATTTCTATAATATCAACGATAAAATGACACAACACAAACTACAAAATTCTTTAACTATCAAAATAATAATATTTTTTCCCGATACTCGCCTATTTGTACTTGGCTGAATTAAGCTTTCTGCGAATTGTTATCTCCAGAAAATGAATGATTATTAGTTTTAAGGCTTTCCATTTATTGTTAAATCTTTTCAATAAAAGAAATCTGAACTACCTTGAAATTTTATTTAAAATAATTAAGCTTTCTGCGAATTGTTATCTCCAGAAAATGAATGATTATTAGTTTTAAGGCTTTCCATTTATTGTTAAATCTTTTCAATAAAAGAAATCTGAACTACCTTGAAATTTTATTTTAAAAAAATTTAAATTTTCTGCGAATTGTTACCTATCTCCAGAAAATAAATGATTATTAATTTTAAGGCTTTTCATTTATTGTTAAATTCTGTCAATAAAAGAAATCTGAACTACCTTGCAATTTTATTTAAAAAAATTAAACTTTCTGTCAAAAGCGGACACGTACGGCCGTTTGCGTATCAAACACGGACAAACGCAAAAGTATGTGTCAAAAACGGACGTAAGCAATTTTGAACGATTATATTTGATATTTACAAAATGAATATCTTAGATTTAACTTAATAAATGTGATTCTATACCTCTAAGCATTACTCAAGTATTTTTTTTATATATATTATGTTTCAATATTTATATGAAATGAAAAATCGCCTCTCCTGCAAATTATTGCAGATGGCTCATGTCCCACTTTGATACCAAGGTACTCATATCTACTTACTGAAGAGTTTCTGTACAAAATTCTGTACAAAATTCAGTAAGTACATGAGTAAATCATGTTGAATTATTGAACAAGTAATTCCAATTTTATCCAACTCAATAGTAACATCTTGTATCTGACATTTTAAATTCATCTAAAAAATACCTGTTCGGTATAGCAATTTAGAATTAGATGTTGGATGTTGGTGTTCTTAAAATAAATGAAATTAGCTTAACCTAAACGTTTTATTTGTATTTGTTGAAGAATCGTGAACAGCTGTCCCGGGCGCGACAATATTTTTTTGCTTAAAAATTGCAAAAATAACGTCTGGTAACGCTGGTAGGCACCGATAGTGATGTACCCGCATTATGACGTTATAGCGCCTGTACACATGCATGGAATTACTGTCGGCAATAGTGCTTATTTTAAACTATCATTACAATAACCTTACTGTTTACACGTAAAAGTGCTGACTGTCTCTCCAATCGCATTCTTCAAGAGTGAGCGAGGCGCGATGTTGTCATTTTATGGTACTATCTGACAGGTCGTATTGAAAATCGGTTAAGCTTAAAATTAGTACCTAGTTCGTTTTTTACCGTCATGTTCGCCACTATCGTTGTACTGCGCAGACGCAGATTGAAAATAATCTTACATACGCGTTGAAATTCGGAGCCTTCCAAACTTGTTTGATTCATGCACGCAATCTTGCCAACTGCAGGATAATACATGTTTCTGGCAATAAATTTTCTTACTGTGCACAGTAAATCTATACACATGTAAACGGGGTATTAGGTTGCACAGAAAGGGCGGAAAATTTTAAGCGGCGGGAAATTGAAAAAGGTATACGATTTGGTAACATTTTAGAGAGAGCAGGTTTTGTTATGATTGTACTTACAATTAATCTTAAATTCGTTTTATCAAAATAGTCACAAGACTTATAGTCAAGCTACCCTTTCGTCACTAACCCCTTCATTATTATGGATCGTGTATAAAAGTGAATTTGGTGGTAGGTAATTAAAAATGACGTCTGAGTTAGGAGACCCCACCGATTGTTTCTTCTTTTTAACACTACAATAGGCCATGAGGCAATTATAGAAACTCAACGGCAACCATTGTGGATGGAATTTATTTATGGTAAAAAACCTGACAGCACGGAAAAAATATTTAGAATGGAAAACTAAAGAAATAGGTCTCGACTTGAACGGAGTTTATGTGTTGAAAACCCATAATAATAAGTGCTAAGGTAAGTAAAAATTATTTTTACGTACCTTAGCACCGCACCCTTTATTACAAAATCTGTAATAATTATTATATTATTTTAGTTACCACGGTAACTACAACCAAAGAAGTTAGAAAACAAATAATATGTGTACTTTATTTATAAAACTATGTTTTGTCAGCTCTCTCAGCGTTTCCGTGGTGTAGTGGTTATCACATCCGCCTAACACGCGGAAGGCCCCCGGTTCGATCCCGGGCGGAAACATTATTTTTGAATTTATCAAACATTAATAAGATCGTGCGTAATATTTTTTGACGTAGGAAGGAATCAGAACTGATCAGAACGTCACTATGTTGACTGATTTGAAAAATATTTATTTTAGAAAATTTTATTTGGTTGACAAAATTGATAAGATAACTGAGTTATCATAAAAAATCGGTATCAAGAATGCATTGTGAGACAGTTATAATTAAATTATGAGACAAGAATCGCGAAAGGTTTGGCAAATATAATCTGATATGAGTATAATATTAATATTTTAGTCAATACAGGTTACACAATATAATAGGTACAGCAGTAAAAATAAGCCTATGGTAATTTTATTGACTTTTCGTAAGAAAGTTATTGACATCTATTAAAATTAGTTGAAAATAAAAATGACTGTCAAAATTGTTTTTTAGTAGTAATGCGGTAAGTCAATAGATGACATTGTTGACAAGAAAACAAAAAAATCTACCATTGCAAACAACAAAATGACTTTTTTCATATTATGCCTACAATCTGCAATATTTTATTGAAATGACATTGACTACGATTTTAGCTGTTTATGGGTTTGATCATTATACAGTAGGACCTCGGTTATCTGGATTTATTTTTCATCAGTCTCATTTTGATTATAAGAACAAGGTACCTACCTATCTACCTACTAGCGTAATACAGAGTTGTCGACGCTTCTAACAATAAAAACATGTTGTATGTTCTTTCTCTCGTACACTTAGGTATTCTAATAAGAATAATAATATTAAATGTTTTTCCTCAATGAACTTAGGTTGCCAAAATCGATCTAAAAGTTAGGTCCGTACTTAGAAACTTAAGCGCCTAAGTATGGTTCTGCATCATGCTCTTACAATTTAAAAATGTATAATTAGTACAAAAAGTTGAGTTTTCCAAAGATTGCTATTATCTAAAAAGGTTTATTTTGTAAGTAGGTACTTAAAGTAGATTGTGATCGAGAAATCTCATCTCAAGAAATAATCATAAAAGGTGAATCTGAGAATAGGAAAATAATAACAAAAGGATATCTTTGAGAATGTTGACGAATTGAACGGTGTCCTGGCGGTGGGTAGGACGGAAGAGCTTGGGAAAATTGTAAAGTTCTTTAACAGAATTGGAGTAAGGGCCTGATCTGGCGAATCGTCTTCTAGATGAGAAGATGCGATATGACAGCAAGTCGCAGTCAAAAGCCTCAGTAAAATCATAAAAAAATAAAAATATTTTGAAACAGAAAGCCGCTGACTTTTATCTGAAATGTAAACACTTAAAACCATGAAGACAATGCCGCTGTTAACCAAGTGATTCTGGACAATCTGTGTCATTGGTAAAAATGTTTTATTTTTTACATTTAGATATTTCTTAAAACTCGACAAATTTACCTGCATATTTAGAATAAAGAGTTTAAATTGAAGTGTTTCAACACCTACACATGTTTTGAAAAAAATATTTAAATTAATCATAATAATATATTATGAAGTTGTAGCAGTTTTAGTACTCTTATTAAATTTACTACAAAATTTAATCTGGCTGTTGGCCCACTTTTACCTCCTTTTCTGTCTGTTCTGTGCAATGACATTAATATGGACGAATCATCTGGAAAAGAAAATGACAATCACTTTATCGTCGGGTCTGCCGAATGGCATAATCTGTTCTAACGCCATTACAATAAAGGTGATATTGCTATAAATTCCTGATGCTTTTTGTTGGGTTTGCCGAATGGTTCGGTTCGAACGGGTTCGCTCAAATGAACATTGACATTAGAAACACTGCTCTAACGCCATTACAATAAAGGTCATATTGCTATAAATTCCCGATGCGTAACATCGCATAATGGAAATTGCGTGACGTCTACCTATACATGCGAATTTACTTGATAGCTACTGTATTGAGTGCGTCGTCCATTAATAATGTCATTGTTTCTGTGGGTTAAATTCCCTGAAATTCCAGAAATGCAGTATTTCTATAACTTCCTCTATTTTTCACAATAATTATTATTGAAACGCAAAATGTATATGAAATTATTTTGTTTCATTTTTATTGTTATATAAATTGAAAACATAGTACATAATAATTGTAATATAAATAAATATGGTTTAAAGGAAGAATTTTCTTCGGCTCGTTTCTAATTGATGTCGTCTTCCTTGTATAAGCCACTCATAGTCTCCATGTTTTGAATCAAAAGTCCCTTGCTGCACGGAAATCAACTTTAATGTGAACCTGGGTCCCAGCTCTCGCAGTTTTGCCCGTTTAGCATCTTTAGTGAACTCATATCTGTAGTAACAAATAATTATACAGTTAATTACCATACAACCAATGACATTAATATGGACGAATCATCTGGAAAATAAAATGACACTCACTTTGTGTCGGGTCTGCCGGATATCGAAATTCATATTTTAATATCGGTATCCTACACTCAAATGAACATTCTGCTTGCAAGCGGTCTGGCGACACCGCTGGGTCTGCCCATACAAAATTTCTGACTGTCAGGTTTCGACTCCGCCGTTATTGTTGTGTTACAAAATGCCAATGTGCCTAGTTAAAAATTGTAAAAAAAAAATCTACTAAGCACTCCAAGAAATGGGATATCACTTTTCATGTGTTAGTATTATTTATTATTGATAAAATGCCATTTTAAGATATTGATGAATGTTTGTTCAATGCAATTGAATGACAGAAGCCATTGGACAGACGCCTGTGATGCGCTGGGCTCACATGCGTCTAATCTCCGAGAAGTCGTAAGTAACCTAGAATCTGTTTCTAACGTAATGGGTAATGGACACTAATACGCCATTACAATAAAGGTTATATTACTATAAATTCTCGAAGCTTGTATCGCATAATGGAAATGGATACGTCATATGTTCACGTGACGTCTACCTATACATCTGTGAATGACTTTCATGCTCAATTTCTCGTGCGCGCCGATATGAAGTGAGTTGTCCATTTAATATGTCATTGCATACAACGAACTGAAACAGTTTTTTTCAATCCGTGTTTGAAGTTAGAGGGCACCACTGGCGGCTCCCTGCTTAGGTCATTCGGTCATTGACCTGCCAAAATAAATACCTTACAATCGACATAATAATTTTAATAATATGTGCAATGTCATATATAATAATATTAATAATAATCGGTGGATTTGAAATTATAGGGCGCGCGATATTGTGTCGACGCTGTCTATTGGGCTTTTTTTTGTTTGGGCGATAATTCCCCGAACAAAAATATTGTGTTCGCCGGCAGTCTGAAAATTGACCCAAATTGAATATTTTTATAAAATTTTCTCTCTCGTTTCTCATACATAAGACAGAGATCGATATAACACAAAATACGAGATCGAAGCTTGTAACGGTGCGTGAATTACTGTAATATCGGCAATGCCCGAGTGTGAGACAAAAGATTTTTTCACCTAATTAAATGAAACAGAATGATTACACTGACTAGATAATTGGTCTCAAGACGCAACTGTGTATGCGGTTCGGATTCGTTGACAGGTTTTGACGAATGCCTTTGGTTATTTTAATCATATGTAAGGAGTTTTTGGTGCAGTTATTGCATATATACACACGTTTGGTTTTTAGTGATTTATAACATTTTTGTGAAGCAGTTAGTACGCACGCAGTAGCAATTGAAGTCTGTGATACAATTATAATGGAAATGGAAGCACGATCCAACGATCATCTCATTATATCCGATTTGTTCAATAAAGAAAATTACACTGATTTTAAAAATAATTTTCCCACACGTCAAGTAAATTTGGTAAAACTGTCAGAAGAAATAAACATAATCAAGTTAAAAAATGAATTATTGGTGTTTTATCAACGAGATGATTTGCATGGCGCTAATAGTGCAGTTTCTCTTCTACATTTTTTACTCAGCAATAATTTCAACGAAACATTTTCCGAGTCGATCAAAGTTCTCCAATTTATTTGCGTCATACCAATGACAACAGTTGAAAGTGAAAGATGTTTTTCCACTCTCAAAAGAATAAAAACCTTTCTACGCAATAGGGCCAGGATAGACTGACCGCTCTTGCAATGCTCAGTATTGAAAAAAAATATGTGGGAAAAATAGACAATTTTTA
Source organism: Rhyacophila brunnea (assembly GCF_057557595.1). Classification (NCBI taxonomy): domain Eukaryota; kingdom Metazoa; phylum Arthropoda; class Insecta; order Trichoptera; family Rhyacophilidae; genus Rhyacophila; species Rhyacophila brunnea. Next base: position 7,716,899 of record NW_028232859.1, read on the forward strand.
TAATCTTGTGATTGATGATTTTTCAAAAAGCAAAGAAAGAAAAGTGGACCTAATTTACAAAAAATTATAACGCGTTGTGCGCAATTTCGGTTAACGATGGGTTGGCGTTATGAAAAACGGACATTTTTTGAAGGGTAAGTAGGTACCTACCTATAACAATTTCAGCACTTATTCTATAATGTATAAAAAGTCAATTTGCAATACGTCTTTTCAGTATACAACGAAAAGGCAAATTAAAATAATATATTCAAAATTGACCTGCTAGTTTTTTCCGGATTAAGCCGTCAATTGAGGGCACGATGATTTAACCTATTGGATTTTAAATAAATTCAAATGAATTTGACACGTAGATATAAGGCAATCAGGGGTCTTCATTGGTCGGCTAATTGGTATTAGGCGGTATGCATCCAATGATGTTGTCCCATTGGTATGGAGCGGTTTGCAGTCAATGTGGTTTAATATCGCTAACATGATTCAAAACTGAAAGTGGAGTATTACGCACAATGGTGTCTCCATGAGTGCAGCAAAAAACATTCTAAGCTCATTGCATAGACCCAACCGGTTTTCCACGTTAAAAATAGAATGATATGACACATTGCTCGAAACACCCTCGATCCACAATGAAATAATAAAAAGTGGTAGGTATAATAGAATCGGTGATAGTGATAGAAAAACAATGTACGTAAAATTTTCAAGTTAAAAATGTGTAAAAAGGTACTGATTTCAGGCTATAAATAACTATACCTGTGATGTCTGAAGAAAATGTAGTCCCTTTGATTGTGGAAAGTGACCACACGACGGCCTTTAAATTCTGGGTCATAATGAAATAGAGCCCCCAACATTCGGCCCACTGTATGGCCAAGACGTGTGGTGAAATTGTTTAATACAACCTAAAAACAACAAAATTATTTAATTATTTTAATACAGATTTATTTTTTAAAGTGGGTTTATTTACCTGTTATATGACCATTGACACAGGGATAAAACTACTGTATGAAAATAATATAATAATTATAAAATGATAAGTTTATTCTAAGTGTAATAATACCAGATATATAACTATTATTTATTAATTTAACTATTCCAAAAGGATTCATTCAAAAGGTAATTATACTTTTTTGGTGACTGTAGCGTAGCTATGAATGTTTTTACCTCTGGTCGATGTGTGGTGATTTCTCTATAGTTTTTCTTCATCTCCTTTGTGATTTTACAATTAGTAAGTTTGAAATGTGCAGTAGGTCCTTCTGGCAGATGTATAAGAAGGAATCCGTTGGGTTGTTTTTGATCTTCGTTAATAATTATAAGGTCAGTGTATTGCTCTGCTACGGCTGACTTGATAATCTTTTTAACAGCTGATCTGAAATGAAAACAAAAATTATTTGCCTACTAAAATTACTTTAGACTAAGGCCCTCCTCCCACGGAGTAACTGAAATCCGACGGAACTGAAACTAAAATGCCAACCAGTATCTAGCTAATGTATTTCAATGGCGGCTCGCTGACGGCGAGACTGGAATCTCTCAGTTTCAAAACGGTCGCGTCAAGTTTCCTCATTTTCATGTTGTCTCAAGTTTCTAGTCACCGTAAAACAGTGGTACCAATGTCAGTAGATTTGGTGAAAAATCATATTTCCTTACCAAAATTGGTAGCACTGCGTAACAAGCGTCATGCTATAAAAACCATAACAACCAAAGACATCAAAAGTACAAGATAAGCAAAATTGAAATAACCTAATTGTATTCAAGTAAACGCAGCAACGCGCGTGTTGTCAGTTTTTGTACAAAACAGCTGATGGTCCAGTTTGACAGTTTGAGGTTATGTGATTATTATTTCAAGTGCGTTTCAGTAGCGCCGTGTGCGAGGCATCACATTGGTCAGTTTATGAGTTCCATCAGATTTCAGTTGCGCCATGGGAGGAAGGCCTAATACCTAATAACAAATGCTTGTAAGGAATGTGGTGGTTTTTAATGAGCATATTGGAAAGACCAAATACAATGAGAAAACAGACATTAAGGAGAATTAAATGAAAAATCGCTATATTAATTCATAAACCAATAAAATATTTTTATTGTTTTATTTATATTATACAATAATGTATGTCTTTCTTGTTTCTGTTCATGTATTTTGATATCTGAATGTGGCAATACACCCAAAAAGTTTGTGGACTCCTATTTTAAATAATTAAAATGTATTTTTATATATTATTATATAGCTAAATTATCTGACAAAAGGAAGCTGAGAAGATTACAATAATTATTCTTCTCTATTTGTTATGGTCAATGTTGGCATTAATTTTAAACGAGTATTTATTGTTTTCCAATATGTCATTGGATAAACTGAGTTGTCTACGAAGTAATAACATCAAAATGCAAACACAATCAGTGCATCATTTGTGATTGTAATTACCTTTTTCTGAACCTGTATTCTGAGTTAGGAATGATTCGAGTGAGTTCTTTGCCAAATATTCTTGTCTTACGCAGTGGATTGTCAGAGAAAGTGATGAGGACTTTTGGTTCATAAGATTTTTCATAATACGATGACATTTCGTCAACTTCCATATCTTTTTTGGCCTGTAAAAATAAGAAGTTTCTTTAATATTTATGTGTTACATATATATATACAGTCGAACATGGTTATTACGAGGAATAAGGACCGACTGAATTTGCTCGTTATAAGCATTACTCGTTATATTGTTAAATGACATTTTTCGCGCCACATTCTATTTAAGCATGGAACATAAAAAATCTGAAAAAAAGCCATCGTAAAAATCCCCGAAACAAGTATGGCATTCATAAACTACAAAAGAAGTTGTTTATTGTAATGAAGTGCTGAACCGCCGGCGCTGGTAGGTACCTACCGACTTCACAAAGCTTGGATTTTTTACATGCAATTCAATTTCAATCATATTATGCGTGGATACTTTTTCAATGTTGTCAACGAAAACACCATACTTAACTAGTGTTATAAACGTAATCCAATCCCGGCGGCATCAGTCTAGTTAACTGCCCGGTCTGATTTTAATGCTTAGGGTCGAAAATGTTGTGTTTAAACGATCGACAAATTAACAATTTTGCTCGGTATACCTGAGAAGTAGATCGCTATAAAAGTGAATAAATGTATGGAGAAAATCATAAACTAAAATGTCAACGAATGTTTCCTCATTACATCCGAGATCTCGCTATTTCCGTGATCGTAATAACCAAGTTCGACTGCATAAAAAAAAATAGAATTAACATGATGTATATTCTTAAACATTATCTGTTTCCTAGGTTTATAAGACCCCTCGGTAATGCAGGATCAGGTAATATTATCCTAAATAGTGCTATAAACGCTTACCCGCGACTTTTTGTCAGTGTCATGTATATTTTCAGAAGAATATTTCATTTTAGAGAAAATCTTGAGAAATATGTTCATTTGGTAAGTATTACAAATTATGTAATTGATTAATTTTATTCCAAAAATAGCTGGTCTACAGAGGTACCTAGTAAAATTTTCCTGGCAGTGAAAAGGTTCTCAATGTGTCAGAATTATTTCACATTCTGGGGATATAAGCCCTTGTTTATGAGAAAATTGTGTTCCTATAAATTGGCTATCGGTGGTTATGGTTGCAATAACACTCGCAGAAGATTTTTTACAAAAAAAATTGATTTATGGAAATTTCGATAAAAAAAATCCCACACAGGTACTGTTAGGGAAGTTGATAGTTAGAACTTTGCAGTCTAATATGTTCACACTGGGTTTTCATTGGGGGTTCCGAGTTAGATTTCTGGTGAGGTCACTATATATATATTATATATACCAATGTGATTTTCTTAATCCTTTCAACGAGGACGGCACAGCTGTTGTGTCTCATTAGGGGGCCATTAGATATAATTAGCATGTTATTTAAATGTGGTAATTAAATAGTAATTAAATGCTCCGCGGTGAAAAGGTTAAGGCTGAGTATTTATGTTTCACTTCTACTACGACCACACTACTGTTGTTGGGCTTCGTGGGTTTTGTACATATAATATATACCCTTACAGTATAAGAAATACTCCAATATTATGTTTGAACCTAGCTTACTCAAAAATAACCAGAATGGACTAGGTTCACTATGCTTGTGAACCACTCAATATTATAAATAATAAAATTATAATATAACATAAAACATTAGTTTATGTTGTTAATTTAATTTGGTGACAGCATCCAACTCTAAAAGTTTCTGCAGTCTTTAACAATAAGATTTTGATGCATAGGTGTTTACTTGAATAATATATCTTACCTACATAAGTCTTTAATCAAGTAATTAATATTGGAGATAAAAATCATTAGGGCCAATGTGTGATATTAAACAAAACATTATCTAAAATATCATTCAACCAACCTCCTCATGTTCTTGTGCCTCAATGTTATCAATCATTGTTTCATCTTTCTCTCTTAAACTTTCAATCGTGTGCGGTTTCTGTGGTTCAATGCCATCTTGTCTACGTTGCAAACGAGCCTGTTTCTTCTCCTTCCTCTTTTCCTTCATCAATTTTAAGCCCTTAGCACTCCTCACATGTTTGTTTTTAATGTGATTGAAATTGGTATCGGATGGCATGAGAGGTGTCACGAATGGTTTTTCATCTGGATCGAATTCAACGTCGCTCAAAGCATCGTGATCCACAACTATGTCTTTCCTATCCATCGAGTCATCAAGATTATCTTTGTCGTCATTGGTTTCGTCTAAGTCTTCTTTGTCGTCATTGGTTTCGTCCAAATCTTCTTTGACATCCATTGATTCGTCTAAATTCGATTCAACCGCATCTCTTTCCTGACGTTTAGTGATTGTTAAGCTGGAATTAAAACATGATAAATAAAACGATCCACGGTTAAGACAATGCACCCAATTTTAATATTCAAATAAAGTATACTGACCCGGCTCTCAAGGGCGCCATGATTGCAAGTATTTGAAACTTATTGATATTATTAATTTATGCTGCCTATTATTCGAGGTTAAGTAGAAACACATGCCATCAATGTCAATTTTACCCATAGACCATGAACATGATCATAGAGTAAAGAGTAATAGTGTTGCCATGTTTTGTCAACAATATCATGTTTGTCAAAACATATATAATTTAAATTTGAGGAATATTCGCACAATTCAATAGACTGTTTTCACAAAACACTGATAACATTTAAAAAGATGTTCGTCACATCGGAAATGGATGATATTCACAAATCGCACAACACTGTCAAATTAATGATCGATTTGCACTAAGAAAAGAGTAGTCTTCATGTATCAATGTACTATTATAACCAAAGAGATTGGACGCCTCCCGCAGTCTAATCTTTTTGATTGTAACTAATTAATCGTAAATGAATACAAACACCAAGAAAAATAGATATAATGATTTTAAACAATATTTTGAGAGAACATTTAAGTATGTCAGGTACTTACTTACATACTTTCAGATTCAAATAATATTATATTTAAAAGTAACGTTAAGTAATTGAAAGTTATATCGATGAACCGAAAAATATATAGGTGCTTAGTGTTATTTGGTTATAGAATTACCTACATCAAAATTTGATGTAGGTAATTCTATATTATTTAATAATATAGGAACATTAGAACGAAATTTGCCTAAAAAAATCGGTGTAGGTATGTATTTATGTACGCGCGTTAGAAGTTATACTTCTTTGGCGTAACAAAACAAAAAGAAAACTTGTGATAAACTAGATTCTTTGACTAGCTCTTAATTATCTTGTTAAGTTACACACTCAAGAAAAGTACCGTTTATTGGAACGCCGTTGGTTTATTTCTATACACTTATATTACTAACTGATGTTTAATCGTTTGTTTACGTAAGGAATTGCAAATGGCCGACAATAATAAAATCGCTGCCCAGGCAACGGAACAATTCTAAACTATAATATCGTCGCCCCAAAAATAAAAGGGCACTTGTGCATAAATTGAGTTTTGAGAAAAACGCATTTTAAGTGTTTTTGGAGTGAAAAAAAATCGTGGAGAGGTTATCAATTAATATTTTGAAATGAAGTTTGGAACACATGTGACCTAATTACTCAAGATTGAAATGCATTTTTTTATAATTTGTCAATTTTTTATTTTTAAGTCACATGATACGTCTTTTTCCTATATGCATTTATGAATAGCTTTCTTTATCTTCATCTTTTGATTTGCGAGCGTCCACTTTACGCTTATTGTGCTCTTCCAAAATATTTATTTGGCCTCTTTGTCCGCTGCCAACATGTTTTTAAATTTTTCACAAATTTCACAAGTGCCCTTTTTCTGCAACGAAATTATTTTTTTTTCTACTAAGAGCCTTACTCACTTTTAAATAATTACACTTGTTACCTTTTTCCTATATTATTTTTGTAAACATTGCACACAGTTCCTAAAATCGTGTACATGTTACCTTTTTCCTCTGCATTAAATGGAGATCAGTTTACAAATACAAAAGTAACCTTTATTTTCTTTGCTCAAAATTGCACATGGGCCCTTTTGCTTTTGGGGTGACGATATTATTATACTGTATAATCGTCACTATCACAGTATCATACTGTGGCGTAAAGGTAGTGCGTTCGACTGATAACCAAACAATCGGTGGTTCGAATCCAATCGAGTGCGTTTTTTTTCGTGTGAAAAAATAAATTATGTGCTACATGTCACACGCCAAAAATACACTGATCTGATTTCCCAAACGCGCCAAAAGAAGTATAACTTCAAAAATGAGACGATAATCACCACACGCGATTTTTTTTGAAAATGCTGAAAAGTATTGGACATTCAACGCGTTTTTTTTTGGCCGAAATACTATAATTTTGGAGGCCCTGTACTATAATTCCACTTTCAAAATACGGCAACACTGGCGCGCGATTCAAACAGCTGAATGTCGTGCGTTCTTTTCATAAAATTTATTTCATTATCAAAGAGATTAAAGACTGTGCATTTATTTATGTACGAAGTAGTTGGTATTACTGGAAGCTGCTAGGTTCACAATCAAAGACATTGCACGGTGCATATGCAATTATATATTTACATTAAACGTACCTAATGTTTATTCTTGATGAGTATTTGCCCGCTATTTCTTATACATTGCGATCTGTCATTTATTATTATTATAGTTGTTTTTTTCTCTCTTCAAACGCGTGCTATGAAAAATCATCTCGTGTGCCATAGGTTCGCCACCCCTGATCTATAGATACATATATCTTCACAAATCGTTTTTAGAAGACGTACAGACCTACAAACGTATCTGAAGAATGGGATGGGGGAGCCACTGTCGGAAACTACCCAATCAAGACTCGTAACTGGACAAAATCTGACATTTTCAAAATGGCGTCCTATGGTAGTTCCATTTTTGGCCATTCTACAGATAAGTTTTTAGGTCTGTAAGCTCGACACAGGATAACAAGTATTGAAGTGTTAGCATGTGGCGCCCTCACTCAGCGGACAACTTATACTGGTGGATTTATACCGTTGGGCAGTAGTGCAGTGGTACTGGATAGCCTGGTTTTTTTTTCTAATTGGTATTTTTCTCACACATTTTATATTCTAATTGAATCCAAAAGATATCGCTTATATTTTAAATTAAAAAACCTAACCTAGCCTAACAATACAAACAATAAATATTCAAATTGATGATTAAAATTTTCCCGCTTTTTGTACTATGCGATTATTGCTGATATAATAAAATTATTGTTTCAAAAATGGTTTTGCTGTATGAAAAGTTTCCTCATCTTTAGTTTACTTACTTCATTAATTTTGAGAATTATATAAAAATAGAAATACAACAACATAATTATTACAATATTCACTGTCGACATACTTACTAGAGGTGGGAAAACTGGTCGATTTTGAAGACTAAGTATACTTACTACCAGTATTAAAAAATACTTAGTATCGAAACTTGTTCCAAAATACTTACTAGTATTTGAAATATTGGCTATAATAGAATCGTTAAAAATACATCCGCTTTTCGAAAAGTCCCATTTTCGAGACAGGTACAGCTGGAACTATGGCACTGGTCACTCCTGTTTCAGTAGAAAATACTGAAGCATTAAAAGCACTGGTTTCATTTATCTGTAAAGCATTTTCATTTACAGGTGGAGCTATATTTTGCCTGGCAAATTCAATATGAATAGTTGGGTGCTTGCGCTGTAAAAGTTTCTTCAAATTTGACATTGACTTGTATGATTTTTTTATTTTACAAACATTACAGATGGCATAATATGTAACTATTTCTTTGGAACGATTCCACACGAAACTTAACCTTTTAGTAGCCATTTTTACACAAATTGTTTATTAAGTATAATATAATTTTTATCCATTTATACAATCACGCATACAATTTGAATTCAGTTTATGTTTATAAGTTCCAATTATAACACTAAAAAATCGAGAAACTCGACGTGACAAAACCAGATAAACGCGTAGTCAGTTAGCATTATCAGAACTCCGCTATTCCGGCATGCGACTGACGTCAACTCGATGTAAATGTCATACTCAACTTAAACTAAAACTAATTCCGTAGTATTATACTAAACATACGCGAGTCGCAAAGTCCGAGGCGATGATTTCATACGTAGCAAGACTACGAACTAGCTAGCGGACGGCGAGATCTCATACCATGCGTCGAACTCCTGGACTCGATAAAGTCTCATACTCAACTGAAACTAAAACTCTTAAAACTAAAACTAAGGCGAACTCAAATAGTATACTATAAAACGAACATGTGACCATTTCTGTCCTTCACTGTACCAACTTTACAACAGAGGAGAAAGGGAGAACAATGACAGTTGAGTATAATATCACGGCTAGACATACGTGTATCATGATATCTCGCTCGCGCGCATTTAATATCAATATCGTTGAAAATCAACCAGCATCACCGAATGGCGAGTCACGGCGATGATATCATCGAATGCGTTCAAATTCGAACATCTAATACGTTTCAAGTTTCTAGAAACAAGTTTATTGGGCCACAAATACTTAGTATGGGTAGTTTCATCCGAAACTTAAGTACACAAACTGGTGACAGTATTTCCAACTCACCTCTAATACTTACGTATATAATAATAATTGTATAATTGTTTGGGTCAGATAAAAGGAATGTACCAACTCTAGATAATATTAATATTATTATTATGAATCTTTGACAAATTTAATGATAAGTAATACATGTCAAAATACACTGTCTCTTATAAAAATTAAAAAGAAAATGCAATTCCTTTGGATCTAGGACCTAAGTAGGTAGTAACAAGCCGCCCTGTGGGTCTGGACGGATACGGGGGATTCGCAGAAGAGGGGTGTGGAATGTTTTTTTTGAGGGGGTTGATTTCAGGAGTAAAATGTCTCTCTCCTCACCAACACATAACAGTACCCGAAATGAAGTACTCCATCATCATGCACGTGAGTTCTAAAAGGTATTATGTATTACCTATACCAGATTCATAAAGAAACACCGTGCATAGATTATAAAATTCATTATTTATTCTATGCCTTCATTGTACATGCCACTTAAATTACTAAAGTATAAAAATTTGAACAGTACCTCAACAAACAAATATCATTTATATCGGTTATACCTAATGGAAATATTTTTCATTTTTAAATACAGGTATACATCTAGTTGCAATCACAGTAAACGCAACAAAACATCTTGTGCATTATGAAAGAAATTAAGAGTTAGGATTTGTCCTACTAAAAAGAATAGGTCTCCTATAATAAGGAGAGTACTCAGTTTTTAATGAACAATTTTAATTCAATTGCTTTGTGAAAAATGTGACAGTTTTTAGATCTTGGCACAAATTTCAGACACTGTCTCAAAGACATTAATGTAATATTGTTAACAATAAATAATCTGAATATTATATAATATTAATCTTGATAAATTTTGAATTCTAGATTCTCATCATAATGTATTTATATAAAAATTTAGGCATTTTTTTTTTAAAACTAATAATATATTTTTTCAAGATACCAAAAAGAACACCAGTTACTTATATTATTACAGTCGAACTTAGTTATTACGAGGAAGATGCGACCGACTGAATTTGCTCGTTATAAGCGTTACTCGTTATATCAGAGAATAGGTATTTTTAAATGAGCGGTCACATAGCACAAAAAGTCGCAATTTAAACAAAAATACACAATTAGAATTTTTCCCCGAGACAAGCATGGCATTCATAAACTACAAAAGAAGTTGTTTATTGTAATGAACGCTGGTAGGTACCTACTGACTTCACAAACCTTGGATTTTTTACATGCAATTTCAACCATATGCGTGGAAACTTTTTCAATATTGTCGGCTAACACCAATTAGGTAGGTACTTAGACACTTAACTAGTGTCATAAACGTAATCCGATCCCGGCGGTATCGTGTCCGGTCGGATTTTATTGCTTAGGGATGAAATGTTTTTAACGATCAACACATTAACAGTTTTAAGAAATTTTTTAGCTTATTATAGAAGTGAATAAATGTATGGAGAAAATCATAAACTAAAATGTCAACGAATGTTTTCTCATACATCCGAGATCTCGCTATATCTGTGATCGTAATAACAGAGTTCGACTGTATATTTTTTCAAGATACCAAAAAAAAATTTCTTATATTACTATATTGTGGTATTATTTATAGATATTATTGAGTTTAATCAAAGATGGTGAAGAAAATCTTCTTGTATAGAGATGGAGTCTAAACATATTGCAATGAGGCAAAAAAGGGATCACTGAGAATACTGTACCAATTTCATACAAATTCTCAAGATTATTCTCTTTGATGTTTCGTTCTTCCATACAAAAATGCCACTTATGTCAAAGAATGTTTTCTTCAACGTTTGGTAAAAACAGAGAATTAAAGAAATTTCTGGCGTCTACTCAGATTTTAATGTAAAATACAAGACTACTGCACAGCGCACTGCACTTCTTTTCGGTATTTTATCCGGTAGAGTATCTTTGAATGAATGATGATTCATACCATTAAATATTAATTAGTATATTTATTAAAGGTAGATTCGATGATGCTATTTATAAATAGTAAAAGGGCAAGAAAAATTCTACTACAAAATATAAAGCTACACAAAAAAATAATTGTAAATTTATTAGTAATGGAAATAAGTGCATTAAGCAGACTGCACAGTTGCCAAAAACATAATTACTAATAATTAGGATTTCATTTTCATTATTTAATATCATGTTAGAAATCCATAGAGATTTAAATAGGTATATTTCAAATGTTCTATAAATAAATGTTTTATTAACTGTATCAACTTTTAGAAAAATGAAGACATAATAATAAATTCTTGCATAATATCTATCGACTGATTGTTTTATTATTTATGTGGTTAGGATTCAAGATTTTTGGCAACTGGTGGGTCCAATTATTTAATTGAATAACAATAATATAATTATAGGATGGACACATCTAGATCATTTAAAATCACTGATTATATTTTAATTTAATACACAATATATTATTCATAGATAGTATTTTTGGCAATGGCTACTATCTGCCATAATTGACGAGGTAACTTCAACATTGTGCAATACAGATTTATTTATAGGTGCAGAAAGACACATGAGATTATAATATGAATATAATTGAAAATACAACAGTAACAACAATTTAATTACGATAGAATATTGTAAAAATCATGCCGATATTTAAATATATATTTTAGATCAATCTGATCACAATGAAGTGTGTCTTTTGTTATATTCCTTCTCACATAATCAGTGTACGAATTACCTTTTTATTCTTAACACTTCTGAGAAATTGTCTTCATGAAAACTAATGAAATGTGACAAAAAAATGAAGGTAATTAATAACTCATTTAGTGCTAACACCGCGACTGGCACGTTTGGAGTACTTGGCCATTAGATATAATTAACGTGTTATTTAAATGTGGTAATTAAAAGGTCAGCAGTGATTGTGTTAATTGACTCTGCAACAGAAAACCTCAATGTGCTATTTTATTAACTTGACATATCACGGCGTCTACAAAAACGTTATTCAAGAATTCAAGAAGACCATTCGCATTATGACGACTATTTCTTCAGTCATCAAAAAGTATACAACAAAACATTTGATCAATATTGATTACAAAAGAAAATTGCACACGAAAAGTACATAATTCTAACAATATCATTAGAATTATGTTATTACATATTATGTAAATAAACTTTGAGCATTAGTGTCTTTTTTAGAATTAATTCATAATAATATTATTACAGATTCAAAATCTAGTTAACAAGAACTGGTTTGATCAATTCTGAATTGTGTTACTGGAACAGATAACACAAAAAAAAATACATCATTCAATGTAGAAGATATCTAAATAATTTAAGAAATATAGTCATACTTTTTATGTGTTTATTACAAGATGTCAAAATTATTTATAGTAATGGCTGAAATTTGTTGATACTTATATGAAAATGCTAAGTATATTATTCCATTGATTGTAAGCAAGAAATTTCATTTCAAGCATGTTATTCTTTTAAAATAAAATAAATCTACCAACACGAATTCTACAGTCCAGTGATAAAAAATTAAATAGAAAGCCAAAAATTTTATATAAAAAAATTGACACTTAACAGAAGTGAGACTTTTTGTTTTGCTTTCATTCTCAGACACATAGACTAGTAAGTACCAGCCATTGTAAATTCTACGTGTTTTAATGTAATTGATATTTTTATTCGAAATAAAATACTTTATTTTCTTATTTTTCAAATATCTGAATCAAATATAATTTCCTTTATTAAAAATAAATAAAAATATATTGCCATCTGTAAATACTAACACAAACTAATCCTTTTCTCCCATATATTATAATATATAAATAAATGAATCGATTCCGCCCGCTGCCTTCGATTTTTAGTTGGTTTTTTTTGACAACAGATCGGCTGAATTCACTCTTCTGGGAATTTTCATGGATCGTGTGTAAAAAAGTATTCATTTAAAAAAACCAAATATACAGAAAGTTTTGCCACCATACTTTATGTTATAAAAATTGCAAAAAGTCATCAAAAAATATAATAATCCTTAACTAATTAACAAACAACCTTTGCTATAATTAATATGGAAGGATTGGTATACGATGGTACATCTGTGACTAGCGGAAAATAAATATTGGTGCGTAAAGTATATATCAGTGGCGAAGGGTGGAGGTAGGCTGTTAAGATCCGCCATAAACAGTGCACATTAAACTTTTTCAGACATACATATTTGTTTTCATTGAAATAAGACTACAATTCACAGATAGTGTTGGTTAGTTTTTAAAATTCAATTAAACCATTAGAAACCAAGCCATAATAGATAATAGTCAAAAAATACATGTCTATTTCTAAAATATCTAAAAGTATGCAATTAAATCATACATAACTTTGAATATTTTGTAAATAGAATAATATTTTTTATTTATTATAGTTTGGTTTAGTCAGGGCTTAATGAATTAAAAAAAATAACCAACAATATGTGTAATGTGTATATTTAATCCAACGAAAACGAATAACTATGAATGAAAAAGTGTGCACAATTTTGTCGTATTGCCCAAATTAGACCAAATCTATGATGGTTTCGTTTAGGCATGGTTTAATTGATTTTTAAAAACTAACTAACACCATCTGTAAATTGTAGTCTTAGTTCAATAAAAACAAATACATATGACTAAAAAAGTTTAGTGTGCATTATTTATAGCGAATCTTAACAGCCTACCTCCACCCTTCGCCACTGGTATATATAGGTACCAACATAAATAAACAATATCAAGAAATCTAGTAAATTTGATTAATAATATTTTTCTAATTCATCGAGTATATTTTCACTACACTGAACAACATGGGACTAAAATATTACATGATATGTCCAGTAGGATATTATGATACAATAATTTATTAATCTATATCTATATTGAATAAATAAAATCAGATTACTAACTATAGCTTCACTCTAAGAACTCCACTCTGGTTTATGCACAGATCCTGATTGATCTAACGGAGACTGTTTTAAATTGGTTTTATGTGACATTATGTTTTGGTTTTGAAATGGATAAAACACAGCCCGAGATCATGGCCCCCACATCCTGAAGCGGGCCCCCAGGCTAGGATCTTTGACAGGGCCCCCTACCTATCGCTTAGGATAAAGGTAGTGTGACGCTCTACAGTAGCTTTTTCTAAACCGTATGCGGTAAAATTAATGTGTATATTTAGTGTTGTTTGTATATATTTCAATACATCCATTTGAATTATGGTGTAGTCGAGTATCGATTCACAATTAAAAATTGTCGGTACCTATCGTACAACCACATAAGTTTAAATAATAACGTCATTGAAGAAAGATATATTTTTACTACCTATTAGAGAGAATTTGTGATGTGTTCATCTCACTTATTTGGTCGACTCGCCACGCCGGGCCCCCAGGCTAAAGCCCTGTCAGCCCCCGTCAGATAGAAAACGGGTAGACAATATTGTAGGTATTTGTACACAATCAAAACATGATCTTATTATGTGAGATTTTAAACATTGTTTACACAAATAAGGCTTACTTTATTATGGTAACCATAATACAGGTTCGTCTTAATCCACGTTTCCTCAGCCATAGAAAATAAGAAAATCTTCATTACCTACTTAGTTGTTAAGCTATACTTTTATAATGGATAATAATAATTATTCGAGTAGGTTTCAGAATTAAAGATCAAAATTACCTAGTTTATAGTATGCTTTAAAATTTGTTTCTAACAATAATTATTTTAGTGTTTCAATTAATTATATATTTTTATTAATCCACACAGAATTAATATATATATTATGCTATCAATGACCAGATCTTGGAAAAACAGATTTAACAAACAATCAATACATAATACTGTCAATTAATATTCAAAAAAAAATTGTTCTACATATAAAAAGTACATAAAATAACTTAGTAAGAAATTATAAATAATACACAATAGATGCGGCAAACGTCCTTTCATTATTTGTATTGTTTTTATTAATTTCGCAGAAATTATCATTGGTGATATCAACCATGGATTCATACACAATTGCAGAGCTCTAAATTCTTAATCTTATCGTCAATACATTGAGAGGATTTGGAAGATCTTATAGTGTTAGAACTGCTAGTGGTACTAGACTTCTTTCTCTTTGTATTATTTCTAAAGGAAAATGTAATGTAATGTAAATGGAAATTGCCTTGATATCACAGGAATCACTAAGAAAGGTATCGGGAAAATTCCATAAAAGACCATGCGTACAACATAATGCCTCACATTTACTTGATATAAATTTTCACGCCTAGTGTCATAATAAGTTCAAGTTCAAGTTTATTACATATATTATAAACAAGTACAAGTCTTAAAGGGACCTTTGCCGCACACTGTGTATGCATGAATGGATAAACACGCTCTTTAGGTTTTAATAATAATAATACACAGGTGTATTAATTATTTAAAAATAATTTAAAACCAATATAATTATGAAATATTTGACTATCACAGCTGTTTCAGTAGGAAAAAATAAATATTTTCTTTACTATCGACAGGATTCATAATCATTAAACCTAATTGAAAACAAAGTCAACTTATGAATTAATCAAAACACAAAATGATAACACGAAATTCACAATCATATAAATAACACAGAATATGTAAAGTTTGGACAACTTGACAAACATTTTTATCTCTCCAGGTTCTCAAAGTTAAGTACAGACTTATATACTAGCTTTAATGGTGTTAACTTTTAATTCTTGGTGAAAAGACATCGTATTAAATACAATATGTACAACTTATTCCACATAATTTGATAATAGTCAGGACCGGTTTCAACCGTTTCAATAGGACATTGTCAACTGATACGAAATATGCAATATTATGTACAGCTATTTTATACTAAGCAACTTTAAAAACAAGCTTATTTATTGAAGAACATCAAATAAGATTATGAGAAATCTCCTGTTCAAAAAATACTTATATATAATTGAGTCAGATACTCACATTAAGTCCCCGGATACATAATAATACTAATAAGTATTTATCTGAATCAGTGATTTCCAAAGTGCACACTGCTATTGCTTTGGCTATGCTGTGGTGCGAAAAGGAGAAAGTAATATAAATTGATAGTTCTCACCTTAACCCACATGAATAATTTTATGATGTGACTGGAGTTATGGGACTTTATGCATGTAACATAAACATTGCATTTTAAATATCTAGTGTTATTTTTAATAAAGCTTTTAATGTATCATTTTTGACTGACAAGGTAGTTCAAAGAAGTTTGGGAAACTATTACAAATAATAAACGCATCACAAAATTAAATAAAACGTAAGTACCTTACAAATCAACGATGATATAATATTTGCTTTAGTCGAACAAATGCATAAAAATATTACAAATAAACCTCATTAATACGAACACGGTTAATTTGAAATTTGCCTTAAATAGAAATATTGTATTCACTAAAATTCTGAAAGAAATCTTACAAACCAATGTTACAAAATTGCAACATTTTTTCAAGATTTATTATTTTTTTGCCAAACATTTTGTATTTTATAATTCGAATTTAAGGGGTTTTACCATTGAAAAATAAGTAAATTATTTATGTGATAATTTGGCTTTCTGAGAGTGGATTATCTACATTATGTATTTTACAGAAGAATGTACAGAATGTTTCTAATAATATGTCAATTATTTATGCAGCAGTTGTATTGAAGACTTGAAATAAGATATCAAATGACCAAATTTATAAGATATTGTTTGTCTTCTGTTAATTTAATTAATGAGATTTATCATCATGCAATATTGCAAATGGAAAAATTATGACATAATATTATAATACTCAAAGATAAATCTATTTTATATTGCTCTAATAGTCAGCAAAGTTATTCAATGATTATAAAAAAACAATGCATTCTCGGTATCTAAATATGTATAGTTGTTTTGAATGTTTCTTAATTATAATACTTATACATCTTGATGCAAAACAACACATGTGCAAATCTTTGTAGTTTTATCATTCCCTACAATCAATGATTGATCAACACTTTCACATTATTTAATGTAAATCCATGGACAGTCCATTGTCGATTCGAAGTGTGTTCGCCGGGAAGGTTTATTACTTTTTAATTTTGTATGACTTTATGAAAAATGAAAATAAAATGCTTTAATGCTGATAAATGTTACGAATTACGTATGAAAGACAATGACAGCTAAATGTCTCTCTGCTAACCTCACAAATGCGAGCTCTTTTTACAAAATTTTTCATCACATTTTCACACATTTCAACCGGTATTTCATTAATTTCGTCACTAATGTTTTATTTAAGTTGCGATAGTGATTCTGGTTTGTTGGCATACACCTTCCTCTTTAGATATCCCCACAAAAAGAAGTCCGGGGCTGTTAGATCCTGCGACCGTAGAAGCCAATCGACATCACCATTTCTTGAGATAATTTGTTGTGGAAACAGATTTCTCAGTAATGCCATTGTAACATTAGCTGTATGTGATGTACGACATCGCAAATGGTCTTTTGGAAGAAGCTCTTGTGTCAACTGAATATTAAATGGATACAAATGCAAATCTTTATGCACAATTTCCCACAAAGTTGTCGTGGTGGCCAATTTCTTGAGCAGTGTCAAATTGAGGTTGATAGATTGTTTTGAACACTTTCTAGGACAGCAGCAATGTTTTCAACTGCTCTTCTCGTACGTTGTGCCATAGACCTGTACTTATCTGCTACAGAGCCTCTTTCTTCAAAATCATTCACTAAACGATAAATAGTGGGTTTTGATAGCACATTATTTCTACCCAAAATTTTACATAATTTTCATCACAATATCAATCACAATAATTGATGATTGATTTTGATAAAATATTTTTACGATTAAAACACATTGGTTTATCGAATATTTTTCTATAATAAATTTGCCACATCTATACTTCACGATTTCCAAATATGAACTGTCAAAATTCAGTTTTACCAAAAATGGCGACCAAACATAGTAGTTAACCTTTCCGGCGAACACTTTTTATATGTGTACTTCTTTTCTAAAGATTTTGAACAGCAGCTCTCTAATCAAAATAAGACATTAGAAAAATGAAGCAAAAATTAAAGTGTTAAAACCACACAATGATTGTAGGAGCTATGATTCAATAACAATAAAAACTTGTGCAAATCAATTTACTAGATAATATTAAACATTATTTCAATTACTTAACTGTTTTCACTATTACATAACAACTGAATCTATTAATATGTTCATAACAATTATTGTTTCAAATAATCTTTAACACCATATTAAAATTTGAAAAATCCTGGTTCACTTATAATGTTTGTCATTGTAATATATTTTTCAGCAATGATGACATCATCGCATATTGTACTTTATTCTGAGATGGAATTTCTGCCCACGCTCTGCATAGCTGAGCAGCAATGGAGTAAAAGAGCCGTGAGCGTTTGACTTCTCTCTTCGCACTGCTCCATGGCTTTGTGTTGCTTCGCTTTCTCTTGCTGCGACAAGCCCTTACCGGAGAGTGATCGGTGGAGGTCGGCAAGTTTGGAACTCTCAGTATCCAACGAGAGTTTCACATCCGCTATCTGATAGAAACATTAATTTCATGATAATTTACATCCTGTTTTATATGTATTTTTAAATGTACCTGTATAAGTCAGCGTCAAGTTCGATAATTTTGACAGAAAATATGACATACATGGTTGTTAGAAAACGATGCAATAAGCTTCATGTAAGAGTAGGAAATAAAAATGGTAACGATAATTAAATTTACCCTATGCAATTCACACGCAGTAGAAGAAATCACAATCTGCGCAATTTCATGGTTAAGTTGTTCCATTATAATATCCATCTAATTGTTTATTTTTAATGGACCATTATGAGGTATCTAATAATCTAAATATATATGGTCAAAATCTAATAAAAATACTCACATATTCTATTGTGCAATTTAACACAATGTAATGATTAATTTAAAAAATCCTACCAGGTTACTCAGCTTCTCAGTTCTAACATCAGTAGGCAGATTAGCCAATAGTCTCGGTCCCAGATCTCTGGCTCTGGCGAGCAGTACATCGGGAGGCAGACGAGCAGCCAACAGCGGTCTCAGGAGATCTTCAGCAAGCAGAATTTCAGCCGAACCAGCGGCCAATTCCAAGGCCGACCACGCAGAGTCTTCGTCTGGCGATTGCCGCCTGGAAATTACATAGGTAGTCCCAAGTCAGATATTGCTTGCTAGCAAGAAAGTTTCAGTAACAGCACGATTGTCATCATTTTAGTGAAAAACTTTTGAGATGGTCTCATGAGAGTCTTAACCATGCCTGTCTATTCCAATGTATTGGCAAGCCGCTAAAATATTGGTGAGAATTTTTTTATGTAGATACACAATGATGACCAAGGGAGAAATGAGGATAATTCAGTACAAACCGAGGCGTGTGATGAGGCGAGGGCGGGAGACTCTTGGCAGACGGAGGTTGATTGTTTGGCGGTGCCAGGCTGTGTGCACTGCCCACTCTTCGCAGACCACCTAATAAACCGGCAAATGCTGTTCGACCCAAGAGACCTGATACAGAAAATTTTATTGTTATTAAATCGTCACTGTTCTGGCAGAAGACACTAATTCGAAAAAATGACATATTGAGTTAGTTATACCAAAATGTTTTTTATTTCAAACTTTACCGTCTGGAAAAACACACTAATTTTTATAAAATATACATTTACTTAAAAACAGTTTTGTGCAAACGCACTAAATGAAAAATTATGAAATGTTGCCTGGAAATAACAACTAATTGAGTTAGTGTTTTCTGCCAGAACCATTTTTGCTTTTCACCTTATACTGGCAAGCGACTTAGTGTCTATATTCTCTACATTCTACAACAATATGATCTGAGAGATTGACAGAGCCTAATTAGCAATTATAAATATTGCTTTTAATCATCATAGTTCTTTTATTTATTCATTTATTATTTAATAATCAAAATCGACAACAAGCCACTGATGTATAAAATACATTAAAAAGATTATTTACATGTAGTCCAGGTGCGTTACCTAACAACCCGTATACATAATCCGAGAGACATACTTTCTTCTGTGATTTGTCTACTTGAGATGATAGTATACACGAAAGGTTATGGTAATAGGTCGAGAAGTGGTCGTGACTCCCAATCCTCACCTTCGTAACTTAATACTTAATGAGAATCCCGCGCGTACATCGGATTCGTCGGAATCATATACAGTTTGTTTTGAAATTTGTCTACCTGAGACGATAGTATACACGAAAAGATATAGCACCATGCCAAGGAGTCGACGTGGCTCTCACTCCTCACATCGCGAGCGCACCTCTGATTCATCTGCACAATATGATATACCTACACGGTCTATTTTGTAATTCGTCTACCTAAGACGATAGCAAGTAATACACGAAAAGTCACGGTAGCAGCATCGGAAGTAGTCGTGAATCCAACTCCTCACTACTTTACTTCGAACTACAATTACACCGTGTGAGCACCTTAGTTTCATATGTATATGAGAGACGCAGTATGACTTTGTATATTATTTAACGCTGGCCATTGTCAAGAATATAGGCATGGTGCCATTGTATTCAGCCAGTGTATTGGTTACTTAGGTGTTAGCATCATTCTTCTTCTTCATAGTAGGAACCTCATGGCCGAAGGTCGTGACTCGTATGGGCTCCACCCCTCTGTATACTGGTGTTCGAATTAACTACAAATTCAATATGTGCTTCTACTAACAAAGCTCAGGTGACTCTTCATCAGTGATATATCTACCCGAGGCAATAGGAAACCAGGAAAGTCATGTTTCCAGTCGTAGAAGTGGTCATGCCTTTCACGAATCACCACCTAACTTGACTACATGCACATGGTTAATTTTCTATTAAGCCACTGCTGAAATACTTTTTCTTGATAATTATGAGAGATGTAATTTATTTTATGATTCGTCTGCAAGAGCCATAAATGCAGTAACTCAAAAATGACTCGTGCCTTAAGCGCAAAATGTTAAACAAGTGTGTGCTTCCTGTAATCACAAGTGCGTGTGAACGATGGACCCTAAGTAAAGGAGAGACCCAGAAACTTATAGTAGCACAGCGTGGTATAGAGAGGTGCGTGCTGGGCATAACGCGAAATGACAAAAAGCGGAATGATTGTATAAGAAAACAGATAAGGGTTTGTGATGTAATAGTGTTCTCTAAAAACCACAAATGGAAATGGGCTGGATACATAGCTCGAAAAAAGGACAACCGATGGACAAATGTAGTCATCCAGTGGTACCCAAGAGGTACAAAACGTCCGCAAAATGGATCGATGAAATGGTTAAGTACTGCGGAAGTACGTGGCAACGCAACGCACAGGACCGAGAGAAGTGAAATCAGCTTGGAGAGGGCTTCATCCAGCAGTGTATTGATTCAGACTGATGATGATGACCCTAACGATGCTATTTTTCCACCAATGATAGTTACTCTGAAATTCCCTTTATTAATATATCTTCTACTTGTCATTATTTACACATGTACCTACTTATAATCTCCACGCTCTATAAGAATATACTATTGCAGTATGTATCTATCTCATTTTTTTTATAAAAATACCTACATAATTTTACGTACTAAAATTTTTCCCTTAAACTATGACAATGGCTTTAGAATATTTTGCATTTTTCTCCTGGCAGAAAACACTAAATAACACTTAGTGTAATCAGTACCGCTGAAAAAGACAAAATGTGTTCTGGCAAAAAACACTAATTCGTTTTTTTATAAACAAATAAGAAAATAAACATAAAAAAAGAAAATTTTACTTTATTTTTTACTTTTACCTTCTTAATAAATAGTCTTTATTTTACAGTCATCATTTTTACGATTAGTTAATAAACTCATATGATAGACCATTTCAAACATTTTAAAAACTTCAAAGTCAAATTACTCGAAACTAGTATTCTCCAGTTAGTGTGTTCTGCCAGAACAGAGACAAAATGCACCCAACCTCTTAATCTCATCTGGTGGTTCACTGCCTAGGGAAAGCCAATGTTTGATCCAGTTTTGGCACATTTCATTAAAGAAATTTCAAAACAGAGTAGATACCTTCGTCTGACTTTCCAGAAGGCGTATTACTGTCTCTGTGGTGAAGCGACTCTTGCGAAACAGCCGGGGTCAAAACCGAGCCATTTTGATGATCATCTGTTCCGTCCAGATGCTCAGTCATTATGAATTCCGGACGGTGTGGTGACATATTGTGGCCGCTTGATTCTTGGGACGGCGATGTGCTGCCATCTACAAATATATGATAAAATCAATAAAATGTGAAAAGTCATCGAGATATTGTGAGATGATTATAAAATGAACATTACAATGAATTTTTCGATAAAAGACAACTTAATGGCCACACCTTGGTTGGTAGCGAGCGCTGGCTGACACCTTCCACTGCTTTGACATTTGGCTACACACTTTTTGTGACAACACATTGCGCAGTCCCTGCACTGTACGGCGTCCTTTAGCCAGATCTAATAACAATAAAAAATAGATTTATTATTAAAACAGCATATTATATAAATAAATCATAGACACTGAAAAAAAAACCTTCTTCTATACAGCCCAAAATGTATGAAATTTAAGTGAAAAAAAAGACCTCTTGTCCACTGGACATTGCATTGCAGATTCATTTGAAGAGAACTTTACACTGGTGCTATGATATTTATTTGCTTAGCGTATGAAAAGACAATTTGTCACGATGTAAGCAGCCAATGATATTACACTTTGGCATTATTATTTAATTGATATAATTATAGTCCGTATTGTTTGAAATAAACAAAATCAATCAGCACCAGTGGCGAAGGGTGGAGGTAGGCTGTTAAGATTCGCTATAAATAGTGCACACTAAGCTATGTTAGTCATATGTATTTGTTTTTATTGAATTAAGACTACAATTTACAGATGGTGTTAGTTAGTTTTTAAAAATCAATTAAACTCTGCCTAAACGAAACAATAATGGATTTGGTCTAATTTGGGCAATACGACAAAATTGTGCACAATTTTTCACTCATAGTTATTTGTTTTCGTTGGATTAAAACTACATATTACACATATTGTTGGTTCATTTTTTTAATTCATTAAGTCCTGCGTAAATCAAACTATAATAAATAAAAAATATTATTCTATCTATAAAATGCTCAAAGTTATGTATGATTTAATTGCATAATTTTAGATATTTTATAGATAGACGTGTATTTTTTGACTATTATCTATTATGGCTTGGTTTTTCAGGGTTTAATTGAATTTTTTAAATCTAACCAACATTATCTGTAAATTGTAGTCTTATTTCAATGAAAACAAATATGTATGTCTGAAAAAGTTTAATGTGCACTATTTATGGCGGATCTTAACAGCCTACCTCCACCCTTCGCCACTGATCAGCACAGATATTCCTAATCTTCAGCATCTACCGAGGAAAATGTTTTCCTAACCTTTTTACCACAGAAATCACACTGGGTACTTCTGTGAAAGTGTGTGCGCAGAAAATCATGCTGTTTCCAATCTCCCTTGCCGTGTTTGGTGGGAACGTCGTCGTGATGATTCATTTCTTCTGTGCACTCCAAGGCGATGAAGTCGCCGTCCATATTATCCTGCGGACCGATAGAGGAGCTCCGAGACTGACTCTGAAAACTGCCCCTGCCGTTATCGGGACTCGCCGACGATGACCACACGAATGACAGCAGGACGTCTCCGTAACAGAGGCAAGGTTCAAAACCGGAGTGAGTGGAAAGAGGATGTGTTTTGCTGAAAAGAAAGGTAATGATTAAATAGGATATTGTATATAATTGTATTTTAATAGATAAAATATACAAGGGAACACATTAATGTATAGTGAAGGGTGTGATCACAAATAATTATTTCTGGTGGCCGAGAGATGTACTCCAAACAAGCATGAATATCTGATAGTCTATAACTTAGTTGCATAGCCTCTCAGATTTTGTACCTCCCTCTCCCAACCTTTAGCAGTGCTAACAATAGGCACAATGTGTGTGACATTGGACTGATGAGAAGATCGCAACCTTGCGTTTGTCATATTATTCTCCCAGATTTGAGAGTAACAGGGAGAAAAAAAATAAACAATCATTTTTGTTCTATAGTGGAGAATATGGACCTCCACAGAGTGATAATGATAATAACAGTTTTCTTTCAAACCTTTGGGTGAAATAACATGTAATTTTTGCCAGATGCGGGATACAGCTCACACCCGATGGTTTCAGAGACGGGTACTCTAGCACTAGTTCACTGTCATGAGTATGACAAATAAGTAAGATAGAATAAGTACGATGATAAGATTTATTGAGTGTATAAGAAGATGGTGGTATAGTTGAATGAAAGAATTAATATATATATTATTAACGTACCTCACGGTGAGATTGACTTCAGGAGGGAGCAGAGTAAACTTTCGTACATACTTTCCGATCTTGGAACTCTTGCATTCATTTAAAACGGTCATCAGAGGAATATTCAAATAGGCCAGCAACACCTCTTCATTGCAATTGCCGTTATTTCCCCACACATTCAAATTGAGATATCGGTGATTCCTATTCAGTGCGAAGACCGCTTTTTCATCGTAGCCCAAAACCTCGCAAAGCGGCAGACATCCGGTTGCGTGCGTCAGCAGCAAGTCATTCTGCTCGTCGGCTCTAGTTTTGTACAATTCTCCACAACTGTCGATGGATATCCGCGGGTTACAGATCTTAATGTCCTTGATCTCCGACAAGTCGTCCACGGAACCTGCCATGGAAACATTCTCATCGGCGATCCTCTCAATGGTTTCCCGCTGAGCGTCGGACAGACTGGTGCTGCTCTGAGATTCCATACTGCGGCCGGTCGCTCTCCGATTTGAGTCTTTGCCGTCATCGTTCGGCGGTTTTATAACTGCCGAATTAGAGGTTTTGTCCGTACGTTTTGAGGGTGTTCCGGGACTTGAAGCGGTGGGGGTACTGCTGTTTGAACTGTCTGACGATGTTCTATTTTCGACGGAGCACCGTCTTTTCCTTAAGCCGAAACCGAATGTCATTTGGATGGTGTCCGCGTGTTTCGAGAACGAAATGATATTGGATGTAGACGTCGCTTTCGCCGGGGACTGCGAAGGGGGATCTTCATGAGTTTTACATGAAGACTTAGATTCGTGCTGGTCGGATGTTTCTGCAGCATTAGATGCAGATTTTTCAGGGTCCTATAAAAAGAAATAAAGTTTAGTACTGTGATCATTATTTGTATTGAATAAAACAGAAAGTAACTACTTTTGATGACTAATAGAAATGTTACAATACGAGATGAGAATATTAAAATTAATATGAGACACAATAATAACTGTGAACATACACTGCTAGTTCAATGGAAAGCAAAAAATGAATAACCTGTATGCTGGAATTACTATGTGCGGCTCTCAGCAAGGCTCGCCCTTCGTGGCCCACATTTCTGGCGCTCTCCAAAACTTCAGACATCTTTCTGAACGAGAAGCTGTTACTTTTCGATCTCTTTGGAGCCCCTGGCTCGGCATCCTCGCCGCTGACACCCAGCAGTTCATGTTTTGCATCTTCTCTAGATTCGTCTGAGCCGAAACACTTCTTAACTCTGCGTTCGACTCTAACTGTGAAACAGGGTCTGGCGATTCCTTTCACCGCCTTCGCCACTTGACTGGTGGTAGTCACGGTCTTGCCGTCGACGGCGATCAGAACATCTCCACGCCTCAGATCCGCTTTATACGCCGCACTCAATGGGACAATAGTTTCAACAGCCACGTAACCTTTGTTTAATTTATCATCAGAGTTGACTTGCTTAAAAACAGCACCCAATTGCTGGCTTCTTTCTTTAGTCACTACGACGTCTAAAGTAAAAGTGGAACCTTCTTCGTCCCGTCTGTAAGATATCCACGGATTTGAGTCGAGGGACATGGTACAGTAGACTCGACTGTTTGCACCCTTTTGCGAACTCCACGTGTTGGTGTACAGCCGGGTGACTTCCACAAGGGTGGCTTCGAATACTCCTTGCAGTTTGATCGAATGGTCCACGGCCGGCAAATCGAGCTGAGATGGGTCAGTCTTGGTGAAGAAAGGTTTGTATCTGTTAAGAATTAAGATAATATAATGATTGTAATATGTAATACAAAATAATAGGAAATTGCTCTTCTAAATCATGTAATCACTTTATTCTTCTATTTTGATATTACCTGATGGTATAGTTGGGCAGGGTATGTCTCCTCTGAAGTGCTCTTCGTGCGTGCGCTTGAATGAGTGCGGCCAAACGGCCTTTCAGAGGCCGAGCCCTCAGATCCAACCTCGGAGGGGTCAAGAATGACAGAGACCAATGAGTGTAGGGTTCGCGGGTGAATCTTACGCGGGCTCGTCCAGACAGTTGCTCCACTGGGATAAACAAAAAAGTAATTATATCAATTGGACTGACGTTTTATTTATTTATTTATTTATTTGAAAAAGACACGTTGAGTACATAACAAATTATTAATTCAGGACGTTCACAACATGACATTTAGAATAAAAATTACAAGTAATCAGTTAGGAAAATCAGAAAAAACAAAGTGGAGGAAAAAAAGAAAGCAAAAATAGTTTTATACAAAAGAAATAAAATTTAAGAAAACAACAATGATTCAAAAAATACAAATTAAACAATAAAATAGAATTTAAAAAACAGAATATATAATGGATCGCCAAAAATATCTACATCTCTAGGGAGTGCATTGACCAACCGCACAGCCCTCGCTATTGGTGCCTGGTGAGCCTGACATGAGGAAACAGCTTTCACCCAAAATAGGTCATGGCTGCGACCACGCATGTAATTGACGGGTGTGTAAAAATTTAAATTTTCTAGAATATCGGGATTGAAAATTATACCACGTGAGAGCAGGGAAAAATGCTTTAAGAGCAGAAGTGACCTACGAGCTTCAAGAGAATGAAAGGCGAGCATGCCTTGAAGAAAGTTAGTCGGAAAATACTCGTTTGAGAAGGTGTCAAAAGGAAAATAATTATAAACTTTAAAATAGAGATGACGAAGAAATTTTTTCTGAACACGCTCTAAAACAAGCTTATAGGAAACTTCATAAGGACTCCAGATGATGGAGCCATACTCAAGAATACTCCGTACTAACGACACATAGAGTGTACGTAAAACAGTTGGATTCTTGAATGACTTGGCTTGTCTCATGACGAATCCTAGAAGCTTGCTCGCACGCAATGCCGTAGAAGTGATGTGCGAGCGAAATGATAAACGTGAGTCAAACAATATGCCAAGGTCTTTAATTTCTGATTGACGGTTCAGTAATCTATTTGACAATTTTTATCAAAATGTAAAAAAAAATAACATGTATCTACAATGTCTTGAAATGAAATATTGATATATTTCAAGTTACAAAAACATACATATTCTATCAAGAAGTCTAATGTCATAAATAATGTGGTTCTTTTATTTTTATGCTTCCCAAACTCATAGGTCGCGGACCTGGAGTCCGCAAGGCTTCTGTTGGGCCTGCGAAATGTTTCAGTAGAACTGCAAGTATTTATTTATGAATATTTTGTACAATAATTATGTAGACTCTGATTTCTATAAGCTGGCGTACATGTCATCGCGTCGCATTGACGATGGAGTTGGCGGGGGGCGGACGTAATGCAGTGTTAAGATGCTGAAGCGGGAGGAATTTAGGAATTTAGTTCCACTAGTTCATAAAAGAACCGTGATGACGTGTACGCTAGCTTATAGAGATCGGTCTCTATGTACCTATATATTTAAATTTGTCAGATAAGAACACATTATGCAAACTTTTTATTAATATATTTATATTGACCGAAAGTAATACTATCAAAAGAAGAACTGAATGCATAATATGCATGGGTAACAATATTAAAAGCCAATTAATATTTTGGCTATATCTAAAACACCTATGAAAACCTCTGATGAGATTATAGAACTAACAAAAATTTGTTGATTGCAGTTTAAAGCATCAAATTGAAATACCAAGTCAGACAAAAAAGAGAATCTCACCTTCAATATCCAAGCAGGCGGTTTTCCCTAAAAGCATTCCAGCGTCGACAGCAAGCCTGAACCCACCAGAATAATCGATATCCAACAACAAATCCAAAGTTCGAAGTCTCCCCCCGGGTCCTGTTTCAGCATGCTCCACCCCCGCCCATCGAACGCGAGGCGCCGCATCACCCGTGGCCACGCTGCGAACCTGTAGGGATTCATCAGGTTAATGGACATGACAACAAACGTAATTTGAATTGAGATCTAATTGTATGAGAGATTACCGTGAGGGATTCAAAGAATTTTCCAGACGTAGTCCTGGTGAGCAAGTCCACCATCTCTTGGTGCAGCTTCCGATGGAGCCAGGCCAGCGGAGCGGGGGCATGTTTCAACTCTTGAAAGAGGAACTGCAGCGTGAGACTCACTGCCGCCGCGCAGTCTCCTCCTTCTGATGATATGCCCATCTCATTTAGGATCTCCTGTGGAGTACAAAAATGTTATCACTTTCCCACCTTACTATCGGTTAAGATGACTACGTAGATAACTAGATAAGTAATGCATCTCGCATTTGATGATAAAATACATCACATCACCATGTTGGATCCAAAAGGGATCATGTCGGCCTCCACAGAATGGAGGTTGTATTAACAGACTTTTGTTTTTATGAGAATTGTATGTCAGCCACTTGCAGAACCTATTAGGTCCATACTCTGACTCCATATACACGTTGAAAACATGTGAATATTGCCAGACCCGGGATTCGAACCTGGGACCCAGGCCACTATAAGTCAACACATTACCACTCGGCTATCGTGGAGTCATAGAATAAAATAGAATTAGCAGATTATTTTACAAAGCTAAATGAAACTTCATATATCAGAATCGCCTTATTTATTACAATGGATATTAAATGAATTCAATTTGTGAGGTCTTATTTTCAACTAATATAATATATCCATACCTGAGAGTCAGTGTATCGTATGTCCAAAAAGAATACATTTGGGAAAATTCAATTATAAATTTGTTAACTGTCCGATGTCTATGGACTTACAGCTTTTTGGCTTTATGAGTTTTAGAGTTTTGTATGAATAGACATTGAAAGACAATAATATGATACTTGAGGTACAAAATCAGTACTTAAAAATTTTTCTGCAATATTTTAACTAGACACTGGTTCTGAGGTACAAATAATTATAATGGCAGCCAATGGGTTCAATGAATGTATTGAGTATATAAAGACTATCACCTTGGGCAGTTGACAATCCCCAGGGGGCGGAAGAGGCGGGGCCGGATTCCCTTCCGGCGCTCCTCCTATATACCAGGCGATCAAGACGCCTTGGACAACGAGTAAAATGAAGGCACCCAACGCCAGACAGATGAGGCACATCAGCCAATCCATTTTCAGTCTCGGTTTTGATCCGTCTCCTTTTGGCAATAGAGAAAGTCTGTAATCTATAAAATCACCACTAGTTATTTCACTCATAAAATATATGAATAAGCTACTGACGGTGGATGTAAATAATGTTTGTTTGTTTTATCAAATACAAAAGTCAGGTAAGTCAGGGGAGTATGCCTGATGGGGGAAGACACCAAAGCTCAATTAAATTATTCGTCCATCGCTAGATATCGGTGTAGCAATCATTTTTAGGATCGGTTATTAGTACCGGAGAATACATGCTAGGCGTTGGTCCTGTTAAATTTTAAATTAAAAAAATACGCTTATAAAACGAGGCAAGTACCCATTTTTTTGGTGGTACACTTAATATCGAAAATTTACACATTAATTCAAAATATTCTCAGCATGAAGATTTGATTTGATTCATGGTTAAGTTCAGTTTCATTGAATAATACACTATGTTCGGCAACACATTTTATTATTTGAGGTTATCTTGCACACCGGCGTTATTTTACTTCTGTCCTTGGCATCTAACCCCTACAAATGGGGGAAGATGCCATTTCGAATATTTTTAGTCATTCACTATCTCAGTTTTTAGTATTTTGCAAAGCCTCATCTTTAATCATTATTGCATTAACATTGAAACGTATATCTGTAATTGAAAAAAATAATATAAAAATTCTATATTGTAGTATTGTAGCGTAATTAGCCTTTCTGATGTGAGTGAATTGAGTGATGAAGAAAACTATTGCGCCATTTGCAAGGGATATCACTTTGATAAAGAAGGCCCTACAGTTGATTGGATTGCATGTGTAAGATGCCAACAATGGCTACATGCAACAAGCATGTCCACTCCGGACATTTGCAACTTGTGTACGTCTTAATTTTTTTTGGTTTGTGGCATCTTTCCCCAACACAGTGCGGGAAGATGGCATTTTTAGTTTTTCTAGTTTTTATATTTTTTTATTTTGTTCCAGTTAATTTTTTAATGGAATTGCTGCTAAATATTATAATAAAGTGTTTATCAGTAATCCGTCAAAGTAAAAATTAGGTATATTCCCCCGACTTACCTTAAATATTTATCTCAAATTTGACATTTTAATATAAATATACAGCAAAATCCACGGCATCTGAATATCTTCTTGCTCCCTTATTTAAACATCGTACGCAGTACCGCTCATGTGGATCTTACCATAGAGTGCAGCAATATAATCACATAGGAGCAAAGAAGGGATTGGCCATTCAACTATATAAAAGACTGCCTGACCTTCAGTTATCAATGAGTTCAGCTCAGTCAAATATCTAGCTCGTCTAGTTCAGTCGCCAGTCGAGCAAGCTAGTCGACTGAACTATGTACATGATCAGACTCGCCATGCGAATTATACTATACCCGCCATAAATCAGTGGCAAAGGATGGAGGTAGGCTGCAGAGATCCGACAAAAATAGCACACACTAAACTTTGTCAGTCATACTTATTTGTATAATAAAGAATACAAATTGCAGATGGTGTTGGTTAATTTTTATAATTCAATTAAACCTTGCCTAATCCAAATTATCATAGATAAAAAATATTCTTCTATCTATGAAATATCTGATATTATGCCATTTAATTATACAGATATTTTAAAAATAGAAAAATACTTATCTATCCATTATGGTTCGATTTAGGCAGCGCTTAATTGAATTTCAAAAATTAACCAACACCAACTGCAATTTGTATTCTATTTGTGTTCAATGAAAACAAATTAGTATGACTGATAAAGTGTGCGCTATTTTTGTCAGATCTACACATCCTACCTCCACTCTTTGCCACTGTCATGTATTAATTGTCATTGTAAACTTTAATAAACCACACCAAGTTCGATTATAACCCACAGCAAAACTAATAAGAGACGAACGAAGAAATCTACCCTGTACCCCATAGAAATATTATTTTATTCTGTGTCTTGATTTTGTCTCGTTACATTCGAATAAAATAAAAATAACATAATTAACGATCAATGCCATATGGTTTCCAAGTAACTCCGGTTTAGTTATGAGAGAAAGAATTAAGTAAGTAGGTATATAATTTGAAACATACCTCTGGCCCCTGTTGGGGCTTTGCAATCAAGATATTGTCATTTTAACGAAAGAAATATTCTTCAATAGCCGAGTTTACGGACATGATTGATGATATTGGCAACTCTGCGATGTCCATATTTCAAATAATGTCCCCATTGTGGAAATAATAATCAGGAATAAATATTTCAGTGTTGATGGTGTTGATTTTTCTTCAATGGTTCACTGAATATTTTCTGAAAATAAAAATAGTATTCATGTATCGCTTAGTAAAGAAGCTTAGAAAAAGTTTAAATAGATAATGTAGTCTGGCATGTCCAACACGTCGATCGCAAGATGGGTTTTGGTCGATCGTAGGCACCATAGGTAGAGTTGGGTTTCGGGAATTTCCCGACGCGGAATTCTCGAGAAATTTTTGAGATTTTCTATCCCGAATCTCGAGAATTGAAATTTTTAACATTTCGGGAAATCCGGGTTCTCGAGAATCTTTTCTCGGGATTCGGGATTTCTTTATTATCAAATATTAATTGAAAAAACGATTTTCTATATGAAAAAAGTGGACAGGAAACACAAAACGTTCAAAGACTGATCGGGGCATTTAACACAATTAAGCCAACGTAAACTCAAAATGAGCGCAATTTTTGAAACATCAGGGAATTTTGTGTCTCAAAGGCGTAGGTACGCCATTGTCATACGCAGCGATTGAAAGTCTGGGTTTTTTGAGTTTCTACACTGATTTAAAATTTTTTTAAAGGTTTTTTTTTAAAATTCCCGATATCTCGAAAATTCCTTTCTGGAAATCCCGAATCTCGAGAATTCAAAATTTCATCATTTCGGGAATTCCCGAATCTCGAGATTGAGATTTTCTCGGGAAATACCCAACTCTAACCATACGTATTGAGTCGTGAAAATGTAAAAAGCAAGTACAGTTGTAATATACATAATATGATTTTATTGAGATTTTGAAGGAATATGATTAACCATTACTTTTTAGGGGCAGTATTTCAATTTTCACCTGTTCGAGCTGAGTGCCATTGATGAGGATCTCTTTTTGGCCTGCAAAGCAGTTGAACATGACTTTCGTCTTTGAAACAACAGGTGAAAAGCTACATCTATCTGGGACAACAAGTATCTATAGATGGATGTATATTTGATGAAATTGTTCGCAGAGTAAAGCTAGGCTGGAGTGCTTTTGGCCGCCTGAATAATGTCTTCAAAAGTGACCTTCCACTGTGCCTAAAGCGCAAAGTGTTCAACCAGTGTGTGCTTCCCGTGATGACATATGCGTGTGAAACATGGACCCTAAGTAAAAGAGAGATCCAGAAACTTAGAGTAGCACAACGTGGTATGGAGAGGTGCATGCTGGGCATAACGCGAAAGGACAAAAAGAGGAATGAGTGGATAAGGAAGCAGACAAGGGTTTGCGATGTAATAGAGTTTATTAAAAGCCTTAAATGGAGATGGGCTGGACACATAGCTCGAAGAAGAGACAATCGTTGGACAAATCTAGTCATCCAGTGGTATCCAAGAAGTACAAAACGTCCACAAGGTAGACCTAGAGGCCGCTGGATCGATGAAATGATAAAGTTCTGCGGAAGTACGTGGCAACGCAATGCACAGGACCGAGAGAAGTGGAAGCAACTTGAAGAGGCCTTCATCCAGCAGTGGATAGATTCAGGCTGATGATGATGATGATGATGATTTCAATTTTGTTGCATTTACTGTAAAAACATAACACTTTTTTGAACTGGATTCAATTATATTTTGAATAACAGAAAATATTACTTTTGGTTTGTCTTTACTGGTCTTTGTTCATTTATTATCAAACATCATACTTTTGTATCTTGAAGATAAATATTTATAAAAATAATTAATAATAAGGACACTGATAACGAATGCAGTTAATTATAGTAAAGTTAATACACAGCAAATTAATACAATAAAAAAAGTTAAAAACCTTATTACCTAAACATATTTATACCTGATCCTTTGCTTAGGTAATAGGATAGTGCCTGAACATGCCCAAAGGCGAAACTGGGGTCCCAAAAAATTACTCAAATGACAGTACAAAACTCAAATCGATTAGAATATAAATATTTATCTTTTCCATTGATAGTTGATTATTTTTGCTTGTATAAATTCTTATCGATGGTTTGAAATTTTTAATCTTTCTATAAGGTGTTGAAACCTGGACTCCTAGAAAATCCGATAGGAAGAGAATCGTCACGTTCGGCCATTTTTGGCTTAAACCTCTTTCAACCACCTGCAAGAGACACATTCTTCAATTCTTCAGTCACATAGTTAAGTCTTTCAGCGCTAAAGACGCGCTATGCGCGTGGCCATTAGATAGTACTTTCACTGCTAACGAGTTAATTGCCACATTTAATTATCATACTAATTGCTTCAAGCCAGGCGTGTCTTTAGCAGTGACCGTGTTGTGGTAATTAACTAGTCAGCAGTGAACGAGTTAATAGAGCTGCGAGTAGCCTGGAGAAGAATGTGATAGGTGGCGTCGAAAGAAGGAGGTCCCGAGGGTGTGTGCCTTCTGGATGGACCGACTGAATTTCAATGAAGGAAGCAACAAGATCAACGCTGGATCACTGGAAGGAGATTGTTAGAAATGCCTGTAATTTCACTGATCACTATCCGTAATAGTGAGACAAGACAAAGGTTTAACAAAGGTTCTTTGGGTTAGCAACGGCGTCGATTTTTTTATGACGCCATTGATTCGTCAGAAGATTTAAAATGGGGCCTCGAAACAGTTCAAACCAGGCATAAAATTATTCGATTATGCTAAACGCTTTAAAAAAATCACAAATTGATTTGCAATATTACCCAAAGCATGACAAAATAACTTCACTATATAACTAAAACGGGTCTCGAACCGAACCATGCATGCATCAAATTTATTTTTAAGGTTTATTCAAGAACGTTATTTAACAGATAAAGACCAAACTTCATATGAATAAAAATAATTGAAATTCATGGTTTTTATTTTATTATTTATCGTGGGGGGGAGGCTTAAAATCAGTCAGTGCGTCGGGCCTCCACGTCCTTAAACCCGCCACTGGTTGAGAACACGTGCCGTAGAACAGGTTTTATTTAACGTTTTTGTCATCAGCTCGATTCGAACTTGCTTAATTGCCCATTTCTTGCGGCATTAGCGATCGCGACTTTTTTTATAGGAAGCGAAATGAAACGTTATTACTTTTGTTACAGGTGTTCCTAGTCGCTAGAGCGTTAAATCGGCATTAAGCTAGTGAATTACCTGACTAATTACTATTCGCCGGCACGAACCAACTACTCGCCTAAATTAATATCCTATCATTTACGTAATTTGCAAGGACGAGATGCGGCCAGCAAAATGGCGAAACATCACGACAATGTAGACGTAATGTTTGCTGTATAAACACAAATACGCCCACTTACTAGATTTATGAACAATAGGCCGAAATAGGGGTTGTCAAACAGTGATTCGTAACTCCTCAATCTAAAATATACCAATATTATGTAATAAACTATTTCTTTCATTCTACGAATAATTCACAATATTTGAAAATAAGAATTATAACGTACTTGCACTTGCTAATAATAAGTGCAAGTAAAGTATCTTCCACGTAACTTTGCAATTGTACACAGTGAAAAGATTTGTGTGTAATACGCACTGCGTATTAGTGTATTAGTAAATGCCAGGCGCCTGATTGGCTGATTTCATCAAATAATTCAAATTAATTCAAAAAAATATATTCCAAATTGCAAGGTTACGTGGAGGGTAGTATACGTTATAACTAAAATTTTGAGTTATCGGTTAGTAATTATAGCACTTAATTGACACCTTGATTTAAAACACAAAAACCGATAGCCAACATTAATGCAATTTGATAAGCATTTTATGTAGGAACTACTGGTTAAATTCATCGTAAATAAGTATGATGCCCGTAAATTAATTGGTAAAGCACATAGGCATGAATCCAGTTCTTACAGGTAGAGTTGGGTATTTCCCGAGAAAATCTCAATCTCGAGATTCGGGATTTCCTGAAAAGAATTCTCGAGATATCGAGAAAATTAAAAAAAAAACTGTAATAAATCCTAAAATCAGTGTAAAAACAGACAAATTTCAAAAAAATATGTTTTTTTTATTGAAGTAAGAAAACATACAAATAGAAGTAGAAAAACAAAAAATATTTAAAACATTACTTATTAAAATAGGATTTCAAAAAACACAGACCGTCAATGGCTGCGTCTGACAATCGCGTATGTTTTTGAGACACAAAATTTCCTGATGTTGAAAAATTGCGCTCATTTTGAGTCGACGTTGGCTTAATTGTGTTAAATGCCCCGTCAGTTTCGTTTTTTCGTTTAATTAATATTTTTAATATTTTTTTCAATTAATATTTGATAATAAAGAAATGCCGAATCTCGAGAAAAGATTCTCCAAATCAGGGATTCCCCGAAATCTTAAAATTTTAAATTCTCGAGATTCAGGATGGAAAATTTCGAAAATTTCTCGAGAACTCCTGTCGGGAAATTCCGAATCCCAACTCTAGTTACAGGCTCAAGTCCCATCGGGCGTCGTATTTTTCCAGTAGGAATATATCTGAGATGTTTTCAAATTATGTATATTCATATTATGTACTTATGAATACGATTTTCGGTATTTCTCACCCGTCACCTCTTATCGTAACAAAATCTTTAACCTTCTGTCTAAATAATGTCACACCTTTTTCGTTAAAAAATATTTGATGAAAATTGTTGATTTCAGTAATTATATTATTCTTCACATTTCCCTCAACCACCTCTAAACCCTTCGTTACAAATCATCAGATTATATAATATAGTATAATACGGCCTTTCCCCTTAGGACGTCACGTCATAATATATTATGAACGGCTACTGTCGCTTTCAATAAGGGAACAAATGAAAATACCTTCTGGTGATTCTGTACATTTTCGCTGACTTTTTCGATAAGCGTATTCAAAAAAAAAAATGAAACAAAATGTTTATTTATTTTAGTAAAATATGTAGGTAAATATCATAAAATATAAATAAATAATTATATAAAATAAAATAAAAAAGGGCGATGCATGAGTAGTTGTTATTTGGGGAGGTTTTCACCCACTAGGTACCCCGTTTACACGTGCATGGATTTACTGCTGACAGTGCGTATTATCGCGGCCATAACAAGAGAATGCACGTGTAAAACGTATTGTCATGCAAGTTGCAAGATTGCATGCATGCAACAAGTTCGGAAGCTTCTGAGTTTTCATGCGACAGTTGGGGTTTTTTCGATCTACGCTTGCGCAGTAGAACGATAGTGGCGAACCTGCCTTCTAAAAAACGAACTGCACCGCGTAGACTCATTTTTATGACCTGTCAAATAGTACTATAAAATGACAACATTGCGTCTCGGACTCTTGAAGAAAGAGATTGGAGAGACAGTCAGCACTTTTAATCGTAAACAGTTGGTATCACGATAGTTTAAAATACTAACTATTGCTGCAAATAAATCAATGCACGTGTACAGGCGCTATAAGAAATAATGGGCAAGAATAATAAGAATAATAACAAAAATTTGAAGAGGTAGGTAGACGGTTGAACTATATAAGAATAACTATTTGACTAGTGATTCACGCAAAGTTTATAAGTGTTTCATAGTATTTTGATCTGCGCAGTAGGTACTCATGATAGTTAAGACAAGGTCAAAAATCTTATAATTTTACAATTAATTCTGCACTATAATTGTGTCGAAAAAGTAATAAAAAATTACTATATCTAAATCTCAGCGAGGTAAGACGACAAGGAGACGATATCGTCAATCTCCACAGCGGACATGTACTCTGTTATAATGGGACTAAGACCGGACGCACAAGCGGTGTCGGATTTTTAATCCACAGACTCTGGAAAGATCGCATAGTTGAATTTGATTTCTCCTCAGATAGAGTAGCAAGTTTAACACTTCAGCTCAGCAAAAGATACCAGATTCTGCTTTTGCAAGTTTATGCGCCCACTCAAAACTCACCAGATGAAAAAGTGGAGGAGCTATATGAAGAAATCAGTACGTTGAAAAAATAAACGGAAATGTTACTTCACTACCATCATGGGAGACTTTTATGCACGAATCGGATCTCAACACCAGGATGATGTAGCGGTCGGGCACTTCGGACATGGCACCAGGGATGGCCGAGGAGACATGTTAGTGGAGTTTGCGGAAAACCACAATCTCTACATCATGAACTCATTCTTCAAAAAGAAGCCTTCTCGAAAATGGACATGGCGAAGCCCAACAAAACGAACCAGCGAAATCGACTACATCCTCACCAACAAGAAGGATATTTTTCTAGACTGCACAGTCATTAACAAATTTAATACTGGCAGCGACCACCGAATGGTAAGGTGTAAAGTACGATTTAACATCAAACGTGAGAGATCCAAACTGATGCAGAAGCCCAGAGTCCGCTGAGGCTTGAGAAGCAGAGTCGAATTCCAACAAGAGCTGGAGAACAGGCTAGCGGCTTTCCAGGCCGAAAATGACCCCATCTCCCTACAAAACACCGAGGCAGTAACAAAAATCATTATAGAATCTTCGGAAGAGACAGTTGCTGCTGTGGTTGAACGAGTAAGCAAACTTTCAAAGGAAACGTTGAATCTTATGAAGCTGCGTAGGAGTACGAAAAGCGAGCAACAAGTTGCAAATGATCTCGAATACTCCACGCTGTGCAAAACTCTACGTAAAAACATACGAGAAGATCTTCGTAAGTTCAATATGAACCTTGTTGAATCAATTGTTGCGTCAGGAAGGAGCTTACATAAGAACAAGCAGCATCTGTCAATAGGGAGACGGCAGATCACGACACTAAAAGCGCAAGATGGAAGTATCGTGCGTAACTGGGATCATCTACTGGACACTGTTGTAGAGTTTTACAGCGCTCTATACAAAGATGACACTGACATCAATTCAGATCTTCCGGTGAACGGAGAATATGGAGATCCTCTTCCCGAGGTTACTACCACAGAGGTGGAATATGCTATAATGTGCATGAAGAGTGGGAAAGCCCCGGGAGAAGATGGGCTGACTATCGATGTTCTCAAACGGGCCGGGAGGACGGTGAGCGAAGTGCTCGCACGTCTGTTCACGTCTTGTCTGCACGAAGAGAACATCCCAGAGTCATGGAAAAATGCCTCCATTATTATTCTCCATAAGAAAGGAGACACTGAAGATCTGAAAAACTATCGACCAATTAGTCTACTGCCAATTCTGTATAAGGTTTTCACGAAAATACTCTCAAACCGTCTCGAAAGAGTTCTAGACGAGAACCAACCAAGAGAGCAAGCCGGTGTCAGAAGAGGCTACAGTACTATGGATCATATACAGGTCGTCAGGGAAATCATAGAGCGCTACCAGGAATACAAACTGCCATTATATCTTGGTTTTATAGACTATGAAAAGGCGTTTGATTCCATCAAAAAATTCTCAATTATAGACGCCCTTAGCAACCAAGGAATTTCCAGACGCTACATAAACATATTGAACAGTATATACAGTGATGCCACAGCATGCGTGAAACTCCACAAACGGTCGTGTAAATTCCCCATTAACAAAGGTGTCCGGCAAGGTGATACCATTTCACCTAAACTATTCACCGCTACTCTTGAGGACTTATTTAGGAAACTTGATTGGGAGGAAAAAGGTGTTCCAATTAATGGGGAGCACCTCAGTCACCTGCGCTTTGCAGATGATATTGTTATACTCTCACAAGACCCGAAAGACCTCCAAGGTAGAATGCAAGAACTCGCGGATGTCAGTCAAACGGTCTAAAGATAAATGTCTCAAAGACAAAAGTGATGAGGAACTGTTTTTCGGACCCTGCGATTATCTGTATTTCTGGCACCCAGCTCGAGCAAGTCAGCAGCTACGTCTATCTCGGACAGCAGGTGTCCATAGACGGAAGCATGCACGATGAAATTGCTCGAAGAACAAAGCTGGGATGAAGTGCTTTCGGACGTCTGAATATTATCTTCAAGAGTGACCTACCATTATGTCTTAAGCGTAAGGTGTTCAACCAATGTGTGCTACCCGTGCTCACGTATGGCTGCGAGACGTGGACCCTCAACACGAGAGATGTCCAAAGGCTAAGAGTCACACAGCGAGGCATGGAGAGGTGCATGTTGGGCATCACGCGAAAGGACCGTAAAAGGAACGAATGGGTTAGGAAGCAGACAAGAGTACGCGATGTAATAGACGTTGCCAAACAGCTGAAATGGAGATTGGCGGGACACATTGCTCGCCGAAAGGACGGCCGCTGGACAAATGCCGTCATCCAGTGGTACCCAAGGGGTACGAAACGGCCACAGGGTCGCCCCAAAAGCCGCTGGATTGACGAACTGGTAAAGTTCGGCGGAAATACGTGGCAGCGAACGACACAGGACCGAGAGAGTTGGAGAAAGCTTGGGGAGGCCTTCATCCAGCAGTGGACTGACCCCGGCTGATGATGATGATATCTGAATCTGGAGGATTTTTTTTTTAAATTTGTTGCTCAAAACATAAAAATTAATTCATAAGAAGTCGTCGTCAAAGGTTGGGTAAAGAGATATCTGTTTCTAACATGTCGTATGTTTGGGAAACACTGATAGGCCTGTATCGTATGGATGCTCACACCATTCCAAGTGAAACCGTGTGAGTTTTGTAGATAAACATAATAATTTAAGGATTACTGACTAGTCTTCTGCTTTTCAGTGTTTGATAATACATTAAGGAAACATTAGTTTTCCCCACCGCAATATTTCAACAAAACGGCAGATAAACCCAAGTTTAATGTCCAAACGCGCCAAAAGAAGTATAACTTCAAAAACTTTTTAATTAATTATACCAATACCTAAATAGAATAATGGTCACTTTATATGGGCGGAGACTCATCGTGAACGACAATAAATAACATGCGTGTAATTTTAAATAAGTGACATGCTATACAAATTCGACTATGTAATAGCGCTTTCCTTTCCTAATTTTGGTTGCTGATATTAACCCTTTGGCTGCTACGATGTTATGCAAAATCCGGTCGAGGATTGCTACCAATAATTGTCGATAAATTAAAGTATTGTATTATTTTTAGACACCTTACCACTCTAATTGATTCTGCGAAATCTGAATATTATGAAAACACGTTTCGTAATTAATGTATCGTTTTGAATAGATAACGAGGCAAGTAATTGACATATCTCTTTCTCGCTCTATCATACGGGCGATCGCGAGAGCGAGCGAAATGCATGATCCGCGCACAGAGTTTTGATTTTTATCAATTATTGGAAACAATCGGTCATGCCACACGAGGGATAATACAAAGTAGTGGAATTAGGAAACTACCCGGCTGAAAAGATTTTTTTTGCATGGTGGCCTCGTTAAAAGATCGCGTACAATATGCGTGATTTGTGAAAAAGGTCTTCATGGTGTTTGTTTATTGGAACATTTTAAATATGTATTGCAAATGATTTTATTTCATTATTTTTTTATAAATGAAACTGTTTTTAGCACAAATATAGCAAAAATTAATACTATTAAATAGTAATTAGTATATTAAGAGTAAAATATTAATAGTAATATAGTAATAGTAATATAGTAAATAGTAATTAGTATAAAGTATATTAATACTATTAAATATATTAAAACTAATACAAAAATATTAGCACAAATAATATATATATAAATCCACTCTACTTTAAACACTGAGTTGAGTAAAAGTCTTTCCCATTATTTCAAATGCATAAAATAAAATAAAACATTGTCCTACCACCAAGAATTTGACTGTAAACAAATTTTTATATGGTAAACTGAAATTTGTATTTGGAATTGTTTTTATTGTAAAAAGGGTGATGCCATGAAAAAAAATACAATAGTTATAAGATCTAAGCCTACCCAATCACAAAACATAATATATGAATCGGGTTATATTACACAACAATAAAACTAAATAGATAAACAATGTTTCGTACCACTGGTGCAGTAGTATGTTCCCAAATTAACTTAACATTTCAGGCATCAAAAGCAAAACGACGATCGTTGTTAGCATTTCTGGCCATTATCAAAAACAACGATATATCGTTGCGTAGCATTCTAAAGTTTTTACCTTTCGAGGTAGACAAACTCGTTAACTGCCAAGATGCACTTGTGTATTTTAAGCTATTCCGTAACCCAGTGGTGAAGGTTGGAGGTAGGCTGTTAAGATCCGCCATAAATAATGCACACGAAACGTTGTCAGACGTACGTATTTGTTTTCACTGAACCGACTACAATTTAGAGATGGTGTTGGATAGTTTTAAAATCTAATTAAACCCAGTAAAAACCAAACCATAATAGATAATAGTCAAAAAATACTCGTGTATCTATAAAATATTTAAAATTATGCCATTAAATAATACCTACATAATTTTGGATATTTAGTTATGTATTATAGTTTGGTTTAGGCAGGGCTTAATGAATTAAAAAAAAATTAAGCAACAACACGTGTAATATATATTTCTAATTTAACGAAAAGAAAACGCTCAAAATATACCAAAACTATTATGGTTTGGTGTAGGCAGGGTTTAATTGATTTTTAAAAAACTAACCAAAACCGTCTGTAAATTGTAGTCTATGTAGTTCAATAAAAACAAATACGTATGACTGACAAAGTTTAGTGTGCACTATTTATGTCGAATTTTAACAGCCTACCTCCACCCCTCGCCACTGCTATAAAGTAAATAGTAAAATAAAAAATAATGACTATCGTTTTTCAACTGAATTTTCCGTGAACCATACAAACCAATACAGAGTTCAGGCGATACTTCAGTGAAACGGCAAATAATTTTCAACTATAGGCGCGACGAAATTTTGGACTCGCTGGCACTCGGAAACCGAACGTCGAGGTGTGAATACGTCAATTTGTTTCGTGATGGCGACGGGGGTATTAATTCTTAAATCGTGTAAAGATGACTAAAAACGTTACCCATTTATTTTAAAAAGAAAACATGTCAATGAATAATATATCGTCACTGTTCTGGCAGAAAACACTAATTCGAAAAAATTCCATATTGAGTTAGTACCAAAATGTTCTTTATTTCAAACTTTACCGTCTGGAAACCTTCTTAATAAATAAAGTCTTTATTTTAAAGTCACCCTTTTTACGATTACTTAATAAACTCACATGATAGACCATTATTTCAAACATTTTAACAATTTCAAAGTCAAATTACTCAAAACTAGTATTCTCCAGTTAGTGTGTTCTGCCAGAACAGAGACGATATTATTATTGTTACTAATAGAACAATTAACAGAACATTAAATGGACGCATGTTGGATTTATATGACAAATTATATTTCGTTCGGCATGCGTCATTTGCATCCGCGACCCGCAATCCGCGCATCGCCTAGCCACGATCTTTTTAGACCATGCCTCAACTGAGGTATAGCCTTAACGAAAGGGTAAATATGTATATGGAAATTTACCACAATATCAAACGACTTACGTATGAGTCGCC
This sequence comes from Rhyacophila brunnea, assembly GCF_057557595.1. Lineage (NCBI taxonomy): Eukaryota > Metazoa > Arthropoda > Insecta > Trichoptera > Rhyacophilidae > Rhyacophila > Rhyacophila brunnea. Next base: position 7,759,877 of record NW_028232859.1, read on the forward strand.
AGTGCAAAGTTTCAAATAAAATCCAAATAAATTTCATTAGAATCGTACAGAATTAATGGAAACTCTTTCGAGGCCAAAACACTAATGGATCCGGGAAATGCTAACAGTGGGGGGTGGGGTTGCATTCAATTGGAAAGCGTATTTCATGAAACATAAAAAAATATGTGATTTTAAGCAACCTATCAACGGTACGATATAAACGGGTAGGTATTTTTAATGGTATTAATTATTTCTGTAAAAGTAATTGTATTTAGTAAAATGTTAATCAGCTGGCGTCGATACACTGCTGGATGAACGCCACCTCTAGATCCTTCCATCATCTCGGTTTAACATTAAAGAGAATTAATCAGAAAAAAATGGAATTTTAAATTTAACACTTAGGTAAATATCGCACAAGCCAAGGACGGCTATAGCCAGGTCGCGGGATTTACTAGTTATTAACTAACTTAGTACCTACGTAATGTGGTAATAAACTGTTCGCAGTAAATGAAGATTTTCAATTGCATATTTCGGTCATTTATCACAATTAATGTATTATAATTTATCAATCATTATTTTCTACAAACAATTCATCATATTGTATTTGAAGTAGATAATAAATATAGCACTACGATTGAAATGAAACACAATTTTGTGTCGCGGCCAGGACGCTGATGTGTATGTATTAAAAGGCCAATAGTTAAAGTTTGTCGTCATTAGTATGTCACGTCGTAGCACAGTGGATAATGCGCGGATTGGGGCGTAAACCCAGGAGATGCAGGTTCGATTCCTGCCGGGTGTCTTTACCCTTTTCAAAAAAATATTTTCTATTAGTTATAATATATTTTCTCAGGAGTGTTTTTCAAAAATATGTATGTCCAATAATTAGAATGGTACATTCTTAAATCTTGTGAATTATTCGTTGAATACAAGAAATAGTTAATTAAAAAAGATGATTTTGTTGTTTAGCTACCGAGTTTAATAGCTCTGGTCACCCAGTGGAAAGGCACCGTAATAAAAATTAAAACTATAATATATTAAATCTTGAATTCTGTCATTTGAAAAAGGGTAATGTAATTATTAAATAATTTATAATTGTCTTTAATAATTCCTTATAAGCAGTCTAAATGTATTTTATTATAAAGGGTGGTGCTGAAACGGGTAGTCTTCACTAATTTGCAAATGTCGTGTTATGATTTGGATGTAAAAAGTACAATTTTGCTTAAGTATCATTACCTCACAATACACATAACAGGAGGGTATTTTACTAATGTAACATCCGAAGAGACTGCCATTTTGAAAAAAAACACACTGTTTTGTTAGTATACAATATTTTTATAATTGGTATATCTACAGGTCTACTGTTTCAAATTATTTACCAGATTTAAAAAAAATGAGATAAAACTATACGTATATGCTGACATTTAATTATTCTTCTACTTATAAAACTAAACAATAATATAATTCAACCGCAGAGCAATCAACTGACCTATACTACAATACACCACGTTAGTCTATCTATCTTATATATTATTATTCATCAGTGGCGAAGTGTGGAGGTAGGCTGTTAAGATTCGACATAAATAGTGCACTTTGTCAGTCAAATGTATTTGTTTTCATTTAACTAAGACTACCATTACCAGACAAGCCATTGTAGATAATAGTAAAAAAATATTGGTCTATCTATAAAATATCTAAAATTATGCCATTGAACTATATATACACCATTTTAGATATTTTAAAAATAGAAGAATATTTTTTTATCGATTATGGTTTGCTAAAACTAACTGACACCATATATTATTATATTATATGATTCTTAATTTAACGAAAACATGAAAGTATGACTGAAAAAGCGTACACTATTTTTGTCGTATCGCTAATAGCATACCTAAACTATTATGGTTTGGTCTAGGTAGGCTTTTGATTGAATTTTAAAAACTAACCAGCACCTCCTGCAAATTGTATTCTTAGTTCAATGAAAAGTGAAAACAAATAAGTATGACTGACAAAATTTAATGTGAACTATTTAAGTATGTCGAATCTTAACAGTCCAACTCCACCCGTCGCCACTGAAATACATTTTATCTATAATTGCGTACCAGATAATATAATATACTTATTTAAATTATTAATATTTACACATACACTTACAAACTAGAAAGGAGATATGTTTATGACTAGGGATTCCAATCCCGAATTATTTTCGATACATATGAATCACGGGAGTAGTAAACATAATCCCGAAACTTTCGGGATTGTTTTTTTATGGAAAACAAAATACAAAAAACGAAAATATAAGAGAAAAAATACGTTTAATAACATATAACTACATAAGAAATAAACTGAGTTTGAATGAAGTTTGATTTATTATCCATGTGTTGCCAATTCATTTTATTTTTTCGCATAAATTAATAAAAATGAGAAAGATTGGAAAAAACAATGCTTCGCGGTTTTAACAAAGTGATTCCATCATGATCTCATACGTTTTACGACAGTTTCAATTTGGCTGACTAATTAGATTTATGATTAGGGAATCCAATCCCGAGCCAAAATTCTGATCCCGGGATTTCGGGATTACAATTTGACAATCCTGGGATCCCGGGACTGGTCCCGGGATTGGGATTTTTTTCCATTGTTAATATAAAATTTTTATATTTACAAATAACATTGATAAAATCGGTCAAAAATAAATCTAGTATAATTTATACTATTTAAGACATTTATTGTTAATATTGCATACGTTAAATCTTGGAAATACACAAGTTTAATGGAGTAAATAATATTGTAATATAAATAATAATGTGAATTTAATATGAGATTGCTATTTCTGATAGTAAAGACATAATGAATAGATCAGCGAGATTTAAAATACTAAAGCAAATAATCATGGCGTACTTATGGCCTTTCCGCTTCATAAATCTAATTAGTCAGCCAAATATGAAACTGCCGTAAAACGTATGATATCATGGTGGAATTACTTTGTTAAAAGTGCGAAGCATTGTTTTTTTACCAATATTTCTCATTTTTAATAATCTATGTGAAAAAATAAAATGAATCGGCAACCTACACATCAAACTTCATTCAAACTCAGTTTATTTCTAATGTAGTTATTTTGTATTAAAAGTATTTTTTCTGTTATATTTTCCATAAAAATTGATAAAAAAATCAATCCCGAAATCCCGGGATTATGTTTATCAATCCCGGGATTCATAGGTATCGAAAATAGCTCGGGATCCCGGGATTGGATTCCCTATTTATGATATATTTCCAAGATTGAACGTACACAATATTAACAATAAATGCCTTAAATAGTATACATAATTGTATTAGATTTATTTTTGACCGATTTTATCAACGTTATTTGTATATATATAAATTTAATGTTAACTATTGAAAAAATGCTAATCCCGGGACCAGTCCCGGGATCGTCAAATTGTATTCCCGAAATCCCGGGATCAAGATTTTGGCTCGGGATTGGATTCCCTATTTATGACAACAAGTTGCTCGCAGAACCAAACAGATATGGTGGGAATTTGAGCGCATGAATAGTGACATAGAAAGATGCACGTTGGGCATAATGTGAAAAAACAACAAAATAAACCTGCGGATAAGGAAGCAGACAAGAATACGCGATGTGATAGAGGTCACCAACCAGTGAAATGGAAACGAGCTGGAAAAATAGTATACAAGGGACACTAAACGATCACAGGAACCCCCTAAAACTGATTGGATAGACGAACTTATAAAGTTCGGTGGTGTACATTGCAGCGAATAACTGGGGGCCGAGAAGAATGGGATTAGCCCCGGCTGATGATGATGATAACTAGGTACCTAAATATACCGTCAGATGTGTATATATTTGCATACATTTAATAGGTATAATTTTCTACTGAAAAGAAAGTTTTTGAAGCATAAATGTTTATGTACAATTTATATTTTTTTTTCCACAATGAAAACGTATTGATCGTAGGATATAAATAATTATCCCAATTGGAACATTCGTACTAATCTATCTTGTATGTAGGTACCTGCATAGTTGCGTTCTGTGAATGATTATTTTTTGTTTACCATGACCACAAAAATCACAGTATTTATAATCTTTTTCGTATAAATCGTCACATTTTAGTAAAGAATGAATATATGCATGTTAACACTTACCTAAATGTTTATATTTTCCTATCGAAACGTGCAGTAATCATTAATAATTCACTGTCAAAAATAATATTGTTTATATCATAAAAATAAATTGAAACTTATAATTTGTAATTATAACTTGGTTTTATGTATCTCAAAGTAAGCAGACACTTAACACGAAAGCTACATCGTGCTGAGTTTCACTAATAATAACACAGTGATTACATGTAGTAATGGGCGTTGTTTTTTTAAAGTTTCAATGAAAAATTATCGGATATGATCGGAATGGCTTGAAATGAGAAAATGTGATTTGAATTGACGTGAAACCTGACGGAACTATTATAGGCCAACATTGTATGATAAGAAAGAATGAACTGTCAGAAAACTGTTGCGCCGGCACCCAGATCAATATTGGATTGAGTATTGCGCACGCATTTTGGAGGGAAAACTTATTTGCTTTGTAATTTCAGTTTCTGCAATAAAATCGACTGAATAATTAATTGTAGCGACATTTGGCGCGATTTAATAATTAAACTGACGACGGTATTGACAGGGATAACGATTAGTGAAGTCGATGACTTATTTAAAATTTTATACAACACGTATTTACCTATATTCAACATAGGTGTATACTAGGAATAATGAATAATATATTATTACCTACTTACTAAATATAGCAAAGTGGTGTGGTTAATAACATATTAATTAATATAATTATTGTAATACTATTGCTAAACATAATTAAATAATATATATATAAATAGGTAAGTACCTACCTATGTATTTTGTCAGTTTATCTGTATTATCTACCTTCGTATAGAATGCATATTTAATCAACAAAAAAATCGTAAATTTAGATGTTACAGTTACAAGGATAGTTGAGTCGCCTAGAGTCATAACTGACATTTTGCAATTTTGTCATTTTTGAGTTAATCTTAGAGACTGGTAGTTTTGGGTAGCCTCCAGGGAAGGTGAAGCAGAGGAAGAGCGTCTGCGCGATGGAGCGACCAAGTGAAAGAGCTGACTGGGGGCACCATCCATTCTGCCCTGAGAGAAGCGGAAGATCGAGAAGGATAAAAAGTCTTAGTCGCTCAAAGGATGGCGAAATTTAAATGTGGTCACGATCCTCAGCCATCAGTGCACGACCAAGAAGAAGATACTAAGAGATTGTAAAGGCATTATTAATATATATAAAGAAAAATAGTTGGCTATCAAAAGTCACTTTAAACTATGTGAAAAATGTTGACTGTTGGTGTCATAACTCACATTTCAACTCACTCACTTTTCAATGAATAATATGAGTTCTGTCATCAAGGCCTTTCTAACCAAACAGAGAGTTCTATTTCTCATAGTGTGCTGTGTGTCTGCAGACTTAGGAGTATTATATAATATTAAAAATAAATGTAAATCGACTCGCTCATTAATATTCAAGTGAGTTCAATACCTTTCTTCTAATTACAAAAAGACTTGCTTTTCCCTCCACCACCCGCCCCGTCTCTACACCCGTTATGCAGGCGTATACCGTGGCGTAACGAACGATATGCGCTGTTCAAATTTGTGCCGAAAGTGTACCAGGAGCAACTTCCCAAGACCTTGGTTGGCGTGCACTAGAGTGTGCGTGATCCCTAATTCCATATAATGTATTACGGTCAATTCTCGATGAGAAAAGACCTTCTCGCTTGCCGTATAATGCCGCAAACTTTTTAAAAGCTGAGAAATTTTCCCTCATAGATACCAAGTCGCAATGGCCGACCGGTCCAACTGAGGGTCGGACCGACTTGAGAAGCTCTTCCATTTCAACCGACATATAGGGACACTCCCAGAGGATGTGATCGGCATCCTGCAATTCGCCACATAAGCAAGTCGGAGATTCTATTAGGCCAAGCTGACAGAGCTTGGAGGCAAAACCACCGTGTCCGGTTAAGAACTGAGAAGTCCAATGGTCTGGAGTCAATCTGGTTATCTCCATGTGCCACTTAATATTAGGAAAGAACAAATGCGTTTGTTTGCCCTTGGAAGAAGTGGTCCATCGCCCCTGCCACACACGCAGCGCCGTGTCATACGCCAGGTCGCGTACAATAACTTTTCGAGCGCACCGGCTCATGGATCCAAGACCTAAAGGCGGCGATATAAAGATACCGCCAACCTCCGCCCCCAGACCCCCAAGCAAGACGGTATTACAAAAAGACTCTGGTGGTTTTTGCGATTATCTCAAAACTCGATTTTTTGAATATGCGAGTTATGATGTTATGACTCTAGGCGACTCAATTACTTGCTGTATTTGTGAAACTACATTTTCTTGATTTTAAAATAAATTATAGTTTTCCCTTCAAGCTTATGGCCCTTCACAGAATGGGAAATTAAATTAAAAGACCTTTTACGATAAAGACTTGTTAGCATTTGACCAATCAATTGGATTCATGCTTCGTCGAAAATATTTAAGATTACATAATATAGGTATACATTTTTTCAAAACTATCCACGCAATAAGGACAAATAAGCGAATAATGTCAAACTGACAAATTCAATTTTTAGGAGTAACCTTCTAGTATTACCAGATATTTTTCAAACTCTGATCCACCACTGAATGAAGGTCTTTCCAAGCTGATTCGCTGCTATAATGAACAATCGGCGGCGTTCTTGTTGGGCTAGCGAGACAGCTGGCTGTTGCCAACTGGTTCCTTTAGTAACATATTATTATTATAATACTCATTATCCCAAATTTTAATCATATTAGACCATGGTTTCCCAAACTATGGGTCGCGAGCAAATATTGAGTGGGCCCTCGCCACTGTATACATGAATTAAAAAAATAGGAAGTGATAGATTTGATATTTCATTCAGCTATTTATAATTCCTAAAAATTGAAATAAACTTAAGTTACGGAAAATATTGTGATAAAATAATAATAATTTGAATTGCCAATGCACTACAGATGGCAGCACAGTCGCGGAATATCGCCAGCTAGCGGAGAAAGAGGAGATAGAAGAAAGAGGAGATAGGAGGAATGGAAGAAAGAAGAGATGAAAAAGTTTGATTCGTTGCGTTGGTTTTGTAACCCATTTCAAGACGACTTACCAACTAGTATGTACACAAAAGCAAGTGAACAGCTCATTGATTTATCAGAAGATACGTCACTGAAAAATAGTTTCAATCGTAAATAGTCAACGAAATTCTGGCTCTCAGTTGCTGATAATTATCCTTGCCTGTTCGATGAAGCTGTGAAAGTCCTCCTCCTCTTTACTACCTCATATCTATGTGAGGTCGGATTTTCGGCTATGGTTAACATTAAAAATAAATACCGAAATAAATTGGATATATCAAACTCACTGCGATTAAAAGTAACTAAAGTTGAAGTTGATGCTAAAACTGTAATGAAGAAAAATAAGAAACAAATACATCCTTCCCATTGAAATAACTTTGTAAAAAAACCTTGCAGGTGTAGGTATTTAAGTAATATTTTTTTTATTTAAGTTGTTTCTTATTTCAACAGTCTTTCATTCATATTGGTAACACTAATATATTTTTTTCATTTTTTTATTTCAATTAGAACAAAAGACAGCATTAGGTAGTTCCACGACTCGCCACTAGGGAATCTGAGCATTACCAATATTTATGCCCTCTTTTCTCTAAGACAGTTAAGAGGTGGGTCCCAAGATTGGAAATTTTTGTTAGATGGGTCGGAGGCCAGTCAACTTTGGGAACCACTGATCTAGACACATTGTATACGAACTATACGACTCGTATAACATTTATTTAATGATTTTTCGATTCAGACGGCTAATGTAAGTAATGTTTAGTTGGTAATAGTAATGGATGGTAATAGATTAATATCGGCCAGTAGTTTTCAACAAAATTGAAAAATACCGAAATTAGTAGATACTTTTTTAAAGTTTTTTAAAGTGTAGATAGCTATTTAAAAAAAAGCTTGAGAAGTTGTAGGTAGATCCTGAGATGTGATCACCGGAAAAAACCAAGACTGACTGTACACAGTCCGTGCCACTGAATTGTGAATTACGATGGTGGTGCTAGTTATTGATTATTTTCGACTGCAATGTGGTAACCCGTTGGCAATTTAATGAAGATTTTCGATTGCGTATTATGTTAAAATTATTACCATTTATTTCAATATAATTAAAACGATCACCATTTTCTACAAACAGTTTACCAAATTGCATTTCAAGTATGAGCAATAACTAGCAATACGATTGTAGTTTACAGTTTCGTGTCACGGCCTGACTATTATAGTGGTCCTTGAGAAAAATTCAACAGTGATGACTGATGGGCCGATGATTCATATTTAAAAACATCCAATAATTGAATGCACTTGGTGTTTACGTGGTTTGGAACTCAATTATAAAGGTTTTTGAAGGTATTTTGCGATGTTAATTATTCTATGCCCTACGGTATTTGAGTTGGAGAGGAGTTGAGACGTTTTCTGGAGGTGGTCAAGTAGTGCCGGTGATTGTTAGTAATTTATTCTGCATTTCAAATAATATGAAATGCGTTTTAGATGGCAGAAATTTGCCTTATGTTTAACTGAAACAGTCACCTATTACGTTGTATACTTAATTCGTTTTATGTTTTAGGTCGAGACATTTATTCCACATTGTACCTACACATATTCGATGTTACGATAACTCTGCTATAAGTATGTAGATTGTAGATAGTCTGATTAACCTATGTCAGTAATCATCACAACCTAGTCAACACATTTTGATGGATAATAATTTAAATTAAAAATAATTAATAGGAATCTTAATAAATAAAAAGATTAGTTATACTTCTTTCAGCGCGTTTGGAAAATCAGATCAGAGTGTATTTTTGGCGTGTGACATGAAACACATAATTTATTTTTTCACTCAAAAATAAACGCACTCGATTGGATTCGAACCACCGATTGTTTGGGTATCAGCCGAACGCATTACCATTACGCCACAGTATGATACTCCAATCGTGACGATTTTACAGTATAATATTATAGTTAAGAATTGTTCCATTGCCTAGGCAGCGAATTTATTATTGTCGGCCATTTGCAATTCCTTACGTAAACAAATTATTAAACGTCATAGTGGAAGTTGTTACTTTAAAAATAAAAACAACGATACATAATTATATAATTTAGTAATATAAGTTAAAGTGTATAGAAATAAACCAACGGCGTTCCAATAAGCGGTCCTTTTTCTTGAGTGTGTAATTTAACAAGATAATTAAGAGCTAGTCGAAGAATCTAGGTTATCACAAGTTTTGTTTTTGTTTTGTTACGCCAAAGAAGTATAACTTCTAACGCGCGTACATAAGTACACACACCGATTTTTTATTTTTTTAAGTCTAAAAATAAACTTACAAATTAGAAAAAAAAGTTTTGGGAAACTGAATTTTATTAGTGGGCACCTACATCGTATTTAATAAACATTTTTATTATTAAAACGTGGTTTGATAATTTCCTAGAAGTTGAAAAAATCATAGTTTTAACTAATCTCTTTGGTTTTAACCTATATTATTTCAAATGTTGAAAACATCGATTTTTCTAGAAAAGATACTTAGGTAAATGAATTCCATTTGAAATCCTATTTATTTATAATATGTACCTATTTGAGCAATGGTGCTGCCACCGCAAAGCGCAATTTGATATAAGTAGACATATTAAAAAAAAATCGATATTTTTTAAAATAAAAAAATAAGAGGATAACATATTACGTTAAAACCATAAAATTAAAAAAAAAAACTACATTTTAACGTTAATTATAGTTTTTTATAAGTGTGGGTAAGTTTATTTTTTAACTAAAAAAATAATAAATAGAATAATATTAGTGATTTCATTACTCTTCGCCTAAAGAAAAACTTTTTTTATTGTTATGTCGCGTATGGCACGGAACGATGTACCTACAGAAAATATTAGATCAGTCTAAGAATTTTGTCTTTTAAATAGGATAGAAATTAAAAAAAAAAAAACATTGAAAGTCAGATTGGCCATTTCTGACCAAGGAAAATACAAATTAATTATCTCGACTAGTTTTCCTTGGCTTCATTTCAAACAACATAATATTGGATGCGATTTGAGTGCGTTGCGACATTTTGTAGCTAATAAGTATTTACTATTTTTCTCATAGATAAGGCTTTTTCCATCTGAAAACTTATCTACTAGAAAATTTTAATTATACACAGTTGTTATTATTAACGTCATGATGCAATTCGTTAAGGGGGGACATGCTCGTCGAAGGTCAAAATTAAGTTTTTATTGTATTTTCAAACCATGATCCTGGACACTCCTTAAACGTTGTAGATAATCTATTTATATAATTTTGAAGCCTTATTATCCTTTATAGTTATTTTAAACATTTGATGACTGCATAAAGTATTTTTGTTACATAAAATAGTATTCTTTTAAACCTCTCGCGCGTGTTTGAACACGCGCGTTAACATAATTTTACTCCCTACTTTAATTATAGTTTGTCAATTTATGGCTACGGCCGTATGTTGTAGCTTAACCACTGGGGAATGACAAAAGAAATGGCGTATTTCAAAAAAACACTACCTTATTCTTAGGTCAATAATTATTATAAAGCAATCATTATTCATAAGATGTTTATCACACTTGAATGGTCAAAAACATAGCTTATAATAAGTATCTTTAGAATCATCTTCAAATGTGTTAATCTTGCCGATTTTTTAAATAATAAAATGCCTAATTCTTGTCAAATTTGGGATCACAGAGATTATCAATATAATTTTTTATCGTGAATATTTTACAAAAATTATCTCATAATAAATTATACTAATGGTTTTATAAATGCGTTTAAAAATTAATAAACGTAAAAAATCTTAACACCACTGCACAGTTATGTACCGAAATATGACTATATTCTATAACATTAGTGCGAGAGGTTTAAAAGAATACTATTTTATGTAACAAAAATACTTTATGCAGTCATCAAATGTTTAAAATAACTATAAAGGATAATAAGGCTTCAAAATTATATAAATAGATTATCTACAACGTTTAAGGAGTGTCCAGGATCATGGTTTGAAAATACAATAAAAACTCAATTTTGACCTTCGACGAGCATGTCCCCCCTTACAAGGTAATACAAGTTTAACTGCATCTGTGTAGTAACTAATAACAGTGTTATCTTCCTTTATAAACATGTATTTGCACACAAAAATATATTACATGAAAATGTACAACAAATATGCAGATTGCATCAACCTATTCCATAATATTGTGGCATATAAATTTGGACAGGTATTGGAAATTGTTTAATCAATTTATTTATGCAATTCGTTTTGGGAATAAAAGGTCACCGAGAATATACTATATTTTTATATGGCCTCATCATTAAAGTACCTACCTAGTAAAGTATTTTTTATTCTGATTATGATTGCTGACGATCAATTCTATTCACAAGGCGGCTATCGACGGTAGTTATCATATTTATGTATTGAGGTATTATACTCGTAATTGTTATAAGTCAGCTGTCTAAAGTTTCAAAACTGCATGTCTCGCTCTAAAAGTTAACACAGGCAAGAGAGCGGCAGTTAAAACATAGCACTTTTTAGTTTAGACCAGGGGTGACGAACCTGCGGCCTTTTAGGGTCTCAAGTGGGGCTTTTTGACTGAATCAAAATTTTACAAAATTTATTTTTACATAACTTTTTTTATAACTAAAGCTGCTATTTTAAGTGACACTGCAACATGTCATAACTTATAAGTATTGTTAACTATATTCGTGCAAATGCAACACGGCATCGGCAGTTTCGTAATATGCTGAAGTCGAACGATGAGATATTCAGCGTGGAATCGCCTTATCATTCTAATTATGAAATCGCACTGAACTTAGCATTTCAGCCTCACTTAGTTGATCGTCATCAAGGCACCTACTGTCCAACAAGTTCTTCTTGGTTACATGTTAAAACTGTGAAGTAACAAGCTCCTCCCATTTTTAACCACACTTCGATTGAAGCGCCTTCCGGTTAGCGACGAGTTGTCCACGTGTTAAAACTGTGAACTACTAAGACTCATCCTATTTAGTCGACGACAGCGACTTCCGCATCTAATTTTAGGGTTAGCGAATTGATTGAGCTCTAGTCGATACCTATTTTCAAGTCATTGTTTGATGCTAAGAAAGATCCTATTAAAATATCGAAAAATGCCGTAGAATACTTTAGCAACATGCTCGTAAAATGCTTTCCTGCTTTTCAACTACATATTGCTGTGAATTTACATTCTCCTATCTAACTCTAATCAAGACACGATTGGTTTAATTGACAAGAAAGGATTAATTGACAGATACCCATTTAGAGGATCAACTGAAACTGCGGACCTCTACGATATTCCAATGCTTTTCAAGAAAAACCAGACACAACCAATTCATCAAAAGCTGTCAAATTAATAAATAGATTTCACTATGTAATTTGAAATATTTATTATATCCGTGTAAATATATTATGTATATTATAATGTATGTATACATTTTAAAGGGTAAACCCGTAAATAAATAAGTTACTAAATTTAATTGTTTTCCTTCATTTACATAATAATGTACACTCATCTCTCAATTTACACGGTTCACTTTGACCCGATCGAGATAAAAAAAACCCTTTTTTTTTTTTTTTTTGAAAAAATCCTTTGCAACATCCATCTACTATCTTAATTGCGGCCTAATTTGATTTAAGATAAATGAATGCGGCCTTCCGACAAGAAAAGGTTCGTCACTCCTGGTTTAGATGGTTAACTTTTGTAACAATTTACCGACTCAATACATAAATATGATAAACTACAGTCGATAGCCGCCTTATGTATAGAACAGACCCACTGATATGGAGTTATGTTTGTGCCAATATTATTGTTGCAAAACTCCCACCAAACATTCCGACCATATACCTTTCTCATCATTATGGAGTAAGTCACTATCGCCATCAGCCTGGATCAATCCACTGGTGAATGAATGCCTCTCTAAACTGGAGTGGGTGTTTATTCAGTATTTAGTAGGTATATTCGTAATAAAACCATACACAATAAATAACAGCTATGTAAATTCGATGCGAAAATGCGGATTAAAAAATATTAGAACTCTCTTTGAATGTAGTAATCTCTTTATATTATATTTCCACCATTTATTCCAAATCTTATAATTTTTTAGTAGGTAAATGTTTTATTTATTATATTATAGTACCTCTGATATTTTGAAAATATGCTTCTTCTATAGAGCCAAATGTATAAAAAAAAAAATTAAGCAAAAAAGGACATGTATGAAATTAGCTATAAGTCGCACTAGCATTTTTTCAAACAGGGCCACACTCAGGCATAAAAAGCGCATGTTTTGCCAACATTCTGCAAGCCTAAATGAAGTTTTTTTTGTACTCATTTAGGTAGAATAGTTTTAATCGTTCAACTATTTTTTCTAAGTAATTTAAGTGTATTTGGAAGAAAATTATTTCTTTTTGGAAAACAAAGACTGGAAATAAGTAGGTACACCTTTTCGAAAGTTGGACGTATTTCTGCAAACAAGATTCAACCCTCACGTGTAACTTGTTGAGAAAATACAATATTTGAGTTAATATTGATTTAAAATGATATGTGATTATTTGATTTTATTAAAGTATCCCATCAGATGTTTAAATTAACTAATCACAAATCATATTTTTTAAATCAATCATCCCTCAAATATTGAATTTTCTCAACATTTTACACGTGAGGGTTGGATCTTGTTTGCAGAAATACGTCCAGTTTACTTCTACAGAAAAGATGTTCACAAGGAATTACTCTAAAGATTAAATAATAAAGCAATAATATACTTGAGATATGTATCCAACCAAATAAAATGTATTTGAGTCAAGGCCTGAACAAAAACGATGCATGAGTGCGAGTGAGAAAGTATTCGGCACCCTTATAATCTCTGCGACACGCGCTAGAGTAAGATAAAAGGTCTACATATTTTTGAGTCAGTTTCCAAAAGTATCGCTGGCAAATCGTGGTGAATCGCTTCACGTAGCATCGATAATCTGCGAGTTCGTGTTGCTAAATTTGCTATTTTTTGTGTTAAACATAAAGTCAGTGGTATATATTTTTAGTTAATTAAGTAGGAAAGGTGGTTCTGCGTGTTGTATTAAAATATGGTAGCCGTACTGATAAGCAAGAAGATGGTATTACGTTTCATAGGTAAGTTGATACATGTTCGTGACAATTTATTTGTATATTATTATTTATTTTAAAATCAGTGACCTAGTGTTTCTTTAAAATAACTTAAATTATGGATATCTTTACCTAATGGTTGCATTTTGACCGCTTAAAAATACTATATAACGTAAAAAAATAGAAAAATATATTTTAATTCTGAGCGTCTAGTGCGAGCACTAGCGAAATGGTCTATGGTCTCGAACATTTGTAGGCGAATGCGTTCGCGCGCCCACAAACCAAACGCACGGCACGTAGCTTCATTTAGCAATGCAACGGGTGGCGTCTAGATGTATCTATAGTCTATGATTTGAGTGTATTTAAAAAAAAAATCAAATTATAAGCACTGTTTTAATCTAAGAGACGTACTACTAATGTAATATTATTTTATGATATTTTCAGGTTTTTATAATAAGATGAATATTTAAAAACAGCATTAATTATAATTTATTATCTCAGAAATAACAACACAATTCAATGGTTTTATGGAAATTAAACTTATGAACAAGTTTTTCATAAGTAATATTGCTTTCAATGAACTGAAATTTGCATTTCAGCACCTTGGAATTTTATACCTATCTATTGTGCATATATATATTAATGGCTTGAAGATGCCGACAGACAAACCCTGGGTCACAGAAACTAATCTTTATGGAGGTGTATATTATCAGAAGAAAAACGTCGTTAATAGTAACTACCAATAGTGTATCTTGTTTTTTTTATTTATGTAAGTAGGCAGATAAACCTTCTGTTAGTGCAAATATGTCAGCAGGTATCTGAACAATCTTATTTAGCATTTGTATTTTTTAAACTTAGTTACATTTATATTTACATGTAAAATAACTTTATGTGTTTAAAATAAAATTATATTATTCTATGTTTAATAAAATTGGCATCGTAAATCTAAGTTCGGGCCTGTCACTAGTTTTTAGAGAAAATCTTAAACGTCATTTTGACTAACGTATGTATACAAAAATTCAGTTGCAAGACCCCCTTAGCAACCAATAATAGAATATAAGAAAAGCTCTACATATCTTTAATTCGATAAAATTAAAGATACTCTAAATACTGTTAGAAATAACTTGAATTGGAATATTATTGAATTGACTAACTGTCAAATAGGATATGAAAAATAATATTTGGGAGAAAAACAGAAAAAAATACATCAGTAGTTTTTTCGAGTATTTATTTTTCGTTAAAAAACGGGCTCCCAAAGCGATGACATAATAGTAATTAATTGTATTTATATAAGTAAGTCATATAATTTATAATATTACCGTAGCAATCATTATTTTAAATATTTTATCATACAATAATGTAATATCAGTATTTTAAACTTGAAAATCGCAAAAAAGATATTATATACATATAATATGCATACGTAAACAAATAAATACGTATATTCATTAAATATATGTTGGAAAATGGCATGTTATAATATAATACAGATATGGACAATAATTTCGCAGTATTCATATCTGAACACTCTTTCACTTACGAAGCGACGACAAAAAATAATGGTTAAATAAATTTTGAATACTTAACGCCGACAAACAATAGTACCAATATATTAATATAATAATACAAACTTGGTATGAAATATAGTCTTTTGTTTTGCTATCTAGTAGTTGACGAGAAGTGATAATGACGTAGGTATAAAGATATCTGTATTATACAATACAATACACGGGTTTCCTATTTATAAGCTGATTGAACAATGTATACAATAGATAACTGGCAGCAGTTCAAATTGATACTTGCAATTTTTATAATTCCATATGAAACAAGGGAAAAAATGGGATTAGTATTCTAATAAATGATATAGGTACATACTTAATAAAAATGTGTCGTCTTTACATAGATATCCATTTTACGTACGACGACAAAATAATGTTACATCTCTCAATTCGAGGTTTTATATTTTAAAGGCATTTTACTTTAACAAGTCATTTATTTATTCCCAACATATTATTATGCCTCATACGGGAAAGCCAATGATCATAGTATCGTAATTTAAAAGTATCGGTTTAAGGTTATTTATTAGTTCAATAAATAAGTCATCGTTTTGTAATATACATCATGTAAAAATTGGAATTATCTCTACATGTTTGCCAAATTATCGTTTAGTAATTCAACTGTAGAAAAATCTACAGACCTTAAATTTCCATTCAAACATTAAGGATGCCTAAATTATTCATATCAGTATTTCTATTTTGCTTTTAAGTATTTCTTTCAAGATAAGGGAGGTACAATATACAACATGAATAAAAAAAAGCCAACGTAAATCCATTCTGTACCGAATATAAATAATAATAAAACCTTCGTTATTTATACTTCATAAAGTCCGATTTTATCCCTTGACTCATAAATAATAACGACATGACTGTGAAAATTGGCGATATTAACGGATGTCTCATAAGTCCCCTACCCAAAATTTGAAGACATAAGTAATTGTAGCGAATAAATTCATTAGCTAACTATAAATAATATGCACATATTCATCATTTGATGACGGATTTGTACTATATCCAATTACAATATTTTAAGTCCCTTGTTCATTTGAAATACCTAGCCAATTATTATAATTAGGGTATTGACTTATGAGATACCTTAATGTTACGAGTGTATTCTGGAACAAATGAGCTGAAATTTCACACTCCGAAATAAGAGATTATACACTCTGGTCTTTAGCAGTGGTTTATCGGTGCGTTTGACCACTTTGTTTTCAAATTAATATGAGAAAATATTTAAAAATCTTTGACTTTAAATTTACAACCGTTTGATACTCGCATATAATTATTATGTTGCAAGAGGAACTGTCAAATTCGACTTACATTGTTTCAGAATAGCTCTAAAAATTTATAATGCTTGTTTCAGTTGGTTCATAATATTATATTGAAATGGAATAATGCACTCAAGTTGTTGTGTTAAGAAATAAATGTTGTTTTGTTTACATAAGTCTAAATTGATATACAAATAATGATCACCGATAGAAAAGTTTTTTTCATTAATAAACACTATCTAAGTTCTTACTGATTTAGTATTTTTAAGGTCATGACAATTCAGACCTTAGGTAGATACTTAAAACAATGCAATATGAAAACTATCAACTCCATAAAAAGAAGAAAGAAATCTTGTTACCGATTAAGTGTACCTATTATGAAATGGCAACAAATTAAGTGAATCATTCCACCAAAGATAATATTATAATTCGACACAGACGCATATACAATTGTTTATTTATTATATACATGGAGTTATTAAGAAGTATATTTCAAACTTGCATTGGAATAATGACATATCATGCCAAAAGTAGATTTCATTACAAATTTTAAATCAGAACCTGCCTAAGTAATCAGTGCCCAGAAATTCACTTGGGATTATTTAATGAAACTTCTGGTGGCCAATCAAAGGAAGAATACGTTTTCATTGAGTAACTTCACGGTGAAAAGCGATAGATAAAAGTATACCAATTTGACCTTTCCAATAAACAGAGTAGGCACTAATTTTGTAAATGTCAGTGAGCTTCATAGGGCATCTCTATAAATAACAATGATAAAGGCTTTCATTCATCTGACTCGAAAGGTTAATGGCTTATATTAATAGTATTGGAAATATTTACATGGTTGAAAATATGACTTACCATCCAATTAGCAGATTTCACTCTTTCAAAACAATCACATTGTTGTAGTGGACTGTCATAATGACATAACCTTATTCTTAAAAATCGCTATACAATACAACTTTTTAAAGTCAGTAAATTTATTATTAAAATGGTATGTTGGTGATACTTGAACATATAATCTCTATGGCATAACCAATAAATTGCTTTAATTTTATTACTTGTATTTGTATTTGCGCCAATATTTTCAACCAAATCACTTCTTAATGTTTTAATTAATTTCGTTTTGACAATAATTTTGAAGGTGGTGTGAAGAACATCTTAAGTTGTAAATAGGTAGGTACCTAAGGACTATTAGGTTTTTAAAATTTTTAAAATAAGTTGGAAGGTATGAAATTTTTTCAATGCATGTTTGAAAGGATAGAAAATAAAAATTAGATATCATATAATATTTTCTTAAGATCACGTCAAATTGAACATGCTGTTTTAATAGGTAGGTAATTATTTTGTTGGATAATTGTTTGAAAATAATGAAATGTTTTAGTGTAGAAAAGACCATTATTCATCAGTGAACTACGACTGTAATCATCCCTTTCATCTACAAACGTGCAAAAAATTAAATATATCAATATAATAATAATTACAATACTAATTATCATATTTTTTTATAATGCAAAATTTACATGCGAGCAAGAATTCAGATACAAAACTTTATTTCCCTTATACAATAAATGGTTTTACTGTAGTGTCGAAAACTTGCCTAGAAGTATTAAGTAATAATTACTTACAGAGTAACTAGTCAATATTTTGGTTCATTTGTTTAACTTAAATGATTGCATTAACCAAGATAAGTCGTAACACTAGACACAGGTTCTGGCAAATTGTTATGTATCATCGTCACACATTGGCATATAATGTTTTCGTCATGTAATAGCTTTCAAATTTGTGGTGATTTTTTCAATGCAATCATGAATTATTCAATTTTATCACAGAAAATTATGTATTTACAAATTTTCTACAAATGTGTATCCTAAGCATTGAGAACACATTCTGGAGATGCTCAGAAAATATCAAACTAACATTATTATTATATATCAAATATTTCAGTTAGGTATATATAGGAAAGACAACAAGATAAGCTTATATCTTAAGAGATCTCTCAATTCATAAACTGTCCAATTCTTAAAGAAAAGTTTTATGAATAAAATA
Source organism: Rhyacophila brunnea (assembly GCF_057557595.1). Classification (NCBI taxonomy): domain Eukaryota; kingdom Metazoa; phylum Arthropoda; class Insecta; order Trichoptera; family Rhyacophilidae; genus Rhyacophila; species Rhyacophila brunnea. The sequence goes on from NW_028232859.1 coordinate 7,779,001, forward strand.
ACACTTTTCCATAAATCATCAACATTGCAATATATTATTATCGTAAATATTTTTTAACACGTAACCCATAGACATCCTGCAATTTTAACATGGCCACAGAAGGCTGATAATATGACATAATGTATGTAAAGGTATACAGGCAGGATTCTTAAGATGCCTATGCGTCAATAAATAAAAACGTCCTCGATAAATAATTATTTATACATAGATAATCTAGTAAGCATTTAACAAAATGTATAACAAATTTTAATATAATCATTGTGAAAACTTCTTTACTAAAATGAGTAGGTACAATTTTCAAATATGCTCACTTTGCTAAACAGTGGAATTAAAAAGTCTTTTGCAACACAGTATCGATATGTGAAATTTATTCAGTACCGAAAGTCATATATCAGCACCGATAATAACTGTATAAAATAATAGTAAATAATAAATAGCCTAAAGTCTTCCAAAACATAAAATCTTCTTCCAACTATATTACAGTGATTGTTTACTATAACCATACCATTATATCATGGCTGTGGCCGACTTAGCGGCGACTTGAGGGACTACAAATTTCTCCGCTCTTTAATTACATATTTATAGCTGACCCTCGCATCTGTCCTTTACACTACACTACATACAGCAACTATGAAATCGCAGCCATGATATGTTGGTGGTAGAATATATTATGGAATAGCTTTAATAATAAGATTTGATTGCAAATGGATAATACTTGGAAGAATTTTCTGAAAAATCATTGTGGGAAACATTCTAGGGCAATAAAATGTGAGAAAACATAAAAAAAAGTGATAGATAATTCGCTCTATTTTAGTAGATTGTGCCTATGCTATTTAATAAACCTTTTTATTTTCTGAGCAAACCCAAAAGTTGCTATGTAGATTGTTAAGAACGAGCGCCAATAAAAATGTTTATGAAACATCCGGTATTTGAACAATATCTTAAAAAAATTAACTACAGAAATAATGTACCTAAATGTAAAATTTGAATTATTGTAGGTTAACAAATAAATATTCAATTATAGTAACAGATTTTATAAAAACTTTAAATAATTATAACAACACATTTAGTTGTAAATTGGTGCAAATAAATCATTATGGATATCTATTAAAATGAACAAACATTTTTCTATTTTAACAATTTCAACGCAATAATAAGAACATTATTATGTATAATAATACAAGTAGATATATGAGAAAGCAATTGATCGGGAAGTATGTAATTATTTATTAGGATATAATATTATCATATCATACAATTAGTGGAACAATTATCATATTCTTGTATAAACAGTTTTGAGCAGTTGAAATAAACGTTTTTGGAACTCGTGTCATAACAGTACAATACAATATAATATCAAGATGCTTATGAATACTAAAGTGTAGGAACGACAAAGTAGGCCGGCTGATGATGCGTTTGCTGTGATAGGATAGGATAGGATAGGAAAGGTAAGGCTTTGAACGTTTATTTACAACAATTGAACGTTGAAACCGAAGGAATGGAATAAAAAAATCTATAAACACCGAGTCTCTAATAATATGTAATGCTAAATGTTGTATAACTACAGCGTTATTGTTTAATTCGTTGGCATTAAAAAAATGAAAATCAACCACAACAGTATATAATATTACGAAAATATATTTTACAAGATCTGGGATGTATCAAAACGTTGGATATATTATTTAGACAGGGGTGAAGAGTGTGAGGACCTCCGTAGTAATATTAATACTAAGCCGGCCGTAAAACCTTTGTCGCTTCCTACTTCTAAAATGACCACTAGACGAATGGATTATTAAAGTTTATTCGAAATGTATCCATAAAAGTTTTGTAAAATGTTCCAGTTTACTCTTACGATTACGATTACGATTACAAGTGATGATAATTCTTCTAAACGTTTGCAGTAATTGTATTACTTGTATCCGAGATATTATTTAACTTGACTAAAGTTTGCAAGTTTGCAAGATGTACTTATAAATTGCACCGAGATATTCTGGTTTACTTTATTATTAATTTATAAAGCACTTTGGGGAAGGACAGCAAATTCAATAAAAAACTTTACATAACTAAATTTATATCAATCAATCTGCTTATCATGCTAGACTAGAACTTTTTTTATTTCAAATAGTCCATTTTGCGTAATGTTATCTATTTTTTTACCATTTTATTATATTGTAGTTGACCAATAACTTGAAAAACTTACTGTATAATGTTTATTATGTACACAACATGAGATACAAAATTTTTTGAAGCAAAGAAATCTTAAATTATACCTATCTATGGTACTTTGTGAATGATTCCATTTCATGGTTAACATTTGGGCGGGAAGCTATTGTACGTCATAGACAATACATACGCTCATATAACTGTCAGTCGATCAGGATGGCGGCCGCCGTTTTACTTATGCAGATTTTTATTACTTAAAGTATTTTAGAGCACCGGAATGTCCCCGGAGGATAAAAGGGAACGTGACCGCGATCAATGAAATTATTTATCAATTTCTCTTTTAAAATTCAAATTTAATCTTCATCCGGTGCCACCATCGCTATCAAACAGCAGACATATTCATTAAATTACAATAATAAACTCTATGTTATGAAAGAGATCATCTTCGATCGTAATATATTTCATAGACAATATTTTGATACTCGCCGATGAAAAATTATCTGTATAAGAAATTCAAATGATTTATTAACAATTTATTTGACATTGCCCAACCAAAATGGTCAGATAAAATACTTTTTTGGGATAATGTTCTCACAGACACATGCTAAACTTTTGCGAATTCGTAGAAAATTGTCTAGAAAATGCATTTTCACTATATGTACTTTCAATGTGAACCACTGTCCAATTAAGTTAAATGGGGGTGTATTTTTTCTAACTCTAATTCATTCTGAGAGAGATGATTTTATATGAAAAATTGCTATCACGAGAAACAGTACAGAGCTACGGGACAAAGTTACTTAGGTATAAATATTTAATTATTCAAAATATACAAACAAATAGAGGCATGGCAGTTTTAATAGTGTAAGGTTTTTCATGTCACGTGTTCAATTTGATTATTTTGAATTTGTTTAACTAGAAAATATCCCGCTGTGCGTGTTCAACATTCCAACGTCCGCTCCATCCCGCTCTTCAATTTTTTACTACACCGACTACACGCCACGGCTACACCAGAAATTTGTTATACATGTTCATTTTTATAATGTCTTTATTTTGCCGACGATCCGCCGCCCGGCACGACCGCGAGCGGCCCGGTGTCGCCGCTCTCATCTCCTCTTTTCCACTTTTCTTCCTAATGTTTATGTCATATGGCCGTACTCACTTATGTAATATGTATATAATACAAATAAAAATATGAAAGTCTCTTTAATTTAACCCATTCATTGTAGACGCAGAAGGCTTATAAAAATCACACACTTTTAAATATTAATTATTATAATTTTTACAACAAAGGTATCTTTCAGCTACGTATTCCATGGTATCAGTTTGACTGCGATGTGAAGTAACATATTGTTCAAAAAGGGTTACAATGCTTGGAAAGGTTTAATGGATAATAGAAAACTTTATATCAGATGTCACTTATGATTGCCATCATTATAGATGGACGATAGGATTGAAAAATTTATTCATTCGGATTCGGTCAATCGATTTCTTTCCAGAATGACTTTTATTTAATCGAATTATTTTTTTCATAGTAAAACGACAGGATTGATCACGTTCGAGCATTTTGTAACAAAATTCCATTTATCATAATTCGTAATTTTTCACAGAATGCAGAAATAAAAATGACATTATGACGCGAGGTCTATCAGTCACGACGGAAATAAAAATAGCACTCGTGCGCTTCGACATTCGGCCGTCACTCGAACCGGACCACCTGTCTCTTCTTGATCATTTCGTCGTTGCTCTTATACTTTTTGCCTCGTCCAGGAGCGGAGCCCAGCCACACGGCGTCGCTGGACAGTACCCTCCGGCAGGGATTGTCGGCGCGGCCCGTTCTCAGCCCAACCAGATCCAAGCGGCCGAAGCGGTCAAAGCGGTCAAAGCGATCGAAACGGTCGAAACGGTCGAAGCGGCCGACGGCACGCTCGTATACGCTGGAGGAGCTGAGACGGTCGAGCGTGGTGCCCGAGCGCAGAAGGCGGCTGATGCGGTCGTCGATCTCTTCCAAGTCGTCCCGGCGTCGCAGGCGCCTTGCGATGCCCACATCAAGCGGCAGCTCTCCTGTCGGCCCCGAATCATAGTCCAATATTCCGTCTCCGTAGCCAAAATCAACGCCGAGGGAGCGGTCTTCGCCCTCCAGGTCCCCGGCGATCCCTGCGCGGAGGGCCGCCACCCCGGCGTCGCGCCCGGAGTCGTCTGCCCCGTCCTCGTAGTCGGCGGTAGAGAGGTCCCCGTACCGCAGGTTGAGGATGCTTTCGCTCTTGACGCGGCGGGAGCGGTCCAAGCCCTCGCCGTAGTCGTAGTCGTCTTCGTAGTACTCCTGGTCGTCTTCGAAGTCCTTCATGAAGTCTGCGACGCCCCCCGCCTGCGCGTCCTCCGTGAGACGGTCCAGTTCCTCCTGCATCCGGCAGTGGCGCGCCTTGTCCCGCTCGTACCTGCCGTCGGGCCGGCTCTCCAGCTTGCTCTCCTTCATGTACAGGCGGTCCTCCTCGTACTCGTCCCCTCCAAAGTGGGGGACGTCGCGCGGGTCGGCGTCGTCGAGAGAGTCGCCTGAGGGCGCCTCTGCAGGGGACCCGACAGGCTCAGGTTCGATGCCGTCGCCCTCCAGCATGGCCTCCCTCTTGAGGCGGTATTCCTCCTCCTGGAGGAACTCCTGCTGCTCGTGGAGTGTGGCATCAGGGGGCAAGACTCGCTCCCCATCGGGGGCATAGTCGCGGCGGCACCGGCCGTACGGGTGGCGGGAGAGGCGCGCGAGATGGCGGGCCGGGGCACCGCCGCTCGCCGCGTGCTAGCACCAGTCGTCTTCGTCAGAGTCTTCTCGGCGGAGCCCTCGGGGCTTGTGGCCGTTGGGGAGGGGGGAGGGGAGGGCGCGCCCCCCGCCACGCCCCAGCGCCAGCGCCCGCTCGAAGCTCAGCGGGACGTCGCGCTCGATCAGTCTGAAAGATTCACATTATCCCATTAGCGAAAGTGACAATAGCAGCAGCAGTGCTATGGACATTGTTAATTGTTGAGGTGATGAGGATTAAACTAATAGTACCAAGTTGAGTAAATGGGTTTCAAAGTTGAAAAATATGCAATTGTAAATTTTATATAACTGTTTTCAACATTTTGTAAAAAAGTCTTGTTCTCCAAGGATTCTTTATTATTATTCTTTTACAATAATTAATATTGATATTTCTTTGTTTATCAATGTCTTTAGTATTTAAAAGAGGATAAGTCAAGCCAAATTATCGACAATAATAATGACATTTACACAATATGTCGGTAGGGTACCTATACAAAATAATAATGGGAATAAAATGGTTTTATATTTTGAATCTGGTTGTGATGTGAACTCATTTTTTAATATTATTATACATCACTTGTACTGTGTTAATCTTCAGCACCTCAAATTATGATAATAATCATTCAATTTATGTTGTGATGTTTTCATACTTTTACTATATTGTGTGTGAATAAAAAGGTATTTTAAAAATTAATGAAAAATTGGAATTATTGCGACACGGCCAAAAGCAGTGTTGTCGTGATATTAATTCTTTAGCTAAACTATCATTATTCCATGGGGTTTACGGTTAATTTTACATGTCAGCATCGCTTAATGTATTTCTAACTGGCGAGCAAAATTTGCTTGCAAAGAATGGACTTTGTGTGCAACAAGATAATTTGTAGTCAAGAACATGCACAAACCTTTCTCTTTCGCGGAAGTCTCTCTCTAGCAGCCTGTCACGTTCTCTGTCCCCGTCTCTGTCTCTCTCTCGTAGCTGCAACGAGTGCAAAGAGTGTGGAGTTGCATGCACAGACATGTGTTGCTGAAAATGTATTGATGTTGATGATGTGAAAATTATGCCCTCAGTTCTTAAATCTCCAGATCATTTCACTTTAATGATAGGTATCATTTGAAGGTGATGAATACTTTAAACGTGTAGTGCCCAAATACAATCGACATACATAAATAGTATGTGATTTTATTGAATAATCCAACGAATAGGCTCAAGAAATTGTAGAGATGAAATAATTTGAGGTGAGTAGTTATATTATACTTCAGTAAAAAAAACAATAAAATTTGGTTTCAAATAGAAAAGGAAAATTTTTTTTTTGAGATAAAGTAAATTACAAAAATATTAATTTTATTTTCAAGATAATTTTCATCAGACATATCGAATGATTTAGTTGAAAATGTTTCAGTGAGAATTTGAGAGAAGCTCACGTTAATTTGAAGTCAATGAATCGTTAAATTGGGCTTTATAAAGAAAAAAAAAAGTTTTTGTACTATGTATTTTTATGAAATGATTTATGTAAATTTATGATAATTTTCATTCATAAAAAAAAAACATTCATAATAGTTTACCGATGTTGATAAATCTATTTTAAAAGTTTTTTTTTAATGTTATAAACATTTTGTAATATATTTTGTTAACTGTTAATTTATGGTGGAACTGGATTGTATTGTTGTTTGATTTAATAAAACGCAAAGTTTTTTTGTAGTACTTATTCCACTTTAATAAATAAATTTGGACCGGTTTCGTAAATGTCCCTCTGGGGCGGATGAAACCGGTCCAAATTTATTTATTAAAGTGGAATAAGTACTACAAAAAAAAATTTGCGTTTTATTAAATCAAACAACAAACATTTTGTAAGTTGGTACAAAAGCCATATACTTAATATCATACACAGCATTCTATAAAAAAAGTGAATATTATAGATATTATAGCAGATAAATGCATTACTTATACATGTATATAAAATTTGAACCTAATCTAAGGATATCATAGCCTTAATTGTTTTTAATAAATTTTATTTTTGCATTTATGTCGGGATCATTCAAACCATCAAACACTGAAATAGGTTCCGTGGTTTCACATATTTATATGGCTCGGACGTTTAATGAAATTTTTGGTAGCTAATGCTTATCTTATGAGGAGAGAGTGTACTTACGTGCGTAGGGCTGGCGTTCAGCTTGGGGAAGTTGATCGAGTGAGGCGGCCTGAGCTGAAGGGTGGAAGGCTTACTGGGAGTGGGCGGAAGTCGCCTTCCATGACCTCGTCGACCGCCTGCGCTACCCCCTGCCAGCGATGACTCCCGCTCCCCACCCGCAAAGTTAACTGCATCAATGACATTATAACACGCATTTAGAGGAATTTTTAGAAAAAATCGTGGATGTAAAAATCCATATAACTTCAGGAATATTGTGTATCGTTTAACACCGAGTGTAACAATTTACCCGTCAATCAAAATTATAACACACAATGCTTTAGTTACAATATATTGAAGATTTAAACCAGACAATATACAATTAATTTATGGAAGAAAAATCTTCTCTTCCTTGATTTATTACGGTTAAATATGTAACGCCATGATCTAGAAAGTTTATCTTAATATAAAACTTAATTTCGTCCAGACTATCAATTAAATTTTGTTTTCAATTATAAAAATTATGATATCTTTATGAAACATGAAGTGGTACACATAATAATATGTAGATAGATAGATAAGTAGACATTTTACATGTATGTAAAATGTCAATGTAATTTGATAAATCATCACCCCAGTTGTGCAGTTTTGATAATTGTCATATTTTATCGATCCACTTACATAAGTCTTTGTAGCTGAAATTCTATTCGCCATCTATATCAGTATGCCATATATTTGGATTCAATATTCAAACTCAGAATTGAATATCTGAAAACTAATTATCACACATAACAAGTCACAGGGGTGATGAAATATGTATGGTAAAACAAAATTATGCATATGTACCTACATATTAAATAATTTTGGTACAAATTCTATACTATAATGACCATAGGATTCTATTAAAAAAGGCATGTCCAACTTCAAGAAGATTGTGATCCAATATTCAGCATTAAAATTGGCAGTAATCTACCATACTCTCCCATTGTTATTCTTCAACTTCAGGTGTTAAGTTTTGATCTTCTTCTGGGCACTAATTGCACTAATTGTCAATATATTCTCCTATTGTGCAAAAACAGTACTGCTCAACGGTAAGGGAAACTACGCCTCAGTTTAAAGCGTGGGGATTGACATATTCTCTTTTTTTCACTCCTGGGGCTGGCCGTGAGTGATGCAATACAATTCAAGTGATTATGACGAGGTCACGTCGGCTTTCTCATGGTTAATTTTAAAACGGCTTTTATGTAAACTGGTTAAGTAATTAAGAATGGATTGAAATGGTATTATAGTACACGCTTTTTATATTTATACGGGATCGATCATTGGACATGCCTGAAGTCAAATATATAATATTTACCCATGGAACCTATGTAATTACATGGTCCACTAATTTTTAAGACGATGAAGTCAAAATTTTCAGATGATGACTATTAAATGTACCTTTATGCGATAACATTGTGATTGACAAATCGGAAATATGACGGAAATTTATGCATGCATGAATATCTAGAATTAAATTATTCAAAATTTATATTAGGTATGAAAATTAAAAGTTAAGAAATATAATATATATAAAAATTAATATTATTATTATGTAAGTAGCTAAGAAGAATAATAAGCAGAAGCATTTTAGCGGCACGCTGAGTCGGTACTGATAACACAGGCCTGCGAATATTAGCTGATTTTTTGTGAATCAGTTCATTTTGATAGATTTTTTATAAATGAATCATTAATAATTTCAGACTATCAAGAAACGTAAAAGTTCGCCTATATAAAACAATGTTGAAACCAATATTGTGGTTATAATAATATTATGATATTAATTATCATTGATTCCCAGAATTTTGCGAAAAATCTTTAATGCCATTTGCAAAAGTCAGATCTGGTGATGTCGTTACAATCATTAGCTCGATAATTGGCTTAGAAACAAAAACTGAATTTTCCGTTTTCATAAAACGTTGGCGAGTCATTAAAAATGTCTCATATCTTTCTTATATGTACTATTTATAATAATAAAAGTATAACATTTTATAATAATTTTTTTAGAAATTATACTTGTAAAAGAGAAATAATAAGACATTCATTTTTCAAAAATTGAAACTGCCGTTTTTGTTTCTAGAACCCTCATATGCTCATTGATGAGACTGATGTCCGATTTATCAAAACCCAATGCTTGCGATGGGTTGGCCAAATATGGATGATTGCTGTTTGTTCTAACCAAAGAAAATCATCCAATCAACAACTTGTTCTCAAATAGAGTATAATAATAATAAATGTATTTAATTTGATTGTTTTGTAATGTTTAACCCTTTACTGCATGATTTTTTTTTTTTGAAAAATTTTATTTTTTCTTGGTGTCAAAATGCCTTGTGAATGAAGAAAAAATAATGAAGAAAATATTTTTCGAAAATTTCATTAAATTTTGTATGTTACTGCGTGGTGTCGCAGATTTACGACATTTGGAAATCTTACATTTTAGTATGACAAAATACAAAACCAAATGAAAACAGTTATAAAAAACTAATGTACACACCTTATTTAATGTGTAGATATTTTTATTCAACCAATTTCAATCGTCTGTATATTTTTTTTGTTTATTTACAAATGCGGATTTTCGCGTACATACGAATTCGTCAACTGTCAAAGCAGAAATGCAGAGACTATAATGCAGAAATGCTTTATTTCTTGAAATGTCCAAACAAAATCGGTAAAGTAGGATGTTTATGGTAAAACAGTTTTCTAGGCATCGAAAAAGGATATTATTTGATAATTTACACAGATGGCATTGGCTATATCGAAATAGTTTGAAATGTTGCAAATTTGCGACACTATGCAATAAAGGGTTAATATTTTTGTTATTAATTTATTAAGGTTTCATTCTTTATTTAGGTACGTATTTGCAAACAATTTTCTTGAACATATATTATTCAAATATTAAATTGTATTTAAAAAAAATATGATCAGTTTTAGTTTTTTTTCGCAGGCCCGTGTAATAATTAATTAGAAGTCATTTGATTTACATAGATTTTTTCAATATTATTATAATAGGCACTAAATGTTGAAAGTAAATTTTTTTGACTAATACACCCTTGTTACTTTTTCACACTACTTACAGATACCTACCTACATTTATTAAAATACCTTATGTGAGTTAGCGTCAGACTTACGGTTCATTTTTAGAGAAACTTCATACAATAAAATATGAGAGGATTAATATTATTCATAATGGACTTGGTGGACACTAAATAATTCTACTGTATGGAACTACATTTCATAATAATAATAATATTTTACATGATACAAATGATGACAACAGTTAGATTATTGACAAATGATATCTAAATAATTTTAGAATTAACATTTTGATCTACCAGTAAATAATTATTAGTACGACAACTACAAAGAAATGAAAGTATATCCAACACAATGTATTTATTGTTTATCAATAGGGTGATTAATCATAAATATCTATCTAGCTAGTTATATTATTTTATGAGATAAAGGTTATTATTGATTATATTTAGGTAACTGCTTAAGTAGTACGATTATTGGTGTTATTAAAAGGATCTCAATTTTCTAGGTAAGAGGTAAGGTACCGATGTTGACAGCCAGCCAAGCGATAGTAGTTCTTGATAATGTTATGTTGATGGTTGAAGTTGTATAGAATTTTATTTAGGTACAAATGACATATTGCATAATAATAAAATTAAGCTCACAAGTCAAATTCAGACCATTATTTTTCATACAAGACATTTCGCCACATTATCAATGTTACACTATTGTAAAATGCTTTCTCAATAATTAATCAACATTTAATTTTAAATTATCATCAGCAATATCTCATTTATATGTTAACGTTTGTGTGTTAACATTAAAGTTACAAAGTTAACTGCTTTGATAGTTTACTTAAAATTATAAACAATTACATTGAATAACACAGTATTAACATTTTTTCATTCTAATAAAATTTAAAAATAATATTCTCCTCTTGTGGTTAGTGAATGTTTGGCCATCAAGTTTGATAAATAATTAATTGATGTACTATTTATTAACGAAAGTTTAATGGTTTTATTTTTAAGAAAACTTTTTTCAATTTGCGAGCAAAAGCGAAAGATTAAATTTCATGAGATGGCAGGCGATGATGCATTTTTGCAAAGAGTTGTCAGAGACAAAAAGCCAATAGACAGTCAGCGAATATAGAAATTTAAATGAAAATCGCTGAATGTATTTGAATAGCAGAAAACTGAAACTTCAATGTTATGTTTATATGTCTGCTTATGTATGTTGAATAGTTTAATTATTAATTATTCATGATGTAGATCAGACCATGGTATAATGATAGGTGTATGAAAATAATGAATGTTATTTTTTTTTAAATCTTTAAGTGGTAGGTATTTAAAAAAGGTTGAGATAAGTCAGCCAAAGATTTAGAAATTTGTTGATAATATGAAGTGAGTTTTCACTGAATAGTGTACATTGTTCAAATAATAATTATAACTAAAGTAAAAATACATATCATAAGAGAGATTAAAGTAACGGAAGGATGTTTTTAATCGTGCAAATCATGCATTTTAATATTAATAATGTCGGACCATGCATTGTTTGTATAGGCAACCACAATTTATATTTACTAATTGTTATTATCTGTGTTTCAATTATTATAAAACTTCCATCTAGAAATAATACATATTTTCCCAAGAATATTGCAAAGGCTACGTATTGTTGACAATAGGTATAGTAAAAATCGATGTGAAACACTGAACCGTGGTTGCAAATACAAGCAGTATTTTGGTAAACTGAATGAGAAATAATTATTTATTCCATGAACTAAACAGGTGGAATTTATTTAAAATAATTATAAATATTCTAGTTTGGTTTGATGTTTCTTAAATATGATACCATGCAATAATATCGACTGGTATTTAAGTAATACGGTTTCTAATTAATAAAACTATTATGAAAACTATGTATTAAATGGACTGAACAACTAGTTTATATCTCTATAAATGATATTCATACAAAATCTACTGATTAAATAAAATGAATAGCAAAAATCAAAATGATTGTCACTAATTTGATAGTACTATAAATAATAATAATTTCGGCATGATTATAGCATTTTCAATGTTGTGTATAAATTGAAATGCCATACATAGACACTATTAAGAACTGCATTATAATGGCGAAAATAATATAGGTAGGTAATTAGTAATATTAGCATGAATTAATACTGTAATAAATTGTTGTAGAGCTATCATTTTTTCAAATATATTATTTTGTTATGATTCTTGTGCAACATTTTCTTGATGTAGTTAGTGTTTGACAGGAATTTTTATAACACAATGTTGAAATTTTTTAATACAACAATATAATATTATAAAACGCTTCTATTAACATGTCAAAAGATGATATGGAAAAGTGATTTGTTGTTGTCATTGTTGAAGATAAGTTGTAAATGTCGAGTGTATGAATGTGTTTAGAATCTCAACATTTAACGGTAGGTCAACTAATAAAAATAATGATAATGCATATTCAATTATTGTGGGTAATAAATTTTATAGCTTCTAGCATATATGAATGATAGCGATGAATTAAACGAAAGTTTCTGTTAGGTACCTCTACAGTTATCCAGTTCAAATTTGATAGGTTTTACTAATAAAATGCATTAGTATATAATAAATAAGTATAGAATTGAAATTTGAAGTTTGTCTAACATGGAGATCAAAAAGACATCAAATTATTTACCAAACGTACATGATTTAAGCATGTCTGTAAAAATAGTAGTGCATGTTGTAGATTGTAGAGATGGAGTGAACAATGTCGAATGGGGCGTATGGGCTGAGAGTAGAAGTGTGGTATGTGTGTGTGGGTGTGTTGGCTGTGAAGGCGATGCGCTGTTGGCTTGGCTCTCACCCGAGTGTGGGGGTGCCCTGGGGTGCACCCGCTGCCTGTCGCGCGGGCTGGGCGAGCGCGACCTCTGTCCCAGGCTGGTGGTGGCGAAATGCCGGTGATGATGATGATGGTGGTGGTGTCGGTCGCCGCGGTCGGCGGGAGACCTCGCCGGCGAAGTGGACGCGCTCCACGAGCCCGCGTTTCCGCTCACGCGCCACACCTCCTCTGATATGTACCGTCACCCAATATGTAGATTTTATAGTCCATTTTTTTACGCAAAGGTTTAATATATTTTTTTAGAGCAGTCGGTGATTAGAAGTTTTCATATATCATTTTCCTTCCAATTAATAAAATCACTATTCAATAAAATAATCAACTTTTGAGGTCCATCGATTAGAAGGAAGAAATAATGAATATTTAAGACGTTAAGTATTATATTAGCCAGGATAAAGTTGATAAATCACAAAGTTTGTAAAATAGTGGAGTATTTATATCCAGTCTATTAGGTGGCAACTAATCATTAAAAAGTTGGTAAATATTATTTTAAAGTTGGTAAATATTATTCATACTGTTTCCTAATCTGACAAAAAATTTAACTCCCTTAAATAATATTATATAAATTGAAAGAGTAACATAATCATTGAGCACCTGCCCGCCCCATCCACCACCTTGATTAATTAATTAATTTGTAATATTATGCCGGCTTGCACTGCGATGTTATATAAATATTTACCTATACTGAATAATTGCATTTTCTAGTGAAAGCTACATGCGAGTTATAAGCGTATTTTATAATAGATAAATATATATTATTATATTAATTAAATAAAATCAAATAAAATTCATTAAAATAATAAATTCTCCATTATTCAAAATAAGTACAATAAATATATGAACAATATATTGTATACATACATCTAAATAATTATAGTCTTTACAAAAGTAGGAACTTATTCTTCCAATGTCATGGACATGCATTCAATTTTACAGCAAATTTTTTTGTTAGATATATTATATACATTGCTAAAATACACATACCTAACCTAGAAAATGTTATATGGCAATGAGGTTGACTTTAAAATATGAAGTACATTAACTGATACAAATGCTGCTTAGCTGTTTTAGTTTGTTTTGTAATCAGTATAATAAATTACCCGCTGTTTGACAGGTCTTGAATTTATTAAAATAAAAGTCTCCATTGCTTTGAACCTGCTTATTTTCTTTAAGGTAGAGTTTAATAGGTATTAGAGACATGTACTGACTGAATTATGAGAATAAACGCCATTAAAAATACACATATAAATATATTTTTTAGTATGATTCAAAATATTAATTCAAAGCTCAATAATTATTATCAAATTTGTTAAACTATGCAGTAAAACATGAAGTAATATCAATATTGGAATAAGAGTTATGAATGACAACTTGAATTTATATAACAAAAATTTAATCACGTTTCTTCGATACAATACCATTTTGATATTGATTATTTTTTAAGAAATCAGACAATTTAAAAACTGATTGTCTCAGGGTCAGATGCTTAGTCTAGCTTAGGGACAATATCGCCAATTTAACAAGTGGCTCCACCCAACATAATGTTGGAATAAGAAACACAATTGACAGTAGCTGTGGTCAATTAAATTAATGTCATTTAATTGTCAGCAAAATCAGGATTCAATTATCCAATTCACATGGCAGATAAATGTATAATATTTTAAATAAGAATGTAGTTTGATAATCATAATACATTTTTCGTGCGAGCAAAATCAAATTGTCCAAACCAGTATGACATTTTTTTGTATGCATGTTGTAAAACTAATGTTTGACACAGTGCCACAATTCAAATATTATATATTGATTGCAAAGGACACTATCGTCAATATGTGCATTTATTCAATTAAAACACTGACAAAGCAACCATTAAAATGTTTAAAGTTAAAATTAGCTATTATTCAATTTTATATTCAGCTGTTTTAATAATTTTACTAATGTAGAAAATAAAAGAAAGGTATGACAAATTGGAATTTAAAAAATGACAGCACTTTGGATTGCAAAACATTTAGCTGATAACATCATAACTAACTACTAACTATGGAACGGATTCATAATTAGTTAGTTTAAGATACGTCGGCATCTTTACATCTGGTACTTAGTCTCACATAAACGTTCAAACATTCAATCTATAAATGATAAGGCAGTTCAATTAGAAACGGAGAAGATAAATTTAATAACATGATAGCTATCATGAAATCCTGATTCAATTACTGATCAACCATATATGCATCGATATTCAGAATGTATTTGATTATGTACGCGACGAGATATAGTTTAAACTCCATTGACTTAAAATACTTATTCTGAATTTATTAAAATGATCCGATGATGCTTCGTTTAGTGTTGCGTGAGTGATAAACAATTATAAAGTATCCAGGTAAAAGAGTTAATATAACTCACCGCCTGGCACCCTGTAGTGCGCTCCTTGGTGATGGTAGCGAGTTCCCGAACCCTGCCGGTGATGATCGTGCTTGACTATTTCCACCACATTGCTTACTGTATCTGAAAAGCCTATGTCATGATGGTGCTGTGGGCCTATGGGACCCACGTGGTAGTGGTGGGGTCCTCTCCGGCGTGGGCTCGGGGTCCGGACAAGAGGCGATGGACCCCGTCTACAAATAAAGCATTACAATAAAATTAGCATATTATGTTAAATTGAGGCGATACCTACATTCAAAGAGATCGGTCTATATTAGAGAGTTTTTTTGAGGTTTCTATATTGGATTGGTAATTATAAAAATATTAAGCTTCTCTACGTTGGCTATTCTTTGTACATAAAATCAAAATATGATGATCTGTCGACGTTTTGCTTTGATTACTTACTATTATTTATTATTTTACACAAAAGTTCATTGCATAGAAAACACTTCTTTTAGACTGATAACCAAAGACATAGAATCTTCTTCCGGATGGAGCTTTCTGTGGTGTCAAGTCGCAAGTCGCAAGTACCAGCTTGACCTAAGTGTCATTTTTGTATGAAAACTAAAATAAAAGCATTCTTCTCATTTCAAGATTTGGTAAAGGTCCCAGTGTCTGATGTTTATATGTTTAGGCTCCATCTCTATAGAAGGAGATTTTCTTCAACATCTTTGCTTATAATACTAATTCAAGGCGAGAAAAGTATATATATAAAGTGTACATAGTATATGTGTGATGTTTACTCTAAACGACTCAACAATGTAAAATAGACTTGGAGTTAATTTAATCATTGGCCTCAGTATATTTTTTTAATTTCACAGAAGGTTATTTCCAACATCTTCGGTAAATTACATATTTTTGGTATGTTTAAAATATCTAGAACCTTAACATGGCCTTGATTAATGACGGAAGTATATTTTTTCTCGTGCCATTGTATCCTACTATGTAGTGTTCACTCAATATAACTACAGTGTGCATTAGAAAAGTGAATAGTGGGTAAGTTACCTCAAGCTTGGTGAACGTCGGTGGCCATTTGCGTAAGCATGTGGCGCGGTAAGATGTCCACCATCTACGAGGGACTCCATCGACGGTTGCCTGGACCCCACGTCTTGGAGCTCCAGTGCCTAAGCAGTCGAACACAATGTCAGAAAATATCCTCAAGCTGCCATGAAAAAATGGTAAACTTTCCCCTCTTAATAACCAGATTTATCGATCAATACGCTGATTATCGTATCTGATTATTATTATTCATATTCAACATCATAAATGTATTGTTTCATTGTTCAAGCATCTGCGACGGAATATGGAGACAGGTTACATAACACATTTAGAGATGGCATTGTTTTGCCCAACAAATACAAATGGTATATGATAGAAAGTAATTTATTTTCTTATTCATCGCATACTCAAAGTAGCTGGATATGCATGCGGTAAATGTTCTTTTTGATATGCCACAAGCGTATCCGCCAATCGAAATTAAAAATTACTTTTTGTATTATTTACTATTTAATTTTGTGGGCCAAACAAACACCATCCGTAAATGCATTATATAACATGCCTTTATAATATTATGTAAGTAGCATTATAAAAGTATTCACTGATAACGTTAGATGAAAAAAATTTTGTAATCATGTAGTGAGGTATTTTCGTAGCAATTATTTCATAGTCAATTTTGATGGTTACAAAATTACATTATGTATGACAATAATATCTTACAACCACACACATGACTGAAAAACTATTTTTTTTTTTTTTTTTATAACAGTTAAATGAAAATATATTAAATTCAATGTTAAATTGATTCCCTATAAATAACTCATTAATACACATTGTGAATAATCGATGATCCTGTAAATGAATTGACACATTTATATATTTTAGAAATCAATTTCAATAAAAGGGATAAAAAAGAAAAACTTTTAAAATGTTTAATTAGTAAACCGAGGTTTTAAAGAACTTAAAAGTGGTATGTTATATAATATATTTTTATCATTAATTAATATTGAATCGATTTGAGTGGAATTTTATATATTATAAATTCTTTCCACTATCTTCTTTTGGTAAAAATGTCTAAAAGAAGTACAAAACGTTTGGTCCAATATTTACAAAAAAAAAAAACAAAAACGGGTCAATACAATAATACAGTATGTCAGAGTAAAATAACCAATCCATTTACAATTAATAGTAAGTGCTCACACTTGAAATCGTCAAATATCATGCATGCACTCGACAAAACTACAGAAAAAACATGCAGAAGAATAAATGTTTCGAAGTAAAGTAAAAATAATTCCAGCACAATATGTAATATGTAGTTAGTAGACTCCTTATTGAACAGTTTGCATGCAGATGTCAATAAAGAATATGGAAAAAAGAAACAATATGTTGTGATGATATCTAATAATTATTGTATTCGGCCGCAACGTGACCTGTTACTGATTACTTTGCTAGTGTAGTTTTCTAATGTGTGTTTGAAAATCTAAGTTTCTATCAGCGTCATAAATAACTGTACGACAATAATAATAAAACATCGCAATTAATATAAACGCACATCTCACTGACAAGTTAAATTGAGACAGTCATAAATAATGATATATTTTATAACAATAATCAACAAAAACTGATTAGAATCTTTTCTAAACCATAGTAAATTATTTTATATTACTGCCAGTCTGTCAATAAAATAATTATGTGCTAGATGATGCGATGTTTTTTTAACATTGTAACACACATGACTAGTTTTATGTACTACCTGATAATGTTTCACTAATGGCTAGTCTATGCATTTTATTTAATAAAGTTTTATTACAACCTGTCCTTATGACATATTTGATTGAGAATCAATCTGTAAACTATTGAATAAATACATGAAAACTAAAATATTATTATTTGAAATTTAGTATTTCTAATACATAATATTATGTATTGCTATAAACCTATGGTTGGCCTGGACTATTCTTCAAAATACTATAATAGATCCTATTCTAAAGATTTGAAGATATTTCTCTACTTCTATGGTACGCTGTAGTTTCGAAACATTCTTCAGTTTCAGACTGTAGAACAAGCTATGTTTTAATACATCGAATACAACACCATGTCAGGATATTTTATATACTCAATAAGACATTAAATTGACAAAAATTAATCAAATTAATTGGTTACGTTCAACAAAACCATCGAATATAAATAAATATATATTTCATTTGGTTGTGATTGGTTGGACCAGATGTTCACCTTTTTGCTCCTGAAACAAAAAGAAAACCGTACTCAAGTAAATGGTAAAACTCAGTATTTTTTTG
Source organism: Rhyacophila brunnea (assembly GCF_057557595.1). NCBI lineage: Eukaryota > Metazoa > Arthropoda > Insecta > Trichoptera > Rhyacophilidae > Rhyacophila > Rhyacophila brunnea. The sequence goes on from NW_028232859.1 coordinate 7,797,735, forward strand.
TTCATTGAGAAATGGACATTGGCCACTTGCTTGACCTATTAGGTAGGTACATAGTCTGGATCCAAATTGAAAAACAACATGCGAATTTACCAGATGTGGGGTTTTTAAAGTTTCAAAAGCGGACACTCTGCCACAATATGTCCATTGTGGGCGCTCGTTTATTAGGAATGCTTAGCACCCTATACAAATTTCCATATTAGGAATACTATAAATTACTGTTAATTCTATTATTTTTGATTGACTCCATCAATGTTGACAATATTAAAAGTAAATTAGCAATCGTGTTCGATCCTAAGCGGAACATATATGCCTCCATAGGGCGGAGGTAGTATTAAGAGATTTTTGTTATTATGAGAAATGGAAGTTAGCTACTTGCTGAACCTATTAGGTCCACGCTTTGGGTCCAAACACACATTGAAAAAACAACATGTGAATTTGCCAGACCCAGGATTCGAACTCGAGCTACATGACTTTATAAATAAAAAGGTTATCACTCGGCCATCGTAGGCGTCACGATATTAAACTGAGCAAATTATGTCATAGGTGTAACTGTAATATAGCAATTGAATCATTTTTGAAAATGTTTAGGAGAGGCAAACAACTTTGGCTTGTTTTCATGTAATTACTTATATACTATATGAAAATAAACTGTGTAGTAATTAGGATTTTTTGTCTCTCCATATTATGGGATATAGGAGGTTTTATTACGGATGGTTCTTGCATGGTATTGGTATAAGTTAATAATAAGAACATTGCTTTTGATACACCTTTTGCAGTTTTGCAGTTACAGTACACTCTCAGTAATCTGCCGCTTGATTATCCAACAACTACTATAATCTGCCGTTATTTTTAATCGTTGAAAGCACAAAATCTAGCTCTATAATTCGCCGATATTCGATTGTCAAATTCAGTAGTCCGCTGCGTGCAAGTATACAATGCAGATGAGACGGGTTTATTTTGGAAACTTTTCCTTCATAAAACATACGTTCATCGAAGATGACAAGAAAGTAAGGAAAGTGCCCAAGGACCGCGTCACAATTATGCCGTGCTCCAATGCAACCGGGACACACAAACTGAAGCTCTTGGTCATAGGGAAAGCCAGGAATCCTAAGCCATTCAAGAATATCTGCCTCACTGAACTACTGGTTGTGTCAAGTGATTTACTGTTTAATATTTAGTTAATAAACTTAGTTTATAAATATGTATAATTTAGTAAATACTTGATTTTGATTATAAATAAAACCATAATTTGCGAGTACAAATTTCTCAAAAAAAACCGTTTTTACGAAACACCTGTTTTAATTTTTGCCATGTTTTGTATGTATGCACTTTAATCCGCCGCTTTCACTAATTGGACACTTGTCTGGTTTTTGGGGTGGCGGATTACTGAGAGAGTACTGTATATCAACAATATATTTACAGTGTATCCTCAAACAATAATTTTCCATATTATATTGGTATTAAGTTTGAACACAGTAAAAATATTAAAGGTGACGTTTCTGTATATAAGAGAGTTGAAATTATTTGTGAGTGTTGATATAATTGCTTGACAATTTAAATGAGCAGTCAATATTCTGTTACGTTATTCACAGTCTATTTAAATAGTGTAATATGTGATGGAAATAATTACCTGAGCGATCGGTTGCGGACGGTGTTGCGCCTGGAGAGAGATGTCAGTGGCTGTGGACCTTCTTCTGGCTTCTCCGGCATAAGGGCGGCTACGGGGGCCATGACGGGGGCCTCCGTCGACAATGAGCCGGCCCGAGAGCCCCCCGGCCCTCCCAAACCGGCAGCCATGTCCAGCAGGCAGTTAAAGAACGACGCCTTCTGCTAAGTGCGGCGTACATCGTCTCAAATATCGGAACGATGGCGATTTTTACGCACACCGGACTGATTTAAGGTTAACCTCATCACTATGTCTATTTTGACTGACCAGCTTAACGAAATGATCGACCCTAAGCTTGCGATACTGAACGTGACGTATAGTAGGTACTTCCGCTAGGAAACTGTCATAAGAGAAATACTAGGGACATCTAGGCTGACAGTTATTAAACTAAATAAAAAAAAGAAACTTGTTTTTCACTTACTAAATGCATATTATTACAATATGTATACAGAAATAATATCAACAATTTTGTTGCAGTCTTGCTTGAGTGCGAGTGAAAGTTTCAATATTAGAATAATAATTATAAGTACATCAAAATCTGATTGCGTCTAATGAAAATTCTTTCCTTGAAAAAAGTTTTTGTTAAGTTTATATTTATATAATAACATTACTGATCAAAACAAACACAATTAACCTTTGAGCTGTAGAAAAATATTTCTATAGATAATCTTTCATGTGTGATAATATTATAATATACTATTGAAAAAAATGTGTTTTAAAACTCGCACAGGACGACACAACTAATAAATAGGCTTAATTTAAGAATTTTGCTTATATTCGTGTATATAAAGAAGCCGCTAATTATCTATGAAATACTTGTGAAAAGTTGTCAAGTACCTACTAAACCTGTGCAATATTTGTGGGTCGATTTAGTTTAGATGTATTTAAGTATAAGTCTGTTCGCTTTGTATAAAGCTGCTAAATTATAGAAATTGCAGTCGGTGATAGAAGTGATTAGTTTTGGAAGATGTGTCGGGAACAAGATTACTGCAAGCAATTTTATGATCAAGCGTCTTGCCTTTGTTGTACAGTGAATATCATGAAATATATCAGGTTAGATGTCGAAAGATTTAGAAACATTCGGAAATATAAGAATAAGCATTCAGATTCATAGATGAAAGGTTGAAAAGCAGTGCCAACTTTAGAAAGGAAATTCATTACAAGTATAAATGGCATTAAGTAATAATTCAATAAAAAGAAAATATTCAGGGCATTCTTTCAACAAAATAAATTATTATGCCTCTCCAAAAAGTATCAATTTGAGAAACTGTGGATTAAATTTAATCATGATGCAAATAGTTTATAGATTTCATCATAATGTTAAATTAGAAAAGTAGTAATAAAGTCATCAAATAATTAATATCAAAAGTACATAAAGAATCAAAAGAAAAATCAAGCATTTATGTAACATTTCATTTATTATAATATATTATTGTGGAAAATTTAATTGTAAAAATTATTTACAAGTATTTCAATTGTGAAAGAATAATTAATATATTGTTATTGAGACGTAATGATATAGAACATAAATGCTTGCTATCTACACAGCCAATTTTTTACAATCATATTACAATGGGATGTAAATTAATTACCTTATCAAAAGACTCTACGGATAAAATTCAACTTTCAACGAGAGATCATGCTTATAAAGATGTTCAAGTCATTCAACAAATGGAAGGTCAATAATTAGACGATACAAAAAAAATAGTTTGAAAAACCTACGGGTGCATTCATTAAAAATATCAATACTATAAGATAAAATTGACAATCCGATAGATCAAAATCTAAGAAGGCATTAATATACTATTCACTGACAATGTTAGCAAATTGTATCTCTGAAACAAGAATATGTTTTATGGTATATAAAGTAAAATAAAACTTATTTAAATTTAAGTTAAAATTACAGTTACGTTATAACTGCGTTTGCCAAATCTAGTAAGGTAAGCAAGAGACAGAAGTATTTTAATATATGTTTTTCTATAATTGACTCATTTTCGTTCAACTTTTAATTAATTTCCACTATCAACCACACTTTCAATTCAATTCTATCAATGAACACGTAAGCTGATATTTTTTGATTTAATTTGAAATTTAAATTTGCTATTTAAAAACTATGGAACAGTATCATCCAATGTGTCCATAAATATATGTAAAAATATTTATTATATTGGCAGAGTTTTTCTTTTTGGTGTGGATTCTAAGATATTCGGAAAAAGTTATTGATAATTTCATATGAAGCGAATGCTTTGGAAAAATGGAAATAGTTAAAGCTTGTCATAAAAAGAAAATTAGATCCAAATTAAAAGAGGTAAAAGAAGACACTATATTATATCTACAGTACCTACCCATATAAAGTAGGGATGTAAATAATGAAAAATGTCTACGGAAAAACTACAATAAAATCATAGATTAATCAATTAGGATTGGAAACCTCACGTTTGTAAGATATTTTGATAAAAATATTGAATGGTTATTCTATAGTTTTTATGTCTACTTATAATCCTAAAAACGCAATTAAAGAGTAAAATTATGTTGAACTACGAATGATTAATGATAACTCTGCACAATACAAGATATAGATTAAATCGACAATAAAAAATATTTATAGGTTAATAATAAAATTATCAATGTGAATATTTTTATTCTCTAAATCGTTTTTTTTTCACAATACATAATCGTAAAATCAATTATTAATGTTGACTATTTGTAACCAAATCTTTGTTATTACCAACTGCTCGTAACCACCGTTTTCACTGCTTTGCGCATAACACTGAATAAAATAAAAAGTATTGAATACATTACAAAATCAAGAATAGATTTATTTCTTCAAAATTCATTATTTTATTCAGTTTTAATAATCGTCTTCTTGGTTACGAGTAATCAGTTAACAAGAATTTAGGTTACAAGTAGTTAACAGATCACCATGGATATCGGTATAAATTTTCGAATTATTAAGGACATTTATTACAGGATTAACAACTTATTTAATTAAATGAAATTGCAGTCAGTACTTAGGTACATTACATATACCTATTATGAGTTTGGACAATGTCGGACCAAGGTGGGAATATGGTATTGTATGATTTCTAAAACTTGTCAACATTTCTTCAATATAAAAATGTCCATCTCTATTAGGTTTAAAAAGCTTTACTGATATTTTGAGTTGTAATAATAATGAAATAGTTCATATTATTATGTTGTAACAAAGTGTTTCACATATTTTATTAAGACAATAAAATTATGAAAGTCGACATAGCAGAGTTACCAGTAATAATAATAAAAAAGAAATATCTTCTGCACCTAAAATGACTAAAAATATATATATGGACATAATTTTGTATGAGTTTGTAACAAGATGCGTATTTATATAAAATAAATAGCGTCGAAAATTTTCAAATAAGAAAATCTAATTTCTTCGTTACAAGTGCAAAAATGTTAGGTAGTTATAATAATATAATGAATGAGTAAAAAGCTTAAGATAAAAGAAAAATTATTCTGATTTTGTAGGTATTTAAATATGGGTACTACCGGCTGATTCGCCGATGGGCTATTATTGCCAGCAAACGCCTGAAACACGCAAACATTCCGGTGTAGGGAAATTCCCATGGGAAAGGGGCACTATTTTCATTACTGGCAACATACAAAGCTTTTTAGAATTAAACCGATCAATCTCTGATTTAATAATAACAGTTTCATTAACATTAAGATAAAAGTAAATTACCACTTTTGCTTCAAAGTAAAGTATATAGACCTCCACAAGGTTTTGGTTCTAAAGAGACATTTTTTTTTACAAAGAATGATTGTTGGGCATTCATGTAAACCATTGGTTCTTTGCTATGGATCAATAACACATTGAACAAAAACAACAAGGGAGTCAAACCCGATGCACCACTTTAGAGACAGGCGCTATGCCACTACTCCACTCCACTGTGGTGTTTAAGGGAATAAAGCATTGCAGGCACGTAATTATTTTTGTAAAAATATTTCAAAACTTAGGAATAAAGTTAAATTATACCCCATAATTTTGTCTGAAAGTCGAGGATCTAATACTGAGTTTGCAAAGTTTTTTTCAAACAACAGTTGCAAATATAGTAAGTTGTTTTCGATTTATCCTTTAATTTATATAATTTAATGTATGGATTTCGCGACCCTAATACTACAAGGTTCTAAGTGTTCGTCCTTGAAAAAACAAACCCAATAATGAAGTAGTATTCTAAGCTGACTCATTGTTACTTTTGTTTCTCCAAGGACAAACACTTAGAACCATGTAGTTCTCCACTCGCGATTTGTCTAGGAGTCATATGAATATAGGTAGAGGTACAACTCAGATTCCGAGATGATGTTTAAACTAAAAAAGATACCATAAAAAAGCTCTGCGTGTTGCCAGTTTCAATAACGTATCTGACTCAATCCGTTTATTATCGGTAAACTAAATCTCTGCGTTCAACTTAAATCCTATTGTGGGACATATGACACACATCTACCAATAACTACACGGACATCTTTAATTATTACACTACACGGGGCTTCTATAAACGTCACAGTCGTTAGTATTATGCAACATCCTACACACATTTTAAATCAATAATAAATAATTCAATTAATAATTTCTGTTTACTGGCAACATTAATTAGAACACACAATATGGCCGGTATTTTAATCGAAGTAGGTTCGTAACAACATTAATTTGACTCAAAATTAATTTAATACACGATTGGCTATATTACACACTATTTTATACTTCCACTCATAAATTAAAAATTTGAACGCTAATTTTACGTTAGAAATATAATTATCTAAAGATTTTATAAATATGTATTATGTTCTTTGCCGCATACTTTACAAAGCTTTTTTTAAATTCATCGTAATCAACCATCGTTATACCACCAAACATATAAATAGATTTCGACTTATAAAGGAATTTAAAACCACTTTTCTCAGTTAAATGTATTAAAGTAGGTACCTAAATCATTTTAATTAGGTACTTTGGATTATCAATCCTTTTAATTTATAAAATAATACAATCAAAATATACCCAAATAATTATCCTGTTTTTAAATTAAATCATAACGAAATGGTAAGTTAATTTATTTTATTAATTTTAAAAAGAGTAAGTACAAATGTTCAACAATATCACAAATTGTTGATTGCCGAAATAAATTTGATGATTAAAATGTCTCGGAAACATTTGTTGAATTACTACCGCTAAACTGCTCGCGTATATTTTGTAATATCAGTGAAAGTTATTTATAAAGAAAATTGCGTGCTATATAATTATAACATTAGTGAGTAAGATATTCTGGACGATGAAAATTATAAAAAAATAACGTTTATACCGAATGTGTGAAGTCTGTTGTTATTAATAAGGTAAAAGAAGGAAGGAGAGAAGTCTGCGAGCAAAGAACGGTGGATTGTGACTAACCGGGATGCCGGTGGGTTCGACTTGGCCGAAGCGTGTCGTCCGCCAACTTTCTAGGATGAGAAGGCCGGCGTACACTTTGCCGACGGTTAGCTTTCCGGCGTTCAGCGTATCCATTTTAGGAACTAGGAGGTCGAGCATCTTCTTGGCTTGCAGGGGCCATATGTGGCTCACCGTTTCTCGAAGCTCACTATCCGCCTGGTCCATTTCCTCCGCTGGAATAATTATATGATCCTCAATTAGATAATGACTTCAATCAACTTCACGTTTGATGGCCTTCATTTGGTCACCCTGGAATTTTAATTAAAACACTCAAATTTTAATAAAAATCAGTCACATTACCTGATCTCATTTTAATGCTAAGATTTTCTCTGATGAGCGCGAACAGAGTCGTTGTGAAGTTGACCTTCCCCTCTGCGTCCAGCGGCATATTCATTCTGATGAGTTTTTTGTATGCCAGTCTGTTCGGACACTTGTTTCCGAAACCTAGAGGAGGGTCCATGTTCTTCAGCATGTCGTACATCTCTGAGTAATGAATTTTGCCCCTGAAATAAGATGTGAATACAATTACAACTACCGAATATAACTTTTCCGGAATTTCTGAAACAGCAATTTAAAGAGAAAACCTTATATTGCAGTAAAAGTAAAAAACTATCATTTTCTATCTTAATGCCTAGTCCAGACAAAGATAAATGGGTTCGGTGAACATTAACCATTGTATACAAACTGATGAAGTCATAACTGAATAGAAATAATGTTTTTTGAGTTGGTGACTTTTGCCTGAATGGTGACTTACTATGTAGCAAATCAAATTAGCAATGTAAATGAATATCTTTACACATGAACTTTATCGTCATTCATGAACATTCTTTATTTAAAAAGATAGTTTTGCAATTTCTTTGATACATTGCATATCTCATAGAATTTTTTTTTCATTTTACAATTTATTTCAGGATAAAATGATAATTTTATCTTAACGAAAATTATAATTAAGTAAGTATGTACATCTCTTGATAATGGCCTCTGCAATGAGCCCGTAACGTCAAGTAAAGAAGGAAGAAGGACACACGGCGGAAACCCAAAAATCTACTACGATTTTCTTTTCTCTTTCATGTACTACATTTGACTTCTAACACTTTTCTCTAGGACGTCCGACATATGTAAGCTAATTTATAATTATTTATTCATAATGGTGTGTTCATTTATCTTAGTAATTATGCAAAGTAAAAAGTATTTTCCACAGATGGTGCATATATAAGATGGAGTCTTTCTCTTATTTCATCCATTTCTCTACACAACAAGCAATGGATGCCTGACTAAGGGGTACTTCTCATTACTATTACTTTCTTATTATGTTAAGGTATCGTCTTTATAGAAGAATTTTCTCTTTAACATCTTTGGTATTGTCTCAAACACTTACGTTGCATTTGGATCGTACTCTGCCCATATTCTGACAAACTCGTCAAGATGATGTGCTCCAAGAATCGAAGAGTCTCGAGTCAGATAATCAAAGTTGTCCATGATGACAGCAACGAACAGATTCAACATCTGGAGAAATTACACAATAACAATTTTTATTTTGTCAATAATTTACAAATATACACATCATGTAATTGGAAAACACCTCAGAGAAATATACATATAACCACTAGAAAAAAATCTTTTCAAAAAAAATGTGACACAGCATGATTCGAACCCACACCCCTGGGATTCGCACCCATGTGCTTATATCTAATTACGACGAAATTAACTATCTAGTAGTTTTTATAGTTTTTACAATTCTCTCTGAAGTGCTTTCTAAATAATTGGGTACATTTTTTGGCAGTCGGCTCTTGTATTTTAAATCAAAGTATTAATTACCTTAATTTTATTACAAACTGGTGTCAGGATCTCTCAAAATTTTAGTTATAATTATATTTCTCTGAGGTGTTAATATAAAATTATGTATGATCAATAAAGAATATTACATTGTCACAAAAAAGATAGTTTATTATTTATAAATATTATTTTATAGTAATTAATTGAATGTTTGGCAAATTTTTTTTCACATGTAAGTGAGAAAAACTGAACATACATATTTCAAACCGCCATTTTTGCAAGTTAACTTTTCACATACAGAATATTGACCGTTTGATTTCTATGGTAATCTAGTAAATATCATTTAGGGCCAGATGCTTAGTGATACTAAACTGCTACATAACGTTAGCCGGCCGTTTATTCTGCGGCGACACACTGATAGTGCCAGAATTGAGAAACGCAAATGACAGCTGTCAAAATAATAGTATTGTGCACATATTTCGAATGAGTATAGTGTTGTATTTCGTTTGAATTTCAATTGAAACTCTGGCTAGTTTTATGTCACGTACAAATAAATGAAATATTATATTCACTTGAATTCCATGCACAATAATATGTATGATAGTTTTGACAGATGTTAACATTATGCGTTTCTCAAAGATGCCATTTATCTTGGTTGATTTAATCTTTTCAAGAGATTCAGCTAATACTATTATAAATTAATTAGGTTAATTTATTAATGACATATTTGCATCCGGCCTTTAGTTGATGAGAAATGTTCATGGGCACTCACAAGAAAGGAACAGAAGAAAATGAAGGACACGAAATAGGCGTAGGCGAGGGTGGAGCCGCACATCTCTCCGACGGGTTTGTTGGCTTTCGGGTCGCACGGCCTGTCCTTGAGGCACGACAGCATGATGCTTGGCCACGACTCCCCCGTCGCACATCTAATGTTCACACATTCACAAAACACGTTATAGAACATAGTGTATTTAAAACAACTCTTATGAATAAATTACTAATTGCTTCTATGAGAGCTTAAAAATGAAGCTGAACAATGATTGAAATGAGACTAGTCTTTCAAATATCAAACTTATTTCACAAAAAGCTATGACTGCATCCGAAGTTCTTTTATAGATTATTAAATCTTGTTTTTATCATGTCAACGAAGCAAACTGTATTTCACAAAGACTAAAAGTTAAATGACTTTTTATTCGGACAGTTAAGATACTATGGACATATTATAATAATAGTACGTAGTATTTAAATTAGATTAAATAAACAAATATAATATAATTAGAAAAAAATATTATCATAATAATTAAGATATTGCTTTAAGCATACTGTTTTTTTTAACTAGTCCATTAATATATTGAGTGAACTCTATGAAATTGACAACTTTGAATATCCATGATTAATACATATTGACAATTTTTAAGAAATATCTAATCGGTGATGTGACATTGACAATATAATTATTCTAAAATGACGTAGGTTTATTTTTTACGTTAACAATCTTTGATAATTACAAGATATTGTTTTTAACAATAGTTTATTAATGTTGTCAGCTGTTGTCAAATGAGTTTACTGAATTAGGTTTGTCTTTCACTATTGGACAATATGAAAAAATTTAATGCTACACAGGATTAATCGGATATTATATATTTTAAAAATTAACAACATTATCGTAGAGAGCATTAATCAAAGATGTTTCTATGCACGCTGTATCATTTACGTAGATTTGGCTGTAATAAGAACAGTTATATTATTTAATTCAATATGCTTGTTAAAAATTATCAAATTAAACTACTTAATATATTATTTGTTTTGGCAACTTTGAAGCGGCAGCATACCAAATATGTTTTCAAAATACACACACACACACACACAAACACATCAAGTGAAAAGTGCAACATTAAAAGCCTTAGAGCGGTTAAATTAAAATAATGTAAATCACAATATTAATAAATATAAATGAAAACAAAATGTGCATGAAGGTTTGTGTTCACAAATTTATTACTTATGTTGTTAATCCGTTCCTAGTGATTAAAACGGTTAGAATAAAAACACTATGCATGTGATATTATTGCAATATCTTTTTTTGTGATAAAAGATATAATGAATTTGTGAATACACTGACGGATTGTTAAAAAAGGTTCGAAATTATAATTTGACCCTAAATTAATTCGAAAACTTAATCGCCAAAATCGTAATATAAAAATAAAGTTAAACTTATTTGTTGAAGAAGGTACATTGGAATAATCGAATGCATTTTTGGAAATATGATCCTATATTATAATATTTGCAGCTGTTTTGATTGCTAAGCGTACCTGCCTAGGTTGTAAAAATTTAATGTAAGAAAGCATTTATTAGCGAAATAAATATTGCTTGTCGACTTTAATACTCTATCTGGCGGCATACTTTTACAAGTGGGTACAACTCATCCGAGGCAATATATATATATTAAAAATACACTTTTTTTTAAATTGTAAAAGTAAAAATAAACAATAAATATTTGTAATAAATAATTGTTTGTTTAGATTTGATAGGTTGTCAATTATGTGTAGATACATTGAATCTTCTTCTCATTGTGCCATCCCTTAGCGGAGGTCGGCCACCATCAAGGCGATTTTAAATTTGTCGTCTGCTACCCATACATTGTATAAGTTAGTTTAATAGTTGATTGTAAAAAGTATTCCTTGAAAATATTAACTTGAAGATATATATAAGTAATCATTAGAATGGTGCTAGTGATCTAACTGAATTAGAATAGAATACATTGGTAATCCTGTAACGTTTGATAATATTTTCACCTCCCTTATGCCGCCAGATAAAGAATCGTGGTTACTGAAGTCTTTCTGTAATTTGAAACTGTCAGCGGATCATAAAAAATTGTTGAAGCGCGGAATAAAGTTTGCTTGTTAAATGTCATGCTTGGAACCTGTGACGGTGGAGTCTTCCTTACCTGAAGAGCAGCATCAGACCTTGAACAAAGCTCCTAAAGTTGTTGTGACGGGTGATGGACGACTCTGGCACCAACTCTATGTTTCCAAACACCTAGTTACCGGTCGAGGACAACAGAAGGGAAAATAGTCATCCCATAGTGAGTAATCACAAAAGTTAACAGTCTACACGGGTCATCGTGGGGTCAGAAATACCAGAAAACAAACAAATAAATGACGTCTAGCCCAATCGAAATAGTCTACATTGTACAACATTCTCGTTATAAATATATATATTTAGGATAACAGTATGTTAGATATATATATTTAATGTTTACGATAAACCCAAAACAGTTGCTTGGAAGGGGTCGCTAGAAAACCTATATACAGAACAACAACAATTATATATATATATATATATTTCTAGATGATATGATACTACATGAGCCATTTACATTTATAAGATGTCGGTCGGTTGAATTTTTCGATGTAGCCCCTGTCAAGATGATCGAGTCAACTAATAAATGAGAAACTATCTTCAATCGACAACGTTTAGTTTAGGTTGTGTAATCCATAGATTAAATATGATTCCAAAATGAATTTGATCCAGCAAGCGACCGAAATAGAGAGAAAATACAAATTGGAAAATGTATTTAATTTAATGAGTGTAATAAAAGGGCTAAAATTGATTACGGAATATTAGATTTTCTCATTTATTCGCTTGATTGACTGTTGATAGATGTTGGATGGACTAAACACGACTCGGCTAAATCTAGATGTAAACCACTAAATGAAGGACTATGTGAATTTGTGTTATCAATAATAATTTATTCCACTGGATGCAATCGTTCATATAACTGAAAATCGACAATGATTGTGTGGTCAGGTGTGTCAATTGGGAATAAAATTATGATTTTTATCACGAGCTCGTGAAATCTTTTGAATTCAAAACAAAGATATACATATGTTTAATGTATTTAAATATGTGTACATAAAACAGAGAAATAATTTTGAGAATCAATACAATCAGTATAATAATTTTCTGATAGTTATTCCGTAAAATAGGTGACCAAATTAATAACGGTGATGTCGTATAACATTTAGTTGGGTTAAATTAGCCTTGGTTAAGAAACGATAAACCTATGAATATATTTACTAGGAGTCGTTTATTATCATCCTACCAAATAATAAGTTAACTTTGAACAGTAGTTATTTGTTACATATTCAAATATTCTTGTTAATCTATACCTTCACTAGAAATTTTAATTGTATCTAATACCGATAGATGAATATTTATCTCAACGAGCGTCATGTAAAAGTCATATGATTCCCATAAATGTACGGTGGTTGGCCCACTATAAGGCGTGTTTAATTGTGTCACGTAACCTCGATGATTTCATTACAGTCGAGTGCAAATTCCTTTCATTAGTGTCACGTAGATTAATTTATCTATCGCCTTCAAACTTTGATATATCGACTGTGGACAGGGAAACTAAGACAAGATAACAACCACAAAAGCGACAGACATTTTGCATCGATACAAGTTTTGCGAGTGAAACGGTGAACTAATCTCCAATTAATGCGTGGATGCTCATATTTCAGTCAGCAAACTCAACCGAAACGATTCTAAATATATGCTAGAAGCATTATGTTATTAATGCACGGTGCTTTTGCAACGATTATTGGGATGCGATTTTAATATTCACGAATTAGAAAGTCGGTAAAAATTTACTGAAATTACTAAATTAAGAAAATAAATGGACTTCATCAAATTCTCTGTAGTATTTGTAAAATTAGGAAAGTAGATAACATATAATATCAGTCACTTAAAGAGCTGTATGACTGACGAATATGAGCAATTGAGTGTGGATGATGTTACTGATGGTGTGTCTTTGATGTATTCTGAAGTGAGTGATGAATATGAAGTGAATCCAAGACAGACATAACCCTACATGCCCAACGCACGCACGTACCGGAAGAATGCACCAAAACTCATAGTCATATTATTACATAAGGGGATATATGCGGAGCAGGTCGGGGTGTATACGATATATATTATTGCGGACAAACTAGTTTGCTACGGTACACCGTCTACTTTAAACAACAAAATGTCCAGAGCCACCGCACCGCGGCCACGAAATGGCGGCGGGAGGACTATGGACAAGATGGCGCTGCGCGGCCCGTCTTTCTGACGTCTCACCGAAATAACAGCAAAAGGGCGCCAAAGAATGTCTGAAAGTTGTTATGGCGATTCAGCGCTGTGTCGGGATCAAATCGCATGTTTCCAAAGACCTGCATGATCAAAATCTTTCTCTAGAATGTTGCTTGTGGAATTTCAAAGTCGTCTGTCCAATTTTTGCTGTTTGTGTAGAGTGTTTCGATCAAACTATTCAACCACGAACAAGTTTTCAGACCTTCTGAATCGCATTTAATGACATCAAACAAAAATTCACCTTTTGAGTGTGCGTCTACATGAATATAATATAATATTTTGAGCAAAATGATGAGAACAAATCAAATTATTTATTTCCAGATATTAAAATTTTAAGTAAGGAGTAATTATTTAATTAATTTGTAAACTGATGATTTAAATATGTATGCTTATAAGTTGAAAATTAATTGAATGGTCAACTAATTTATTATGGTAAAAAAATATATTAATGTCAAGCATTTCAAAAAGAATTGGGGTTGAATTATGAAACCACTATTAATATAATATAAAATGTAGGTATGTAATGAATGTAAAATGTGTGATAGTATGTATCTAAATTCTAAGTAATTTCTATGTATATAATAGTATCTAAAAATATTATATCTAGGAATGTAAAAAAAAGTGTTCTATTGATGTAGTTATTTTTTCCCATAACATAGAAATTTGCATTTGTATTAAAGACACCTCTATAAATTGACGTTGTAATGAATCTTGGAGGAATACCAGAAAAAGAATTAATACAGATATTGCTAGGTTACGTAGGTAACAGATTATTCTTCCAAGATTGACATCACTATTTTTTAATGGAATATAATGAATTTGATACCTACTATATTATATAAAGTATATCTAAGGCAGGTATACCATAAGATTCAAAAGAGTTTTTATGCTAAAATCATCTTCTTGTGTCTTTGTAAATAAGCATTTAAGAATATTTTTCACAGCATTGTGATCCCAGAATTGATAAAACAATTACAGAAAGTCATAAAACCTTTAAGAACAAAAATTATTGTCAGCTAAAAAATGCAGCTTCGTCAAAACATCATTGAAGCAGAGACTCAACCATGTACAATTAATTATAAGTCCATAATAAAATGTCAATCTCATATCGTTTGATTAGGTAGGTAGAGGAAGGACAGATTCTTTTGGCATTGTGGCCACGATGAAATCACTTTGGAACGGTGTTAGTGTTATTTGAAAGCATTGATATACTACTAGATGAGCAGTTCCCATACAAGTGTCATTTTAAAAATGTACCACAAAAGATATAACGAATATCGTCTTATAATATTTCCTTGTAGGTATAATGCGTTAAGACCGTTAACATGGATTCCCGAATTTCACCCGTATTGCCCTGGCTGTAAAACTAAATTTGCGTTCTTGGAATAGTGAACCTAAGGGTAGCTGCAACGCAAAACAGACAGAGCAAGTCGTCATGCGCTGACTATTAGTTAGAGTAAGATGCAAACTAGACCGGGCTTACTCAGTAAGTTTTAACAAAGGCCGACTCGCTGAAAATCGGGCGTCATTTTAAGAAGCATATGATTCATCCAGTAGTATATCAATGTTTGAAAGTAACAATACCAACACCAAAATCAGTCGTCTACACTGCCACAAGAATCTGACACCATCCTACATGTTGTTGTTACGTATTATAACCATTTCGTGATAATTATTGTAGTTAATTGAAAAAAAAAAAACTTGGCTTTACGGGAGTAGACGTCTTATAAACTGTATTATTTTAGAACAATTCTATTTTCTAATCTTACCAACACACAATATTCCTTATATAGTAAATTAATATTGTATGTTCGGTTAGTTTAGGTTAATATTTAACCAAACAAAATAAATTTTGTACATTCATTAAATTTAAATGTAGGTAATATATCGATTGTTTGTATAAATTATATTCTAAAATTGTATAAAGGCAAGTTGATAAATAGCATACCTGCATTCCGATGATGGCATAAATAAAAAACAACATCGCAATGAGTAGACAGACGTACGGCAGAGCTTTGAAGCTCTGAACAAACGTCCAAAGCAATATTCGTATCGTGTAGCCCTGCCTTAGAAGTTTTATCAGTCTTGCGGCTCGGAACAGTCTCAAAAATCCGACACTTATCGTATTAGCCTGGAAATAATACACATAAACATTTTACTAACAATAAGATTGATATCAGAAAAAATCTTTAAAAAAATATGATGCCGGGCGGGACTCGAACCCGCATCCATTGTATTTCGGCCAATGTACTTTGATAAACGCTTCAGTCTATTCGTTTTCAAATGTGCTGATCATTAATAAATAGTCAATATTATTGATAAAATAGGTTATAGCAGATTAATGTACAAATTCTTACCCCCAGTTCCAAGATGAGGGCGTCGATTATACTTCCGATTACCGTGATAAAATCAAAAGTATTCCATGGGTCCTTAAAAAAGTTCTGCGAAATAAAAAATAGCTATTAGTTTTGTGCTAATATAAAATAAATATAAAGTCACCGGGTTGTTTTTGAGATATCTCTGTCGAATTTGAACAGTTTGAATTCTGATTTCAAAACAAGATTTATTAAACTGTTATTTTTTAGAGAAATAATTAGGTATGTTATGTAAAACTTAATGATTTATTTTAGTAAATAAAAATACTTACGATTTTAAGTACATATTATATTGTATTTTAGATTTATGTATCACATTTAATAATTGAATCTATTGCGATACATTACAGAACAGAACAAGCAATTTGATTTGTATTCTATTCTAAGTTGGTTTGACTTGTTACATTATACTATATATAGAAAGAAATAATTTCACATTTTCTGAGGATTTCAATCGAAAAATAATTAGTAAGTAGGTATATGATTTTTTTGGGGAGGTAAAATTATAATTTGAAAAAAAAAATCTAAAATTGATGTAGGAAAAGTATCCTTCATACAGTTGATGTTATTAATGTTTGGGAGAATTATTGATTGTTTTATGAACACATTGATTATGTCTAAATTCTATTAAACACGATTTATTAAATAATAAAATATAAATCCAATGTAAAACAATAAACATGGATCGGTGATGAATAATATAGTATGGGGATGATGGAAATTAAGAAGAGAGGGGGTGGTTTCAACATTTCTTGACCAAAGCGTTAGGAATAATTTTAATCAAGTATGGTGAATCAACTAGAATAATAATAAATGAAAGGGAACTGAACAAATAGAGCTTAATTATCTAAATCTACTTCAAAACTAGAAAACTAATTAAATTCTAAAAAAAATATCTACATAATAAAATCAGTCAAGAGGTAAATAATACAGAAAAAATCACATATAATAAATATCATCAAATATATACTTAAATACGATATAAAATATTTTGAAACTATATAAAATTATCAATTATTAGGTACACTTATGTCGGAAGAATTAAAACTAATATTTAAGTACCCATGTATAACTTGAGAATTCTTACAATGAGACCTATTATTAATTTCTGATGAGATCGTGAATATTATTTACCTTATCAAAATAAAAATTAAATTTGTCGAAATGGACGACAACCTTAAAACTTAATATCTAGTGTAATAGTTTTACTATCAACTGCTTGCAAAATTTTTTAGGCAAACGTTGATAGAGAGCACAAATTATTTTATACATTGATATCAATTAATACACCGTGTAAATAAACAAGTTGCAATATTAATATTGTGGCAAATATTAAGAAATCAGGCTATTCTTAGCGGTGATGGTTGTAATTAAAGTGATTAAAATGTGTTTCAGTATGTAAATTGTATAGTGAATGCATTGTATTTGATTTGATACAGTGTGAAAAAGGAGAATCTTGAATGTTCTTTACAGCATCATACAATTCTTAAAATTATAGTATGTTTCATGTTGTAATCACGCTGTTGGTAAATTACAAAAAAAAAATCATAAAGACTCAAAATACAATAGACCGCCTCTTGATCATTGTAAGAGAGTTGTAATGAGATAATAATTTCATTTTTAAAATGTTTATTATTCATGAAACTGCATATATAAAGTAAAACGCCTGAAATATTGTAATATTCACATATTATACGTATTTTTTTATTATTATAATAAGTTTTACTATTATGTACAAATAATATGATTAAGTTTAGTAATGTTAGATGTTCAAGTATTTATTAAAATACAACCAAAATCCTTGTTTTTAAAAGGATCTTAAATAAATCAGATTATGCATGATATTTAGTAAAGAAATGTACAAATTAATTTTGATTTGCCGATTTAAAATGTCAACTCAAATTTATTTTTCCCTTTGCACATATGAAATACAAAAATGTGATTAAGGTGGCAGTGATTCAGAATATTTTCTTAGTTTAGTCTGCATTCAGAAGAAATAGTTTTGTTTTTAATATATTTGTTGTCTAGTTTTTTAATTCTTATGAAATGTCAATTGGTACTTTTATATTCCTCGATTGAAACTATAAGGGTTATTTGAATTTGTATTGATTTATAAAATGATTAATATATATATTCATTCCCGTAACCTGCGTTGGAAATTCCTCAATCGAAAATGAGTTATGAAATTTCATTCCTCATTCATATAATGTAAATAAACAACTCGGTAGGCATGATATGAAAAAGCATTCTACAAAAAAAATAATTCTAATTATAAGTAGAAAAAAATAGCGGCAAAGAGAAAACGAGTGAGTAGAAGTTGATTTTAAAAAAAGAAATCGTCTGCAAATTATTAAATAAATCTGTACATTTCTTCGAATCGACATACAATCTAAGAGAGAAGATAGATCCCTCGATTACCTTGCATCCAAAGGCTATCAGCTTAAGGATTGTCTCCAACAGGAACAGCAACGTAAAGACCAGGTTCATGAAGGTCAGAGTGTCAACCAGGACCGGAGGCGCGTCATGGAACTAATGGATAGACGTCCGAAACAAGCCCACGATTATGGCAACATTCTTTAGATATCTGCATACATTCTACTGGGTTAATCTTTACAACTTTTTTTTCAAGTACAAAATATGCTAAGTGCAATAAATATTTATCAGAATCAACAAAAATTAAATCTTCTTTTAGAAAGAATTGTTATGACACATATTATTTTTAAATTCAAATCATTATTCGATGTAGTACAAAGTGTGAGGTTTCATAAAAACAATGAAGCTTCCTCGTTGTAATACTGCTTAATCATTAAATCAAATTTTAGTAAGGTTATGTTTGATGTTATCATTATCATAGAAGAAGGACGTCACGATACGTCACCGCATCTTGGTAATATATCAAATGATAAATTGATAAGCCGGTATGGTTGTATCAAATATCACAAAAATGTTGCCATATACCGTTCACTCTAAACTTCTCCTGTCTTTTCACAGATGGTGTTGGTATAATGTTCCAGATGTGTTCCATTTTGTTGTTGCTCGTCCATGTTGCTTGTATATTTGTCAATTGCATTTACACAACACCAAACACATCTCACCAAAGTCCACGATAGAGTAACAGTTTTCGCAAATAGCCAATTAACAATTCAGCATGCATTATTATATTCTAAATCTAAATTAATGTATTGGAAATATATTTGAATTTAGTACAATTTTCATTTTATAACTTTTATGGCAAAAGTTGATTAAACACGTAAATTATGGGATACCAATGTAAACTTAGAGTAATCATGCCTTGTGTATGTTTATCACGGCCTAAATTTTTAAATTTACCATAAAAGTTGCCCACAAAAATAATTATTGTTCATACTATCGACTGTTGACTATCTACACTCACCAATGGCAAATTCATTGTGGGTAACTTAGTGTTATTGTAATGTACTGTGTAAATTACAATAAATAAAATGTGTATTTTCTTCTGCATCAAGCATTTGCAATTTATTGATTAGACACAACCAATAATTATTTTAATAGTGGATTCATTACGTTATAACAATATTGTCTGCTTGTATCTATTGAAGAAATTAGACCATACCCTATGAACTGTTTTATTTCCAACAGGGTTTATATTCTCTAAAATATATTTAGTCAACGTCACAATGCTTTATATACAACATGTTGTTAAACAGACATATTTGATGTATACTTGGCAACCATTGAATAAACTGTTACTGTATCAGGAAGTTTGAACTACAAGACACATATATTTCATGCTAAAAATACTGTTTACGTAACTATACCTAAAATACAAACATACTTACAAACAATACTCGATAATGTCCATGCCAATATAAATTATTTTCATATTCATGCTTTCTTTATACATTTAATTAACATATTTGTATTCATGTTTATTGAATTTTTTTATACTTATTTTAATATATACAATATATTAGGTATATAAAATTGATACATAAGTATAAACAATATACATCTATCTACTACCAATGTAATTAATATATTATTAAACTATTCTCATAATTATTCCGCAATTAATATTATGATAAACATATTTTATGAAACAATAAATACAAATATTTTATTTAAAATTTTAAAGGAAAATGAAACGATATTGTGACACTTCTTTTAGTCTATTATTTATTTTTGATTAAAAATATCATTTAGGTACTTCAATTTAATTATCTCATCCTTAAAGGACCATGCATGTTTTTATGTAAAGTAAATAATATTAAATTTTATTTGCGCAAAATTAATCCCTCTAAAGGAAATCTAAAGAAACTAAAAATCAATCTTTAAAATAAATACCATTACAATAATGTTAAATAAATTAATCATGCAATTTATTTACTACATAGTTTCATTCCATTTATTAGCAACAATGCAAGTTGACGTTAATAATCTCCCGCTTTAAGTCGATTTTCTATGTCCAATATCATTTTCTTTCCTTATTATCAAATTAACCGTATCATGAATAGATATATTTTTCAGCATTATTTCGAAATTGTTTAATTGCACATTTTCAAATATTGCAAAATAATCTTGTTTTCCATTGTGTTTAGAAGAGTTTTTATTTTCATTGAATTTGAAATAAACAATTCAGAATAAAATGCTGAAACTGTGTGAACATAAATAATTGAGCATGCACATTCTCATACCTAATCAATATTGCAACATGCATGCAATATGCAAAACGCGTGATACATAAAACAACCATCTTTTATAGGCCAAGCCGCAGCGGATACGAGGTACAAAACCGAGCTGTATCATGCAAGGGTGCTCAGTCGGGAGAATATATACAAGGATTCATGAATTCAAGGGGAAATATTTCTATCAAATCACACGCAATATCACTTGTGTACAAAATACATTGTTCAGTGAACCTACAGGGAAAAATATGAAAACAATAGTTTAATAGTCAATACTCTTTTACAACGTTTTTATTAGGTCATATTCTTATTTGTCCGGTGGTTGTTTGTCCGGTACAAATCTTGCAATCGATTTTTAATTAACTTCCCGACTAGCTAGACATTTTAAACTTTTAGAATATATCAGAACACGATGCCAATGCATTTTTTTAATACTTTTAGCCATCTTTAAGTAGAATTAAATTCATTTTCAGTTAATTCTGTTTTATATGAAAAGTTATTTCGGAAGAAATCCGTAAACCAATCCACTATTATTGGTTGCTAGGAAATTATTAATATATACGTGCGTTACTATGGAAATCAATATGAGTGTCAAAATGACATTTCAGTATTATTTCTATCAAATACAATTTTTGTGGTCGTTCAAGCTAGTCAAGTCAAGTATATTATGATTCAACAGGAAATTTAAAAACGTTGTATATAAAAAGTGATTTTTATCTCGTAATTATTTTAATTTAATATGTAAAATAAAGCATTTAAAAAAAACTTCTCAAATATATTTTCATTTCAAATCTGAACAGCAAACTGTAACATCTATTAAATTATACCCTGTATTATTGTCATCCAATATAAAATTAAATAACTAAAGTTTCTAATTAAAAATCGAATATGGTATGCCATCGAAATTGTCTTGACATTGTTGTCTGATACCAAATGTTTCATAATAATAAATAAACGTGTCAGATGATGTATTGTGTAGGTACCTATTATAAAATATCATTCACTAAATTATATATCATATCACATTTCATAATTATTTAATTTAAAGACAATCTCGATCTTTTTAAATTATTAGATTTTATCTTATCCAATAAAATGATTCAAAACATCTATTAAAATTACTCAAATTATAAACAGCATTACTTCACATGGAGTGATTCCCAATCTTTTCTATTAGGCGGAACCTTTAAAATATTTTGAAATATTGGAACCCCTATCTGGATAACACAATTATTAACAGTGAATTACAGAATGTACTTTTAAAGCAGTTGATCTAGGCAAAGTGTCACCCTTGACCAGACTCAAAATGGTGTCTCTTCTCAATTTTTATGTGAATTTATTATAGACTATATTTTTATTCATATCTACATAGCTATCTTAAATGAAAACATGCAAAAACAATCTTTACAATTTCGATATACACATCCACAAACCATAATCTATTTGTTGGCGCTGCAGGAGAAAAATTTGTCACCTCCGCAGAATCTACTTTATTAAGTATTATTATTTGTATTCCTTTCCGTAATTTTCTGCCCCTAAGTAACGCATGACCTGCCTACTCATACAGAATGTCAGTGTCAAGACGGTCAGTATATGTTATTAACTAGTACATTTGAAAAATAAAATAAAACAGCATTATTTACTGCCTATACTTTAGATGGACATCTTCGTTTCGAAAAACATTCAAGATTTATTATATTTCGCAAGCTTTTCAGGATTCAAGCGAAAGCCTGGTTGGGAATCACTGTCCTACAACATAGTGAAGTTCGAATAGACATTATGGTCTAACCAAATTTTATATAAATGAGAGTATTAATAATGATAATTGAGAGTTGCATGTTTTTTTAAATTTATTATCAACTGCACTTTTTCCTGCGAGGTGGTTTTAGACATGTATGTTAAAAGTTAAAAGTCTTTGTTAGAAACTGTTAGAATCAATATTTAGTAAGTACATACAACTTTAACTGGTCTATAAATACAGACGTATACGAATTTAAAATCACAATAGCAAAATTATGCTACACTATAAGAAAACCCTAGTCACGATTATCAAGAAATAATGTTTGGTTGTGGCCACAATAAAAATTGATAAATCACTAATTGAGATCAGGCTACATTATGCGCAATTGCAGAATCAGAATAACATTGAATTCCCATTGTTTCCCACAACACATGGATTGACATAAACAACACTATTACAGAACGGAACGTCAAAGGGCCAAATGCATAGTCATATTTATGTTAATAACTGGACGAATGCATTACTTGGAATGGGAACTCGTTTAATTAACATTGCATGTAACACATAACATATTTATTTTTAAACGCAGTTATTTACATAATAATGACTGTACATAGCACCCTTAGATGTAAAGACGTATAGTGTTGCGGTCTATCTATATCAATACATGTATGATTTCGCGATTCCGCATAATTTGTGGCCAAATTCTTAATGCACGATAGTAGAAAATGCAAAATATAAATATTAGAGAAATAAAATAATACTGTTAATAAATTATATTCACATATTTTATACCAAGAGTATATTACTTATGATTTATTCAACGAGTGAGTGGGAATTAGGGTATAAAATTTGGGTGTAAATGAAAATTAATGAAAAAATAAGTAGGGTGGTTGTGGCATAAAAATGATATGAATAAGATTTTTTTAGTACATAATATTTATAAACATTGTCTTGTACCTATTGTTTTTAATCAACCAGTAGTAAATAAGCTTACCATTTTTTGTAATCAAAATATGCTACAATCTATTTTTGTAAATAGAAAACTGACCGTTTATTTTGCTACAATATAAGGTAATATATATAAATAAATAATAATTGAAAAATTGAAGTAGTGAAATAACATTTTGATCGCCTTCAATATGAGTGTTTTAGAAAATGTTAAATTGGTATATACAAAGATATCATATTATGATTAATTAATTTTACACAATATGAATAATATTAGCGTTTGCGAGACGAGAATAATATTGTAATAATTGAGAGTTAATGATTAAAAAATGCATTGAGACTCGTGCGTATTAGATAGTTTTTTAGGGATTTTTTATTAAAATATATACAACATATTAATTTGAGTAAGCGATCGATTTTTTAAAATCACAATACGCCCATTCTTATTTTGATTTATAATTTAATATACACGGATATACAGTTAACCAATACTGTTTTACTAATGCAGAAATTCAAAATACAAAATGTACCTATCATTTTTAAAAGGAAGAAAGAAAAATAATATAAAAATTACTAACAAATTTAATGCAAAAGAAATTGTAAAGTTTATTTAACGAAATTAATATTATATGTTTATTTTAGTCAAAAGTATGTTAAAAGTCGTGAATCACAAGACTTCAAGGTTTATGAACTCTGGATTTCACAAAATAAAGAAACACTGACGGATAAATGAGATTTAAAAAGACATGGTTCTAAATGTTAAAATATAAATTTTAGGAAATGAAATATGTTTTAATAGTTAATTTATCATTTTTAAAGTAATGGATGTTATTAACATTTTGTTATTACTTGTGTATATTTAGTATTAAGTTATTAGCTTGTATTAAATGCTGTTTTAAGATAGATATATTATGTTTTTATATAATATTAAGCAATATAGTAGAAATACATACATACAATATAAAATACACCTAATGTCGTATCTGCTCGACCAAGAAATGTATAAGTAATAATAATTTGTTACAATTTTTTAATGTTGAAGCAATCAACTGCATTCATATCATTAATAGTGATCAATTCAACTTTGGATAACCGTTTAGCGACAAGTGTTAAAAATGATTTGGTGTAAATATTACAAAAAAAAAATGATTCAATTTGATTGCCAATTTAATTAGTGAGTGGTTAGTTATAGCAATAAATTCCTTTGTACAGTTCATATTTTTTTTTATACATGTAGCTTATTTAGGTGCATTATACAATATGAAGTATTGATTGAAATATGGCCGAGCAGATACGAAGATATGTTATTGGGGTATTCTTCATGTAATAATTACAAAATAGACTTATTTCTATGTTTGTATCCTAATTATGTTGAAGAAATCATAGCTGATGTCTCTATTGATACTGTAGATATTCAGTGGAGGTGACAGTTATACTTACTTTTACCCCATAAGCGATGATTTTCATCACAGTTTCCACAGAGAACAGCCCGGTAAATCCCATATTTGAGTATTTCAAAACTTCAGTGTACAGTAGATCTTGGTTGTGGTACTGATGAGAAACAATGCCATTACATCTTTGAGTTGAATATGTCAAAAAAGTCCACTGAAAATTTACTTCCCCGCGTGTGGCGGTGGGTTTAGGAATTTAAAATTTTGAATATCCGATTATTGTTGTTGGAATAAAAGGAAAATCATCGATCGGTGTTGGCAGGTAAGATGGAAATAAAGTCCCATTATCCGATTTTTATAATGGCGACACAGCTTGACAAGCACAATGACAATGTTAGCATAGCATTATTTATAATCACTAATTCATTTTAGTAAACTCAAATTAATGAAATCATTGAGTCACAATTATTGATGCACAGGCACTAATAAAAGAAGTTGAACTATTTTTGCATACATTCACAGTTACTAGTTAAATTCTTCTCGGGTCGTGACCGTGTAGGCTACACTTTACAATAATTTTAAGATGGACATTATTCTCTTCATTTAAAATTAGATATTGCATCATGTATGTAAAATTATTCAATGATGTTTTTTTGTGTTTTATATTATACAATTATAATATTTGGAAATGGATAGATTTGTGAAATTGAATATACTCATGTCAAGCTGCGTTATTGACACTATTTTAAGGTAAGCGCCACCATTATTAATTTGTGAACGAAAATAATCATATTCAAATTATAATGTTCAAAAAATGAGAACATAAAAGGGCGAAAAGAAATCAGGCATAAAACTTAACAAGCATCATTCGTTAATATTTCCGATATGTCGAAACAATAATTGAGTAAAAAAAAGATGCATTATTGAAATTATAACCAAACAAAGTGCAATGGACCTAGTATTCTTACTTGCATTTTTCATGATGATAAAACAAACTGATAAAATGAACATTTTGAAAATCATTCGAGGAAGGGAGGGTCACAGTCAAAAACTAAAAAATTATCGGAGGATGTCTCTGCATGCTCATAACAGTGGCTTGGCCATTCGGGGGTGAGTGAGTCACAAACATAAATATCTTTGGGTGCTTGGATACAATATCTGACCGAATCAAAAACATTGTGTATAAATAAATTACATTCAGTGTTGCCGTTATTTTCCGAAAACAAAATTCACATAAATGCAGCATGCAGTTTGGTGATCAACTAATAAAAAAATATATCATTTCGTTGTAAGAGACATGCAAAATCATATGTTAAGGTTTTGTCATTCGTGAGACAATCATTCAAAAATAAAATGAAACACAAACATAAAGTACCATTTACTCAATCGTAGATTCACACACTTGGGATAATTTAATTGATTTCGTCGAATCGAATACGACTTAATTTAGGTGAAAATAATGTTAAATTCAATGTAACTGCCGAACAGCTTTGCTTTTCAGATTTAATTGTTTTAAATTTTTGTTAATCATCTTTGCTTTTGAAAAACAGTTGAACATTTTTTAGATTGAATAATTTATTAATAAAATAGTGAACATGCCGAAAGGCGAATCTCAGGTCGTAAAAAAAAAAACTTTAATGGAAAAAAGTTAAATCGATTCAAATTTAGTTTTTAATTATATGGAGTAATAGGAAATTGGGATTTTAATTTATAAGAGCTTTAACAACAGTCATTCACCGCTAAAACATAAAACTCTGATGCAAAATCGGTCAGAATCATTCAAAATAAATATGTGGGGGAGAAAAAATAAACTGAAAACATTGAAAAAAAAAAATCATTTGTCATTCTCGGGCGGCGATTTGAATCACGGAAATCAAAACAGACAGATGATGCGAGGCTATTCCCTTGCACAAACAACAGGTGGTGTAAAGGTCAACGTCGATGCGGGGATGAAAATGAAAATAAAACGCATTCCTCGAAAGAAATATTGAAAAAATAAAAAGAAAAACAAACAGGCATTCATTGCTTGAAACAAACACTGCGTTCAAACATAAAAATTAACAACATTCAAATTAATTTGCCCTGTTTTTGTGTGATGTGATTATGTTATCGTTTTGATTGACTTATTTATTCGGTGTGAGGAAAATTGAAGGAGGATTGATTGAAAATAATTTGTTTTCACCAGAATTGCAAAGTCAACATGCGATGACTTTTCAATCAAATTTGAATGGAGCTCTTAATATAAATTTGACGAACGTACAGAGAGTGTACAGGTGTAAACACACGCCACAAATAAATATTTGCTGAAAAATTGTTAACTATTATTTTAGCTAAATAATAGGTACTTATGAAATTTATATGATATAACTTCAAAAACCTGGAATAATCTGTCTGTACAGGGGTCAGTTTTTTTAAAATTTATAGAGAATTGACTTGCCAGTGAATTATTAAATACATAATAATTCTTTAGATAAATGCATGCATAGTTCTCGGCAAGTTTAGTCTCAGATGTAATATTTAATCATTTTTGTATAATGTTTACTACCGACATAAAAACAAAATGATTTAAATAATCTACGCCAGGTAATCCATATTAAATTATTACAAAATAAATCTTAAGTTATGCACCATTTTAATCTTGCTTCAATTTTATTATACGTGTAGTTCACAAGGAAGTATGTGTGTTTAAGTAAGTATATGAATTATTTAGTTTTTTTTTAATTATTAAACATTAAAACCTGAAAAGAGAATATTAGAACATAGTGCATACAGTATTAGCGATATTAGAAATTATTTAAAGTGAGTATTACACCCAATGTATTAATGTCATTATAATATCTTCAATTACGGTTCTAATTAGTGAAGTGACAATTATAACATGTATAGCCTTGCATTGAAACTATGTTGAAGTGACTCTTCAATAAAATATAATGATAGTTGAGCTAAATTAATTATTCAATACAGTTTCACGTCATTCAGCTGTAGGACAATATTTTATTTCTAATATAATATTTAATCTGGTGCTTCAAAATACATAATATTACGTTTTTATCCTGTCATAAGGTATTTTTTTCAACATGTGACATATATTTATTATAAATTGTGTAGTCTTTACTATATAATCGAAAAATTTTCACGTATTAAATACAAAAATGTATACACAATAGACCAATTTTCATAAGAGGTTAATATTTACTTTATGTACTTATAAAACTAAACATAAATAATCACTGCAAAGAATTTTATTCAAAAAATATCTGTAAGTATGTCTTTATATAGGATTATAAAAAAAATTCAAAATATCTTTTATGAGTTGGGAATCGAACCCGAACCAAAAATACTTTTCATTTGTAGACCGTGTAAGCTTTATATGCAGGTAAAATATCCAAATATTTGAATACCCGCATTTTGTAAAAATGTTATTTGAAAACTTAATTTTGTGTATCTGTTATTGGAGCGGAAGACTAGTTACCTTCATCATCAGAAGTAGTGTGTTGAGTACGATAAGCATCATGATGAAATACTCAAAGGGCGTTGACACGACGACTCTCCATATCTTGTATTTGAAACTAGATCTTTTACTTGGCATGTAACGTTCCAAAGGACGCGCTCCTATCGTAAAGTCTATGCATGATTTCTGAAATAGAAAACACCCTCAATATCAGAATCATTCGATAAGTTAATCAAGCACAATTTGAATCACTTTTAATATGAACGTGTAAATTATTGACATTGCAGTATGCTTCTAAATGTCATACTAAGTAGACGACATACCCAAATTGATATGGACTAAAGCACATAATATTGTATGCCAATACGTTAAATTATATTGATCGTTTTAAATTACTGGAATTGGATTATGATTTAAAATATATTCCATTGCTATCTGAATAATTTAAGCCCATGTCTTGTCTTGTCTTGTCAATGTCTTGAGGGCACTAATGGGTCGGTCATGTTGTTAGATGCGATGGATCTAGAGCTCTCCATAAACTGAATGAACCCTAATAGGCACTCGGCCTCTGAGGAGATGCGTGGATAATGTCAGGAAACAGAGAGGCTGAGTATGATCTACTGGAGAGAGAGAGAGCTTGGGATTGAGATGGGCAGAGGACAGTTGTGATATCGGCCATGGATTTAATCTGTGTTTAGCGCCATCTTAAGTGAGTATAGATTTCAAACATGGAATGCCATCTGTTGTTACACTAAATAGTAATTCGGAAATATGACAGATATAGATAATATAGAGGAACGAAAGCTTTCAGTTTTAGCCGCGTCCAAAATATTTATAATCAGAATGATTTTATTTTAACTCCCCCTTGGCTTCGAGATCCCCAGTAATGTGGTTGCAAAAAAAATCCATAATTCACCGGTGTTGCAAAGGTATGACAATAAAATGCAGAATGTCTTATGGTTTTTAAATCTGAATTTTTCATGTAGGTACTAAATTCAAAATAATCCCTGTTTTTATCATTATTTTCACATTCGGACAAATTAATATTCACTGGAGTGCTTTCATTTTCTAATGGAAGCACATAGTTATTAACACATACTTACTTAAATGTTTTGTAATGAAATTTTAATTAAAAATTATTTGATGTGGAGTTGATGTCCTGCATATTTGCTACACTTAGTGTGGCAAAGTGAATATTTGAATTGCAGATGACAAGTAAATTAAAAAAATTAAATAGTTATATATTACAATGATATATAAATATATGGTAGGTATACAAAACAGACGATTCTCACTTTTCTTTATTTGATAATTTGAAGTAAAAATGTACTGTTTATATGGCTTATAAAAAAAACTTTTGAAGATTGAATAATACCTATACAAAATTTAGAAAAAACTCACTTTACTTTTACTTTGAGATAAGGAAGAAGGAGAATGTTTGTTATGAAAAATAGTGTCTCGAACCATACATATTTAAGCATCTTTAATTTTTCTTAATATATTATACACAATTCTGTAGTGTACCAGGTTAGTAATATAAAATGAAGCAAATTAATGTGCATACTTGATTTTTATCTATTTCTCCGTCTTGAAGTTCGGCCTCGCCTTGCTCTTGGAAGGTGATGATGATCAACGCCACGAAGATGTTAACGAAGAAGAATGGAAACACTACGAAGTAGACTATGTAGAAAATTGACATCTCTATCCGAAAGTTTCTGATTGGCCCCTGCATTTCATAAGTTGCCGCCATTGAATTTTGCAGTACTCTGAAAATTGAACATACATTAACGTATTTATAATGATAACATCTTCGCTTTCTACGCGCGAGAAGACATTGGCCTCTGCGAATCTTAATTGTCAAGCATAGGGATTCCAATCCCGGGATCCCGAGCTATTTTCGATACCTATGAATCCCGGGATTGATAAACATAATCCCGGGATTTTGGGATTGATTTTTTTTATCAATTTGTATGGAAAATAAAATAAAAGCGAAAATATAACAGAAAAAATACTTTTAATAAAATATAACTACTTTAGAAATAAACTGAGTTTGAATGAAGTTTGATTTATACCCATATGTAGGTAGCCGATTCATTTTATTTTTTCACATAAATTATTAAAAATGAGAAAGATTGGAAAAAAACAATGCTTTGCACTTTTAACAAAGTAATTCCACCATTATATCATACGTTTTACGAAAGGCCATAAGTACGCCATGATTATTTGCTTTACTTTTTTAAATCTCGCTAATCCATTCATTATGTCTTTACTATCAGAAACAGCAATCTCATATTAAATTCACATTATTATTTATATTAGAATATTATTTACTCCATTAAACTTGTGTATTTCCAAGATTGAACGTATACAATATTAACAATAAATGTCTTAAATAGAATGAATTATACTAGATTTATTTTTGGTCGATTTTATCAATGTTATTTGTAAATATAAAAATTTTATATAAACAATGGAAAAAAATGCCAATCCCGGGACCAGTCCCGGGATTGTCAAATTGTAATCCCGAAATCCCGGGATCAGAATTTTGGCTCAGGATTGGATTCCCTAGTCAAGCAGTACCATTATAGTGTAAGCCACTATTGGATGGCATGTACTCCACTTAAGGAGCAATCAATCATGGCGATGAAAAGATTTAATTAATTGTGCAGTGATACTTACTGCGGCCATCCTTCTCCTGTCTGTACAGCAAATAGGGTCAACATCGCATTCGCCACATTGTCGTAGTGAAAACTCTGCGTTGACCATATTCGATGTTCTCTTTTCGGTAATAATGGATCTGTTTCAAATACGAAATAAGACCCCCTGGAAAAAGTAAAATACGACATTTAAAGCGCATATGTACCAAATTGTAAAATCACATGAAACTACAATAGCTCATACTGTCGTCCTAACAGTCGTAAACGCCTAAAAGATGGCAACGCCAAGGGAGAGATATACCAAATCAGAGTATAGTAAAATTGTGGGTGTTGCCATTTAATTTTTGATTTACAGTCGAACTTGGTTATTACGAGGAAGATGGGACCGACTGAATTTGCTCGTTATAAGCATTACTCGTTATGTAACATTTTTCGTACCACGTTCTATTTAAGCATAGAACATAAAAAATCTGAAAACCATCGTAAAAATCCCCGAAACAAGCATGGCATTCATAATCTATAAAAGAAGTTGTTTATTGTAATGAAGTGCTGAGCCGCCGGCGCTGGTAGGTACCTACTGACTTCACAAAGCTTGGATTTTTTACATGCAATTTCAACCATATGCGTGGATAATTTTTCAATGTTGTCGGCGAAAACACCAATTAGGTACTTAGACACTTAACTAGTGTGATAAACGTAATTCGATCCCGGCGGCATCAGTCTTGTTAACTGCCCAGTCGGATTTTATTGCTTAGGGTCGAAAATGTTGTTTTTAAATGATCTACACATTAACAGTATAGCTCGGCATACCCGAGAAGTAGCTCATTATAAAAGTGTATACTCATAAATATAAATGTGGAGAAAATCATAAACCAAAATTTCAACGAATGTTTCCTCATTACATCCGAGATCTCGCTATTTCCGTGAACATAATAACCAAGTTCGACTGTATTTAAATAAAAATAATGCATTACTGCATATTTTAGGTAGTTATTCATTAAAAACTGCGTGTGACAATTACTTATCGACCGGCAGTCGAAAGATTTGTCAAAAATGCTTTAAAAAGGCAAGATATATCAGGTAAGTGCTTCAATTTCAAATTCAATAATAATTATAACAAATTGTCAAAATAATGTCATACTGGATGTAATTATATGAATACAGATCTAGTTGAGGTTCATAATTATGGATTGTTGATCTGTGATTAAAACGTCAGTAAGCGATAACATCATCGATATGATACTCACTGGCACTCTGGTTTTGTGTATTTGCTCTCGTCCGAGCAATGAAAAAACTTTCCATTGAAGAGCTGCACCGCTATAACGGCAAAGATAAACTGGAACAAAATGTACACGATCAAGATGTTGATGACGTTCTTCAGCGAGTTGACCACGCAGTCGAAGACGGCTTTCAACTTGGGCACCCGCTTTATGGTCTTGAGCGGCCGCAGTACTCGAAGAACTCGTAACGATTTGATAGTTGATAAGTTCTGACCAGCTGAGCTCCCACTGGAATTACACACGTAAAATTTATTAGAGACAAAGAAAACATACCAACTATATAACAGTCTGTACTAATCAACTTTTTGTATCACAAACACTTGATAACGATTCAAAAATATTTTTTAATATACTTGAATTTTTAACAACTTTAGAATAATCAATATTCTCTGCATTAGCTGTATAAAGGGTACAAGAGTACAATCATTAGCCTTAGTTACGGTTTTATCAGCTTCACTTTTATACATACCAGCGGCGAAGGGTGGAGGTAGGCTGTTAAGAGCCGACATAAATAGTGCATACTAAAACGTATTTGTTTTCATTGAACTAAGGCTGCACTAACCAGCTTCATCTGCAAATTTTATTCTTAGTTTGATGAAAATCAATAAGTTTGACTGACAAAGTTTAGTTTGCACTATTTATGTCGAATGTTTACAGCTAACCTCCACCCGTTACCACTGATACATACTACCTATATAAAAACTTTTACATAGATAAGGTTTACGTCTAACACTTTCACTAGGTAAATATTTCGCAATATTTCCATGACTTTCATACTGTAATGAAAAATGCTAGAATCTACATAAATGATAAATGATTAATTTTATTTATATACCTACCACCAAGTTAATACTAAGCCTCTCGAAAAGATTAATCTTTAACATAATGACTATCGAAATTTCAACTTTTAGCTTTAAGATTTAATTGCGTTATATTCAACGTTTATTTAAGAAATGATTTGATTCCCTTGAGGTGAGTGAGAAAATATACAATTAATATAACACTAAAGTGAGATAGCGAGTAATCGAAAAATGATGTAAGTACTGACCTCATGTCAAAGCCGAAGCTAACAGCTGCACAGACGACTACAACGGCATCCATAATGTTCCAGAACTCTCTGAGATAAGCTCCAGGATGTAATATCACTCCCATGTCCACTATTTTTAATAACATTTCTATCGTAAATACTCCAGTGAAAGCATAATCAAAATGATTTAATACTTTATTTCTGAAAAGAAAGAAAGACATTTCGTAATGAGTTACAAAATAGTAACTCCATAATTGTTAATGGTATATTGTAGTAATAGTGGTCGATCTTACTATGTTTAAAAATTAAATAACCAATGAAAATATTCATACACTCGATGGAAACTCAATGAGAAACATAACCATTATTTCAATCAAAATTGTGTGCTGCAATTATTGCAGATATTTCTTTTGAGTGTCGACCCTCATGATCTTAGTTTCGAGAAAAATCAAATTTAAACTTTGTTCATACATAAATCAAAACGCATTTGATTAATCTAAAAACGAATCAAAGCATGTTTGTTAAAATTTTATTGCCCTTGTGCCATTTCAGGCATTTTTCGGTTGCCACTACTTTTATTAATTGTTGAAATATTTTTTGGATGAAAAGATACCACAGTCCAAAAACACCTTAAATAGGCTGAATCTTAAATCAGTTTTGTTTTGACAAAAAGTTTAGAGGCGATTTTGATAGATGGTTTA
Organism: Rhyacophila brunnea; assembly: GCF_057557595.1. Taxonomy (NCBI): domain Eukaryota; kingdom Metazoa; phylum Arthropoda; class Insecta; order Trichoptera; family Rhyacophilidae; genus Rhyacophila; species Rhyacophila brunnea. The sequence continues at coordinate 7,832,009 of NW_028232859.1, forward strand.
GACGAAAATGAAGGTTGACACTATTTTATGTCATAATAAATTGACAGCTTTTAACTTATGAATGATTGAAAGAATATTCGGTTACCGACCTAGTGCTATTTTCTTCTACCGGATCTTCTGCAGCTAACGCTATCGAACTGAGGGAAATAACCAACATAATGAAGAAATCAAAATATCGAAGGTTGACAACCCAATGAGCGGCTCTACGAATTCTGAAAAAGAAAGAAAACAATGCGTAAGTCAAGATATAGTAAGATTCACTGATTTCATATGAAATAATTATTAATTCTTATTAGAAATAAAAATTGTTTTTGGCTGACTCTGAAGCTATGTACGTAACAGGGACCTACATTATATATATATAGAGTAAGTAAAGTCATTCATTAATAACAACCAAACGAATTTTTAACCACACTAACTCTTGCCCATAATCAAAATGGCTTTATTTCTTTATTAATACGATCACATGTTAACTAATACTCTTCCTTGCAATATTTTGCAAATTCTTGCGGATAGATAAGCTCACTAGGGAACAGCTTTGCCAATTTAGCACTTTTCTTGCCAGATCTAGCATTTTTCGATAAGCATAGCTAGCAAAAAACGCACCTGGCTTGTGGCGTTTTTACTAATGCTTTTTGATGCCTCTAACTTCTTTAAATGTGCTTGAAACGCTAAATATTTAGTTTATTTATTTTCATGCGCATCAAATTTCTGACTAGGTATCAAATACTTAATGCAGGTAGGTCGGTTCCTATTTTAGTGAGAAATTAAACATGATGAAACAATTTCATGCATTATTTATTGTTTTTGTATATTACTTCGAATTACCTACCTATATAGAATAATAATTTAACAATTATTATTCATCTAAAAGGTATGTTCTCTATGTCTGTCCTATAAGAAAGAAACTATAGTCTTCAAACATGAAACGGAACTTTAATGCTGTTGACACAATATAGGTATTTGCAATATAGATATTATACCTAGGTATTTGTTGTTATTTTGAAATATATTTCTAAATGTGTGATTTTTACATGTATGAACATTTTTTCGTTTTTTGCACTGTTTTCGATACGCCAAAGCAAAGGTATTGACATCGTTCTTGGTAGAATAAGTAAATTTACTTGCAATTTTATTTCCACAAAATCTAGCGTTTTTTCATGCCATTTTTCATACCCTGTCTGGTATGTTTTTGTCAGCCACAGTTGGCAACACTGCTTGGGAACCACTTCTGTACAGTATGAACTAACACTTTATAAATCTCAAGAACACACTGTTGTATAACTTTGGTAGACATGCAACTATCTCATCGCAAAAGTATGCAAAATATTGGGGCCTGGCTGGACAAGGTACCATACCATACACCAGGGGCGGCTCTACCTTAAGGGTTCATAGGGACCATCCCCACATCGTTATCATGTGGAGAATGAGTAAAAAACGTCCGATATTTTTATCATTGTCATAATATACCTACTTAATTAAATGATTAAATGAATTATTTAATTTATTTCATCTATCTAAACCCGTCGCAATTTTAGAGAGATATTTATTATTATTATACAAATAAATGAAGCAATAATTGTAAATTATGTAATAACATAACGTCGCTTAAGAAACAACACCGCGTAAGTCCCCATTTGGCGGTTTTGAGTTTTGAATAACATTCGGTAGGTAAAAAAATCCTACACCGTGTTCCTTCTATGGAAAAATTATTTTTGAATGAAAAAATGTTTTTTTTTTAACTAAACACAAAAAAAATAAGTTAAAAGGTACCAATTTTCAATTTTTTGAGACGTTTTTTGTTTCCCCTGAAAATTTTAATTAACTGACTTCCGCGGTGTTGTTTCTAAAGCGACGATAATAATGATTACGCGGTATTAAAATAACTTATTAAAAAATACGCCCTAATTCACAGTGACACCTATGTACAAATTAAGAAAGCTATGGCGTCTATTTTTTGCTAATCGGGGTCACTCAGTCCCATCCCGTTGCTGCAGTACAAATCTCTTTCTACAAAGTATGTGAATGCATTAGCATTATTATATGCATACTAGGGACCGAATAGAATGACCCCATAGGTGAGTAAAAACGCTCGTTGTACCTATGTTGTTGTTCAAAACTGATGCTGGTAAATCTATAATAATCATTATTATTAATTAAGTTTATATTTTTAAGTACGATTTTTAGATGTGATTAAGTAACGAATCAGATAATCATATTATTTATTCAGAAAAATTACTCATTTCCTCATTAATAAAATCAAATTATTATAAGTAGCTTCGTACATAATGTCCCTATAATAATATGAGAATGTAGGTAGGTACATATTTGAACATATATTTGATAATTAATGACTAAACCCCACCATCTAGAAAGTCATCGAGCCGCCACTGCCATACACACAGATACTTGTTTTTATACAATAAAATTTCCATCACATTTCATTATTGTACCACACGAAATAAATCACGCAACATTATACATTGCCCGCTTACATTGTTTTAGTAATACAATATTCAAGCATTATGAATTATGTTTTAATGCGAAATTTTTGTTTGAAAATATCCTTCTCTTATGGCCAATAATATAAATAATCAATAATAAATGAGGGAAAATTATGGCACACTTATATTTTGGAACCGTTGCTTGATTTTTGAACATGGAGCCAATATTTGTAGTTATTTATTCCACAACCGAAATGATCATGACTACGATTTAATAATGCTGTATGTAAAAGAACTAACTAAGTCTATATTGTCAGCGATCTTAGGTCTAGCAATGGTCTCAATATATTGAATTCAATACTTACGGATTTGTTGGGGATAATATAAACATCGATGAATAAGGTAACATTGGTTTCGGCCCATCCGTGATATCTTCCTCGTCATCTTTCTTATCATCCTTCTTCTTACCCTGAAAAGCAAATTGAATATTTCTTGTATTATATCGCAACACAACAAATTAATGAAACAGAATACCATTAAAGGTTTATCAAGATTATGAGAGACGGGCTAAGGGGATTTAATTGACAGTGGTTACAGATTTAGTTTATATTAGTTTAACTTATTAGACGGGGACAATATTATTATCAATTGTGTTGATTGAATGCCTAGCACATACAATCGATAATTTTAACAATAATTTAAGATTGGCTGATATTCAAAACTATAACCTGTACCAAATTGGCATTCACTAGGAATTGCAATTTTTGATAGAATTTCGGAATGATATTCTCAAAACCAAATCCTGGGATATCTGAAAACATGCAATTTTGGACATATGTTATTTTTTCAGTTGATATTTAGAGACATCAAAATACAAACCCTATTATTAAATGAAATTTAATAATAAAAAATATTAATAATGATTAGAGACGTGTCATAAAATCTTAAGGCTATACTTCAGTTGAGGAATGGTCTAAAAAGATCGTGACTAGGCGATGCGCGGATTATGCAAATGACGCGTGCCGAACGAAATATAATTTGTCATAAAAATTCAACATGCGTCCATTTAATGTTATGTTTATTGTTATATTACTAATAATAATAGTATATTCATTGACATGTTTTCTTTTTCAAGTACATACGTAAAGTTTTTTAGTCATCTTTACACAATTTAAGAATATATTCCTCCGACGCCATGACAAAACAAATTGACGTGCGCACACCTCGACTGTCGATCTCCGATTGGCGACGAGTGCGAAATTTCATCGTACCTACTGTTGAAAATTATTTGCCGTTTCACTGATGTATGCTCTTACATATGATAAAGTTAACGATATTTTGCAATATAAATTATAAGAAGATGAATCGCAATTTATAGTCACAGCTAACAATATTTTTTAATCTTCAGTTCACGAAAATATATTAGCCAAAATATAACCATAATTTCAAGCTCACGAAATCGAGCAAATTTCCAGGATAACAAATACCAATAAGCACCATATATTGTTGAAATATTGTGTGAATTAACTAGATTATTTACATGTAAATTCGAGCAAATTTCCAGGATAACAAATACCAATAAGCACCATATATTGTTGAAATATTGTGTGAATTAACTAGATTATTTACATGTAAATGACAGTCAATTATTTTTATATCCTATGCAAGAAGATTTAAATTACAAATTTTAGCTTATGTACGTATTATCAGTTTTCTGTAAAAACAGTCTAATGTGCTAAGACAGACACCACAGTTTATAATGTTCACATTGAATTACATCTCTATTACAGGGTTCCTATAGGAAACTAGAAACACACAACAGTCATTTTGAAAAGGAATGCATTTCCTATAACTTCTATTGAGTTATATATTTTCTACATTGGATTATTTCCAAATGAAGCGATCAATTTTAAAATTGGGAAGCGATACATCCGGTTCACTAAAGTGAGGAATATGACAATATGTTGAAATTTTAAATATCCAACGAGGTAAAAATGTATGGTTATGCGATCTACATGTACATAAACAGTAAAATTGGCCTAAATGATTTTTTATCTAACATCACTCAGTTGGTAGTAATTATTCTATAAATCTATAATAATCAAACACAGTTTTATAAACCTACCATTTCTTAAAAATTCAACAAAATAATAATCCACATTTTTTTTTTGTAAATACACAACACCAATAACGAATTAATTAATGATAATTGTCAATGTTTAAAAAATACAAAAGCAATATAAAAATAGCATACACCAAAAAAGTACATTGAGATTTCTGAAAAAAATCAAACATTAATATCACAACACACGTACATACATACTTGTTTCAGGTATTCAAATAATTAGTAAACAAAACGCTTTTTGAACACCTCATCAACTATTACAAAATATATCAATAGCGGTATGTAATAGCGTATTACTAGTTTATATATATTTTTTTATGAATATTACATAGGTTATCAATATTTTAAATTTTTAAATGAATTCAGAGCTGAAACTATAGATCAAATAGTAAGCAAATTTAAAGATTTATTCAATAAAATTGTTGATCCATTCTATATTAAAACAATTAAATTAACCTTTTATATGCCTCAGCATATTACTATGGTAGTGGTCGCAGATTTTTACTGTCCAACAAGAAATCGGCGATAACAGGAAGTCGCTGTAGTCGCATATAGAAGACTTCTCAGTGACGTACCTGTCATGGCGGTAACGCGCTCTAGAGGCGTGTTTAAATAATGTAATCGGTTCTCCTTTTAGATGTGACTCTTTTTCTTCTTCGCAATAAACCAAAAGTTTACTAATAATAATTCCTCCTGATTGTTTTAAATTTATTTTTATTATGAAAAGCTTCTAATTACGTAAATTAACAAGATCCGTACACCACGGGAGCGCAAAATGAAATAATAAATTTGGGGGCGTTCCTCATTCGAAAACGGAAGTGCGATTAGCTGCACTGGAGGGGATTATTAGTTCACAGTATTTTAACATATGGACAAGAAATTTTTGTTCAACAATAATGACACACGTAGAATGTAGAGCAAAGCTCTTACTAAAATTGCTGTAATACCGATAATTTGTGGCTTAGTATTTCATAACTATTCAAACAGATGTCACTGTCTGTTTAATTTTTTAGATTATGCAAATCAATCGACAGTGGCTAGTAATTTGAGTTTAAAGTCGGACAAGATAACTCGCAAAATTTGTATGTGCGCCCTGTCGATCACGGTCTCATAGAGCGAGGAAACTTGCTGAAGGCATAGAACCGGTTAAAATCACTGTTTTAACATTTTAATTTTGGTTCGGAACCGTAAGCTGCAGCATGTTTTGATCATATTTACACCATTAACTGTGATAAAAATATTATATTGATTGCGGAGAGAGAAACAATTAAAAAAATAACTATTTGCTGATTGTATAATATATTATTATTATTAAATAAAGTTGTAGGAACATGTTGTTTTATCTCGAATAGAATTTGAATAAGAATCAGCTATAGTAACAGCTCAATGTGAAGACAAAATGATTCAAAAAGATGAGTGCCTTACAAAATATTGTTGTTAAAAAAAACGCAACCAATAATGACAAAAAGCGAAAAATATTTAGAAACTAGCTTAAAAATTAACAAACAATTTTGAATAGCAAAAATTAATAGAGATATATCTCTTAAAAAAATATTTACACAAAAATCACTCAGAAATATTACTATTTCGATGTCGATACGTATAGCAGAATAAATGACATACAATTTACATAATATTAAGTATATTAATATAATCTTACTCTGTCTTTCTGGATTTAATTAGACTTTAGACTTTACTTGAAACAGTATTATTACATAATATCTATTTCTCACTACGTACTAACATATAGAAGTAAAGAAAAACTATTATTTATTTGCTAAAATTTATAAAATAAAAATAAAAAAATGAACGAAATATGAATATAATGACTGACGAATTTATACATTATATTTTCAGATTCGATCAAAATATTGTAATACAGTCTTTAATAAAACAATTATATTATAATAAAATTGATAAAAAAAAATACAGAAAAATCACTTTTATTATTCACCGATTATTAAAGAAAATTACCCGCCTTAGGTACAACACACATATTTGATTATTTAATTATGTGTCATTAAGAAATTAATGTTAATTTTACATTATAATTAATTTAAAATAAAGTCGTAATTTTGAAATCTATGTAACTTTTATAGCAGGTTGTTGAAATTTAAGTTGACAGTGAAAGCGATTAGCAAAATGTAAAGCTCTGTTCATATTGTGGAACTTCCCTGTAGAAAATTTTTGCACTATCTACCGAGTTTAAAAGATTTCGACTTACTCAGACAAAGCTATGGTTAAATTTAAACCGATGGCTACTCGACTCATTAAACATCAACATACTAGATGACAATATACCATATAAAAGCGAGAACAACATCAACAGATGTGCGTCCAGAGTTTTTTCATAAACCCATTCGTTAATTAACCATACAAAAAAAAAACGAATTTTCATTCAATTCTTATGACATGTGAATGTAGGTACAATAAGAACCAAGAAATAGAAGCTTACTGACTGTACTCTATTAGTTAATTAATAGCTTTAAACGTTTAAACAGTGGCGGAGACCCGATTAAATTTACCTTCACCAGTATCAACAATTGAAAAATTGAGAATTTATTATTCCGTCTGCAAGTAATAAAATTTCAACGTGAGAAACTAGCGACACCTTTAAATATGATGAAATTATCGGGTCTGTAATCTTTATTTCATAATGTGATAATTAACTGCGGTTTTAATTAATTTCGGACATATTTAAATGCCCATGGCAACATGGACTCGATTAGTTTAGACATTTTTACATACTGAACGCACGGTACGGTACGGGTGAATATTTGTATGAACATTTGAATAAAATTTCAACGTGAGAAACTAGCGACACCTTTAAATATGATGAAATTATCGGGTCTGTAATCTTAATTTCATAATGTGATAATTAACTGCGGTTTTAATTAATTTCGGACATATTTAAATGCCCATGGCAACATGGACTCGATTAGTTTAGACATTTTTACATACTGAACGCACGGTACGGTACGGGTGAATATTTGTATGAACATTTGAATAAAATTTCAACGTGAGAAACTAGCGACACCTTTAAATATGATGAAATTATCGGGTCTGTAATCTTAATTTCATAATGTGATAATTAACTGCGGTTTTAATTAATTTCGGACATATTTAAATGCCCATGGCAACATGGACTCGATTAGTTTAGACATTTTTACATACTGAACGCACGGTACGGTACGGGTGAATATTTGTATGAACATTTGAATAAAATTTCAACGTGAGAAACTAGCGACACCTTTAAATATGATGAAATTATCGGGTCTGTAATCTTAATTTCATAATGTGATAATTAACTGCGGTTTTAATTAATTTCGGACATATTTAAATGCCCATGGCAACATGGACTCGATTAGTTTAGACATTTTTACATACTGAACGCACGGTACGGTACGGGTGAATATTTGTATGAACATTTGAATAAAATTTCAACGTGAGAAACTAGCGACACCTTTAAATATGATGAAATTATCGGGTCTGATATCTCAATTTCATAATGTAATAATTAACTGCGGTTTTAATTAATTTCGGAAATATTTAAATGGCCATGGCAACATGGACTCGATTAGTTTAGACATTTTTACATACTCAACGCAGTGTACGGGTGAATATTTGTATGAACACAGGTGATTTGATCCGCACTTTGGAGAAATAAGAATGTTTTGATTCAAAAATAATATATAACATAAACTGAACATGTTCCGTTCATTTTAATTTTTGGAGCAAAGCCAAAAATGATTGAACAAAATGCCATTCGTTATGTCACTGTATACAGCAGTCATATTATAACACACTGTTTTACTGCGTAATGTTTTGTTCTTTTTGTTTGTTATATTTTACCTACATCTGCCGATCTTCGCCACTACGTGAAAAGTGAAAAGAAAGCGTGCTTACGAATTCTTAGTAAAAAAGAAAAACAGAAAGAATTCGTTATATTCCATTTCTTGACTTATATTCTACATTCACAGTTCCACATGACAAACACGCTAGCAACACACAATGTCATTAATTTCTGAGGCTTTCCACACCAATACGAACTGCCACCCGTGCACTGTAAGAAAAGAAAATCGAAATTTCCCTCCGTGAATTTTGAGGTTAGGATTTTTACCTTCCTATGAGGCGTCGGGGATATTGTCGCCATTTCGGTGCGAGGAGAGGCTCCTTCGGCCATATGGAGTGCCTCCATCTCCTTTTCCAGCTCCTGACGATCGTCGAATTTGAAGGCGGAAAATATTTGTGATTCATTTAAAATAAAATGACTACATAACAAAACGAATCAGTCAGACGATAAATTTACTTCAGTCATTATTACAGATCACAACTAACAAACATTGTTTGATTTAGGCGTTTAAAATAAGATTTAATTAACGTAGCTATGATATTCATAAACATATCGTCTGACAATAAAGAAACAATATAAAAGAAATAAACTGACATGTTTTTGATTTGCAGTACATCTGATTCTCAAAAATAAAATGAAAGTCAAATTTTAGTGGATATTACAAAACAAATATCCAAGTCGAGTGTTTGTTGAATCACCCCAGTAAGACACCCCAGTAACCAAGAAGCAACGTGTCGGCTTATAATGTCGTGGGTGCCAGAGTATGGACCTAATAGGTTGAGCAAGTGGCACATTTCTACAACACACATTTCTTGTAAAAATAAAAATCAGTTAATACAACCTCCACTCTGTGGACGCTCACTCTATGTAATTTTGATACGGCTATAAATTTACAATAGGGCAACACAATCTCCCGGTGTAGACAATGCCATTCTGAGATACAAGAAATAAGAATACAACAGTATTGGTGTACGATATTTAGATCTAAACGTTGAAACATGTTAAGCTTATCGGAAGCAAGATATCCTTGCTGTTTATCAACATGATATTCTGCAAGTTGTTAGTTCAGAAGTTAACAAAACACTGGTAAGATGAAAGTGTAAAAACGATAATTGTATCTCACCTGTAGTTGTTTCTCTTTATCTTCTTCTTCTTGCTCTTCCTCAGCAGCTGTTAATTCCTGAAATCAAAAGTTGATTTTCATTAAATTCTCTTTTAATAAAAATAAAATAGAGAGGTGTCAAAATAGCACTTGTTGTATTGAAGAGTTTGGACTGATAAAGGAGTCTATGTATTCCAGCACGTTTTTTATATATGTAGTTGTATTGGTAACCAATATAAAAGTTAATATTCTCTGTGATGTCAAGGCAGACACAGACAATCTGATAAAATCAAAAATAACAGTATGGATCCAAAGCAATTCTGCATTTAATTTTAAGTTCTATCTTTATAATATAATATATAAGGTTTTTTTCAATATCTAAATAAATACAGGTGATTAAAAGAATTTGGGTATACGGCTACTATTAATTTTAGCAAGATTTTAGCAATCAATAAAGTAGAAATGTCGTGATCTGTATGTGCTTATGCAAACAGTATGAATAATGTAGTTTGCAGCGTGTGGCATCGCCCGATGGCCGAGTCTGTGCGTCCTTAGTATTGATATTTAAGGTACAGATGGTTGAAATAAGTCACCTGAGCATTGGCCAGATTGTCGACGGCGATAGCCAAGAAGACGTTCAGCAGCGTGTAGTTTCCAAACAGCACCAGGATAATGAAATACAAAGAGTAGATCATTCCCTTCTTGGGACCACCCTGCGACACGATGCCCTGGTACATCACTTCGTTCCAATCTTCGCCTGTCAAGATCTGTAATCGGAGGCACGTCATTAAATCAATGTGAATTTAAAAATGAGTGTGTGGCGGGCACATGTGAGGGAAGTGAATCTTTTTGTTTTGCTCTCTATTATTGGACACCTGGTTATCTACTTTTAAAAGTTTTATTATTCTTCTGAATTCATTCTCGTCGAGTTCTCGGTACTTTCCATCGACATAGGAGTTGTCGATTTTCGTGATGCTTTTTTTACGTTATCAGCAATGTTCACACTGCCACAATATCTATGAATTTATAACTTTGAGAAAATTGTTTATTGACATGCAGAAGTGGGGGTCCACATACGCCAGCCAAGGTTGATTAAGAGTCATGTTGTGGGCACCTTGTAATAAAATAAAAATGTATTGCCTGCTATTTAGCTGGAATTTTAGCACAGTGTTCCATCTTATTTTATAATGTATATTTTTGCATTTGACCCTATGCCAAACTCTCAAGGCACACTAAGTATTGACATAATATTAATTAGATATGACACTCCATATAAACAAAGTGCAACTCATTCAAGCAACCATTGACAGCACTCAAAATGTGAGAGTGGCTGGTTTACTGGACTTTATGTTAAATACAAAATAACCATTTTATGCTTTAGTTTTTAACTCGATTGAGCTATATGTGGCAATCGATTTCCCATACTCAACTACAATATAATTATAACCATGGTACAACTATGGTATCAATGGGTAGATATTGTATATTATCTGGTTTTGAATGTTTTGAGAGAATCGAATTTGAAATCGATTACAAATCAAAATGCGAAATGGACACAAGATGCATTTGAAAAAGAAAATTTTAATATTAAATACCCTAGTTGGACATCCAATATTTTTACATGCAGACATACAATATCTGCCAATTAAGCCACTGATATATTATTTATTTTTTCGTCACCTGAAATACTGTCAATAAAGCTATGGGAAAGGTGTTGAAGTTGGTTGCCGGTGTCTCATCATTGAAGTTGAACTGTCCTCCAAAGAGTTGCATTCCGAGCAGTGCGAAGATCAGAATGAACAAGAAGAGCAGGAACAACAGTGAAATGATGGATCTCATCGAGTTGAGCAGAGATATCACCAGATTTCTTAAGCTCGACCAGTATTTTGTAACCTGAAAAGATTTATAATTTTTATATATGAGTCTATTATATCAAAAAATAAGCCTTATGTGGATCATTACATTACTCCAAGACACAAGACAGTTCACCATGTGTGAGATGATAATTACAAAGATGTATTTTTTCAATTCCTTTTGACTACATAATATAACACGAATGTGTCATTTTGGCTAATTTAACTTGGATGGCCCATGGATAAGTTAGAAATCGACCAAATTTTATTATGTCAAAGACCAGAAGTACTGCTTTAGAAATAGGAAAAATAATCACCCTGCTTCTCACGAAACTGCATAAATACTGAATACAAATTAGCCGAAGGCACTAATGTGGCAGATTCGTTTAAAAAATAAAATAAACGACATACTTTGTGCCATAGACAATAGGCAACAAAACACCAAAAATAAGTAATATTATTATATAAATCAATATTGTGAGGCTCATAATAATCCTAGGATGAGGTAATGAATTCAAAAAAATGTTTAAACTTGAAAATCACTGAAGTCTCAAAACCTAACTATCATGTCACAATGTGTGACGGTGCGATGACAGTTTGCATCAATTTGTTGTATAACGCAGTACCGTGTGTCTTGGAATTGCTGCATGTGTGCCTTGGCCTCGGTTAAAACCGTTTGACTGCCGCAAGCGTTTATGTGCCCTAATTTTATGTTAATTTCACAAATTAACTAATTGTGTCACAGAAAGGACTAATAGGTAAAAAATAAATCGAAAATTGTTAATTGTTCAATTGAAGGGCCCAGTATAAAACTGTATCAACCATTATTTTGATTAAAATTCAGTTGAGCATGCCATCTATGAAAATCACCTCTAAGCTATTGGTAAAAAAAGAATTTAAATTTAGCCGATTTGTTGGTAACTTTTAATCCAAAAATAATATTTACGAGAAAACGAAAATCTTTTAGGGGCCCTTAGTGTATGTGTATAGTATAAAGTGTAATAAATGGTTACTGACCTTAAATATCCTAAGTAATCTCAAGGCTCTGAGTACGGAGAGTCCAAAAGAGCCTCCTTTGACCTGCGACCAGATCACCTCAAATATGGACCCTGTTATGACAACGCAATCGAATCTGTTGAACGACGATTCAAAGTATATCCTCGGCCCCAACGCGTACATTTTTATCCACATCTCCATCATAAACAGCCCAATGAATACGAATTCCGCATAAACTGGAACATTATAATAATTCACATTTTATTATCTTTCCAATAGGTTGGCCAAGGTTAATTTATTTTTTAGATTGTATTGTTTTAAATATGTAACATAGTTTCATTAAATAACTACAGGACTAGTCTGTTGAATATTGCTGAAATAAAGTTATTATCAAATGGTACACATTCTCATGTTATAGGAAATTGCTTTTCGGGAACATTCATATTCATGTTGTAGTCGAGTATTTTCAATTGAAATTAAAATTAATGGCTAATGATTTTACTAATATGATTTACGTCTTTCCACTAACATTTTTTATTTATTAATTTAATACCTAGGTATTGAATATACACAAGTTTTTTCTTCAAATTATGTATTTTCAATAATAAGAATATAACATTCTAAGAAAAAGAAGATAAATAGATGTGGCATAAATTTGCAATCAAGTCATTGGTAGTGAAAAGAGTAAATAAGCCAGTAAGTGGCGCACAGTCTAGTGTTGTGACATGTTATTGTGAATTATACTTATAGTATGATTGTTGAGAGTTGATTATAAATGTGAATCTTGATATCTTACATAGGAACTGGGTGAGAAATTTGGGCTGGTCATGGTGTTCCACGGCCACGCAGATGGTGTTGAAGAGCACGAGGACTATGACGAACCAATAGAACCACTGCGTCTTCACCGTGTGCCGGATCCAGAACCTGAATCGCTTTTCCTTGCGCCAGAAGTCCGCGCACTTTCCCCCACTTCTTACTTTACTTTTGAGGTAACCTGCCAAGCAACATGACCGTAATTAACATTTCTGACCGGTGCGAGGTAAACACATCGTAATCTATCTAAGTTTAAAGAAAATCGCAACTGCTTTCCGTTCCTACCTAATTTAACATATCAATTAGTGAAAACAAGTTTAAATTCCGTATCTGAAAGCTGCAATTATACTGTTGTGAAAAAATATTTTAAAATAGGTACACGTCAATATGTTTTTAGCTGCCTATATTACCTTTCATATTCGAATTGAATTCAATGACATCTTTATCATTTTTCACAGCCTTTATTAATTGTTGTGTGGTTTGCTATTTTTTGGTTAGTCTAATATGAAAGCCTTAAAATATAAAAAAAAAATGTTTAGCTTTTTCTCTAATAGATTTTTTTATGTACCTACTTCTAAAGCAATATAAAAACTCTATTAATATGATATATTAAGTATTTCCTACAACTAGTGGAATATTATTAAATTTTTCATTTATTCTAGAATCTATTGCCTAAGTTAAAAAATATTTATTATCTCTCATGAATCTAACTTGTACAATTAATAAAATATAATAACTTTTATGAAAGTCATCTAATTACAATTATTATATTATTCTTATTCAATGTAAAAATGGAAATTCCAATCTGGTTTATAAAGTGTTTCATTCGACAGATATTATATAACGATGACAACCTAATAGATTTTGCTTTCCATGTCATTTTACAAGGTCCAAGTGTCGATTAGTCTGTCAAATGAAATACTCAATGCGCCAGAAGCGGTTTTTTGAAAAAAACTAAATAATGTTACTTTAGCTACGAGTATATCAAAAACTAATAAATATTATTTTATTACTCATTATTAAAAACTATGATAGTTCAAAAAAAAAAAAAACTAGAAAAACATATTATTGAAAATATTTACTACGATTCTAAAAAAATATTTTGTACACAAAATTTGAAATCATAGCTTTCATCCGAATATTTTCTCGTACAACATTTGAAACAGTACAAAAATACATTCTCAATAAACCAATAGTATAATTAATTAATCATAGGATGCATTTCAAAAGTTTTTCTCAAATAAAAAAACGGTTCTCATTAAAAAGAAAATCAAATATTCGTATAAGTACGGTTATTCCAAAAGAGTACTTCATTTTACTACCTATATATATGTAACCTAAGCTTTTGGTATATTGTTAATGAAATGACAGCATCAAAGAATATGGCGCTAGATGAAAATGATTCTAGAACTTAATTAACGAAGAGTACACACTAAAATAATTACTTAATGATTTTCTATACTAAGTATACACAAAAAAACTACTCAACCAATATGTCATTTGTTTTAAGGCTTTCAATAGTTTTAATATTGTTTAGCGATGCTTGGAGATTGAAATCTTTTTGTCAAGAGAAAACATCTACATAATCTAAATAAAATATGACAATTATTGACATTCCTTCATTTTAGAGATGACAAAATGCATAGTCATACTAATGTAAACAGGTGGGTTTATGCGTTATGCATTACTAGGAATGTGAATGTGTCTTTGTAAATGCTATAAACTTATTGTGACTTACTTTTCCCATTTCAAATAACGCATAACGCTCACTTATTTACATAAATATGATTATGTAAATTAAATTATGACCCGTAATATCGCAATTTGGAACGAATGATAGTCTTTTGTGTTCAGCTCTTATCATTTTTGCAAAGCTTTGATAAAGAATTTTTGATTATTAATCTTATTATCTAATACAGGTGTGGGCAACCTTGCTATATTTAAGTGGCAAAATTTTCTTTAAAATGTACTAGCTAATTTTATTTTGAATATTAAATCATATTACAATATTCTCAAAATGATTGTCAATTTGTACTATTGTGCATTAGTTGTACCTTTAAAACAATAATATATCCACGTTGGTATCATTGAATGTTTTACTTTTAAATAAAAAATTAAGTGAGACTGAAAATTGACATATTGCTATGGTTACGTACTATTTGTGATCTGTATAAAGATAAGTTCAAAACATTAAAAGTTAAACGTAAAGCACTGATGCAAGTCGTCTCAACCAGAGTGTTGGAGCAGAGCTCTCAACTGAAGCCCGGAACAGTGGAGCAATGGGAATTTGTACGGAATATGAGCGGAGCTAGAGCATGTCAAAATTTTGCTGCTCCACTGATGAACGTTTTCTTTAAATTCATGTTATGATACTATTCTATTCTATAGAATCAATTATTGTGATAACCAACGGCTATATTTTCTTTCAAAGCTTATAAAAAAAAAATGGTCTGGTTTTATCTTAATCTCCAGGAAATAATATAAGTTTGCTATATAAATCAATCTGTAAATAAAAAATGACTCGCACCTAACTTCATCATTAGTCTCAGAGACCTCTTTTTCAGATTCACTTCAACATCTTTGGTTGCCCACCTACGTTTTAGCATAATTGGAATATAACTAAGCTATTGAAAATAGGTATGCAGTCGAAGCCTGATCAACCTAACATGATTTACCTAACGCTGCGATAATGCATTTGAAATGTTGTATTCAATAATATGTATGTTAATGACCATGCAGATACATACATAATAACATATTAATACAGTAGTATGGTCTGATATAAATGCACTGACTGCAGTTATAATGGAATAATATCATGAAAACGACTATATAAAAGCTAAGGTACTGTCCATTTGCACCTTGTTTCTGAAATAAACATATTAGTATTATATGTTATCAATACATTGTTTTCACACAGACTCTGATCGCGAACTATTAATGATTATTACAACAGTATGAGTATTTAGTTATAAAACACAAACATAACCATACCATCATAGATTAACTTTAATTTTGAATGTAGTATAATATTGTAATACATATGTAGCTAGATATTTTAAATCTGACAGTCCAGTGAACTTTGTTTTAGCAATTAGTAAGTATATAACAATTATTAATAAATTATTATTTAAGAGGAACATTAATTTAACTATTATATTATAAGACACAAATGAAGTTCTTGTACAATCAAAGTCCTTGTGAATAAACTGTACCGCAGTAAACACTTTCAAAATATTAACATACTCTTTATATAATAACCTATTTTTAGCGGTTGGAGTTGTCAATATTAGCAGGGTAACTTGAAGATAAAAGAAATGTCTACAATATAACACTCCTCGTGATTAAATTAGTGAGCATCCACAACGTAGTTGTTTACAATAATACTTTTATAGTTTATAATAAGCGGCAATAATGTACGCCATTAATTACGGGAGCGTTAAAGGCAGACATGTGAATTTTATCTTCGATAAAAGCAGCGATAGTGAGTATGTACAGTTGGATTTAGATGAGCCGGAAGCTTTCAGTTGTTTCATATTATAGGGTCCTATAAAATTATATCAGGCAGAAATCAAAATAAGAAACAAAATAAATTAATATAATACAAATAATAAAATGGGTAGCTTTCAACAACAAGATGCTTTATGGCATTTCAATCAACAATCTAGGGGGTCTATAGAGATCCTACAGTAAGTATTTCTTTGAGGGATTTTGTTTAAAAAAATAAAACTAGTTTCTATTGAATAGGTAACTGGGTGATTTTAAATGTTACATGGCAACACATTCAATGAAATAGTACTAATTAAAAAAAAACATTGGAAACATAAATATGTAGTAGAGATTTTTGGATCCGTTGGAGGGTGTTTACCGATTATTGAATACGATACTTCTTATGTATTAACAAGATGAGCTGATAATGCCAGTCTATTAAATTTGTATAAAAAATCACTTTTTATCATAAATAATATGGTATTAATTTCCTTTTATCATAAAGGAATAAAGCAGCATAATTGTTAATTCAAAATTAATGAAAAAGATACATTTGTGCTTGTAGTTTTTTGAACACAATTTTTTTTAGATTGTACGAAGAAAAAGAAAAAAGAATTTACTGCTTCAAATAATAATGAAGCCTTTTTGAAATAGGAAAATTAAAGCTGCAGACCTACAAACTTATTTGAAGAATGGAATGGGGGAGCCACTGTCGAAAACTACCCAATTCTGACATTCGAATAACATTTTCAAAATGGCGTCATATGGTAGTTCGTAGTTCCATTTTTGACCATTCTACAGATAAGTTTGTCGGTCTGTAAGTAAAAATAACAGTACAATTTTTAAAAAATCGAATTCATATTTCAAGAAATGTTGCCATCGTGATGAAAAACAATAAAACAATAAGTAGAAAACGGGGATCAAATAATAACGTTGGAATAATGTAAAATTTGTGAAAAATACCCTGGACCCGTTGACTGCTTGACAACAACAACCATACCTTGTTTTTTCTTTGGAACTGAAATGGGTTGTGAAATAGAAAAAAAAAACACATCAGAAGAAATGATGAACAATAATATTAGTGCTCTAGTGCTATTAGGAAAAAAAAACAAAAAAACAAAAAACATCGAGACACAATAATATGCTATGAGATAAGTAGTTGTTAATTATTACACTTTGTTGGTCTTATTCCTTTTGGGTTTTAAGCTAGCTATCGATAATAGTTATAATTTTAGTTTTCAGCTAATTATTCACTACAGGATTTTGAACAGAGCAAAAAAGGTCATGTATTAGAATTTTAGTATAAAAAACAAAATAATGGATTTCTAAACAACATTATAATATTATGTATCCTATAGAGAAAATTAAAATCTAAATAAGAGAGTAGGTAGATCTGCTATAGAAAAGATTTAATTTTTCAAAAGACCAACAAAATGTAATGATGTAAATTTAAAAGACCTTTACGTACTAAAATATTTTAACGTAACATACAACATATTTATAGGTGATAAATATTATTTTTCTTCAGGTGTGTAAAATTTTGAAAGTACATGTTACAGAATGATGCTGTTGTCGACTGGTATTACGTATTAATTCATAAAAAAATGTTTTGTGTTTAGATATTATCTTTTGATGTGACAGGTCTATTGAAAATACATTGTCATCTAAAGCTAGGCACAGATAGATAATGCTATAAGACACTCTCATTAGTGTTAAATAATAAAAACAAAACTATGTAGCTAAAAATTGATATATTATAATGTTTATTTGAAAAAAAAGGCTAGGTTACAAATCTAATAGTTTTTTTTAGGAATCAGGTTCAAAAATTTGAACTATTCTATTACCTGATAAAATGGATTCATTGGGTAAAAGTTTGCTGAATGACTGTTTTGTTTAATTGTCTATAGTATTTAAATCCTGTAATAAGAATATTCTGTTGTGTACCTACATACATGCAAAAAATATGTGTCAATTGAACTAAAATACTTCTGATAATAAAAGAAAGTAAAGATAAATGTTTCAGTATTTTGTATGTTTTTAAGGAACAATAAATCTGAAGTCAGTGGGTAATTGTTATATGTCATATTCTTATATATTTCATCAATTCAAAAAACAAAAAACATTGGCATGTAAACTGTAAAACAAAAACTGCAAAATAATTGATTATCGTAATAACGTATTTTTTAAACTAAAAAGTGTTTATAGTAGACCTATGCGTTGAAATATCAAAAAGCTTATAGGCTGTGTAGGTAACATTTTACAAGTACAATAATACAGATTAGGGGTACTGCAAATTTGTAAAATTACAATCAACAGTACCAGGGCTTGACAGAACTATACAGAACTTGCAGTCTGGATTAATGACTGTATAAGATATATATCTATTTATAATCATATATATATCTTAAGTTTATTTATATACGTAGAAACATTGTTAATAATTTTATTTTAGCAATGAATGCTAGCAGATAATCTTGGAAGTTATGACCCAATAGGTTGAGCAAGTGGCGAACATAAATTTCTTGTAAAAAAAATTGTTACGAAACATCTACGTGAGGCGGCCTAGATCCACAACGGATTGTAGTAGACCTAAATTACAAAAATATACAATACAAATAGTCAAATCGCTCTGACCGAGATCGGAGCGAATCCCGAATTCCGAAAAAGATGATTGATTGACGAAGAACAAGATTTTGCTGGGAAAAAATTGTGCGGAGACCCGTCAGAGAATCCATAATTATATTTGGGCTATAGCGCCATCGAAGAAGAAGACATTGGTTTGCAATTTTTATTTATTTCTTCTATTTGTATTATAAGCTAATGATGTGACTGGGATGAGTTTGGGCGTGTATCATGCTAGGACACAACAGAAGAAGATTAATTAACGGAAATATTAATTTTTGTATCATTCTTAAAATTATTATTATTTGTTTATAAATTTTGCCAAGCCCTGTTTGTGTAAGTATATATTAATTAGTTATTTTTGACGTCCATTTGTCCACGGTTGATATGTCCAAATTGATAATAAAAGTACACCCTGATCTTATATTATTATTGTGAGACAATGCATAATTATTCTGCGTGTAAGAAGCGATATCATAACATTTATAAATGTGATAAAAAAAGTATTTTGTAAGTGTATTATACATGTGAAGACATTGAGTATTAAATATGATGAGTATGAATGTATTACACGATAAAGTCTGATATACAACTAAATATTCGTAGCGTTAGTTGGATGGTCTAAATATTTGCCTATATATATGTCACAGCTTGTTTATAAATGGCACCCGATTTCCTGTTACACTTAGAATCTTTTATGTTCATTGGATATAATCCTAATTGAATTCTTCTACTTATTAATTAAGTACATAATCAATGGGTTAGTACACAGATATAATACATTCAGTTTTTACCGAAAATGAGTTATTGTACACAGAAAACACGATCCGTCTGCATCATAACTTTATGCTGTAAAAATGTTGTGAACCCAAATAGAGTATTTGACAAGATTTTGCCTGACTCAAATAATATATGATAATATATTCATTTCGTCATCGATTTTCAATTGAATGTTTCAAATTTAATTTTCTCTAAATATCCAACACCGAACATAGAGCATCTGTGCAGTAACGCATTGAAATGGTATCTGAGACAGTGACCACAAATCAAAATAGTGAAGTTGTAATATTTAAAAGTATATTTAAAGAAATGTATTTGACGGCCAATCCAGCTCAAAAATGCACATGACATCATTATTATGTAATTCTTACGCTACGTAACAATATTATAATTTAATGACTTATGTTGCGTGATTGATTCTTACCATCGTCCCCGCAGTCTTCTTCCTGTTCTTCTTCTTCTGTGTCCGTACTTTTACTTTTCCCTAAGTTTTTAAGCTTTTTTCTTTTAGCCGCAGCTCTTCTCCTCGCTGGAATGGAAAATTGAACATTATTATTTTTTTCTTCAATATTGAATACATAATAGATAACATTTAAGAATGTACGTTCTTCATTGAGCATACATAATTTGGAACCACCCTAGAAACATGGGTACATACCTAGAAAAATAAATATCGACAATTGGGAAGAGTAACTCAGATGAATAGTTTCATAGTTTGAACCAGTAGCCTAAAGCGGTAAAGATGATGATTCAAATGATTCAAACGATTCAAATTATAAAAAATTAACAACATACCATGAATACAAGAATAAACTAAGAAATAGAAGCAGTACATATTAGATACAAAAATTATAAAGTAGATGTACGTATGTCAAATGAGCTAAGTAAACCCTATTATTTAATTATCATCCGGATCGCAATGAAGTCCATGTCCCATTGAGTACAATGTTATTTTCTAGGATTTTTCTAAGAATGTTTTAAGTAGTGGTTGTTTCAAATTATGTAGTACATAAATGGTGTTATTCCTCCACAGACAGATTTGTTATATAAGAAAATTAGTTTATTTACCTTCAATTATGTGCATTTTTTCTTCTTCTGTTGTTCTTTCTTCAGCTAATATTACTTCCTCTGCAACATTACAATATAAAAATGAGAAGATATCGCAATGAAAAAATATAACATATCAATTTAAAAAAATGAGCATGTCATCACGCTATTATAGATGTCGCAGTAGCAGTGATATATGGAAAATCCTCCCGCTTATATACGACCGCCGACTGTAATAAGTTTGAACATTGTTTTAGTTTAATATTCAATATATTATGAACACAATTGTTTTACAATTTTTTTATTGGGGAGTACAACACGGAATGATTTTCTTTTAACAGTTCAATTAATATTTTCCATGTGTTATGATGATGCGAAGAAAGAACAAATATAGAGTAGAACAGACCTGCTTTACATATCCATTCGACGTAGCCATTCAACTCTCTTTCAAGCTGCTGCTGTCGTCTTAATTTGAGGAATTCTTGTCTATTTTCTACTTTTTCTCTTTCCTTAGCAAACTCTCTACAAGAAACATAGGGAACACACAACTGGTTTTAGTCAAGTCTAGCAATATAAAAGCATCAACAAATAATTACAGAGAAACCTCAATTTTACGTGGCGGGAATTACGTTTTTCTGCTATTTGCATGTAGTTTCTGCAGTCCTATTTCATTTGAATATATTTTAGTATATTTGATTCCCGGTTCAACGTTTTTATTTCCCACAATTAACGTCTGAAATATATATTCAAATATCGTTAAAAATTAAACATTTTTTTAAACACATTCAATAAAGTTGAAATTTTAAGTTGCGGACACAATAATTTATAAATACACCTGCCATGTAAGTGTTGAAGCATATTATGTGCATTCCTTTTTTATGGACAGCTGTGATGTCCAAGGACAAGTTTATACAACGAGTTGGCGCATGATATTTTACTTTTTTAACTTTAGCTAGAGCAGGCACACAATATTTTTTGTCTCGAATATTACAGTCACATATCTTAGTGTTCACGTTCATATCATTTTAACATTTTGTTTTTTAAGTAAGGATGTTTTTTGTTTACATTCATTTAAATAATGTCAAAAAAATTCAAACCTTCAAATCAATCAACAATATTGAAAGAGTTTTAAAAAAACAAGACAAAAACGTGTATTAAACCAATTCGATTCATAAAAAAATAATTTATTTTCGCATTGTTATTTTGGCAGTACCTTCAAAATCGTAAAATCGGGGTTTCGCTGTACATGAATATGTCAAAAGAAATTATACAGATCGGACAAATATAAGTAAAATATAAACAACACAATATTAAGGGAAACTATATGGAAATATTCTGATTTAGGGTAGTGTTATTGGTGTATTATCTGTGAAATTATTAGAAAGGGAAAAACAATGGCTGGTCGTGGATTAAAAACTAAAATAATAATGGAAGATAACAAATTTACTAGTATACGACTCAAAATATCTAGATAAGCAGAATACTCAAATGTACACAATGTCTGATATCCAAATATCAAAAACATCAAACCTTTTGTTGAATAATAAAAGATTATGTTTAGTAATCGCTGAGACTGATATTTTCAATAATACAGGTGAGAGGGACTATATACTAATTAGTATACTTGTCATCAACTGTGATAAGCCCAAGATACAGAACTGATTCTGCCATGAATACCTGCCCTTGTTATCCAGTTAATGTAAGCTCCGAAGTCTTGGAAAAATTGGGCTCTAACTCTTTCTTTATGGAATTGTGCTCTTCGTTCCACTCTCCCTCTCTCATTGGAAAATTCTCTAATTTAAGATAAAAGGGTAAGGAACAAATAATAAATTGAAAAAAGAAACATAAGCAGTAATAAATAAATTATCATCATAGCGTAAAGTTATTTAACCGTTGCTGGAGAGTTTTCAGTGAAATAGGCTCAAATTTAATCATTTCGTATAGTTGTGCGCACCATTTTGCAACCAAATGCCATTTTAACCAAATGCCAACTAGAGAAAATATCTAAAGTGCCATTCAGGGATGTTATATTTCTTAATTACAACATATTACATTATTGCCTCACTTCAATTGGGGTTGTATTGTCAACGTTTTTAAAAATCATGAGGTGGAAACATTGCTGAATAGTTTTTTTTGGCTAATTCTATTTGATATGACGTCAGGTCTGGTTGCAATGACAAGTTAGGACACAGACGACTTATCGTAGTGGTCTCAAAACATAAACCTTATGGTAAATATAACATATTATTATCTTGCTTTGTGGAATGCAAATATTTCACGATTTGATTTCGATAAAATTTGACGCAGCAAAAAGTTAAAGAGTGCATTGAATTATCTCTCGGGGCACTCTATGCGCATCACTGGTTTGGTAGTTTGGATCACTATGTAAAAGACAAACAAGAAAAGAATATTCTTTGCGGTTATGCTATAAGCCAGTGGTGGCGAACCTATGGCACGCGAGATGATTTTGCATGGCACGCGTTTGAAGAGAAAAACATACCTGATAATAATAATAAATGACAGATCGCATCGTATAAAAAATAGCAAACACTCTTTAAGAATAAGCATTACGTTTAATGTAAATATATTATAATTGCATAGGTCGGTCCTTAGGCTTTATTTGTTACATATAATATTATCACACTAACCTTATCAGGCGGCGGGGGATGCCACGCCGCGAACCTTTAATTTTGATCGATTTACAATGCTTGAGACCACTGTAAGTAGCGAGAGGATGCCTAATCTGATCAGAGCAATTCTGGTGTCAATTTATGCGTAAAGAACCAGACTAATCAATACATTAACAGACAATTTCATTTATACCCGCAAAATGGTTGGTAGAGTTTCAAAATTGGTGGACCGAAATGTATGGCGTAATTGAAAAAAGTGATAAAGCTTTGTGTGCTATTTTCTGTGAGTAGTATCTAGAACATCATCATTTTTAATAGAATTCTTAAAAACCATATTTCCCCATGAAAAACTGCTCGGCACGTCAGACAGCCGAAAAATTATATTTGGGAAATTTTGGCACGTGAATGTAAAAAGGTTCGCCAACCCTGCTATAAGCTATGCTTATATCGTGAAATAACTTCCAAAATTTAAAATAACAAAAGAAATATTTTAAATTTAACGAAATAATTGTGTGCGTAAATGTAAATGTAAAAAAAATGACAACTTACCCGCTAAGAACTCCAAGAACAAGATTGAGCATAAAAAATGAACCCAACACAATGAGAGGCACGAAGTAAATCCAGTTAAACCAGCTGCCCAGTGCATCATTCGTCTGAAAAACAGAAACAATAACTACTGTCATTGCGTTGAATCTTTACACACAATGAATTGGCAGATCACAGGTAAAAGTCATTCATTCATCAATGGTGGAACGTTCCATTGTGAGTTTTGTCATATTCGAATTATGGAAACTTTGAGTAAGTACACTGCTGACTACATGATACCTCCGGATGATTGGCTTACTTTGGTTCTAGCGTTTGGCGTTTTTGTTAATCTTGATTGTTTTAGCAATTTAGCAGGCTTTTGGTTGCTCATCCCATCTAAGGTATGCTTTAAATACTATTGAATGATGAATTTTGTAAATCAATAGCCCTGTCTTTTTCTCATGTCGCTTGAATCGATGGTCAGACATCAGCTATTGTAACACTGATGTGTTCGGCAATCAAGATTTTGATGATGCTAATACTTGCAGTATTTTGAAAAGTGTCTGGTGTTGTTTAACCATAGTATACACCAGTATAAGGAATGCGGAAAAGGGCATAGTGGTGGAGAGGAAGGACAGTTTCCTCTTCTCCTTTTTAAATAATAGAGATATCGGTTTAATTATTTTCCTTTACTACAGAGCATCCTTACTCTGCTAAGCGGGATGCGCAGGAGCAAAATTCAAAGGAGACATAATTTCTAATTGCTCTACCTACATATGTGGTTGACGAGGTGGAGACATGCCCTCGTGTGGTAATAGAACTATACCTAAATTAGTTGAAATCTCTTGTATAGTTATACGTTATATTACAGTGAACTGTAATACGGAGAAATGTAATACATACAATTTAGATGAAACTGCGAAGAGTAGCTAAAACTAGCCTAGCCACAAGAGCTGTTCATTGCTATCATAAATTTTCAAAAGTAGTTTTGCAATAGTGGAAGACTGACCCAATAAAGGATGGTGGTCCACCCCTCCATGGTGATGCACTGGAAGACCGTGAGCATGGCAAAACCAATATTATCGAAGGAAGTGATCCCCCAGTTGGGACCCTCCCACTGCTCCAGACAAGTGGACTCGTTGTAGTTGCACACGTAGGAGCCATGCGGTGCGTCCGATGCGTTGTCAGTGTTACAAGGTGTTGCCATTTCACCTTCTTTCACTATTTGATCTGGAAACAAACAATCATACAGGTTAATAAACTTATAGTGTTACCGCCAAAGAGTTTGACTAGAACAAGAGGAAGTCTTATGGAATTTTAGTATTAAAACAATGGTCCCTACAAGGCTAATAGGGTTCTAGCCTGGGGGTCAGACGTGACAGGTCGACAAGTTAATTGAGATAAAAAAACACCACAAATTTGTTATAATAGTAAAAAGTATTTATACTATAGTATACTATTTTACTTCAAGTTTATTAACATTTTAAAATATGTGTCTGCGATGCAATTTGGTGTGATATGATGATTGAAATATTTCATGTGGATAATTTTATTTTATAATAATTTTTTGTGTATTGCCTGATTAATATAAATGGCTATTTATCCAATAAAGGGGGTAATTATCATTTATATTGAGATTAAAAGCTATCAATCTATAATAGAGTACCTAATCTTGATTATCAGATAAAAATGAGATTGCGTGATTGATTTGATCAAATGCAATTTGATACATATCCATAGTACAAAATGTCATAGGGTTTAGAAAATATATTTTTTTAATGCTACTTGAGAAATAGGTAGGTACTAAAATACATATACTTATAGTGAATTTGGATATTTATAATCAGCAGTGCTAGTCTTGGATGGATCCTGGCCTCACCTAATGACTTTCTTAAACTAACCCTTTTAAGAGTACCTAACTATCTGCTCCAATTCATTGGTCAAAGGATAGGGCTGGATATTCGACAATAATTGTCTACAAAGGTAGACATCGTTGGCATAATTGGTTGAAGATTAAATTGACAGCTATTGGTAATGAGATTAAAAACTTAATTTAAAAACTCAAGCTGATATTAATTTTAGAAAAACTTACACAAACGCTGGAAGTATAATGTCAAAAGTTCGGGTCATTCTTTAGTTCGAAGTTAAGTTGTTTTCAGTCGAGAAATATCCAGACCAAAATAAATTTGCTATTTATTTCGGTCCAAGATGAGTGAAAGACGTCGGGGAAGGTATTTATCAAGCAGTGGATTGAAACTGCTGATTGGCGGAGTGCATACCGAAATATTATTTAGTCGTCGTAAGATCATTTTAAAATATTATAATGATATTTTTTCCAATGTATATTATGACAGCCTGTGTATAAGTCACATGTATCTTTTTGAATTCCTCTTGTTTTTGTTATTAACTGTCAAAAATGTCGAATGTTTTCGTTGAATTGCCACAATGAAAATATACAATTATAACATAATTATGTTTAATGAAATAATTTTAGTGTGAATTCATTTTAAAAACAATCTAAAGGGTTCGATAAATTGAGTCATATTAAAAACGCTCCTTTTACATCCATACTATAATGGCATTAAATATGATATTTTCAAATATTGGAAAATGAGTCACAAACGGAAGGCAACACTTTCAAAAGTTACTGCCGGAAATGCGGAGGGGCTTGAAAAATAAGCTTTACAAAGTTTGACACGCATTCGTCAAATTATCAATTCTTTTTGTGTTAAAATGTGATTGTATATTGCGATAATGTCGTATAAAATATGTAGGTCAGTACCCAGTACCCACTATTTCATATTTATGAAGTCATTATAATATTAGATAAAAGTGAATATTTAAATATGAATATTATTACGCCCGTTATTTATTAATTATTATCACACATCGTTTCCGGTATTTAAAATGCAGTTAGTAAGACTTATATTTCGATTTAAGATAATAATATGATATTGTGTAACGATCCATTTGTATTTTAGCATGTAAAGCTTCATTGTAGGTATTCAAGTTGTATCATTATTATAACTGTCAAATTATATAAAGGCTGAAAGTACGACTAATACATCTTTCGCGAGTGTGGCAGTGGACTAACATAATAAGGTTTCATTTGACATAATTTAAATTTTCGATATCTAATAAAATGTTCTTGTAAAAATGCTAGAAGATGAAATTGCAAAAAAATAATTTTAGCTTATGCCGAGAGCTTTGAGCCTAAGCTCTTGACTCAATGCTACAGAGGGAATGTTGTATCGGTAGTTAATATAATACGTGACCATTAATACCGGCTTAATATTATTTGTGGCAAATTTAAAACACGCAAACTGGAAAAATGACACGTAATGCGGTCATTGTGTGCACAGCAATGCAGTTAACAGCGCACACGTGCACGCAACAATCGGCATGTGGGATTTAAACTATATTTATGTTAATCAATAACCTGCGTAATTACACGCACATGATTTCCGGCGATTTTATGAGAATGTTCTAAAAACGAAATCGGTCTTGTTTCAATTATACCTAAGTAAACATTGTCATTTTTAATACAACTTTAACCACTTCTTTTACTATTCCAAAATTAAGCTATGGCATTTTTAAAAATAATAATCGTTCACTGTCAAAGATGTTTAAGACAACTTCGCTTGGGGGCGGCAGTTACCCAAAGGGCGGTAAATCGAGGAGAATCATTAGGTATATATATAAATAGCTAGGTACCTAAATTTAGTAGTAATAACGGAAATATATTTCTATTAAAAAATTCAGCTCACTGGTTGGAAACAAAATGTATTAATTGGGTACTATAAAAGTTTTAACAGGACTTTTTTTTGTCGGGTTCGCGATGTCTAGTTTACTTCCGTTGTCCTTGGACGCCACGTTTTTGGTGAAAGCAATGACACGTGCATGTCTAATTTAAAATGTATCCAAATATGTTTGCCAGTCACTCGCGAGTTTAGGAAGTTGTCAGGTGTATTTTTAACTGTACCTATCTGAAACCGTAAACTCGCAATATTGTCTATTGAAGCAGAGATATATTATCTTGTTAGTAATGTACCAATACAATATATTGCTTAGATATTGCAGTCATGAAATAATGATAAAAAGTACTGTATACAAAAAATATGGCGGCATTTTGGCACTGCCTAGGGGCGGCATTTTGTCTAGGGACGTCACTGATAAGAAGATTTCTTGTATGAGGATGAGGCGTAACTAAAAATATTAGGCTCATATGCATAAATCATACAAATCATACAGCGTTTCGTAACTAAAAAAACTTTTCCAAAATCAAAGACGAGAGTATTTTACGCTCTTTATTCTAATTTTTTTTACTGCTCTAACTACCTTTTCCGTCTAATTTTATCTGTCCAAAATCAATGTCGATAGTGTTTTTTGCACTATTTCCATTTTTTTCAGGTACGATTTATTTTAAATCTACATATTTTATTAAACAAAATATAACAAATTAAAATTAATTTTGACTATGCCACCATTGGTTTGCCATACTCTAATGATGTAGATTTATTTAATTGAAATAGATTTTTTTTACCATGGCTAATGATTAGATGCATTTATTATTGCAGACTCATTTATAGTATACTTATTCACCCTTGTGGTTTGAGCTTTATTTTTCAGGGCGGCACTGGTATTTAAAAAAAGTCTAGAATTAGTAATATGTCTAACCGAAGCTTTTTATTCGATGAAACATTATTATTTACATGAATGTATGTAACTTAGTAACCAAACCAAGACGTCAGCATCAGTCTGCCATTTGTTTTCTATAGTTACCAATTCAACCACATTAAAATCTAAAACTAACAAATACTGTACTATAAAAGATGGCATGGTTTACTTTAGCATCCAAACACTTTAATCACGGTGAGTTATTGATACTAGGTATTTCAACAGGGTACACCATTACATATAAATACAATACCTAAACAGAAAAATGGATATCTTTTCCTGAAAAAAATCTGTTAAGATCACTCTTATTTCAATCTAGGTAGAGTTCAATTTTACGTACATATAATATGTACCTATTTATAAGATAAACACCTAGCATTAATATAAAGACGTATTATAATAATTCATTATTGATGTCAGTAGTTTTCTAATGAAATTAAATGGTTATCTACCACTGTACGCACAGTGTACAATGCAGGACGGAAATGCGTCCTTATGCATATGCAAATAACTGGGGAACACCCTTAGCGAGTTTACAGCGATGTAGTTGAAATATTACTACAACTTGCAGAAGGCTTAACGTACCGACAATTTAATTAGTTAAGTTAAATGAAAGTGGGGTTGAACGTTTCCGCGAAAGCCTTCAACAGTAATTTGAAATACCTGGCTGTTGTGGTAATAAGGTAAATGAAAAAATACTTGCAGTGTATTATCCCTAAATATATTTTTAAAGTATCAACGATTTGAATGACTTACAAATGCATAAATTACTGGTACATACATGATCGTATTCATTCATAAATACATATTATTATTTTTTTGCAAGTAGGTATGGACTTTGAGTACCTATGTGTGTTTTTAGTCTGAGACTGGCCCGTGAAATAAAATACATTATTGTTCGATTCGCAGTTCGAATTATTCAATAGTTTTAAATTTCTCTTACAATATTGTGTTTCCTAGAGACGAATTATAGATACAGAGCATTTGAGAATTACATTGCCTTATAAAGTAACTATTGGGAAGAAACATCGAGCTTACGGTTGTACTTATTTGTATTTTAATGAGGCAGCATTGTGATGTTCGATGTCAAGTATTAGTTTGTTAATACAATGGACTCAATCAGAACCTTGAGACACAATTTGAACATGTGGCTAAATAATACGTGAGCGATTTGTATTTAATGAAAAGTTTATTAAATCTTTCTTTGATAACCATTAAGTTGGGACTGTACCGGTACCCAGTAGGGACGATGATGACAGGTATGCCAAAATTCAGTGTTGTCATATTATAAATATGTAATCCATTAATTAAGACGTTATCTACACGAAAAACATCTTTTATACAAAAGGCATAATAATATCATTTACTCAGGCACAGCCCAAAGTATTTGGACAGAATCCGTACCAAACTAATAACACATATGAAATCCACCACTTGAATCATGTTACTAGAGCTACATATTATTATAATAAAATATATGAAATGTTGTGTACTCACTTATATTCTCCACACTATAGCAGGATTTATGGAGAGCTCCGGAGTAGAACTCGAGGCCAATGATGGCGAAGATGACGATCGCGAACAATACCAACAAGCCAATCTGCAGTAAAGGAGCCATCGCTTTGATGATGGACTTGAGCACCACTTGCAAACCTGGATGAGGACAAGAATATTGGGACCGAGGGAGGATTTAAAAAAGATTTGTTAAGAAATTAGGTATTTTTAGAAGCAAACGTGTAGAGGAAAATATAAGTATAAGACGAAAGAAAATTATTAGAAAATGAGTTTTCATTAATATATTTGAATTAAAATTTAATAAATATGGGAAAGTGGAAGGGAATTGAAAGGTATCAGAGAAAAGAGAACAAAAGAAAATACAGACATTAGTAATATTCCTTGAATAGGTTTTAACATAACTATAACCAATACATATTTTAATAATATACCTATTATATCATTAAAATCGTTAAAAACTGTGTAGATAGGTACATATAATTTACTGCGTGTAATTTAGATAAAAAAATCAGCAATAATTAGTAGTTAGGTATGTTTAATCGTGATATTTGATTGTTTTTGAAGAAACAGATATGCAAAGTAGGTACAGTAAAAAAGGGAGTAGTTATCTAAAACTATTTTCTATTTCTACTATATAACATACCTACCTAAAAGTGTACTATAAATCTATTGTATATAAACTGTGTTTTAAATGTTGCTAGATATCGTCAAGGCAAAAAACCAGTCATGAATAATATGTATTAAGACTACAAAATATAAAAAAATAAATTTGTATTATTGTAAAATAACTCTAGATTTTAGACAGTTGCAGACTTCGTTGTCATAAATTTGAGTTTCATAATCATTATCGTTTATGAAATAAAATTAATTTAGTTAATTCTCAGTAAAATGAAATAAATAAATATATTATATGCAAAACGTTTACGAAATACTGCAATATAATAATGCAACATTGATTAGTTTTAAAATGTATGTAAGACGCAGTGTGGATTTTATTATTAGTCGATTAATTTGGTCTTGTAAATAGCTTGATTCCAATTATACAGTCGTTGAACTCACTCGGTATTCCGGAAACCAGCTTGAGTGGCCTAAGCACCCTGATGGCGCGCAGGGTGCGCAGATCGACTTCCGGTCCTGCGTCATTGCGCGGCAGTAGAGTGATGAACCTGCGCGCGCATTCAATCAAATACCAACTACCATGAGTACACTACACATTACTTAGTAAACTACAGACTAAAGGGACATAAATTTGATGGTAAACTACATGTGGATAAAGGATTTTTCTAGCCTATTTTTGAAATGTGGATTTACTGGCTATATTGAATGAATGGATGGATGTAAGTAAATATATAATTATAATATGTAAGTATATTTTATATATATGAAACTGTACTGGTGTATATATTTTCTTAAGGAATACTGACACTTACCATGGAAAAATATAGTGTTTGCGTGTTTTATATAATACAATACCCCACATTAGACTAGTTGGTAGAGTACCTTTCTCTGAAACCGCGGGTGTGTACGTTTGGAAAAAAAAACTACTCGTTGCGTTTAGATTGAAAGTTTCATCGAGAGTAAAAAAATAATGAGCATTTTAGCGTTTTTTAGATGCGTCATAAACGCTTGTCATACACGCATACACGCTGGCATCCTATTGAGGTACACACGTTTAAATGTGACGTATACATACGTAAAAAAAGTGGCACCACTTTTCGGGGCTCACGCGTATGCCGGCGTTTTTTTGAGGTGTTTGTAGCTCTTCTGAAACACGCATATGTGTAAGGAGACCATGTATCGTTCAAGTTGATACCAACCAATCCTTTTCAAAAGTCAATTCATATAATCTCAAATCTGTGGATACTTTGCTGAAGAAATCACTTTACTGCAAAAACGAAGGGAATTTATCATATTTTACTACGATACAAGATTATTAAACATTTTACAATAATGCGAATAAAAATAGTAAAGAATTGTAATAGGTATTTATTTAATATAAAGAAACTAGGACTAGTTAAAATTAATCGTTAAAAAGTATAAATAAAATTATTTAGCAATATAAATAATGAAATTATACTACGGATTCATTCGCAATATAGCCAGATAAACCTAATTTTAATCTATTCTGTAAATAATTACTAAAAACAATTTTTCATTTGTCGAACTGGAATAATTATTAAGCTTGAACTACATATTAAACAGTTATACAATCTAAAATAAATCACACTTCAGTTTAAATATTATAGCTTTTTGTTAAAAATAATTAGAATGCATATTATGTTGAAAAATATTACTAAATACTAAAATCACTAGCTTATGTTATAAAACACATTAAAGTTAATACGCTAGTACCTACTTTCACACATACACACACGTCATATAAATTATTATAAAAATAGTCTTAAATCTAGCGCTAAAATATAATAAATTATATATCTAACGAGATAATAATATTATAACCTATTATTATTATGAGATTTTATTAGAGAACACAAAGAATTAATATAATGTAAAAAAATGTTATTACTAGTAACTAAGCTCTATTTATTATTGAAAAAAAATCACACTGATAGAAATTTAATTACGATCAATTAATTATCTACACTAATAAACGGATTTATTCACAAACCCACTTTATAACTTAATAGGTATATATTATTTAGTGTTATTTAAATAATTTTAAGGATATAGAATATCTAATAAAATGCTATATTAAATAGTATGGTAGACGTGGCTATTTTTTCGAATAATCTTTCTAGTCTAAACTATATATTAAAGAAGGTAACATAATAATAATACGATATTAATGTTTACTTGTATTTCCGTATATTTTTTTTTTGAAAATAGAATATTAATTTCTAATTTAGGATAACAATATACTTATTTTATTAATTTATATGTAATATGAAATAAACGTGCTGAGAAAAAGGCTAAGAGCGTTGATTAAGCAAATTAAATTTTAAATATTATAACAGCTATACCGTAAAATATTGTATTTTAAAATTTATAATAATTGATTTAGTTGAGTGTTAACTAACTAACATAACTAAAAGTATCCTAGGATTAAAATATATTTTATCTTTGCTAGTATACTATATAAGTAAATAAAAGAAAAAAACACTGAAATAAATATTATAATTTTGAGGTTAGATGTATAAAAATGTCTAGAATTAAATTACACTGTATTGCTAAAGCAAGAATAGTCAGTAGAGTTGGAAGTTCTATTTATTCTAGCGTTGACTTTTCCTAAAAAAAATATACTAAGAGTACAATTTCATAATGAAACATGTAAGAAACACTGCTTTCTTCGCGGACTAAATACGACGAAGGATAATAATAAACTTCTCTGCATCTAGCACTACAAAACATGAAAAAACGCTCATAGTTATTGGTAGTGGTAGTTGTTGGGTGAATTACTTGGGATCCTGGACACCAGCTTTAGAGGTCTCAGCACGCGAAAAGACCTCAACATCCTCAGATCGACATCCACGTTGCTCTCCGCAAAAATTGTCATTGACCTTACCGTGTGAAAAATCAACGTTATTTAGGATGCATTTTCTATTACATCATCCCTTTCACGTGTAAATTTGAGAAGTTCATTATTACACTAAATTAAATGTAGAAGCCGTCTACGCACTTTTTCATCGTATTAAAATGCGTGTTATATACGTTATTATAAATAAACTCGGCGTTGGATTCACAGACAATTATTGATGATCAAACAAATGATTGTAGACGAAGAAATAAGTTGGCTGTATTATTCAGATTTTTTTTTTTAAATTCACTTATATGACTCATTAAATAATTAACCGAAAACTCGACATATTCAATATTATAAAAGAGACACTCATCTTTGTTGCAAAACAAAGTGATTAATTACACACATTAATAGTTTTTTTAACATGACGATATGAATGATTGTGCAATTTTTCACGTGGTAAATTATCCTGTTTATGCTTACTTTTATATCATATTAAATTTGATTGACATATTATTATACTTACTTGGAGTTTTAGGCACGTTTCAGACGGGACACCGGTGTCCGCTCGTATATAACATAGGAGGCCTTTGTATTCGAATGAAGTGGCCTTTGTACTATGTTTATGAACACTCCAGAGCTAATGAGTCAACGCGTGTCCGGTACACTTTTCCGTCGTCCGCTACATTCTCAAGCCACTGATACACTTGTTTTTATTACCACAGCCAGTTTTATGTTCTAATTTATAACGTGAAATTATGCGTTGACTCATTAGCTCTGGGGCGTTCATAGACATAATATAAAGGCCCTTTTATTCGAATACAAAGGCCTCCTATATTATATACGAGCGCGACACCGGTGTCCCGTCTGATGCGGGGGTAAGATTTGTATGCACATAACATACGAGTATTACTGATACAGAATACAATATCAAACGATTATTGCATCAATATCTTTGAATTTTATTAATTATAACCTCAATTTAAATGCTAATAGAGTTTAACCTTTAAATCAGTTAAAAGTTTCAAATAATGGTGTATCGATAATAAACCGGATTGGAAACTATGGAGATACCATCATAAATCGTCCGGTATTTGAATTTAGAACTGAGCTTATCACAGTGTAAAAAGTACTGAATGATATGCCAAATGTTAGCATGTGGCGCTCTCACTCAGCGGACAATTTATACTGGTGAATCTATATTAGTTAATTTAGCCAATAAAATTAGTTTATATCACTCGTACCAGACATTCGTCCATTCGTCATTTAATAGATCTATGATAATTTAATAGATATAATGCATGGTTAATGTCTAATGATTTCTACAAAGTAGATAGAAAGTCTTACCCGGTTACTACTACGAAAAAATCCATAATGTTCCAAATGTTCCGAAGATACGATCCTCTATGTAGTACAAAGCCTAACGCTAAAATCTTGAGGGACGCTTCTACGCAAAATATTCCTAAAAAGTAGACTTCTGTCTTTTCCTGAAAGAAAAATATACAATAATAATCAGAATCCAATAACTTTAAATCGATACTAATCCTAAATAAGATAGATTTTTGCAAATATCTTGGTTTCATGACCACAATTCTGCAGTAATTGATAAATATTACAAGAAAAGAGGAAAACTGACAGTTTTATTACACTTTAACAATATTACTATGGTGTACCTACAATATTATTTGTATAGCAATATATAACTAGGTATGTATTTTTGTCTTATTTAATTAAACATTATTTAGGTTAACTTATATAATTTAACATAAATAATTTTGAAAAACACTTTCTGAGGGAGTATATTATAGCCAATAGAAAAAATCTTTTTTGAAAAAAGTAAGCCACCCCGACGAGGAATCGAACCCTGTATCTCCTGGGTTTACGCCCCATCCGTCGCATTTACCAATATGCTACGCAGTGACATACTAATTGTGACAAATTTTAACTATTGGTCAATTTTAATACCTACTAATCAGCGCCCTTCCAAATCAAGCTAAACCCGGGAGATACAGGGTTCGATTCCCCGTCGGGGTGGCTTACTTTTTTCAAAAAAATTTTTTTTTTATTGGTTATAATATACTCTCACAGAAAGTGTTTTTCAAAATTATGTATGTTCAATAATTAAAATGATACATTCTTAAATCTTGTGAATTATTCGTTGAATAAAAGAAATAGTTAATTATCATATAATTTAGTTTAAAATCAAATAATAACAATTTAACCAATAATTGCAAGAGAACAAACATTACTTGTATCACACGCTTTAAGACAGTATACTTATGAACACATTATAGTGATGGTGGTTATACGAAGGTATCACACAATATATTTTTTATTGAAAATTAAAATTATTCAATAAATAATTTCTATAGTTTTCGGCTATGTTATTTACACATTTAAATGTGTATGAATAGTACATTGTTTGCGCATACGAAAGTAAAGTTTACCTTTCATCCAGGTAACATTACAAATTGGCGTCAATATTTACTATTTTGTAAGGTAGGCTTTAGCTTTAGAATTTCAAATATTATGGATCGCATTGGATACGGATTGATATTGAAAATCACAGCGATTCAGTTCATTATACGGTCAATCTGGATCGCGATCATGGATTAAACGGACTCGATCGCGATCAACATTGAATGTGTAACGCCTGCATAAAAAGCTCGCCAAAGAGTGTTCGTTATAATATTATTTGCGACTAATAGAGTTATATCATTGTGGAATATAACAATAATATAATAGTGGTAAATTGTATTCTTCGTATTGAGTTTTTAATTAATAGTTTGTAAAAGTATTTCTCTAGAATTTGACAAAGAAATAATTTCTGTCATTTTCGAATATGGAATGCTCTTAATTGATGGTAATTATGGTGATGCTTACCAGCTTCTGCGCCAGTATAGTCTTGTCCCCATGCGGCAGATGCTCTTCCAGGGCCAGCACGACGCAGTTGGCGATGATGGTGAGGAGAACCGCGTACTCGAATGGAGGCCACTCTATTATGAATCGTGTGTACCTGATAACCAAGAAAATATTATTA
This sequence comes from Rhyacophila brunnea, assembly GCF_057557595.1. Lineage (NCBI taxonomy): Eukaryota > Metazoa > Arthropoda > Insecta > Trichoptera > Rhyacophilidae > Rhyacophila > Rhyacophila brunnea. Next base: position 7,868,998 of record NW_028232859.1, read on the forward strand.
TATTATATGAAAACATTGTAAGATATATTACATACTCCACAGTCTCAAATAACTATTAACATAATCAACTTGTAAAGTACGTTTGGTTATATTAAAATGTACCATACTGAATATAACATTACTGGTTTAAAATACAATTATTTGAATGATTTGTTTGAACAATTAATACAATCAACTGAGGAACATAATAGAATTTAAATGGTTTTAAATTTTTTAAGATTATATTTGAATATTTTTAGCCTATAAGGCTTCTTCGTGCACCATGCACAATCACATATCGTAAATATGCATCTGACACAGTTTATTGTTAATTAACATTGAATTAATATAGTAAAATATAGATAATAATAATTACAAGATAAAAAGAACTTTTTATATACAACGTTTTTAAATTTTCTGTTGAATCATATAAACTTGACTTGACTAGCTTAAACGATCAAAAAAAAATTGTACTTGATAGAAATAATACTGAAATATCAATTTGACATGTCATATTGATTTCCATAGTAACGCACGTATATATTAATAATTTAGTTGTTAGGACCGATAATGGTGTCGAAATAAATTTTCATACAAAACAGAATTAACTGAAAATGAATTCAATTCTACTTAAAGATGGCTAAAAGTAGCTTAAATTAGCATTAAAAAAATATTAAAAAGTATTAAAAAAATGCATTGGCATCCTGTTCTGATATATTCTAAAAGTTTCAAATGTCTAGCTAGTCTGGAAGTTAGTTAAAAATCGATTGCAAGATTTGTACCGGACAAAGAACCACCGGACAAATAAGAGTACGAGCTTAGAAAAACGTTGTAAAAAGGTATTATGTCTAAGTAAAGAATTTCCCGGGTATTAGGAAAGAAAACATGGATTTTTCTTATATTATAATTAAAATATGTTCTGTGTATTTACTAAAAAAATTATTTGAAATGACGCAATATTAATTCTAAGTAAATAGGTACGGAAACTGTACATATATTGTAATGCTAAGTACTTTTATTTAGTAACATTTTGTATAATGTGGTAGATAATTATTGAGCTTCGTATTATGAAATAATTACAAATTATGAGAATATACTAAATTCAACACAAATTTTATGTTATTATTTAAATATTACTTTTTTTAAAAATTTTATCAAATGTTACTATGAATAAACACAAGTGAATTGGTCCTGAAAGATATTATAATTTGCGATAGAAAATTTTTGTACTTAATTATTAATATTCCGCAAACTCGGAATCTTGAAAAACACTGATTCAGAGGTAAAGAAACATATAATTAGAGACATACAATGATTATGCCTTCAATAGTACAGTTTAGCTAACAATCTATGTGAAATGATAATAAAAAATTACCACATTTATAGGATTTTGCGAACAGAATATTAATAATTAAAATTAAAAACTCTGTGTTAATATTTTGCAATAGATTAAATTAAGGCTGATCATTTAAAATACAATTGCCTGCCAATTTTTGGTGGATATAACATTTAATAAAACAAATCACGATACAATAATTCTTTTTATATATGAATTAATAACGATAATTTCAACAGCTTAAAAAGATATTTTTAACAGGTCCTGATTATTTTGAAATTATGTTAAATACGTATTATGTTGCAATTTATAAAAAATAAAAATTGTAAATAATGTATAGGTACACACTGTAGAATGAAAATTATACTAATAAACGAAAGATTCATTTTCATCAAAACAATCAATGAAAGTGTGATACATTTTATTGGGACACCGTTGCATATTATACTAAAGAACAATGGGATATTTACCACCTTATTTTATTATAAATATAACCATACACTTATATAGGTATATTTTTTGTTTTTGTTTGATATTATTATTATTTAAAATTTCAGTAATAATGCAAAATCAAAAAAAAAATACTTTCAATATTGTTATGTTTTTAATAAAATGGGTATTTTTAAAAATACATTCAAATATTGTTTTATTTACTACACCCAACGAGATATTACGAGTGCACTTGCTTAACGTGCACGCCTCACACTCCGCCCCGCAAAACGCTGCCACTGAGGCATTACGCCAAGGTGCTACAATTTTTAGATTGCAATGCGTCTCCATAGTTGGTACAAGTGTACCTCTACCAAACTATAGTGCAAAATCTTTACGGTGATAGGCGGCGGCTTGGAGAATTAAATCCCCTCCTCTCGCGTTTCAGTACTTACAATACTTCAAAATCGAAAACCATAGACACGAGCGCCGCCACCAGGTCTCACGTTAAAGATTTCGCAGTCTATTTAGGCAGCGTCCAATCGCCTTGCTGATGCCCGACTTTCCGTGCGAGATGTCACATTAAGAATAAGAAAACAATTTACAGTTTTAATGAATGTAATAGAATAATTAGTATTAATTACAAATAGAATGAATACTTATTTTTTAGCGCGCAAATTCAGCAAGGAAATCATACCTTTTGTGAGCATGGTAACGAATTTTGGACACCGTTGACAAAAAGTATATGTGATACCTCTCCTTCACAATACGATTTTTCGAGATAAGTCCAGCTATGTCCGTATTCTATGTTAAAAGATAACGTGGAACAGTTACCTTCTGATGGGGTTCTCGTCGGAGAGAAAGAAGAGCGAGCTGGGCCCCCCGGGGGCGGCGGGCGCGTGCTGTCCGCCCATCGCGTCACCTGCCGCCCCTGCCTGCGCCGCCTCCTGCGCCGCGGCCAACCTGCAAATACATTAATACACCACATTATTATCACTAAACAATCAAATACATTATGTAAACGTTCCTACTGCATCCGGGTAATTAATATTTTTCATTAGACACCACTCAAATTAATTAAAACGTGAACCAAATTGAGGTGCATGTCGCGGGCTATCACATGACATCACAGTAAGCTGCCGCTACGGTAAAACGTATGTAATGTGGTGTTTAAAATGTTATCAGACTGATGCTCCCATCCCGTAGCACATTTTGAACCCTTAAACGAACATTATCAGTTGGAAAAATCTGCTGAAATCACTAAAACAACAATGAGGTAGCATCACGTCGAACTGCACTGTATCAACACCTGCATGACGTTTTGAACGTTTTTACCATATTCCCCATGCCTACACTTTTTGAATGTCATGTCAAAATTGCGTTTTTTTGTTTTTAGTGGTTGGCACTTTGTGTTTTCGATAAGAATGTTATCTATTATCTATGGTCTACAGGTTGGGTTCTGTTCAAGTATTTTAATGTACGCACAATACCAAGAAACTGTTAGCATTAATTGAAATTAGCATGAATAAGTATCAATAATTCAAATTACTAATACATTAGTAGACACTCTTCATCAGTGTCATTTTTCAGTGAATTTACAGAGATGGTGATCGTACAAAATATTCTGCAAAATGACAAAATCACAGATTAAATTTGTCGCCGCGACAGCGTGACAGTAGGCGATATGCACCTCAATTTGGGTCGCGCTTTAGAGTATTGATTCAAACTCTATGTATTATTAGTTTATTAGGTAACTTTCAAAACCTTCCAAAGTAAAAATATATTTGTTTGATTTACTTTTCCTATCCGCCCTGACCGGACTTCTATATATCGCTAATTGAAAGTAACAATGAGATCAAGTGAAAATAGTCGATTTTGAGATACGTAATATGCCAAACGATTGCTGAAACCTAAATAATGAATTACTGAGATTTAAAAAAAAATATAATAAGTACCCCATTTTAAAGAATATACCAATGTAGGATTTGTTAAAAAATGTTCTATATTCAAAGAAATAGTGGAATAACTGAAATAACCCACTGTTTATAATATTATATATAAATCGCAAAAAAAAAACAAAATAAACATATACCAAAATAGTAAATAAGTTGAATTAATAGTAATTATTTTGACTTATCCCACTGTTGCTTTCATGTAGCATAATATAATGTAAATGTGTTTGGTTTATTTTTCCTATCAGACTCCCACCACCTGATGAGTATATTCTTACAGATCAAGTTGCCTCTCTCTGACGCAAGTAAATTTGCATGAGTTTGCGTCTTTGTTGCGTAATCGCTTACATACAAAAGCCACACATTGTATCCCTCTCATGTTTCCTGCACTAAATCGCTTAGTCACGTATATACATTTCGCTGACACGCTTACTCATGTAAAATACACTGGTTTTATCGAAATATATACTTACGAATCTATATTGTTATTCAAATGGATGCATTCTTTAGCTGTGAATATTGTTACTATATATTGCTTTGCTTATGATATTATTGTTAGGTAAATATTATTATTGGGCGCATCGACAAGAATGTTGGCACTGCCACCTGTTAAATTTCTCTGGTTATATTAATATATTATATCTGCGTTAAAAAAGAAAAGGGAGATAACTTGGAAACATCGTTTAATTCAGAAGTTATTATAATTCTTTCCTTTACGCATGTTATAAACATAATATACATTATGATTAATTTGGTGGATCAAATTCATTCAATTTTATTTTTAAACAAATCTACCCCTTTTTATATAAACATATTATAACAAATTAGATTTATTTAAATACTTGCTTATATGCATTTTAGATCATTACATTTCGCTATTTGCATATCTTAATAATTTAATGCCTCCTAATTAGGATTATGTTTATCGAGGTAAATATTCTATTACCAAGTATGATTGTGTATTTTTTATTATTATCTTATATTTTTTGAAGTAAGTAACTGACTATACAAACGGTAAATACCCTTAATTGACCTCAAATTCAACTATAAGACACTGTAGGTATAATAAAGTTTATATTATACATAAATAATTCCACTCGTTTACGTAGGTACGTAACGCTGGTTGGGAAACATATTTTAAATTTAAGTAACTGGTGGTTAACCCACGTTTTTTCTAGTTTCTACTAACATATGATGCATACCATGAACATTAAATTAAAACGAGGTTCAAAAACTAGTACTGATAAAGTACTGTAGTAGTTAGTAATAGTGAAGAAATTACAGAAATACTTTTGCTTTGCGAAATCATATATGTATATATATTGTGACCCCACGGATGCCTTACACATTGGGCTACGAGGGCCGTCAAAAGGGGGCATAACGCGCAGGAAAAACGAAAGTATCATACATATATCATACAAAACTGAGAATAAAAGGTCACATTGGTCAGTTCATTGCAGATAAATGTAATGACGTCGTCGTACACAAGAAATATAAGAGTCCTAAGATTCGACCAACAGCCTGCTGGATCGATGAGATAGCAATGCTTTGAGTTACTCCATCTCCACCCGCCATGTATATGCCGCGGTTTGTGCACGGCCGCCTTCCATGACGCTATAAACGTGTCAGAATGAAAAGATTTTAGTGCCACACTTCCTTGTCCCGAAGCGATGCTGCACGGGACTGATGTAGCAACCATGCACCTTAGTACTTAAAGAAAGAGTTTTAGAAAATAAAAGGAATCTTGACAAGCTCTGCCGTCATTTATCTTTGATGAAATGAAGTGTCCAATGTACCCGTGTACTGAAACTCTGCCGAAACAGAGGAGTCAGGAGTTGAAAGTGATGAATCTCGAGTTTAGTTAAATAACTACATGGTAATAAAAAAACCAAGGACCGAGAACGGTGAAGATAACAAGGAGAGGCTTTCATCCAGCAGTATATCAATGATGACAGAGATGACGATGCTAATATATGGAAAAAATATAATTGTGGTGTTGTCAGCGGGTTGCTTAAATAATCAATTTGCTATCCACAAATTTAATAATCATATGTAATCTTCTTGACAGTATGTGTATTTTATAATAGTTTAGAATATGTTGATTGACAAATATTAATTTGTAAAAGATGTCTAAATTTAAGCTACTAGTAGATATAATGGGTCTACGCTGGTCCGTAGCAGCGTAGACCCATATTTTTCATAATTTCTTCATCAACGATTAGGAAAGCGATGCAACATTAAAAAAGCAGGGATACATCACATAATTTTTATTTAAATATCATATAATGCGTTTATAGGGTCACCTTATCACTAACTTCATTCATAATTAAGAATGTTACAATTTCTTAAATAGTGTTTATGCCAGAAGACAACCCACTTTCAGTATTTTTGTGTTTCCTGGTGATTACTTAATATTACTATTAATTGTAAGATCGTAATAAAGAAGAAACTGCAATATTCTTATATAAATATATCTTTAAAATGACTGAAACATTACAGGTGTACTATTAATTTTATACAATATATATATTTTAAGCCATTGGTATGTAAATATGCAAATTTACAGGAGAACAATTTTTAAATATTGTTTTTGTCAAATATTTTTGACCAAGAAACCAAAAATAGTTATAAGTTTATCAGTGAATAACTATTTATGGCGCATTTTTGTGGTGCTAATAACAATCTCATAATAAATGGCTATATTTTGCAATAAAGGTATTCTTAGCTTACTATCCTCAATATACTTCGAATGTTTTGAAATCATAACTACTATAATATTGTTATGTACTCGTATGAATAAAAATATTCAATTGTAATTCTCTGTAACTTTCTTTACAATCTTATAGATAAAATTAACGATCGTATTTATGTTCTAATATCGGCCTAGCAATGTGCGACTGAGGTATTATTGAAGGGGTCAGGTTCGATTCCCGGTGAGGTTACAGTATATTTAAATGGTTTTCAAAAAGCCTTGGTGTTTGTTTGAACGTTTCACTTCTACTATTAATTGCACTACTGTCATTCAGCCCCATGGCGTGTTGTAGTTTTAAAAATATATTAATATAATCTATTAATTAATTAAAATATTTGTTTCTTGCTAATCTTTCGCTTACCACTGGAGAGCTGTCGCGTATCTTTAGGCCTACCCCTAGGGCCTATGGGGAACACGTAGCTACATTTGAATAAAGTTGCTCTATGTAATTATGTTATTTATTTTTACCAGCGGCACGAATTTGACCTACATTTATCACCAATCAAGAAATTATTTAAATTCATGAAATTGGGAATATTTTTAAGAAAATAAAATCATTATTGTGCGCTTTCATTCCCGCAGAAAAGCCTTTTTATCAAATGTTAAAATAAATTAATATCGTGTGTACATAATATATAGAAAAGCATTGTGCTTCAATATCAGTTAGCATCTGATCACAGAACAGATAATAAATAAAATCCGATAGGCTATATACCAATACAGTAAATTTTGACGCAGGGTTTTAAATGTGTGAGTGTCCTACAAAAATGAACTCCGCATTATATACGTGCAATAGTATGTGTACTACACCAATAATAAATCAGCGTCAATGCATAAATATAAAGCAGTTGTCAGTATTCGACGTATGACGTGTTCTAGACACGTGTTTAAATTTATACCGTATTCTTCCTTACTGGAGATAGGTTGCCTGCTTCTCCTTACCCGTTAGGTATTTCTGAGTTCCCTGCATCTGAGGCATGAAAGCTTCATAATTTTAACACAGTATAAATTTATAAGTTTATTATAAGTCAATAACATTCAATTCAGTGTTACAAATTGTCAAATAAAATATCAAAAACGTCTGAGTCTTTTCAGAAGGTATCCATAATCTATAAAATGAGTTTATTAAAAAGGGTTCAGTAGGTATCAGATTTAATTTGCAGACGCCCCATAAAATTACAATTTCCTTCAATTTTATGACTGTTATAAAGTTCAAGTAAGTAAGTACCTTTACACATTTTAAGTTATGCAGTAAAATTTATTTCGGGGTGATGATTTTTATTTGTTTCTTATGTGTTGATAAAAATAATCAGTTAGCCTACTTAACTGAGAACTTTCCATGCAAAGCGTACTGTCATGATATAATAATTTGTATTTAAATTTCGTTACTTAAGGCTATACTTCAGCTGGGGCATGGTCTAAAAAGATCGTGACTACGCGACGTGCTGATTGTGCAAAAGACGCGTGCGGAATAAAACATAATTTGTCATAAAAATTCAACATGCGTTCATTTAATGTTATGTTTATTGTTATATTAGTAATAATAATAATAATATTAGTGACGTTTCGTATCGGATCCTTTTTGAAATTCTAAGAGCAACGTTTACATTCACATACCTACACTACATTTCATCATAAAACATATCTCTTGATAATGGCCTCTGCAACGAGCCCGAAACGTCGAGTAAAGAAGGAAGAAGGAGACACGGTGAAAACCCAAGAATATACTACGATAAAAAAACAACCGTGAAAGCCTCAAACATTATATAACAAACCTTTATGGGGAGGAGGTTTACTTTTCAACACGCCGATTGGACACTCTTCGACAACGTAGGGAGCACCTTTTATGTACGTTGGTCTTTCTAAAACGTTGTCGAGTGGACAAAACAATACCATCATTTATTCACATCAAAACACATTTCTCATCAAAGAAAGCAGACAGGGTCTGCAGACAAGCGGAAGCTGCACTGCTCAGAGAAAGGATTCAATTCACTAGAACGGATTTAAACCACCTAACAGTGGAGTTATACAAACTTCACATGGACTTATCGCATCTACTGAAGATTGACGACTGGAATTTGATTGAGCGGATATCCCACAACCAAGCAACCAGACGATATATTTTGGACACTGAAAGGCACAAAAAGAAATTGAGCAGTCTATCCGTTAAGAAAGGTGTTTCGCCTTCACTCAATTTGAATGTTGTTAAGAACATGTCTTCAGCTGTCTTGGACGACGCAACAATAGCTGTACTCGAAAAAGGAATGAATTTTGCAATAACACCAAAACACATTCCTATTGACGACATCATAATATGCGAAGTTGAATCTGCTATACACAAACTACCCGCTGCTGTTGCAGAAGAAATACGACAAGACACCAGCTGTATCCTCAGGAAATCAAAACCGCCAAAAAGTAATATAACGCCTGCGGAACGTCGAGCATTACGCGATTTGCGAAAAAACGACCAACTGGTGGTTTTACCCGCTGATAAAGGAAACGCGACAGTCGTTATGGATGCGACGGACTATGTTGCCAAAATGGGAGAGTTACTGAAAATCCCTGTGTATAAACATGTAAAGCGGAACCCCACCGACAAGATTGACAGAAAAACGAGGGAATTAGTTAGATCTTCCGATATTCCTAGTGAGGAATACTGGAAAGTATTTACTAAAGCGCCGAAGGACTCCTGGGATATATGGGTTACCCAAGATTCACAAGCCTGACTGCCCACTTCGACCGATAGTTAGCGCAATCGACTCTCCCACGTATAGACTTTCGAAATATCTGGCGTCCCTTTTGCAACCACATACCAACGCCACCGCATCATGGGTTAAGGATTCAACACATTTTGTCAAATTATTAGCTGATATGACGGTAAAGCCTACTGACCTCTTAGTAAGCTTTGATGTAGAATCACTATTCACAAATGTCCCCCTAGATGATACCCTAAAATTAATAGGTGAAGTTTTCTCCGCAGAAATGACTGGAATTTTCAAGCACTGTTTGACGTCAAGCTACTTTAGCTTTCAGGGCAAAGTGTTTGAACAAACCGAAGGAGTCACTATGGGGTCCCCTCTATCTCCCGTGGTTGCGAATTTTTTCATGGAAAATTTTGAACAGACAGCTCTTGACACGTGTAGATTAAAACCTTCGTGCTGGTTACGGTATGTCGATGATACCTTCTTAATATGGCCTCATGGTATAGGAGCTCTAAATGAGTTTTTGGCCCATTTAAACAATCTACATTCGATGATTAAATTCACGATGGAGATTGAACAACACGGAGCTCTACCATTTCTTGACGTGGAAGTTATCAGAAAATTGGATGGTTCTCTAGGACACAGAGTCTATCGGAAACCAGCTCATACCAATCGTTATTTACATGCTTCTTCTCACCACCACCCTGCTCAAAAAATGGGTCTGATTTCGACTTTGATGACAAGAGCTCGGCGTATCTGCGAATCTTCGTATTTAAAATCCGAGATATCTCAAGTATCAAAGGCTCTTCAAGCAAACGGATATTCTCACAATATGATTCAAAAAGCCACCAGAACCAAAATCAACCTTAATCCGGTCAGTCAGGAGGAAGAGATACAGTTCAAAGGTCGGGCCTATCTACCTTATATATAAAACACCACCGATACTATTTCCAGGATACTTCGGAAACATAATATTGAAACAATATTCTCAACATCGACAAAGGTCCGAAATATGTTAAGACAGTAAAGGACTCACAACCTTTGGACTCGGCAGGTGTATACCAGTTAAGCTGTCGTGGATGCCCAAAAAAGTATATAGGCCAGACCTCTAGAACAGTAAAGAAGCGTGTGAGTGAACACGAGAGAGCATACCGACTCAAACATTACACGATGTTGGCAATTGCCGAGCACTCGATGGATACAGGGCACAAATTTGACTTCGAGACCAAGATATTGGGTCGGAATAAAGGATATTTCGCACGATTGGTAAAGGAGGCCATTGAAATCCACAGAAACCCTGATAATATTAATAGGGATGATGGATTACGGTTAAAAACGTCATGGCTTCCGGCACTATCAGCAAAATCTAATATTCGAGCCGGTATCCCCGGTCGTAATGATTGACAGATTACTCTAAGCAACGTTTGCTCTTAGATAATTGGATTCCTTTTGACATTCTAAGAGCAACGTTTATTTTCACATACCTATACTACATTTCATCATAAAACATATCTCTTGATAATGGCCTCTGCAACGAGCCCGAAACGTCGAGTAAAGAAGGAAGAAGGAGACACGGTGAAAACCCAAGAAATTACTACGATAAAAAACAACCGTGAAAGCCTCAAACATTATATGGCTTAGATACATCCGTTTCTCCATATGATCCTCTTTGGATCGAACATGGTGATATGATGTAATGTAATATAATTTATATATGAAAACCAAAACAATACGTTCTATTAATGTCGATTTTTATAGTTATACACTTTTGGCATGTAATAATATTATAATATATTGAATATATAATTGGTATTCTTATTTATGTATACCTGTATATTTCTTACAGAAAAATGTTGTAATATCTAGTTTTAACATGGAGGTGAAAATCAAATTTTTAAAGTAGAAACTATTAAAACAAAAATAAAGTTCTTTTTTATTTTATTACTTGTTTGAAAGACTTAATTAATTAGATAAATTATACTTTTAGTATTTGACCGTAACTGAAATGTTTCTAGATTCTTTACAGGGGCAGAAATATATAATACTTATCATAATATTGCTATTACAATAAAATTACCGATTACTTGAAGGTCAAAAGTATCCATTTAGAATTTCTAATAATAAATTCGACGTTAAAAATATCTGTCATTGTTCTATTCTATTTTTGTGCATATTTACATTTTGCAACCAAGACTTGACGTCCATAAAACATTGCAGTTTTTAAGTAAAGGTATAACAGAAAAAAGTCAATTCGCCAGACCGTCGGTCATAACGTTTTTCAATTCATTCTCATTCTGTCAAATAAAAGCTGTTAAAAACGTCGTTGCTCAACCATAAACATTAAAAGTGCATTAAATGTCAAAGAAGAGCGTTGCTCTATGATAATTACATCGTGGATATTCTAAAGAGTTGCCAGCGATAAAATGATTCTATTAATACATTATTTTTTTATCACGAACGTTATATTTTTCAGAGTTGCCGTTTACAAGCCAATAGCTTCCACTATTTTCCTCCTTAATATATCTACGGTTTGTATGCATATTCATTACTTTGTAATAGACTATTAAAACATATACCAAACTATGATAAAACAATTTATTATAAATAAAAACTTAAAAAGCAGAAATAAATCGAGTGTAATTTTTTGTGTATTTTTATATTTCTTTAATTTTTAGGTTATTGAATTTGAAAAATAACTAAAAAAATGTTTCGCTCCTTGTATAAATTTATTTACGAGAATACCCTCTCACACTGTGGCACAACATTCGAGACGAGTATACTACCCTCCACGTGACCGTCATATATATGTATTATATATATAAAAAATATATATAAAAACAACATAGATAAAAAATAAAAGAATCATAGATAATATATACATAATAGATATAATCATAGGTCATTAGATATAGTCAATTCACTGTCATTAACTTTTTTTGTATGTAAGAAATAAAAAGGCTTTTTTATTATTTTTTATTATTATACTACCCTCCACGTAACCTTGCCTTTTTGAATATATATATATTTTTAATTACTTTGAATTATTTGATGAAATCAGCTAATAAGGCGCCTGGCATTTACTAATACACTTATACGGAGAGCGTATTACACAAATCTTGTCACTGTGTACAATGGCAAAGTTACGTGGAGGAAACTATATTGACGTTTTTAGTTTTGATATTTAACAGCAGTTTTCATTAAATTGTTCTAAACACAGCGTTATAGTCCAAAAAGGCTATCAATAATTTTATAATTGCACAAATAACAGAAAACTCTATTTTAATCACATTAAAATGAAGTTCTACCACGTAAAAACAAGTGAACTGAATACTTTATACAATAGTTTCAAACTGGCCATCTTGGACGGGATTCTGAGTTGCCATCTATGAGACAGGGACAATGTTTTGATTTAGGTATTATATTTGTCGTGTGGTTTCTGAAAATATATAACAAAATAAATATATCAAATATAACTAAAAAAAATAGTTTTATTCGTCCATTAGATACGAATGATTTGAACAATGTGTGTCCATTACCGCCCTAGATACAGATATATTTATCTTTTACTTTACAATAACATACGAGTTATACATGAACGCAAAAAATTTATTGCTACTAGGCTGGTAAATTGTTGGAAACGTCTCTTAAATTATCAGTATTGAGTCGAAATTTTCTAATTTTTATTGAATGTACATATTATATTTTTAGATAATTCGTTGTAAACTCTTTTGAATTATTTCTTTATCAACTGGAAAGATATAAATAATTGTAATCTCTTCTTGAAAGTATTAGTTAGCATATTTGAATAACTCAGTTACTGTAATGGTACGTTAAAGTCATCGACAATAAAAGCTATCATCACTTCAGTACAATATATTATTCATCAATAATTGACTCTGAAAAAAGCTTTTATATGATATAGTAAGGAACCTGTATCTTTTTAATAATATACTTTGGCGTAATTAATGAATATCGGAGTGACATACAATTCTTAAGAATCCGATTTGTTTTCTTTTACTTGGGTCCTAAATATTCATATCTGAAGATGTTTTCTTCGAGTAGAGTTCAAATTGTTCATGCTTTTTACAATAATATGACGTAGACTCAGAATTTTACAATAAATGCTCTGCTGATGAATAATGTAATACATAAGGAATTCGGGTCATTAAAGTTATCATCTGCAGTACGAAACAAATAGATCTAATATGAATATTTATGAAAACACATTTTAAAAGTAGACAAATATAGGTTCTCACTGAAAGTAGTTGATGATTATTTTTTAGTTATGCTGGTTTGATTTGTCAATTTTGATAGTTTGAATGTGATAAACATACAACAAACATTAAAATAACGACAGTTTTCTTTTAATTTAGGTGAAAGCGGTGAATTTCGATCGACGTTTTGTCCTTGCATTATTTAGAGGTAGAACCATAATGCAGCATGTTGGAAACATGACGACGGCCCCAGGAAAAACCATGATAAGTCTAAAATCATAAATGTTCAGGAGAGCGAAAAAACTAAAATATTTACGCTATTAAATTCATCATATAAAATGAGTAAATTTTTTCTTATCTTATTTAAGTAAATCAGATAGACCATTTTATGGTCTATATTCCTATCAAAATTTAATGGTGATTAATTAATTAACAGCTGAGATAATGTCCAAAAATCGTTTTTATTTGGAATAATATTACGCACTTTATATTTCGACTCGATTCAACATGCTTTTGCGCGGGCGAAATAGATTACTGACTCCGCATAACACATTCATATTCTGAGATAGAAACCTTATTTTACGTCGCATTTTTCTTACTCTATACGATTTTATTAATTACAACTATAGTTATAACGCTCTTTTACGGAAAAATTGACATTGCGCAATATTTAACTCGAAATAGTACAGCGTGTCTATAAAATCTTAACAAGGGATATAGGGACATATTGATATATATATATTTTTATACGGAGTTTTTATAATTTAAATGTATTTAAGTATGACTTTTTATGTTTTTTTGCAAATTATTATTGATATTTTTATAAATAATCAGAATATGTACATTACGAAATAATAAACATTCAGGAAAAATGTTTATAATGGAATAATAAAGAAGTTATGAGGAAATTAGTACATAACACTACTTACTACACCATCAATAAAATATCTATTTTTTATACCTACTTCGTTACAAATTTTTCATTAAAAATATAGAATAGATAGAAAAAAACAATATAATGTTAATGGTCATGTATATCAGTAGAACAATTTCAATTTAATTAATATTCAGTACAATTATCGAAACCAGAGAGATAATATATTTCATTAAATAAATCATTGTAAGTTCGTTAATAGTTTACATAAAGGATATACTGAGTGAATTAAATTAGTAATTATCACTTTAGAATACACATAATTATTATTGTTCAATATAAAAATACAAAAATATTAAATAACTAGTGGAATATAATATTATACATAACAATTTGGCACAAATGTACCTACCAAAGCATCGAAATGTTGGAAAAAATATATTTAAGTAGGTTTATTAGTTTCAAAAATTTTAATACTAATAAACCTAAGGAAAGTGTTATTTATAACCTAATAATTATTATTTAAAGACAGCTGAATTCACTTTCGTTATCAAATGAGATAGCATTATTAAAATGTTCATCAGCAGAAGTTAAATTCATATAAAATTTATACTAGGCTTGTATAACATACACATTCTATAATCACGATTAGGTAATTACCTATCTAATAATAACATTGATACAACATTATGTAGTTCTTATGTAACAAGAGTGATAACCTTTTCAGTACCTACCTTATATTATCTTTTTTCAATTCAATTTTTGCAACATGGTAATATCATTAGGATATTATCTTTCTGTAGGTAATTGATCTTGTAAAATTGTAATTATAAGGTTATAAATACTGATCCAGTGATCATATTAACTATCGTTGTGTTTTTCTAATGTTTATTGTTGATATGAGTTTAATTACCGATTAGTAAACATAGATGGATTATATTTAATTGTCAACATAAATCATGAAACATCAGTATAAGTACGTCTTAATTGAACTCAGTTATGCTAATTAATACGAGGTGTCATGATTGCATTAATATAATTGGAAAGTTAAAATAAGTATGTACCTCCGCAACATTGTAATATTTAGTTTAAAATTTAAATAATCGTGGTACGAATCTGCATTTTTCTAAACGGTTGGCTTTCAAGTAGTATTTTCTTTAAATGATACATTATGTTATCTAATCCAATTGATGACGTAGAGTTTTTTTATTTATCAACAAAACATCGTTTAATATCCGTTGTCATTCATATCACTTTATTTAACTTATTTTGATCGATCTACAAATTGTATAACTCCGACCGATTTAACTTAGATAAAATAATAATTACTATTTTTGCTAGTTTTCATATTTTAAAACAATCATATTCAATAAATTACTAAATAATTTACTAGATTTAAAAACCAATTGATATTTTGTTCAATAGTATAGGTACCTACCAGATACCAAATTTTAATCTCATCTTATATACATTACTTACCTAGATTCTAGACAAGAATAAATGCTTCATAAACTGACTATTATCACACACGGTTTTCGGTAAAATTCTATTGAAAATAATAGATAAAATAAGTTTTCAAAAAACCCGGCTAATCTCCCTTTTAGGTGACCGATGCAATAATAATTTATAATCCACAGAGCTCGTTTTCGAGAAATATTCAATGTACAAAGTAAAAATAATATATACCCTTTTATATTATTGCAAAAATACTATTAACACGTAGGACGTATTTTTTTTATTTTTAGCCGAACTCATAATATTATTATTACAATGAGCTTAAGTCGGTCCCAATCAACTAGTAAGCCTTTCGGAAATTCTCACCATTTCAAAGTGTAGGTAATAAAAATGATTTTTTTCACTTTCTTAAGTCATAAATATTATTCCGTAATAAGTAAGAATTTAGCTAAAAGAATAATAAAATAAACTCTCTTGTATTTGCTAGCTAGGTAAGTCCTTCCTTTTAAATAATAAAATATTTTGTAATTTAAACATGAAAATACTGCCTAGTTGTTATTATCGATGTACAAGACTAATTTAATCAAAATGTGTCATACTGTACCGAAAATAAAATAATGTTTTGAAGTTAAAACATAATATTATAGGTATAAGCATCGGTCTATAACATCGTGGGTTCCGAGTTCGAATCATGGATCTGAAAAATAGATACAAATTGTTTTTCAATTTGTGCTCGGAGTCCTAATAGGTTGAGCAAGTGAAAACAAAACCTGTTCTCCAATCTGTGGGGGGCCTCATTAGGATCGGACATGATCGGATATTTTAGGTGGGTACATTTTTAATTGCAAAACAATTTGTTTTCTAGTGATAGGTAATAATATTTAATTAAAATATGTCGTTTTCTGCTGGGTATTTATTTAAATTAAGTTTATTTATAATTACATACTTTTTTTACTCATCTAAATAATTGAAACAGTGAATTATTACAATGATATATCCATATCGTTTTCTATTGGATATTTGTTTAATATCAAATAATATAACAATTTCAAACTTAAACATTACCTACAACATTGTTTTTTGGGTATCTAAGTAGAAGAGTAATTAACCGAAAATAGTCGAAGAAAGCTTGTGGAGGTCTTTATTTTGCGGTGGATTGAAATTGGCTGATGAATCAAAATTAATATTTAAACATTATTACTGTGTCCTAGTATAGTATAAGTACCTACCTATATTAGTACAAAATAATTCTTTTCTATTTTGTTTGTTTGATATTCAATAATATAATATTTTGATAATAAAACACTAGTACTAGTGACTAGTGAGTAGCTTTTTAACTAAAACTGCATTTACCTACTGCAAATTCCAATATTTTCCGAAGATAAACCAATATATTTTTCGAAACTAATGTGATACGTCAATATAAACCATGCCGTATATTAGGATCTCCGTTAAAGACTGTTATAGCAAGTATAACAACCTTCTTACTCGTAAAATAAAACGCAGTACACTTTTTTTATTGATATATGACTATACTCCTCGGATATTTATGTGAACACAAATTTGGTCGATGCGATATGTAGATATAGAGCACCATTGTCGAAAACCTAACTTTGTCAATTTTTATGCTAGAGACCTGAAATTTTTACAGGACATGCACAAAAAAATATGATATTATAAAAAGCTAATAAAACTTAAAACGCTATTTTCAGACTTATCATGGTTTTTCCTGGGGCCGTCGATGAGTAGAGATGATATTTATGACATGATTCTTCTCATTTGTACTAAGAATACTAGAAGGTTTTACTCATGATAATATGTCGCCGATTGTGATATCATAAGTTGTACATATATCTTTTGGTTCTGCATTACGCTCTAAGAGTATATAATGCACTTATTAAAGGCGACTAACACATTGGTTTATAGTGTCGTGGGTCTTAAGAAAATACACATATTGTTTTATAATATGTGTTCGGAATCAGAGAATGGAACTAATAAATTGAGCAAGTATCCATGTCTCGTAAAAACAAAAATCGGTTATTATAAATCTCTACTACGTTGTTGGAGGCCCATATTATGATCTAATTAGGATCGGATATGGTAAAAAAAGGTTCTTATCAAGTACATAAATATTGAAGCTTCATTTTAATAGTTGGAATTAAAATACGGAAATTTAAAAATATATTTCAAATACTTATTTATTTGGTTAAAAGTCATTTAATATATCAGTAAAGATTGTATGTATTAACGACTAAGTGTATCGTACTTGATTATTTGAATATGATAAATTTTCTTTAGTATAGATCTTGGTCAATAATTTATCATATATTATGATAACTGTTTGAAACTTAAATTTCTTCCTATAAACCCAGAAAAGAAACTGGGGTAGTAAATTCAATAAAATTAATTAATTAATGATTAAATATACCTACTTACTTACATATTATTAGATATTATTTCAATGGTTTGTATTGATTAAATGAAAATCTCAGAAAAAAAATCTTGAAATATTATCAGTATTGCATTTATCATCAATTGACTGAAGACCACAGATATCAACCACAAGATAAAATGGTTCCAAACCGATGAAATGAAGGTGGAAAGAGGAACAACCCGAGTTCACATTAAACGGTATCACAGTACATTGACATGTTCATTATTATCACTATCGATATTTTACATATCCCAAAATAATAATAAATATTATGATATCGTCTAATATATAATGTAATACAGATTTTCAATGTATCAATGAGCAGCTAACTGTATCCACAAATGCGCATCAAAACTTAAGGGGATTGGCGTAATTTGTTTAGTTATTGGTAAAGGTATAACACTTTAAGTGTACTGACTAGTCGCTGGAAGTACGTTTTATAAAAAATACAAAAAAAATATTTTTATTATAACGAAAAATTACAGCACCCTTTCGTTGTAAACTTTTTTGACACAAGAATCGACAGTTTTAAAGTTAGTTTGAAATTTCATTTAATAATAATGTAAAGTACAAATTTTATTATTTTACATGCTGGAAGTAAAAAAAAAACACACATACAAAAAATGCGAATGCTGGTGAAATAAAAACAAAGGTATACCAACCTTCTTATTAAACAGCTATGCAGTGTGGGAGTTAGATACATATTTCAACCCATTATAGTTAGGAATTATTATTATTTTAATAATACACTAGCAGAATCTCTCTATGCTGCAACGAACTAGACCATGGAAGCCCCCTACTGTAAAGACTGCGGGAGAGATTGGTTCCCGGTTTCTCGATAAAACGTATACATAGATGAGACAGTGAAAAAGCATAGAAAGTTTTATTGGTATACTTAAGGGGGATCCTTATACCAGCAGAGGCACCTAGAGGAAAAATACGAAGCTTGCAATTTGAGACATTTTTTTGATAATTTACAATGTCAACTGTATTAAGTAATAAATATGTATCAGAAAACATTAAAAAGATTTTTAAGTCAAAGATAAACTTACAATTGTAAAAAAAATGTGAACTTGTTATACATTTATGTCAACAGTTACGTTATCATTGCATTATATTTTATGGTCATATTTATTATTAAAATTTGGTTTATTAAGTTTACAATTTTTCGCCGTGTAGATTTTTGACTAATTCATCGTTTTAATATTTTTTATATTTATTTTAAAAAACATCGATTTTTATAAAAATATAAATGTGTATAACTTGAAATCCTTTTTATTTATATCAAATCGAGCTTCAATATTGGGACCATACCTAAAATAAAAAAGATTTCAAGTTATACACATTTATATTTTTATAAAAATCGATGTTTTTTAAGATAAATATAAAAGATATTAAAACGGCAAATTAGTCAAAAATCTACACTACGAAAAATTGAAAACTTAATAAACTAAATTTTAATAATAAATATGACCATAAAATAGAATGTAATAAAAAGATGTGACCCTGCAAAGAATTCACATTTTATTACATTTTTTTTACAATTGTAAGCTTATCTTTGAATTACAAAATAAAAAATCTTTTTAATGTTTTCAGATACATACATATTTATTAAATAATACGTTTGAAATTATAAATTATCAAAAAAATGTCTCAAATTGCAAGCTTCGTATTTTTCCGCTAGGTGCCTCTGCTGGTATAAGCATCGACCTTAAGGAAACTTAAGGAACACATTATTAATATATATGTGTTATTAATTATTATTAGTAACGTTAAAAGATACAGTGATTAGAATTATTAATTATTATTATAGGTTGGCTTTTTGTCTGCGTTGAGATGTTGTACTTACTACTTATACAATATCATTATTATTAACTCACTTGCGAACATTCAGATATTTAGTTAATTTGTGAAATGAAATAATATGACGTATAAATACCGTAATATCCCAAAAAATCGTCTAAAACTTCTTCGTAGTTTCCAAGAACGCGTGCAGAACGACGACATTTTAACTCATTTTAAATTCACGCCTTTACCATTCTCAATTATTCATATTATATTATCGTTCGTTGTAAATATTGTGTACAATGCATTTTTTGGTTAAATTGTTTGTAAATCGTATTAAGAACTTTTTAAAACAAAGTTTTCTGATATATTAATTATCTACACAATGTTACATACATTAAAGTTTACAAATATTTATATTCTACAAATCAGAAACATAAATATAATCCATATTTAATATGTGATATCTTGGTTAGGGATTGCAATATCGAATGAAAACGTCAATACCGGTTTTTCGGTATTTCTTATTGAATACCGGTATTTCTTAAAGATTAAAAAAAAAAACAGGAGTAGGTGCTTATTAATAAGTATAGCTATTAAAATCTTTTTTAAATATTATTTTATAGCAAAACCTACATACCTACATTTATTATGTTGACATTTAAAAATACGTATTGATCATAATTATAGTACTAGTGACTTTTTTACAAATAATTTGAATATATTGATAATTTTAAGTAAAAGCCCTCAAAAGTTCATCGAGTAAAAATAAGTCCGCTGCAGGAAAAGCTTCTTAAATTCAACGCTTGTACAGTCATCATTAATTATACCAAGAATTATTGAACATTTGTGTCACGGATATTTTCTATTTCGAAATGATATTATGATAATTTGTAAATTATATTTGATGAAATTTGTTATATTATCTTTTCAACTCTGTTGGATTCACTCAATATATTTGCATTTTAGCAGCACATAACTAATAATTCATTGTCAAAAACATAAACGAGTGTGCTTTTTTAATACCGAAAATTCCGGTATTTTGGATTTTTAAAACCGGTATTGATAAATACTGGAATACCGGTATTGCAATCCTTAAACCTGATTATCGTAACTACAATATTGTCATAAAGTATGTTATAAAATTGGTACTTTGAATATATACATATATGAAATCAATGTAAATGATATTAGAAGTTTATACTAATATAATTTTAGCCGATATTTGTATTATGTAGCATATAGAAAAGAAAATAATAAAATGTAACCACAACATTTTAAAACGCGTTAAACTGGAACTTTCATTTAGGTTCCTATAAATACATTTTTTTAAAACTTTAAATGACATATGAATTGAAAAACGGAGGAAAATATTTGTAGGTATATTTAAATAGATCTATTGTAACACTATACATCATCATCGTGATGTTATGAATTGATATGGATATTAATCTCATGATTATTCACAGCAGTACGTAACTTTTACGATTTTAATGTAAGAAATTTAGGTAACGTCATTGGTTATTGATATTATGTCATCCTTCACGTGTAAAAAAAAACAAACACAAAAAACAGAGATGTATCTATTCACAGGATATTATTTTTAAAACTGTATCATTTAAAAGCTGTAATTATTATTCAATATTTTTATCCATTTAAACATCAAGCTTATTATTGCTAGACAAAAAATAAACTGCACAAAAGTATGTTTAATTTGAAATACGGTTTGATCCGAGAATATTAAAGGTTAGCTGTCAAACACATTGCACGAGTTGGTTCGTCGCTCGGTGAACTGTGTCACTTACTCACACTTTTAATGGATTCCTTTTTTACTCTCCATTATAGATAGGTACCAATTGAGGTAAGTATTTGATTTCGTCTACAGATGTGATCAAGTGGGAATCAAAATGAATGTAGGTAGGTACGCTAATTTTAAACAATACAGTAGCAATTACATACGAATTAATACTTTCCATGTATCACGTCTTTAATTCGTATGGCAGACCAGGGCTCGAAATGGACCTGAACGCACCGGACCGCCGTTCCGGTTCGTAAAATCACCAAATTTATCGCTCCGTCTCGTGGACATATTAATTTGTCAGTGAGCTAAATTTGTCATTTAACGTAAATATCTAAAAGTTTGTCCACACTGGTAACCTCATTAAATTTCACGATAAATATCAAAGTTTGTTTGACCAAAAATTATTTTATACGAAATTTAATGAGGTTGCCAGCAACTTGTTGCCAATGTGGACACGGCATAACACACTTATTTTTATAAAATACACAAGCAATTAGATAACTTTGTTAACATTTTCATAAAATATTGAGGGCTCCGGTTCGTAAAATATTCTATTTTGAGCGCTGTGGCAGACTGCATTATAATTTCGCGGACATAAAGTGCATCTCAGAAATATAAAATATAGGTATTCGTAAGTATCTACTGAATGTTTTTGATATATTAACTATTAAATAATTTCTTATATAGAATGTAGAACCACTTCTTCTTTCTATAGTGTTATCCTTTATCAGCATTCGTCCACTTTGCTTCACTGTATGCTCTCCGTATGCGTATGGTACGTTGTTATGTTCTCTCAATTCTTTTATATGGTATGGAAATATGGACGCTAAACCAAAAGATGTCACGGAGTCTTGAAGCTTTCGAGATGTATCCTCAAAATTCCTTGGACTGACCGGGTGACAAATTAATGTTGAAGTTCTCAATCGAATGGGGAAGGACTGAGAAGTTCTACGTAGTATCAAAACCAGGAAACTACAGTACCTTAGCCACATTATGGTAGAACAAAAGTACAGTATTCCCTGACTTGGCATTCAATGAATGATCAATGGTAAGAGAAGCAGAGGACGGCGCCGCATTTCTTGGCTTAGGAACCTCTGTGATTAGTACGAGTACAGCTCCTCTGAACTCTTCCGGGTAGCAGACGATAAAGCTAAGATCGCCTTGATGGTGGCTGACCTCCGCTAGGGGATGGCACAATAATAAGAAGAATGCTCTTCGGAACAGTTCGGTAGAGTGGAGGTAGTTAAGTCACGAATTTGGATGTCTTCCTTTCCTTTGTTTTCCGTTGATATTTCATCGGATAATGTTATACATTGTCATATCATAATGTGGCCAATGTATTGTACTTTTCTGATTTTCCTGTCATTTTTAATTCGTTTGCGACCGTCAATATTTGTCTATACAGCCACATTCTTCGACTTTCCATGGTACTTCCACGCCATAAAAGAAGATTGAGTGGACAAAACAGCAAACCATACGCGGTCCGAAGTCTGGTTTAAGGACTTAATTGTTAAGGAGGTGTCTAATTTTGGGAAAGGCTATATTGAATCTTGTTTTTGTTTTGTTGAACTAACAACATGTTATAGCCAAGCTTATATAACGCATATATTATAATATCTTTTTCTCGTCATTAGCATAGAGATGGCTCTGGAATATTGGAAAATTCTAGGATTACATTCTATAAATCATCTACAAGCATAGTGGTGGATTTATAATGAATTTCTTTAACTGGTATTTATAATATAAGATTGATTGTTTGACATTGTATATATTGTATACGTAATATACATTGATATAAGGTTTCAAGGCTCCAAAATCGCAGACTGTAAGGAGCTGACTTTTTAAAAGAAGGATTTTTTTAGATCAACGCAAGTAGTTTAAGGGTCAGAATAACCACAAATTATCTTTCATTCACATGGCCACGGTAAAGATATTTTTGGTACCTAGCGATATATTTTTATATACACGCTTTCAATATGTATATGAGTCAGTATGAACCTAATAGATTGAACAAGTGGCTGACATCCATTTCTCGTAAAAACAAAATCTGTTAACCCATAGCTTACGGGCCGCACAAAATTGTGTTTTTGCTAATTACTTTTCAAATGCAAATTAACACGTTAATTACAAAATTAATTAAAAGGGCCCGTAAGCATAATACAAACCTCCATTCTATGGAGGGCCATATAATGATCTTATTAGGATCGGACATGATCGAAAAAAAAGTATTAATATACATTACATGGCATCAGTAGTTATATACTTTATTATTGAATACCGATATGTAAAAAAGACAATGTTTTGACAATTATTATTATAAAATATGTGAAATAAATACATTTATTAATGTAAGAAAATATTCAAGAAAAGCGTTGCTACTAACTGCATGTTTTCTTATTAAAAAACTCACATTATTAATAGTTACATATAAGAGATACTAATATGGTATATAAGGTATACTTGGCTTTAACATCTCTGAAGTACGTTATCCCAATACAATATAAATAATATCTACCTACTTAACTCTGTTCCAATTTGTAGCCAGGCGTTGATTGTATCAGGACCAAAAGATTGCATTATTAAATTCGTGTGTCTCGACGGTTATTACTATATTTAAAAATGAATTATTGATAAAGATCTTTTGATATTTGTAAATTTCGATATGTGATCAGTGTATATGAAAATAATAAATTATGATTGAAAGTTAATGCAAGGGCAAACTATAACACTCATCTACAGTGCAAAATAATAATACTTAGTATACGTATGGTGGCTGTCTCTGGTCGAGTCGAATAGGCTGAATAATTAGTAAAAAGTAGGCTTAGGATTCTTATGTATTAATTTTTTTTTTGAGTGGCCCCACAACCAAATATCAAAAATATCTATCTGTCTTAGACAATTTTGAAACATTTAAGCCCTATTTGTTAGCACCTATTTTTAAATATTTTTGGATAATTACATATTTTTACATATTCTAGGTTTAAGCACATATTAAACACAAAATTTAAATGTTCCTGGACCAATTAAATAGTGTTTTAAATAAAAATACTGGACTTCAATCGCTGCAGAATATTAAAGCTGTGTCAGATGTTTAAATTTTTATCTATTTCAGCAATAGTTTTATTTACATACGCAATAATAGCATCTGTATAAGTAGAAAGAAGTTTTTCCGTGTATAAAAATTGCTAAAATCAAATCGTCAAAGATTCACGTTCGAAAATTTGAAACATTATTTTATTATTTATTGTAATAAAGCGTTTTGTGTTTGTGAATAAATAATAAATTAAATTGTCGAAATATATGTAATAGGTACTTATTTAAATTTTTAGCACCTATTTTTGTTTTTTAGCACATATTTATGAAATTTTAATAACATATTTTTCAATTATATCTACATATTTTAAGTACCTATTATTCATTTTTAGGACCTAAAAATCCTAAGCCTAGTAATAAGAAATAGTATTAGTGCGAGTAGTAGTACAAAGCCCCTGTAAATAAACCCTTCAACTAAGACCCTATGTGTGAATTACTTTTAAATAATCATTTAAATTCAAATTTATTTATTTTACTTAATATAATGAACATGACAAATATAAATTCAAAGCGCTCACGACACGACATTTCCAAATAAAAATACAGGATAGTGAGTAAATATAAAGAAAAATTAAAGTACATGGAAGCACACACGGCACACAGATTACTAATGGCAGGTTAGTTCTGCACATAGGGAGAACAAACAACGGAAGCCCCCGATTTCTAAGATAATTATCAGAGACACACAGGCCAATACTACCAAGGATGGCAAAGTTTCCATTTATGCCATCATCGTCAATATGCTGCAACTTCCAAAAGCTTTTCCCAACTATCTTTTTATCTTCATATTTCAGGAAATAATGTAGTAAGCGATAAGTAATTAAACTTTCTGTTAATATCAGGAGTCTGTTTAATACTGCGTACCATTTTTTTTTTTAAAATCAACTTCAATCAGCAAAAATAGCTTTTGACAATATTTTTCTACATGTAGTAAAGTAGTCATGATCATTATTAAGTTATTACATTTTAATTAGAGTTAAGTACGTATTGTAAATTATTTTGATTAACTCTATTTTGACAATTATGTATTATGGTAAACCTATTTTTTGTAGGGGGGCAGTACATATAAGCTCAGGTAAAGGTAATAAAGGGTTATTTTATATCATATAAAAAGCTTACGTAATGTAGATATAGATTCTAAGATATTTTTTTAGAAATTATGTTTATGAACTATAGCTCCACCAGTATAAATTGTTTGCTGAGCGAGGGCACCACATGCCAAAATTTTACATATCATTCAATACTTTTTATACTGTAATGAGCTTAGTTCTAAATTCAAATACCGGACGATTTATGATGGTAGGTACATCTGTAGTATAAGCAAGTACAACGGCAAGCAAGTTGCGTAAATTAACTTACAAGTTAAATATGCGATTGTAAATTTTATTCTACATACTTATTTTTAAGTGTGTATATGTTACGCCGAATGTGCGAAATTGACTATTACATGAAATGGGCAAATTGAGCATGGTGTTTTTTGCAACTAATCAAACTAACCAAATGTCATTGATTATATAAAAATATACCAATCAATAACTACAACGACGTTAATATCCATTTACTATGCCCAAAAAAATCTAGAACTATAATATGATAACAGAAGAATTTTATTAAAATGTATTTTCGCGATTTGATTCGTGCTTGGGTATCAATCGTGCAATGGTCGATTGTTTGTATATGATAGTATGATTTGATAGTTTGTTGACACTTGTTAGCTAACCTCGAAATGGACATTCAGTTGAATTCAGAATTACAAAACCTAAACTAACCTAACCTCATAATAATAATATTATATTATGTCCAACTATAAATAATAAAACCATCCGTATTAAATTTACTTTTTCTACTGTCATGTTGACAGTTTAAGAATTCCATACCCTGGCGAATTCACGCACTCGGCAGATAATTTACCTAATTCATGAATAAGGCAACGGGCTTGACTATTACATGAATTAGGCAAAATTTTGCCCATTTCATGTAATAGTCAATTTTGCACATTCGGCGTAACATATATAAAATGATCGATTATTACTTTTCCAAGAACAAATGTTGATATTTATTTGTGTTAAGTAATTAAATATTATTTTAGTTTAATGTTTTTAGTGTTTTGAAGAGAAAACGTCCGATCAAAATAGTCAATAGAATGTAATTTTATTAAATTTTAAGACTAAATTAATGCTATAACTTTTCATATAAAGCAGTGACAAGTATAAATTCTGTTTTACTGATAAAATGGTAAGTATGTGGTGACATTAAAACCACTCCTAAATCATTTTTAATCTTTAACCTCTCATTGTTAAACAATTATTTTATATATGTACCTACAATGTAATATTGAAGTAAATAATATCTACTCATATATTGGACTATCAGAGTAATAATACTTATTGCTCTGAATTATTCTGAACAAAACCTATTCATTGTTAGAACTCTCCATACATTCTTAAGATGTTCTCTATTAATAATGGAAATAGTATATATATGTATTTACTGTCTACGAGATGGAATGAGCGATAGATATTATGACTTTCTTATATTCCTGGAAGTAGGCAGACTCACTCCATTCAGCTGGTTGGTTGGCCTGTCGCCAGGGCCGCATTGGCAAGCTAGTCATCCGGATCATAAATCTCGACTTTATGACCTAAAATTGAATCCAACACCCTATGTAAATATATCCAGGAATTTGCCGCAGTACATTATTACAAAATTGCTGGATACTATTATGGATGAGATACAAGCGTCTAAGGCCATTTAAATATTTTTATAATCTATACGCATGTTAATACTTGGCAATTTAAATAAGCTATAGTCAGTATTACCTTTAAGTTTTTAGATGGGTATTTTGATCATGACTAAGCCCGAAACAGTGGCCGCGCGGCATAAGCGTTGGAATACCACGCCGTGGGTCTCAGGTTCGAATCCTGAGTCCGGCAAGTACACATATTGTTTTTCAATTTGTGTGTGAGTCAGGGTATGGACCTAATAGGTTGAGAAAGTGGCTGACATCCATTTCTCGTAAAAAAAAAATCTGTTAATACAAACCTCAACTCTGTGGAGGCCCATATGATCCTATTAGGATCGGACATGGTCGGGAAAAAAAATATTATATTATTACTATCGAAACTACAACCCAATGTGGATTTTAGTCGCATTAAAAAAAAGTGTCTCTACTCTCTACCGGAAACTCCCCCGACTAGTTTAGCACTGGGGATACTATTTTTCTTTTTATTCAATTCAAAGAGCTCATTCAAGATATGATTTTCTACCAGTGACGTCCCGTGGGGGTAGGCAGATTGAGCGTCGCTTGGGGGCGGCAGTTACTCGAAGGGCGGCAAATCGAGGAAAATCATTTGGAATATAATATAGAAATAGCTATATAAGCTTAGTAATAACGAAAATATCTTTACATTAAAAAATTCAGCTCACTGGTTTTGTCGGGTTCGCGATATCTAGTTTACTTCCGTTGCTCTTCGACGTTCTTTGTGACCAGAAACGACACGTGCAGATTTGCGATCTGATATTTTGTTAGTAATGTATCCATACAACACATTTCTGAGATATTGGACTCATGATAGGATTATAAAATTAATGTAAGTATAAAAAATAAGGCGGCATTTTGGCGCTGCCTAGGGGCGGCATTTTATCTAGGGACGTCACTGTTTTCTACTATTTGCGTGTCTTTTAATCTGTCCTAAATAAATGTCCTGCCAGACGGAGTTGTCTCCATTTCTTATATATGTAAGAGAATAGATGAATCACTGTACAATGTAGACATGCAGTACGTGGTGGTAATTTCCTCGCATGTGTCACATTAATGGCATATGGCTCGGAAGTACCTTCATAGTATCTTCTTTTCAAAGATATCTAGTTATTGATTAAGAGTAGCACTCCGATCCATAGTTTAATATTGGCCTGGCGAGGGTTTGTAGAGGTTTGTATGTTTTCTTTAAGATGCGTCTTACTCTGAATAATTGTTTTCAAATATAATATTCTTCTACTAAACTTGTGGCTATTCTATTTTTGTATGATAACTCTAAAGCAGTGATGCACAACCATTCTTTTAGTCATTGAGGACAGTTTATCCATTTAATAATTGTTCCCCAACGGCACAGGGTAAAAGTATTGCAGATAAAGATATTATAGTATTTTTAGACAATAATATTATATTCGCCACCAACCAATAACGAAAGCAATATTACTCTACACATTGTCATATATTTTGCAGTAAGTATAGTAAACGCTAAAAGATGAAAACACTGAAATGAAAGCAAATATTAAGTTAATTTAATTTTAGATGAGACATATTATATTATATTGATTGAAGTAACAAAACGTTTGGATTTTAGAATTTAATAACCATGTCCTTGCTTTTTCGTACAAGGTGGTTGTTAGTAATTTTGAACAATTACAAACACCCAGGCTTTGAGAAAGACACATAAATATTGTGTCCTCACCAGGAATCGGACCCAGAACTCTCGGGCGGAAGGCCAGCGCCTTACCCACTGTACCACGAGAGCCGCCTTGGATTACATGTTATTATTAAAAATAGATAATATCTAATTTTATATTCGCATATTATGCGTAATTTGGTGCGAAAAAAATGTGGCGAGTTAGGTTAGGCGGTTTGAAGGGCTATTTCCCGAATACCTACCCTCTATACTTCCAGCCACGCAGAGTCAAGCAACGATACTAACTTTATCTTCTCTGTGCCATGATTCATGGAATTCTTTGTATTGCTATGCATCCAGATCTAGCATTCCTTAAGTCGTGATCGTTTCATTTAAAAGTTACAACTATTATTATATCGACTGTGGAAAGGAAAAGGGGCGTAAGCCTCAGTTTTTGCAAAGTGGGTTTTATTTGTTATTAGCAAAGTATTCAACTCAATACATGGTATGCCCAAAGGATTTAAGCTGCAAATGACGAATTATTTACTTATATTATAAGTACGTGTAGGATATAATATTCTTCTTAATTCCCTCGATTACAGGATTATTGATGGGGGATTTAGGCTTTTATTGCGTTAATTGGTATTAATACCTAGTTTTATTAAGATATTTATGATGTGCTAGGATTTTTTCTGCATTTATTTGGTAGGATGCATCAAATGCCATCTGCATCTGCTTTGAAATATATGTTAATAGTTTAAATGTTCTTGTCAAAGAGGGATGCACACAAAAAATAATTTGAACTACATCCTGATCGAAATATAAATAAAGATTTTCAAAGAGATAAGTAATTAAAAGTCAGCGAACACCATTTCTCATTACCATAAAAAACCGATTAACTGCATTTTTTTTGCTTGTATGAAGGATATACATTTATTAATTTGCATACAGTTTTTATGTTATACATTTTCAGTAAAGAAAAGTTAACATGCAGTAGAACAAGACTGTCTACTTTTTCATAGCATCAGTGTCGAATAAAAATAAATATATTCATAATGTAGTATAAATTCCACATCTTTATAGTATTTTGTCGAAATTGATTAAATAAATACGTCTTATAGAAAAGTCTCATCTATCCAATTACGTATTCAATATTTTTGTTTTATATTTAAACTAACTATTTTATAGCCCGTTTACATTGCATGGAATACTGCTGACAATTTGTATTATCGTGCAAGTTGCAAGATTGCATGCGTGGATCAAAAAAGTTCAGCGTCTTCTGAATTTTCACGTATTAGCTGGAACTTGTGCGAAATCTGTGCCTGCGCTGTACAATGATAGTGGCAAACCTGCCATATAAAATACGAATTATATCGCGCAGAGCTTTTGACGTTAACTAATTTTTCAAACCTATCAAATACCACCATAGAGTGATAACAACGCGCCTCGCTTACGCTTGAATAATGAAATTGGCGAGACAGTCAGCACTTTTACGTGTAAACAGTTATTATCGCGATAGTTTTACTTACCCACTATTGGTGCCAGTGAGTAAATGTGGCCGGCCCTCCCTCACCCTGCAGCGGTGCTACAAAAGCGACCTACGTGCTGCAGGTCTGACATGGCGGGAGGCGCAGGAGTTGGCGATGGACCGAGGGAAGTGGCGCCAACTTGTGCTTGCTCTATGCCCCAACACTGGGACGTGACAGGGTGGAAGAAGAAGATTGGTGCCAGTAAGTCCATGAATATGTACAGGCGCTATAAATCTTGATTTAACTTTTTATGAAATCGTTGTCGTACTTACCTACAGATTCAATGAGCAAACATTTCTCTAGGTCTTTTAAATATCTAATTTCTCAGTCTCTATATACCTACGAATCTAAAAAAAAAAAAAAAATGTATATTATTTATTCTACGATCGCTGAAAATATTTCATACGATTAATTAGTCAAATAAATTTGATCGTTATGATTATCTAATATTTAGATATGGCTTTTAAAAAAATGTATATGTGTGTGCGACGAACATACATAACTGAAGTGATACATTTTGTCTTGCTTTCCTCTCTCGAACACGCTGACGTCAGAAGTTTTCATATTAGAGGCGCATACCTATATTTTCTTTCGCAACACTTTTTCGATCTTTATGGACGTGAATCATAATTGAGCCGGCGAAACTCAATAATTAGCACAAAACATTATATTTTATCATAGTGAAAATGAAAAGTGACCCTGGTCTACACTCTCCCGTGCAGAGATTCATTATATTGTAATATAATAATATATTATTGTTCTCTCTGCGCAGGAATGTGTATTTGTTTTTTTTAATTATTGAAAACGCATTCATGGGACTTACTCAATGGCGCATACAAATTTTTATCTTAAAAATAATAAACAATCAATTCCGCTTCAATTAATTAATAGAAATTCTGCGGTGTGAAAATAACTTATAAAACTTGTAAACCTCAATTGAATCTTAATAGTACGCTCAACCGGATATAATATTGTATTGATTGAATAAAAAAAAATAGTGTGTGTACTTATGTACGCGCGTTAGAAGTTATACTTCTTTGGCGTAACAAAACAAAAACAAAACTTGTGATAACCTAGATTCTTTGACTACCTCTTAATTATCTTGTTAAATTTCACACTCAAGAAAAAAGACCGCTTATTGGAACGCCGTTGGTTTATTTCTATACACTTTAACTTATATTACTAAGTTTTTATTTTTAAAGTAACAACTGCCACTATGACGTTTAATAGTTTGTTTACGTAAGGAATTGCAAATGGCCGACAATAATAAATTCGCTTCCTAGGCAACGGAACAATTCTAAACTATAATATTATACTGTATAATCGTCACGATTGGAGTATCATACTGTGGCGTAATGGTAGTGCGTTCGGCTGATAACCGAAGAATCGGTGATTCGAATCCAATCGAGTGCGTTTATATTTTTCTGAAAAAATAAATTATGTGTTACATGTCACACTCCGAAAATACACTCTGATATGATTTTCCAAATGCGCTTAAAGAAGTATAACTTCAATAAAAAATAATCGATCCTGTGATACATTGATCAGAAAAGCGAAGAAGAACCCCTGGTTAACGGTCGGCAACGGTTTGCAATTAATTATTCTCTGTCATTTAAAATTTGATTCATGGCTACAATCAACAGCTGTTTTTATGACATTTTTAATAAAATCTTGTATGAATGTAACACCTGTTGAGTTAGTCATATGAATGCAACAAATACAAAAGCGCCAGTGTATATATGCATATATATTGTAAATAGAATATGTGTGTTTTCATTTATTTTATCAACCGTTTGTGATAATATTTTTTCGTCTGGCGAAATCTTTGATTGTCTTATCTCTATTAGCACCAATGACGAATTAAAAAAGACTGCTTGAGTCTCACAATAATTAATACAGCTGATGATTGTGGTTGAAATGTGGACTTTCCTACACTTTAACAAGAATTATTATGCAAATCTACGTTAATTTCCATAGCTACCTACCTATATAGTGATGGTGGTATTTCTAGTGAGCTTGGAATCCGCATGGGTATGGCAGATCTGCATTCAACCAACTTGGAGTCGCATAGAGGTCACGGCTGAATTATGTGACGACCAAATGTCGTTTGTTTAACGCGTGCGTGCTACCTGTGCTCCTGTATGGCTGTGAGACATGGCACCTTAAGCGTCAATTACATTGAGCCTCTTTACGAGCTGTTTGTTGGCGAATTTAAAAGCGGGCGATTCAGATACTGCGATTTGATGATTACACACAAAAATTTCCATTCGCTGAGAAGCCACAAGCCAGCGACTATTTTGACAGAACGTAATTCGTTTTTTTACTGGGAGGTTGCTACTGCGCTCTACTGCGCAGACGCAGTAGGTCCACATGCCGGCGTGTAGCGTGTAAAGTTGACCGGCTTTCAACTTTTCTCGGTAGAGTGTTTACAACCTGCTTATTAGCTTGTTCGATGATTACACTGGGCAACTTTACAGGCAGGTTGTAAATTCGCCAATAAACAGCTCGTAAAGAAGCTCAATGTAATTGACGCTTTACTAAGCTTTAAGAATCTCGGCTTTTGAGCTTTGAGAATCGATGTCTCCATCAAATCTTAGGGGTACATTGGTACGACCAAGTTACGAATATCCGAGTTCGTGAGCAGATATAGCAGCCTTCGGTGATTGAGGTTATCACGAAGAGACGCTTTAAGTGGCTGGGAAACGTATTCCGGATGCCGCCAAAGAGTGCGACACTTCGTACCCTTGTGGCACAGCCTCAAGGGTTCCGTCGCCGTGGCCGGCCTTCCCTCACCCTGCAGCGGTGCAACAGGAGCGACCTATGTGCTGCAAGTCTGACATGGCGGGAGGCGCAAGAGTTGGCGATGTACCGAGGGAAGTGTCGCGAACTTGTGCTTACCCTATGCCCCAATATTGGGTCGTGACTGGGTGGAAGAAGAAGAACCTACACAGTTAGTGTCATATTTTGTTATTGCTGTTCCGGTAGATGTTAATTATATAATTAATAGTAGATGAATAATTGTATAATATTATAGTGAAAAAAATAATTTCAGTTGCATTGCAATTATGATGATTTTTAAATACTTTCGGCACATGTTTTGACTTATTATTTTAGTTTTGAGATTTTATATGGGAGGGTGTATCCTATGCATTGACGTACAACTCTCATAAAATGTAAGACTAACTATAGGGAACAAGTTCAAGGTTTTCTAATAAGATTTCAATAATTTATTTAGGGTCACCAAAGTATAAGACATAAATTATAAATACGTAACTACATTAATGTACCTAAATATTTCTGATAGTATTATTTAAATATACTGTTTATTTTATTCAACGGATAATTAGCAAGATTTAAAATGAAAAACTCTTTATATTGAAAATAATTTGAAAATACCTCAGCTATATACCGTCTAGTAGAAAAAATCTTTGAAAAAAATACAACGTCCGATGGGATTTGAACCCATATTCACTGGATTCACGCCAATGTGCTTGACTAATTAAACCACAGGCGTCTTATTTAATTACGACGAAAATGAATGTTAATCAACTTAATGAATAACAAAGGTCAAGTTGGTTATAATTTTTATTCATTTTTAACGTCTTGTGAATGTGGACATGAATGAGGTGTCAAATGCCACCTGTGCAAATGCAAATCTTACATTCTGACGGTGATGCTTTACGGTAGCTGATCATACCATCTTACGAAGGGTCAGAGCAATGATGAGATTCTAAAACAGATTACGAGTGTGACTAGTCAAAACGGTGAGATAAGCGAGCCAACCTTGTAGCCTCTAGTTACATCTAACATGAAGACGCTACATTGAAGCTGATTCAACCACGTCCTGCAGATGCCTCAATAGAGTCTTAAGCGCGACCCAAACTGAGGTGCATATCACGGTGCTTGTCGCCTACTGTCACGGGCTGCCGCAACGGGAAAAAATGTGTAATGTCGCTGTTCTTGGTGTTTAAAATGTTATCAGACTGATGCTCCCATCCCCTAGCACATTTTGAGCCTTTAAACAAACATTGTCAGTTGGAAAAATCTGCCGTAATCACTAAAACAACAATGAGGGCACTTCACGTTGAGCTGCACTGCATCGGCACCTGCATGAAGTTTTGAACGTTTTTATCATATTCAACATGGCTGCACTTTTCGAATGTCACGTCAAAATCAGGTTTTTTTTTGTTTTTAGCGGTTGGCACTATGTATTTTCAATGAGAATGTTGTCTATTATCTATGGTCTGCAGGCTGGGTTATATTATCTATGAATATCATGCCGCATGTATTTTAACGTACGCACACGTAGAAACTGTTAAAATAAGTTGAAATTAGCATGCATAATTAATAATAATTCAAATTGCTAATACATTATAGTAGGCACTCTTCATCAGTGTCATTATTCAGAGAATTTACGAGATGATGCACGGCAAACCAAAAATGCTGAATAGACTGAGCTACCAAAGTTAGGGTACCGAAATGGAAAGTGGTCTCTTTGTATATTGGGTCAGATGGAGAGAGTTGTTTGAAGAAACCGGAATCCACTCTGGATTTTCACGCTCCCGATGGTTATGATGACATATCATCATGTGAACGACTTGAACTACTAATAATTAATAATGCGTTATAATTTACGTTCAAATAATTAAATTGAAAATTAGAAATATATTGTGGTAATTGGAATAAATATACGGATTCGTTCTGAAATATTTTTTCACAGATATGGTTACAATATGATTATTTCAATGAATAATATTGAGACTTTAAGAGTATAATAGCAAAAATAAGGAGAATTTGTCGCCCTTTCAAAGTTGCGACAGCGAGTGACAGGATGTCTTTATTGTATGGCTGATGGGTTGGTTGTCTATATAGACAATGCAATTATTACGGGCAGTGAGCAGAGGCGAAGTCTTATTTAACGGCTATTTAGCAAAGATTCGGTAGCAACCATTATATTTTATTAATTAAAATATTGAACATACAAAATTTGAAAACATCTTCTCATGCACATACCCACCAGAAAAACAATCCATTTTAGAAAAAAATATGACACCTGACGGGACTTGAACCGCTGGATTCGCTCTAGTGTGCTTTCAAATTATGTATGTATGTTCAATATATAGAATGTAACATTCTTAAATCTTGAGAATTATTCGTTGAATAAAATACTTGGTTTATTTATGTATTTTAATATGTTTAGTTGTTTACGCTATAAATTTGTCAACCTTTTTACATATGCGAACCACTAAAAATAGGAGAAGCATTTTTCGGACCGCTAACAATAGAAAAAAAATCGGTGTGTGTACTTATGTACGCGCGTTAGAAGTTATACATCTTTGGCGTAACAAAAAAAAAACAAAACTTGTGATAAACTAGATTTTTTGAATACCTCTTAATTATCTTGTTAAATTACACACTCAATAAAAATGACCACTTATTGGAACGCCATTGGTTTATTTCTATACACTTTAACTTATATTACAAAATTATATAATGGTGTCTCGTTGTTTTTATTTTTAATGTACCAACTCTCACTCTGACGTTTAATAGTTTGTTTATATAAGGAATTGCAAAGGGCCGATAATAATTAATTCGCTGCCTAGGCAATGGAACAATTCTAAACTATAATAGTATACTGTATAATCGTCACGATTGCAGTATCATACTGTGGCGTAATGGTAGTGCGTTCGGCTGACAACCGAATAATCGGCGGTTCGAATCCAATCGAGTGCGTTTTTTTTCGTGTGAAAAAATAAATTATGTATTACATGTCTCACACCAAAAATACACTCTGATCTGATTTCCCAAACGCGCCAAAAGAAGTATAACTTCAAAAATATTATTTATAAAGTAACGTACAATGATGTTTGATCGCGGTTGATTTCATCACGTAAAACTAATATCTATTTTAAGAACAAAAAACACAATGCACAAACATTTGCAGGTACAGGAGTTTTAAAGATTTTATTTGAATTTTCAGCATATACATTTGGACGCCAAAAACTTCTCTTGGCTGTGTTAACTTTTAGAGTGAGATAGACAGTTTTGACAGTTAAGACGGCTAACTTATTGTAACAAGTATAGTATAAATAATGAAAATCAAAATTTATTGGTCAGTGTATTTAAATTACGCATATCCAAACTGAATCGAAGAACGATTATTGCAAGTATAATAATTGTATTGATGAGTTAAGAAATTATGAAAGTAAGCGGTGCAGAATACACCTCCTCCTCCCGCCGTGTCTGTACAGGACTGTCTCGGCATATTGCAACAAATTAGGCATATTTATATTGGAACTATTTAGTTATGAATGCGTAGACGTGTCTTTTTCTCGTGCGCAGGTATTGGGCAAGGCCAATCTGATTACATCAAGATTATTGAATTACTTTTTCACCCTCAGCGCCACTCCGACTACGTCTTATTCTTGCGAAAACTATCGAACCTTACTGTAGTTTATAGCTTAGCTTGTCGTATAATCAAAAAACGAAACCGTACATTTTGAAAAAGAGAGAATTGTATGACAGTCATAAAAAGTAGGTAATTATATTATTTAAAGTACATATGTGAAAAATATACATGTTGGTTTCACTTGTGTTAAGTTACCATTAACATATTTAAATAATACGGATTAAATAAGTTATAATATACGTGTTTTAAAATTAAACGGCCTAAAACCGAAAAAACCCCCTTTTCGAAATATAAAAATCATAAAACTTTTCATAGTATGTCTACTTGCCGACAAAAGAAAATCAGTACATTTTCAACCTAAAGTATGATACCCAGACGAAAGTGCTAAATACTGAATAAATAGTAACCGAAAACTATGTTTTTATAGATAATAAATTTAACGACCCCACGATGGCCGAACGGTTATATGTCAGGTTTATACTGGCGTGGATCCCGGGATCGAATGCCGGGTCTATATATATCACATGTCGATTTTTAATGTGTGCTTGTACTGAGTATCGACTTCACAGGTTGAGCAAGTGGCCAACGTTAATTTCTCGTAAAAAATCTGTTAATACAAGCACCACTCTCTGTATGTCTATACAATCTTCTTAAGATGAAATGAAGCATTAATTTAATCGTAACTATTATAGAATTAAGATGTCCTTTCCACTATTTCCTTTTGTTACTTCTATGTGCAAAAAAAAATGTATTAGAGACCGACAAGTTTAACGTGAGGCGCCGCCGCGCAGCCTAACATTAAACTTGTCGGACTATATAAACATAAGCGTAAAGTTCGAAAATTTTGACAAAAAATACGACGAAGTTAGCGCGACACCGAGCGAGAGAAAATCATACAATAGACTTTATGTAGGTATAATAGGAAATAAGAACGGTCCCATTAATTAAATTTACCCTATGTATCTCGTGCGCAGTAGAAGAATCCCACTAAAATATTCGTTTGATAAACGTTTCGTTGACCAATGATTCTGAAATATGTACTTATTAATTATTTGTTATCGATGTACGATTTCATTTTTGTAAATTTTACGAAACTCTAAATTTGCGTTTCATCACGGGTAGCCCCTTCCTACGCTACTGCTCTTCGCCACCCGTATTATTCAAGAATGACAGAATATTTTTTTGATAATATCTTGTCCTTTAGATATCAGCGTCGGATACGGAAAATTTGTCAAAGACATAAATGAATGTCGGACTATAATATTAAGTGATTGTGTATGTAGGTTATGTAACCAAAAAGCGTCCATAAAGTAAGTAGGTATTCGAACGGCTCTACGAACAGAGCTCCGCTAATTTGGCGTGCCAAGTCATAAGATGGGTTGCATAATGTAGGCATAAAATTTATATAATGTTATTGATAATCAATATTTCCAGCTACAGCCATTCCATAAATAATGCTTATCGAACATAGCACGATAGATAATACGACATCTATAAATTATCGTTTTTTTCTTTTTTAATATTGCAACATTATTACAATATTATTCTAGATAATTTTTATATGAACATAAAACCTACATAATAAATTACAAAAGCATACACAATTCGGCAGCACCTCAGAGACATATATATTTGATAAAATCTTGTAAAACAAGACAAGTCGATTGCAAACTCCAATGGAAAGTTTACAGAATATATTTAACTATATAATACTATTTGGGTGTTGATATTTATTTAAAAAGTATAATGTTGATAATAGAATAATTATTTTAAAATGTGATATAATCACGGATGCCAACTACGCTTTAAAATGACGACATTGACAATTAATAGTCTTCGAAGGTATTAATATGTTTTATATGATAATGTAATGTTTATGATTTATATGTTGAGAAAAGAAAGGGTATCATAATGACAAATCATTAAACAATGTACCATGGCTTAATATTTTGAAAACCTTCTTTTACAGTTCTCAACAAATTAGTTAAAATTATAAGAGTTGATGGCAGGGAATTTTAAATAGAACGTATTGCAATTTTACTATGAAAATTTCAAATTTCCTAATATAAGCCGTCATAACTCAGATTCAAATATCTGAATATTTTATTCTGTATATATTTTAAAGAAAAATAAGTAAGTACCTAATACAGTTAAAAATAGATCATATTTTTCCACGAAAATGAGTAATAATTTTTACATTTAGACTTTTCCTGTATTTACAAAGAATATTTGAAACTTCAAATGGCTCTCCTGCAAAATGACGATATATACCCACGATGGCCGCTTGGATTAAGCATTGGGCTATGACGTCATGGGTCCTAGGCTCGAATCCTAGGTCTGGCA
The DNA here is from genome assembly GCF_057557595.1 of Rhyacophila brunnea. NCBI lineage: Eukaryota > Metazoa > Arthropoda > Insecta > Trichoptera > Rhyacophilidae > Rhyacophila > Rhyacophila brunnea. The sequence goes on from NW_028232859.1 coordinate 7,908,473, forward strand.
AAGTACACATATTGTTATTACATCAATTTTAAAATGTATGAGTCAGAGTATGGACCTAATAGGTTGAGCAAGTGGCTGACATCCATTTCTCGTAAAATCAAAATATGTTAAAACAAACATCCACTCTATGAAGACCCATATGATCTTATTAGGATCGGACATGCATGAATAATAATATTTATATTCTACATATTATAGAGTATATTATTTATAGAGCTGATTGAACAGCAAACAATCATAAGATACTGTAAGTCCCAAAGACTACGATGGGCGGAACATGTGGAGAGAATGCCTGAAGTTAGAGCGCCAAGGATCATGACGAAGTGGCTACCCCAACGGAAGAGACCCAGCGTCCGTCCAAAAAGGAGATGGGCTCACGCCGTAGAAGTGGACTGGCTTCATATAGGAAGACCCGGTAACTGGAGAAGTGTGGCGAGAGACCGGAGTGAGTGGAGAGCGGTTGTGGAGGAGGCCAAATCCCACCCCGGGATGTAGCGCCGTGGAAGATTTATATTCTACATTGTTGACAGATTGCTCAGACCTTTTTTTTCTTACACGTTACGTAGGACCTTAGTTAATAATTATTCTTTGTTGTCTGTTGTAAATTATTGTTGTCATCGATCAACTCTCTGTGAGCCGGTCGGCAAGCCATGCTTGGCCTGTGTTACATTTAGCACGCTTGAATGATTTTCTACCGTTAATCAATGATTTATTTAGATCTGTAATATAAATATCTTCACATGTAGTAAAATGGGATTAATAGAGACGTTTTTAGATACCATATTTAATTTAAATATTATGCTGAACGACTGTAACTTTATTTTCCCTAATGAGAAATTAATACGGCTTACTCCAACACATCATATCGGCAGCAGAGGCGTCGGTAGAAATAAAATCTCTTAGCTACGCAACTTCCTTAAGTTTTTCAATCTACAAGTACGATATGCAGTGTTGTCAACAACCTCCTAAGCTCTAATCTCTAGTCTAATCCTCGAAGGGGGGTTAATTTAGTGGATATTAGTAGGTAGATCAAAAGATGTATATTTTAGATGATAAAATAAGGGAAGTGTCCTGTATCCCATGAGCGTTGAAATCTGGAGTATATGTTGTTTGTTCTTCCAAGCTGCAAAACTAACATGTCATTAGTAATGCCAATTAAGAGGACAATAATTATGTTCAACCAAATTGCTTCGAATATTGATAATATATTCCACTTACGTGAGTTGAGTTTAGTTGGACGTTGTTTTATAAGTTTTTAAAAAGATGGCCTATATACTTAGTCCACTCTGTGTGCTTCCATGTAGTTGTATTTTTATTATTTACTGATATTACTTTGTGTTTTTATTATTTGAATATTGTTAATATGTACCTATTTACTTATTTTTATGTCATATCGTGAACGATTTGAATTTTTAATCTGTCATGCTTATTATAATATGTAAAATAAACACTTAAATAACTTGAATTTGAAAACAATGAATCTTTATACCTATCGTTTATTCTCACACGTAATTTAGTAAAATCATCATGCGAATAGCCTTGCCTGTAACAAGAAAGTCATAAGATTAATTAACTATTTTCTTATCTTTTTGTTATATCAAAACAGCTGAAATTAGTACTGAAATAATATAAAAAGAACTTTTCATATACAACGTTTTTAAATTCTGTTGAACTATATAAACTTGACTTGACTAGCTGAAACGATCAAAAAAATTTGTACTTGACATGTCATATTGATTTCCATAGTAACGCACGTATATATTAATAATTTAGTTGCTAGGACCCCAGACCCCTAGCAACCAATAATGGTGTCGAAATAACTTTTCATACAACACAGAATTAACTGAAAATGAATTCAATTCTACTTAAAGATGGCTAAAAGTATTAAAAAAATGCTTTGGCATCGTGTTCTGATATATTCTAAAAGTTTAAAATGTCTAGCTAGTCGGAAAGTTAGTTAAAAATCGATTGCAAGATTTGTACCGGACAAAAAACCACCGGAAAAATAAGAATACGAGCTAAGAAAAACGTTGTAATAAAATACATTGCTCGGTGGCATATTAGCGTTATACTGCATAGAATAATGAGAGAACATATTTAGCAATTATAATTATGTTTTTTGCCTTGGCCAAGAGATTACAGAACCATTGTTTCCCCCAATTTAATTAAATTATGTAAGAAGCTGCACTTTCATTAAAAAAAGTTAATTATCACATTGTACATAATAACGGATGTTTACGTTTTATTACATTATATACCAGTGGGCAGGATTCGAAATGGCCGGAGCGCACCGAAGCGCCGTTCCGGTTCATAAAATCACCAAAATTATCGCTCCGTCTCGTGGAAATATTTATTTGACTGTCTGAACTAGATATGTCATATATTATAATAAAAATCCAACACACTTATTTTTATAAAATACACATACAGTTAGACAACCATCCAAATATTCCATTTCGAGCGCTGCCAGTGGGTATGTTTTAACGTTATTATGGCAATCAGTAGGTATACTTAATAATAATAAAAATAAATGTGTTGAATCTTCGTGCAATTACTGTAGCTTTTTGATATTCATATAAAAATCGCTGAAACAAGTTTCAGTTTGACGTAAGTGTCATTTTTGTATGAAGAAAATAAATTTAAAAGATCTCTATCATTAACATAGATTTTATGAAAATGAAAGATCCCAAAGGTAAATTTTGTTTCATTTTTAGTTTAAGTTTTTAGTTTTTCAAGTTTAGACGTCATTCCCATAGAAGAAGGTTTTCTTAAATATTTTTGAATATTACATAATATATTATTGAGCATTACAAATACTAATTTAATTTGTTATATTTTTATATTACTTATTATTATGCATGCGAAACGTAGAGTTGCCACTTCATATCTTTGCACTCCGGCAAGAGGATGAATATAATGTAATATATTCTAAAAATATGTTTTTTACATAATAAATTATCTATTTATTTATTTATTACTACATATTCATATAAATGCATATGATTTGATCTAATTTTATGCGAGGTAATCATGCAAAGAGGCATATCAGTGTAGTAAAAAGTGCAAAGTTATAAAGGGTATACTTTAAGCTGTATTGATTATGTATATTGTAATTACCATTCTATTTTAATTATGATAAAGTGACAAATAAAATGATCTTATTTAATACATTGGACGCTAAAGACGCGCCCAGCGCGTAATGATTAAGTTGGCCATTCGATATAATTAGCGTGCTATTTAAATGTGATAATTAAAAAGTAATTATTTAGTCAGCAGTCAATGTGTATAACTATGGTAGATATATTGTAGATAAACTGAATACGTGTATTAATTAAGGCTCTAAGTACCAAAAAGTAGTATTGCCTGTTGTTGCAAAATACCGAGTCATTGCAGTAAAATTTCATGAAGCAGACCTTTTGAAAAATGTGATTTTACAGTGTGAAACAATAACGGCAGCTTCTATAATTTTAGGTATTAAGAACTCGCAAGTGTCAACACACCATCGTCTGCCATTTTATATTAAATGCCGTTGACCACTGCAGTGCTACTTACACCATTATAAATAAAACACGCCAACGGACTTACAATGTCGACAGGTTTAAATATTTTGCTGTATTTTTTTGACTTGCTTGAGGCACTCAGACCATAGTTGAAGTTATTGGCGTTGGTATGTAGAACATTTTTCTATAAAAATATCAGTTTTTTTATTTTTTTGGTACTTAGCGCCTTAATTAATACACGTATTCATTACTGACTTATGGTGCCAAAAGAAATCCTTGTAATTTTAACCGAGGTCGAACATTTTAGATATGTACTAGGGTAACTAATGTGTATAGATGGGGGAATTACATATACACGTCTTGTTGAAGAGTGAGAGAATTTAAGCTGGTATGGCATTGTGACTTCTGAATAAGTTAATCAAAAGTGTTAATTAATATTTTTATGTACTAATAGGTGGGTGCAAACCATGAATCTCAAATACAAACTAAGTTCATTGAAAAATAAATTAATAAAGAAACTGTGTAAACTGGATTGGCTGAAACAATATCATGCGTCAATATCTCAAAGTAGGCAATATGGAGAGCCACATAAGAGTCTAAGCACAGATAATCGCTGGACAACTCGCATTATCCAGTGGTATTCAAGAGATAATACAATACTTCAGAAAGAAAATGCTTTCATCTAGCAGTGGATGAATATATTGTAGATTAGCGCGTTTATTATTGACATGTATTTATTATAAATGAAATACCTAGGTAATTGGTAGTACCTAAGTCATATTTTACAGAAAAAGATTTACCTACTATTGTACAATGACAAGTAGCAAACATCACCATGAATATTCAATACGATTAATAATATTCATAATTAATGAAAAACATAATTTGGTTAAACATAAATCTTTTAGTATTAAATAATTGTTTGTACATAAAATACTTTATCCAGACACCATTAGGAGTAGTATCATTAATAATTGTAAAGAATAAACTATTTTTTTTATTCAACGAATAAGACACAAGATTTGAGAATGTAACATTCTTTATATTTAATATACATAAATTTAAAACATCTCATGCATATACATCCTACTAGAAAAAATCATTTTGTAGAAAAAAATGACACCCGACGGGACTTGAACCTGTATCTGCTGGATTCGCCCGTACGCTTTTACAATCTACGGGCTTAAGGAGTAGGTATAGTTTCAAAGCATTTACTAAAGATTATACTGTCAATTCCTGTGAAATTAACCTCGAATATAACATTTAACTCAGAGATAGAAATGGAATCGGGGCTAAACAGAGGAAAGAACCATACGAACTCCTTAATTATTTTGGAACCGGAACCGAGACCGGAACCCTTAATTTGGAAATATGTGTTTTATCTGAAAAATGTTACTGGAAGTGGTATTTTCATCTCAATTTTATTATTTCTTCTCCAAACGAACAATGTAATTCTAAATAAAACATCGCGCTCATCACTGACGTCTAGAGAAGAACATGATCGCGGAAAAAAACATATAATTTCTAAGAAACCTACTCCCATCAGTTGACGTATTCGAATTATTTATTTTATTTGCCGCCCCCTTAGAATGTGTCACCAATGAGTAGTACATAGGGTGCCTACCCCTTCAGTACGTCATTGATCACTGTGTATTAATGCTCTCTTTAGGGTTGGTGTGAAAGATTTCTGTGCGAAAAATGTATATTGTTTTAGTTTCGATTGAGCAACTAAATCCTAATTGAATAAAAATGTAATGGGTAATCAACATTTGATTTATTTTCTTTGACAGAAAGTGAAAAAATGTAACCGGCAGAAGTCTTTCAACATTCTCGCAATCCTATTGTGAATATTTCAACAACCGGATCGGATAAATTGAGACGAGCTGGGTGAATGACACCATCGAATATCAGTACCTATTTGTTTTTATACATACGTAATAAAACTACCTACTTACAGAGCAACAAACTTATCTGAAGAATGGGATTCAAATTAAATTCAAATTAAATTTATTTATTTTACATATAATGAACATAAAAAATAACAAAATCAAAGCGTTCACGACATGACATAAAATAAGTGTTAACAATTTTTAAAATAAAAATACAGAGAATTGTGGCTTAATAATACAATAAGAAATAAAATAAGAAATAAAATAAAGCAACAAAAATAAAAGTAGATGCAAGCACACAGAGTGAACTATCGATAGACCCTATCTTAAAAACTTATAAAACAACGTCCACCTAAATTCTCCCTCACGTAAGTGGAATATATAAGTATCCAAAACGATTTCATTAAACATGGTTATTGCCCTCCCAATTGGCATCACCAATGGCAGGTTAGCTCTGCACCTTGGGAGAACAAACAACGGATTTCCTCGATTCCTAAGGTAATTATCAGAGACACAAGCCAACACCACCAAGAATGGCAGAGTTCAAATTTACGCCACGTATAAGTCGGAAAAAATATGTAGCTAAATAAAGATCCCTCCTAAATTTTAAGCTACAGTATGTAAGCATACCTAAGAGAAAGTCAGTCGGATAGAGCCACGGATAATATCCATACAGCCGAAAGTAAAGGAGTCTCAAAAAATTCTTATGGACTCTCTTCACCATAAGGTTGTACTTCAACTGATGCAGGGTCCAAACGATATACACACTCTCAAGTCTGCTTCTAAGCCACTATCGAAAACTACCCAATCAAGACTCGTAACTGGACAAAATCTTACATTCGAATGACATTTTCAAAATTGTTCATAGTTCCATTTTTGGCCATTCTACAGATAAGTTTGTAGGTCTGTAAGAACAGTTTTCACGTGGCAATGTTACCACATTACCATGTGAAAACTTCAAAACATCGAGAGTGTCAACAGTTTCAAAAACCTGGGGGTATACATCACGGGAAATTGATTTTTTGCAAAGAGAGCTCGCTAACCGAATTGGAATGAATGACTGGAGTGATATTTAACTCGATTCGGAGTTACTCATGACTGTACTCGGTTAAAACCAAATGCCGCCTATTCGACGCTTGCATTCTGACGGTGTTGTTTTACGGTAGCGAATCATGGCACAGAGCAACCGTATACTAAGCTTCGAGAACAGATGTTTGCGACGGATACTGGGTGTGCAGTGATATGGCTTTAGGAGTAACAAGGAGATAAGAGAGCAAACCAAGCAGCCTTTCATGACGATTAATTGGCTTAACCCAACCAGATCTCGGCATCTTAGAAGGCCGGCATCTTAGAAGGGTGCTGGTAGGTTACATTTAAATTGTACGTATTACATTTTACCGCAGCACAGTTCGCCGTGAGCTTTCTTGTCGGAAACAGATGATCTTATAAAATACGGTCACAATATAGGTCAATTACGCATTGTTCGTGGAGCATTGCAGACAATAATGTTCCAATTATATTAGATTCAATATGAACATTAATTTGATATTGATCGGTTTCAAATATCTGATAATAACGCTATCAACATTGTTATCAAATATGTATTACTTATATATATATATATTATTAATATATATTATATTTTATATGTTCGATTTCCTAACCTAACTTTTCTATGGTATGGAAGTATGGACGCTAAACCAAGAGATGTCACGGAGACTTGAAGCTTTCGAGATGTAGCTGTATAGACGCATCCTCAAAATTTCTTGGACTGACGGGTGACAAATGTTGAAGTTCTCATTCAAATGGGGAAGGACCGAGAAGTTCTACGTAGTATCAAAACCAGGAAACTACAGTAACTACCTCAGCCACATTATAAGAGGACAAAAATACGGCATTCCCCTACTTGTCATTCAAAGAAAGATCAATGGGAAGCGTAGCAGAGGACGGTGCCGCATTTCGTGGCTTAAGAACCTCCGTGATTGGTACAAGTGCAGCTCCACTGAACTGTTCCGGGTAGCAGACGACAAAGATAAGATCGCCTTGATGGTGGCCGACCTCTGCTAGGGGATGGCACAATAAGAAGAAGGACCTAACAAATCATCCAGTATATCGGCTATTTTCAAAAATTGTTTGCCGCTGGCTTCCTGTAAACCGATAAGAACCGTGCTTTATTTAGACATGTATTTTGTCTCAGTACTATACGACCTAAAGAGGTATGAAGGTTTTTAATAAATGACCGTATATTCCGATGGGCCGATACAATATTTCACGGTGAAGTGTGATACGATGTTAGAATGACGCGAGTCAACTGACGAGCGACATGGATTCTTGGAGGCGCCGTGTGGAATCCATTTACCACAGATAAGGGGCGGATATGGACGAAGAAGACATGATAAGAATATGGTAAAATACTTATTAAATATGTGTACGTGAAAAATTATTCAAAGACGTAACTGATTTAAATAATATTAAAAATTATATGTTTTTTATCCCTAAAATTTGATTAGGTCACGCCATGAATCCATGAGCATACATGATGCGACTATTTTGATAAAATTCATCGTATACCTATAATATGACTGTTCACAGTTCACCCATCATACTGTGTAGACAGATACTCACTGTACCCCTTAAAATACTTAAAACTTCAAAATATTAATAAGCATAAATAAATAAAAATATTTTCCTCAGAATAGTAATAATAATCTGAGGACAAAATTTGATTTTAAAAAAAATTTAAAATTATTGTAATACAAAATTTACAATCGCACATTTATTTTTAAAATCGATTTACTTAACTTGATTACCGGTGCACATGGACTTCTTCAATCATCAGTTCCTCAATATACAACACACGACAGGAAACGATGAGTTTTAGTATAAATAATCGAAACACAATATTATAAATCTTGAAAAAAAGTGGTGGCAATATTATTATGTATTATTTGAATAACGCTATTGTTTTATTTTACAACGTTTTTATTAGGTCGTATTCTTATTTGTCCGGTGGTTGTTTGCCCGGTGGTTGTTTGTCCGGTATAAATCTTGCAATCGATTTTTAACTAACTTCCCGACTAGCTAGACATTTGAAACTTTTAGAATATATCAGAACACGATGCCAATGCATTATGTTAACACGTTTAGCCATTTTTAAGTAGAATTAAATTCATTTTCAATTAATTCTGTTTTGTATGAAAAGTTATTTCGGAAGAAATTCGTAATCCAATCCACTATTATTAGTTGCTAGGGTCCTAACAACTAAATTATTAATATATACGTGCGTTACTATGGAATTCAATATGACTGTCAAAATGACATTTCAGTATTATTTCTATCAAATACAATTTTTTTTATCGTTTAAGCTAGTCAAGTCAAATTTATATGATTCAACAGAAAATTTAAAAACGTTGTATATAAAAAGTTCTTTTTATCTTGTAATTATTTCTTTATAATTACGTTGACACTATATATCTATTGGCATTATTATGAATGTGATATTAAAATAAAAATAAAATGGAACATGATTAACGAGGAACTGTGCTCATCAGTTAAGATTAATGTTCCAACAATAACTATAGTGTATTAAAAAAATATTATTTATAAGGTAGATAAATGGGTGCCTAAATAAATGTATGTATTTTTCATTGAAGCAATATTCCATCTTCACTTGTTTACGAGAACAAATTCAAAGACTTACACCACGCTTCCTTTATTGCTGTATAAAAGAATATTAAAAAATGTTCGCGGGATGCCGGAGTAATTTTTCGAAGGCTTTTTTAGGCGTCCAGACGTCGGCGCCGGCGTCGGAGTGGAGACGACGCCCGAGAAACTGGCGCCACGGATCCCTTTCCATCTAGCATAGTCAGCCTTTTCAGACGAGAGCAAAGCAAAGTTGCTTGAGGCAGTACGCATTGCATATATCACTACAATTGTCGGATTCGGTTTTATCTGAGTTTTTATTTTATTAGATCTCCGAATCTTTTATAAGTAAGGCCATGGAAATTGATGTCATATCATTGGCGTCACATTTGACAGCCAATACTTTATATAATATATTAATACTTATTCAAAACTATTTATGGGTATTTATTTTCCACTGTATTATAGAGAGGAAGTAAACGAGACAGAACATGACGTCTCTTTATGTAAATAAAATAGATAATTAAGCATATCTACGTTGGCTGCATGGCTTAAGCGTCGGCCTATAGGGTCGTGGGTCCAATGTTTGAATCCTGGGTCTGGTAAGTACACATATTATTTTTTAATTTGTGTATGAGTCAGAGTATAGACCTAATATATTGAGCAAGTGGCTGTTATCCGTTTATTGTTAAAAACAAACATCTGTTAATGCAAACCTCCACTCTGTGGAGGCCCATATGATCCTATTAGGATCGGACATGGTTGGAATGAATGAAGCATAAATAAATCGTTTATCTTTGAAGGCTTGATAATGGTGTAACAGCCGAAATAGCTATGGAATATTAAATAAAATACATAAAATTAAATATAATTTGTGTTATCAATTGATTTGATTTCTTTCAATATCTAACAATATTCATATTATTAACATTTTCAAGATTTAAAAAAATCAATTTTGTTGGATAACAGTGGTCCTGATAAATTATCCTGCCTTTCGTATGGTTTCATATGGTGGATCCGGGTCCAGGATGCAATATATTATATACTTATGTATTATATATTATGTGTGTGATTTTTTAACACTCAGGTGTTTGATTATTTTATTTATTACTATCTTACTGTTTTACTATAATATTGTCATTGGGCCTCATGTCCTGTTATAGGGTTGAAAAAATGTTTATCTATTATTTCATGACTATATCAAAAGTTTTATAGCGAATTATCCCTCTATGACAATATGTAGTTAAGTTTATGTTCAATTTAAAAATAAACAGCTGAATAAATAGTAGATTTTAAGAAAATAACCATTGATAATTGATTATTACATTCATTTGGTGGTAGGAAAAAAAATATGGCATGTAAATAAGTACAAAAACAAAACATCAAGGCTCCAACTCAAAATCACATTTTTATATATAGTTTTCAATAAAGAGACACAGGTGAAGTACCGTCCATACCAGTGAATATTTATCATGATGTGTATGGAATAAAGTACCACAGAGTAAGCATACTACATATCTATGTTATACACATATTGTCGTATTATTGCAAAGGATTCTATGTTCGGTTCTCCAATAATAGTCATATAATTATACTCAATAAACACCGCTTACAGTGGGTTCGAAATAACTCAAATCTCCCGGACTCGACAGAGTATTATAGTTAACTACAATAATAGAATTTTATAAATAGGTCTGAGTGAACAGTCATTATATACATTGTACTGATAGTTGTTTAAAAAACAAAATAAATCAATACTCTACACTACATACATATGTAGAACCTAATTTAGCAGTAATGGCTTTATTTGGTAAATTTCCAATTAGATTTTATTAGGCCGTGGAAGCTGCAACAGAGATATCCCACAAAAACAAAACCATGCAATATATGATATAACTGTTTAATTATTAGTATTGCATGTTCAAGTATCTGAGGTTTTTTTAGATGTTAACTTAAGATTGTTCGGAAAAAACACATTCACTTGTATTAAGAATTAACTTAAAATAAAGTATGCAGTAAAACTATGGGTACATCAAATATTAAAAAAATAGAAAAATAATTCTGTTTGTTTGAGATAGAAAATGAATTTATATTTTAGTTGAGTTTTATAAAATTCCACAGAAATCGGTTTTAGGGGTGTTTTATTGACTGTAGTATTTCTTTTCACATACCTAGTAGTAAAAATAATGTATTTTTATTATTATTTCACCTATTAATTATGAATGGTAGATTATTTATTATTATTTACGAAATGATTTTATTATAATATTGAATTCTCTTAGTAGGTACCTAGAAGCAATGTAGGTATTTTAATTTCAATAAAGATAAAGCTTATAACTGCTTAATATTGAAAACAAGTCAATGTTAAAAACTTTTCAATATATAGGAAATTAATTTTTAAAATAATAACATATTTTTCATTGCTAAAAGTTTATTTAGTTAAAAACCAGAAAAATACTTCAATCCTTGTCAGTCATATTCTTACATACGTAAAACATGCAGTCACTAAAACGTAAAATACGGACCTACTAACAACACCTATTATTAAAATTGTTCGTTTGGTGAGAGGTAATTTTTTCAATTTAAGGTGTAAGATAATCATATTTATTTTACAAATTATGACGATGCACCGCCCATTATAATAAATAAATATAAACTTATCGTGTGGTAATTCATCTATATTAGTAAATGAATACGTAGGAAACTCAGAAATTCTAGGCGTAAAATTATCATAGAGAAAAGGCATTATAAGAATGAAAAAAGTATTATTATTAAAGTATTTCATATTTTAAAACTATTCACCTTTCAAATATACATTTAAACCGAAAACATGTTATTTTATAATTATATTTACGTATTATTTAGTCGAATAGTGTCTTATAAAATAACGTAATAAGCAGTTGAAGCATTAGTATATGGCAGAATAGTTTTTATACTATAAATAAATACAAGATAACAAGAACTTTTTATATACAACGTTTTTAAATTTTCTGTTGAATTATTATGCTCAATATGCTCAAACTTGTACTTGATATGAAGTAAGTAAAAAACAAACAAATAGAATACTGAAATTTTATTTTGATTTCCATAGTAACGCACATAGTAACCACCCACTTTATATTACCAATAATGGCGGATTGGATTACGGATTTCTTCCGAAATAACTTTCCATACAAAACAGAATTAACTGAAAATGAATTCAATTCCACTTAAAGATGGCTAAAAGTATTAAAAGAATGCATTGGCATCGTGTTCTGATATATTCTAAAAGTTTCAAATGTCTAGCTAGTCGGGAAGTTAGTTAAAAATCGATTGCAAGATTTGTACTGGATACACAACCACTAGACAAATAAGAATACGAGCTAATAAAAACGTTGTAAAAAATGGAGAAGTATAAAATAAAAAAACATCTTTGCAATATGCACGCCCCTGGTTTAGAAAAATACTTTTGGCTAATAGAATGTCGCATTGTTTCAAAATACGACTACATCGATAGATATATATATATATATGCCTCTCCTGTTGCTATGGAATAATGTATATCGGCCTATATCTAGCGTATAATAAACTACGCCACGTATAATAATGGTAGTCGGTTTTGTAAGAGATTTAGAAAATTGAATAGGCAGCAAAAGTCGCTTAAGCACTTGGCGGAAATGGGGTAAGCACGCGTTTGAGAAATAGGTCAAAATAAATCGATGACAGCATTTCTTAATAACTAAAAAGAGCTATTCATTACCATTAACATACTTAAAAAGAAAAATCATTTTCGTATTCTTTATTAAGAGCGTACTTCAGTGAAACGGCAAATAATTTTCAACAGTAGGTGCGACGAAATTTCTCACTACTCGTCAATCGGAGACTGATAGTAGAGGTGTGAGCACTAGAGATGGGAAAACTGGTCGATTTTGAAGACTAAGTATACTTATTACACAGTATAAAAAATACCTGGTATAGAAACTTATTCCAAAATACTTACTAGTATTTGGAATACTATATAGAGCGTTTGGCGTGCGTAAAAGTTTCATACTCAACTGAAACTAAAACCAACTCCATATTAGTATGTGAAATACGTATCGGCTCAGGGAACTCAGACTGTGTATCGGCTTCAATAGAATCGCTAAAAATACGCTGAGCTTCGCTTGTCGAATGGTCCCATTTATTATAAAATTTTAAACACATTTTAAATTTATGAGTTGTTTTTCTGTTAGGTTACAATATTCTTGTTAAAAAAAATGAATAACAGTGATATTTCTTTTTATTTTAAACATGTTTGAGCGGTCATATAACAAGCCTAAGCCTATACGTCATCCCACCACTGTGCTGCGACACAAAATTTATGACCTATTATTCATACATTCGAACGCAATAGACTACTAAATTAAAATATACCTATATTCAAGTGCTATTTCGTTCGCGCGCATTTAATGTCAATGGTGTTGAATGTCTACCAACTGGTGAGTACACAGAACAGTGACTCGCGATGATATCATCACATTTTTTTTGGAATATACTGAGTATGGGTAGTTTCATCCGAAACTTGAGTACACAAACTGGTGACAGTATTTCCAACTCACATCTAGTGAGCACGTCGATTTGTTTTGTCATGGCGTCGGATGAAAATATTTTTAAATCGTGTAAAGATGACTAAAAAACTTTACGTATGTACTTAAAAAGAAAACATGTCAATGAATATACTATTATTATTAGTAATATAACAATAAATATAACATTACATGGACGCATGTTGGATTTATATGACAAATTATATTTCGTTCGGCACGCTTCATTTGCACAATCCGCGCATCGCCTAGCCACGATCTTTTTAGACCATGCCTCAACTGGAGTATAGCCTTAAGTAAAGAGTAATGAAGGGTAAAATTTACGTACTTTGTAAAAGTTACTGTGACTGATAATTAGTGTTAGAATTTCACACTATGAAATAATAATGAGTAAAATGAGGACTCAGCCATTTTTTGGTAGTATTGACCTGTGTGTCCCTGATGACTATCTTAGAAATCGGGAGCATCAGTTGTTTGTTCTCCCAAGGTGCAGAACTAACCTGCTATTGGTAATGCCAATTGGGGGGGCAATAACTCTGTTCAACCAAATCACTTCGGATATTGACATATTTCACCTGCGTGAGATGAGATAGGTGGGCATTGTTTTATAAATTCTTAAAATAGGGTTTGCTTAGCTCATTCGGTGTACTTCCTTGTATCTAATTAATATTTTTTTGTATTTACACTTTTCTACTGTTTAATAACTTTTACATAATACTGTTTTAATAATATTTCTTTATTTCTAAATGTCATGTTGTGAACGTCTTAAATTAATACTAATTTAATTAATACTAGTCACTAGTTAGGTGCAAAAAAAAGAATTTGAATTTTTATAGCAATGAGCTAGCTAGCTTATGATAACCTTTTCTTGAAAAAAAAAGCTGTAGAAGGTGGCCAAAAACTACACTAGACTGTTAGTAGAGTCAATGATGTTGATATTGTAAATATAAATGGGTACCAACACTACCAACCAGCGTTGTCAATTTGGTGAAATTCGCATATAGATCATGGCGTTAAATCTAGCGTATTCCAAGACAGTAAACAGCTTAAAATTTCACATAAAAAGCTACAATATTACACCAGATTTATTTGAAAATTAATATGCTGTACTTTGGCACCTTATATCGTACACAATAGATTAAAATACATACAGTTTTTAAGTGAAAACCAAATTTCGTACATGCATTAATTTTTATTTTATTATTTTATTTAATTTATTAATTGTGATTTATGAAACACCCACGATGGGCGGGCGGCTTAAGCATCGACCATAGCGTTGTGGGTCCCAGGTTCGAATTCTGGGTCTGGCAAGTACATATATTGTTTTTCAATTTGTGTGTGAGTCAGAGAATAAACCTAATAGGTTATGCAAGTGACTAACATCCATTTTTCGTAAAAACAAAATCTGTTAATACAAACCTCCACTCCATGGAGGCCCTTATGATCCTATTAGAATCGGACGTGGTCGGATTGATTTATGAAAAATAAATTCTTTTGCAATCTTCGTTTTTGTGAAAAGAATGTTTTTTTTTTAATTATATTTATTTACTTGTAATTTCTAGACATATTTTTTTTAAATTTTGAGGAAATATAGAATCTTCTCACTCTATCTGGCATATTTTTGGCAAAAAATGTACCTACTTAAAATATTGTCTATTGCGTTCGGTAATAACTGATTATATTATGTTATTCTAATGCCAAAATTATAGTGTAAGTAAACACCATTTTTAAAATGAAAAGAAAAACATAATTATCAGTTTTTAAACAAGATGATTCCATAATTAATACGAATAAGCACTATAGTAATTAGTTGCTTTAAAAATACTATAGCCAATGAAAGAGAACCGTTATCAACTATTATTAAAAATATATACGTGTCAACTAAATTTGTAAGTTACAATTATTTATATCTATATTTAATTTTAACTAGGCATGGTTTCAAATTCCAGCACTTTATCAATCACGCCATAGACATACATACAAATAATTCAAAAATAATAATTAATAGTAATAGGTATATAGTTAAAATAGTGTCAGAAACATATCTACATGCCCTATCTTCTGCTTCTGCTAGTAAACTAGTTCTCTCGGCAAGTAAATAGCAAATACATTCCACTCGACGGTTTTCTTATATTATGTATGTTAGCTTAGTATTTTAAATTAAGAATATTATCCAGTCTTAAATAATAGTATAAAATATGTTGTATAATGTAATTTATTGCATAATAAATAACACAAAAGCTATGATTAGCATATAAAATAATTTATTGTTTTAAGAGCATATGATTCCAGAGTCGTTTTTCAAAAAAACTAGTTTATAGTTGAACCGTGTAAATAACTTTTCATTCGTTATTTAATTTAATGGAAACATATTTTTAGCGCCAGTCGCCATTATTATTGGAGACTGTCGCGTTCGCTCAGGCGTTCTATAAAGTGTATGTACACTTAAAATTCATGGCGATATAGAAGCAATTATTTACCATTCTGTTACTAACTGTCCACTGTAAAAAGTAATGGGTATATTTTTATCGCATTGGCCATCCATTCCACAGGTCGCAGACTCGTAGGCGCCAGTCCGCCCACAGAATCTTGCAAGTTTCACAGACGCCGTCTCTTCCGCCCACCGCAGTCTGGCTGACTTAAATCCGCCCTTTGATGTCTATTTACTATCTAACCATATTGGTAAATGGTCATATTATGGAAACTTCCCATATATGCAACACCCAATCAAAGATTCATTTGATTCTATTAAAGGCATGGATGGCTTTCAAATGCTTGAATGACATTTATACTTCGATTAACGTATTATATTACAATAGTGTAATACAAGAGGCATTCAATATGTTATCTAACTAAATCAACATCACTACTCTGTAATTATTGGTAGTATTTACCTGTGTCGAGAGCATCAGTTATTTGTTCTCACGAGGAGTAGAACTATCGTGCCATTAGTAATACCAATTGAGATGGCAATAACTCTGTTCAACCAAATTGCTTATGCGCGAGGGTTAGTATACTGCCCTGCTAAGTAAAAATACAGTGTTTTTACTTACCAAGGCAGTGTAGGTGGTCATTGTTTTATAAATGATTAAAATTGGGTCTACTTGTGCGCATTTGATGTACACCCGATCCTCTTTTTGCACGGTTTAAAAAAACTAAAAAGAATAAAAATACGTATGTATGTACATATTTATCAAAAAATTGCGTTGCAATGGATCGCACGCCACTGGTGCATACATATATGTTGTCACCTAATGCCAACCAGATATACATACGTACATACATGGCGACACTAGTCAGTCACTTTGGGTTCGATACGAGAGACGCGACGCGTGCTTCAGCGTCAGTGTCATTAAATATTTCCAGCGACGAGAGTGATTTTTCGCCAGAGAAAAAACAGCAGTAAACGGGCACGTTTATTGTCAAGTATAGTAAGTCATACTGAATGAATATATTTCTCTAAATTGAAAAATTGAAAAAAAATTGCTAAATTTAATTTAAATCGAAAACTATGTATTTTTATGTATAAATATTTTAATGTATAAATAATAAATTCGATTTTTTTAAAATTCAAGAATTTCGTATTTTGCAACATATCTATCATTTTTGTATGGGCACCTTATCTTTTGGGGTATGTTCCAAAGACTACCGTGCAAAAAGAGGATCGGGTGTACTTCTTACTTACTATCTACTTTATAATTTTTGTTTTTGTTATTTCTGTTTTCGAATACTACTTCTAGTTTTTTTTTCTTTTCTTATCATGCTGTGAACCGTTCACATGAACGTTGTGCATTTGTAAAGTTATTATATATATATGTAAACAAATAATTTTGAATTTGAATAAAATAAATTTTAATTCTGAATAAAACCTATTATGGATTAAATCAAATTACTTTTAAATAAGTAATTATACGCCCATGACATCAGTTGCACTTTGATTACCACTTTTGTAACGATTTTAACCCTTTTGAAAAAATCTATTGATATAAAAACGAGGCCATCACCACCTCCTTGACTTCATTATCGCTTAAAAAGCGCTCTTTATGAAGGTCCGATGAAGTCGGGCTACAACTGTAGGGTGAGTATGGCTACTAAAAACACATCCTCGGATAACAAGTTATGCGTTTATCGACACGTGCACCAGCGCATTATCGTGAAGGAGCCTGCCACCATGATGTAAGCTTTCCTTGTGAAGACTTCTAAAAAGCGGTTGTAGTGCTCGTGTAACTCTATTTTGATGTTTTTAGTTGTATCGTGTGGCATGAACTCCAGTAATAAAAAATCCCACAAGACAGTTACCATGACCTTGTCAGAAGATTTTTCCACATTGAATTATTGAAGAACTCGGTAAATCAAGGAAATAGAAACGAATGAATATTAATATAATAATATGGTAAATACGGACAACCGCTGGATGAATACAGTCATTCAGTGGTACCCGAGTGGCACTAAGCGGCCACAGGGGCGCCCCAAAACCCGCTGGATTGACGAACTTGTCAGATTTGGTGGAAGTACGTGGCAGAGAAAAGCAAGGAACCGAGAAGAGTGGAGGGAGCTGAGGGAGGCCTTTATGCAGCAGTGGATCGACCCCGACTGAAAATATGGGAAAACATAATATCATGACAAATCCAAGTCGTGATTTTTTGCAATTTCTCTAAAATATTCTTTTTAATAGGCTCTACAATTCGATATACATCTTAGCTGCCCCACGAAGTGGGTTTTTCACTCACTTATTTCTTATAAAGCTACTTGTTTAACCTCTTAGACCAATGTTTTGGGTCCAAACACATATTGAAAAATAGCAAGTGCATTTGCCATACTCGAGATTCGAATCCGAGACCCATGACTTTCTAAGCGGATAACCAGATTCTCAGTTCTTAACCAGACACGGTGGTTTTGTCTCTAAGCTCTGTCATCTTAGACGAGTAGTATAGTATCATTGTTTATGTGGTGAATGACAGGATACTGTTCATATTCTCTGAGCATATCTCCATATATCGGTTGGAAGAAAAGAGTTTTTCAAGTCGGTTCCATGCATGGTTGGACAGGTCGGCCTTTGCGACTTGGTTTTTATGAGAGAAAATTTATCAATATTCAAAAAAATTACTGGGTCTCACGAGGAACGAGAATGTCTCTCTTCATCATGACTTGGATAATATATAATACATTTTATCAGAGTATATAAAATTTAATGTACGTTAACCACAGTCAAAAGAGATAGCCCCTCTGATATTCTCGCCAATTGCGACACGGTATACACGTGCGCAATGGGCATGAAGATGTAGCGAAGTAAAAACCATGTATCGACATAAATATTTATATACATTTTATTCTAGTTAATTTGAGTAAACTAACTATTAGCACGACCATAAGTTTTGTTATTTATAGCAAACCGATTCAACGTGTGACCTACTATAAGTATTAATTTAGGAACATGGGTCAATGAAAAATGGGACCAGTCTCAGGAGATAAAACTATAACTAATCGAGATTGCAAGTAATGCCTTTATCAAAATGAGACACCTCATTAGCAATAGATACCTTAGTCTAGACCTGAGACTGCCTATGGTTCGTTGTTATGTCCTGTCATTTTTTTTCTATGGTATGGAGGAGGCATGGACGCTAAATCAAGAAATGTCAATGAGAGTTGAGGCTTTCGAGATTTGGTTATATAAACGCATGGTAAAAAATCCTTGGACTGAGTTTTCAATCGAATGGGAAAGGATCGAGAAGCTCTGCGTAGTATCAAAACCATAAAACTACAATGTCTCGGTCACATTATCAGAGGACAAACGTACAGCATTACCGAACTTGTCATCCAAGGAAAGATCAACGGTATGCGTAGTAGAGGACGACGCCACCGACGGCTTAAAAGTGCAGCTCCACCGAACTGTTTCATGTAGCAGATGATAAGGCAAAGATTGCTCTGATGGTGACTGACCTCCGCTAGCGGATGGCACGGTAAGAAGAAGAAGAACTGATACCAGACATGTAGAAATGGTGATTTGATATTAGCAAACTTAACATAACCTACTTCAATAGATAGTTAGTTACGGTTGATTGTGTTAGTGTATTATTTATTTTTTAGTGTTTCAGACCATTTGCATAGTCAATACAAATAAAATATTTTTAAACAACAAAATGGTTTCTAAATAATTCAATTAATATACTAAACTTTTTAAACAATTTTTATTTGTTACTATTAGATTACACTGTTCCAAAATTATACATTAAATTAGATATTAAAAATGTGATTATAATTGTTTTGTTAAGTAAAATAAATGTGTGTCGATCAACTACGTCACCTCGTGTGAAGTCGAATACTTCACATGAACTACCATGAAAAAATTGTAAATGTGTTTTGATCGCCCTCTTAATGTGGTCGTGCAATGCATATTTTGTAGGTACATAATAATATGAACAAAGCTGGCCTATACTTTAGCGCTTCGCGAGTGATTTTCCTACACTGTAAATGGGCATAAGCCATTTTATCAACCTATTAATACTTTGGACGCAGAAGACGCACGCGGCGCGTAATGACCAGGCGGCCGATCGATGTAATTAACGTGCATTTTAAAGGGGGCAATTAAAATCTCATTATATAGTCAGCAGCGAATGCGTTAAGTCAATGCTCTGGATTCAAATAAAGCTACATTTCAAAAACAAAATGTGAATTTCTTAGGCGTGGATTTAGAGTCTGTGACCTTCGGCGCACGTTTTATTTATCAACCATGGCGAACGTAGTTTTATCTCATTGTTGAGGCTTTAAAGAATGAGTTGTTTTTCTAAAATAAATCTTTTTTAGCTTCAAAAGTCAGTGAAAACTCAACTTAATAAATCATCATCAAGAGAATGGCAGTAGCTGTTTTATTAAAAGAATTTGGCCTCTTGTCATCTTGTCATCTTGGTATGGTAAAAGCTTTATTAATAATATTCAGCATAGCTATTAATATTCAGCGTCATAGAATACATGATGTATACATTGAAAATCAATTAAATCAGATGGTATTAAAAAATATGAACAAACTTTTTTTACATTTTAATATTCTGGTGTTCCTGGACAAATTGAGAAGCGTTTTAATATCATTAATATTGCCTTTGCCAATATCATGCCAAAGTTTATATTTTTATACAAATGTGCACAATTTGTTGGATTTTTCGAGCTATGCCACTAGACAAAAAACAATAAATGAACATCAGAATAAATAAATTATTGTGTCTTAATATCGGGTATAAATAGAATAACCCACAGCGATGATCAATCAAAAATGTCTTGATAATTCTCTAAGAATAGAAACACTGTCTTATTATTGAGGCTATCAAAAAGTTTCTATAAAAGAAAATATATTAAATATAACGTAAGTGTTGGTGGAATATTAGCACATATTTTTCAAAGGTTTTGACGAAAACCTTATCATACAATAACAAGTGAATTATCAGTTATCACATTATCTCATAAGCGGAGCATATGGGGATACCACAGACTAAATGTTATTTCAATATAGTTTGTACGAGGAGTAGCTGTTAGCCATTTTATAAATCCATAAAATCTTATACTAACTCAAACACACATTGAAAAAAAATGTATTATTTTGACCAGCTAATGCTCGCAGGCATGCCCAACCCACGGCCCAAATGAAGAATTTTTGCGGCCCAAGGTCCAATTGAAGTTTTCAGCTTTCTATATTTTGCATTTTCAAACAATATACAAAAACAAAATTTCACATTAATTATAAGGTAATAAAATATTTTGAATAAGTTCTTTGTTTTTTTTTATATGTGTGGCCCACCTAAGGTCAGTAATATTTTTTTTGGCTCACCAAACGATTTGGGTTGGGCACCTCTGAGCGAAGGCTGTGAATCCGCGATGATATTGACAATTTATATTGTCATGGTGTATTTATATAGTCATGTTGTGAACGTATTGAACCTGTAATTTGTAGGTATTGTTTCTTATTCTTCCGACCATGTCTGATCCTAATGAGATCATATGGGCTACCACAGAGTGGAGGTTTGTATTAACAGATTTTTGTTTTTACGAGAAATGGATGTCAGCCATTTTGCCCAATTTATTAGGCCCATATTCTGACTTATTCACAAATTTAAAAAAAATGTGTACTTGGCAAAATCTTGGCTTTTAAAATCCTGGGACTCAATCTGCTATAGGCCGACGCTGAAGCTACACGGCCATCGTGGGTGTCCTATATGTAAATAAATATTTGAATTTGAAAAATAAAAAAAAGACAAAACAACTAGGCCAGCGTGAATGCCTATAGAGATGTAGCATATGAATGAAAAATGTTTAGGAAGAAATATATATATATTTATAGCTTTAATAATATAACTATATATGTATTATGAAAATGCGCAAGCCATAGCCGAGCGGTAACGTGTCGGTCTATTAAGTCATGGACCTCGAGTTCAAATTCCAGGTCCAGGAAATTCACTAATATAATTTATTTTTCTTTTTCAACAAAAACAAAAATCTTGTTGATACAACCTTTACTCTTTGGAGGTCTATATAACGCACCGCTTAATATCAAACATAGTCATTTACTTTATTATGAAAATACATATAAAGGAATATTATTAATGGTGTTCTACACAAACAACATTTTTTGACACTTTTCGCGGAATTTATTTTAAGTTCACTGTATGCCCAATTTGGCAGTCGCTTTGGCAAACATTTTTTAAAAAAACTAATCCATTACGGATCATTCTGTGACTCACTACCGTTGATTTCGTTGGTCAGTTGTTTATACATTAGACATGTGAATATTTATACTACTACATCGAAGTATTGGCAGTTTTGCTAATTTTAACGAATCACTAAAGTGTAGACATACGAATAGGGATTGCAATACAGGTATTTAAAAACCGGTATTAAATTATTCATCGATACCGAAATACCGGTTTCAAAAATCCAAAATACCGGTATTTTCGGTATTAAAAAAGCATACACGTTTATGTTTTTTGAAAAATTTAATGTTATTTTTCATTAATTACTAGTTACTACTATTTATTGTATATTAAATTTAGTGTATAATACTTAAACCAAGAAGAGTTAAATAAAATTAAAACAAAATCCCTCAAATATAGTTATGGAATTGTCGCGATAAATTAATATATTTCGAAAAAGAAAATATTCGTGGCAAACATTTCCAATTATTAATATATAACTTACTATTGATCCAAAGTTGGTAGTATGTACATCCAACAAACGTTGATTTTTTTCCTTTTCCTTGCTGTAAAAATGATCAGTTCTAAAATATTATGATCAATACATTTTTACAAAGGTCAGCATAATAAATGTAGGTGGGTACTTTAGGTTTCCATAAAATAGTGTTTTAAATATATTTTAATAGTTACCTATATGTATCGATATGTACTTCTTTTTTTCAATGATATGTTTTGACGAATACCGATATCAATACCGGTATTGATATATTTATTTGGTATTGCAATCCCTACATACGAATGCAAGAAAAAATGGTTCGCACCTTAACACCTATCAGTCTAATTAGTA
Organism: Rhyacophila brunnea; assembly: GCF_057557595.1. NCBI lineage: Eukaryota > Metazoa > Arthropoda > Insecta > Trichoptera > Rhyacophilidae > Rhyacophila > Rhyacophila brunnea. Next base: position 7,931,591 of record NW_028232859.1, read on the forward strand.
TCACTTCGATTGCTACAATATGTTCTTTGATGATAGAAAAATAGCCGAGCCTTTCATCCAGTGTGGGTATGTTGTCGGTTTATTTTACTGTCTGGGTCTACGCGGCGTAGCACTCACGTGGTGACGTCACCGTTTGTTTTTTCCATTACGTTACGTTCGACGAGCTCTTTTGATCGTTCACGCGTTGGGCCGTAGCAGGGATTCGAAACAAAAGGTCTAGATGCTAATAAAATAATAGTATTATATACTAATTTAAAGCATTTGTATAAATATAACGATTTACGAATATATGAGCAAGTTTTAGTAGGGTAGTTTTAAATAACCTCGAAAACCTATTTTTTTATATATAGATACAAATTTTTTTATTCAACGAATAATTCAGAAGATTAAAGAATGTACCATTCTAATTATTAAACATGCATAATTTTGAAAAAAACTTCTGAGAAATATATGATAACAATTATTTCTTGAATAAAATAAATGGTTTATATATAGATAAAAATCTAAGTAAAAATGACGAATTCAGTTAATGTTGGCAATTTTTTTTTTTTTTGTAATTTTGAATCATGGTATTAGTTTTATTTAATAAACGACGTCAGGATGTCTCTAAATTTTGGATTTGATGTATTTGCACTTGCTATTACGTAATTTAAACTTGAAATACCTATAAAATCTTTATTAGTGACATGTATATACTTATAAGTGTGTTAAATAACACATTATATTATGATTAAACAGTAAAAATATGTAACATACGATATTTTATTTAATGTTATTAATAACACGCTATAATAGGTATCCATCCTCCCTAGAACTTAATATTGAATATGTTTAAAATTTTACATGATTTTTACATATTTAAAATTTTAGACACTAGAAGAAAAATTTATTACTGACTTTAACTGATTCTGAAGTTATTTTTTTAATGTTATCGTAAGGCCATGCTACAGTAATTAGCTAACATCACAGTGATTTACGATGATATTCCACCATAATACTACGAAGTGTAGTGAATACAAATTATGTTATGCATTTTTACCATTTTAGCCATAGGAAAATATCTAAATAATTTAAATTATTGGGCAGGTATTTTAGAAATATAATTATTATATGCTTAGAAATGGACTATGGTTTATCTTTATGCAAAATGAAACAATCTTTTGAGTTTTATGTGTATAGATTCATAGTTAAAATTTAGTAGAAATACAAGATAAGAAACGACACGGTATACAAAAGAAGGATATTAAGAAGGGTCGTGGCACGTGGTAAAGGAGCTATATACATGAACTATACACGTTGCTCAATTATTATCTCTCCGTCGTCTCACATGGAAAAATGGAGCGACTCCGTTAGGCAGGCCATGTCTCAAGAATGAAAGACACTTAACCAATCATGAGGTATGATGTAGAGTGGTTGGACTGTGTATGAAGAAACAAACTAAAGTAGTGAAGGAATCTTGCGGCAGACAATGTAGAATAGAGACGTTTCTTGGAGGCGGCTAATACTTACATTAGATAATAAACAAAATATACCCATACAAAATTAATTATATAATTCCACAGTTATTTTTTACTTGAGAGACTCTTGGTTTATATGGTAGTTTTGGGTACATGATGGCTTGACAAAATGACAGGTTTGGTCATAAAATTCCATTGTGTATTGCAAATACAGCAAGATCCATGTTCCCAGTAATCCATATTTATCACACAGTTACAGTGGTCCTCTTAGTCCAGTGCGTATGGCGTTGACCTTTCATCTGGAGGCTCCGGATTCGATCCCGGTGAAGTCACAATATATTTATGTGACTTTCTCAATGGATGGGTGTTTCTAACTGTTTCACTTATTATATTAACTACACTACTGCCTTTTGGTCTCATGGTTTGTTGTTGTGTTATAAAGAAGAAAAAAAAATCGGTGTGTACGCGAGTTAGAAGTTATACTTTTTTGGCGTAACAAATCAAAACTTGTGAGAAACTAGATTATTCGACTATCTCTTAATTATCTTGTTAAATTACACACGTAAGAAAACGGGCCGCTTATTGAAGCGCCGTTGGTTTATTTCAATAAATTTTAACTTATTCATTATAACTTAATAATTATAACATAACTTTAAATTATATAATTATTTATCATTGTTTTTATTTTTAAAGTAACAACTGCCACTATGACGTTTAATCGTTTTTTTACGTAAGGAATTGCAAATGGCCGACAATAACAAATTCACTGCCTAGGCAACGGAACAATTCTAAACTATAATATTATACTGTATAATCGTCACGATTGCAGTATCAGACTGTGGCGTAAAGGTAGTGCGTTCGGCTGATAACTGAACAATCGGTGGTTCGAATCCAATCGAGTGCGTTTTTTTCGTGTGAAAAAATAAATCATGTGTTACATGTCACACGCCAAAAATACACTTTGATCTGATTTCCCAAACGCGAAAAAAAAGAAGTATAACTTAAAAAATACTATTTCATTGATTTTTAATATTCGGATTGTAAAAAATACGTATTATTTTAAGGTTTTATTACTTCCCAACGAAATGACTGTTTAGTCTGCTTCATGCAAAACCGTCATAAAGTTTGTACACTTCTGCCATTATGTGTGAACTCACGTGCAATGAAATATTTCTATTAGGATGCACGTATTAAACAATTAGACGAGACAAAGTGGGGTGGTTATACGCAACGATAACGATTAATAAACCTTCGGGTACATTGCACATGACGTACCTACATATTAAAATCATAAATCTACTGCGTGTTATTTTCAGGTTTTATGACAGTCACTTGACGTCAATATTTATTTGAATTTTGACGTATCATCAGTTTAAAACAGAAAAAGTTAATCGACTCATTTATATTAATTCATAGCAATCGTAGCAGATCCGTATTAGCCTAGGGCAGGGTTCGCATGCGGCTCTTTGCATATACGTTTATGGCTCTTCAGACATAAACTCCAATTTCATCTCATCTCAAGCAACCTTATAACTTATGAGTTTATGAGATAGAGCCGCCGAACAAACTTAGACTCATACGGCATACTCTCTACCACTCTTTACTCTATTACATATTAATTACCTGCGTGATCACACGTGTTGCTTGTAGTTAATAGTTTTAAAAAGCAAGGAACTGTGGAGCAACAAATTCACAGATCTGACCAGCCGCTTGGAAGAACTCGAAATCCAATTTGATTTTTCAGCACAACGTCGCTGTAGGATTGGTTTTCCAAATAGACCAAATGTTCAGGAGACGAAAAACAAATTACATAATCCTATATTTAAATACATGGAGATATTTAAATTGTTATTTTTACAGCATTATGAATGATGTTTTCATTACCATTACAAAGTAATTTAAAGAAAGAGATGGTTCTTGTTCAATTAAATACAAAAAAACATTCTGCATTGAGAGGTCGATTTCGACAAAAACGGATATTCGGGAAACCAATCCTATAGCGACGACAAGTGGACAGCTATAAAACAACTGCCTAAAATAGAAACAATAATATTTGATACATGGAGTAGTTTGCCTGAAACATATGACGCGTTAAAAAACTAGCTTTTGGTATTCTCACAATCTTTGGCTATACATAATATATATGCGAACAAACATTTTCATCTATGAACCAAAAAAAAAAAAAAACTTGAACAAAATAACAGATGAAAATTTACAATAATGTATTCAATTAAAAACAAGTAGTTATTTGCCAGATGTAGTAAAGCTTTCAATAGCGATGCATGGACGCCGTTCTACTTATTTTTTTTTAAATAAAAAATCTTGAACTTTTCTCCCTAAAATCCATAAACATATGTATATTACATATATGCGGCTTTCTGGTACCTTTGTTATCCTGTTTCCTTGGCAACCCCTGGCTTAGGGTGATAGGTACATACGATATTATGAAAGTATACTAAGCAATAAGCATGTTAGTTTGATACACGTATTTAAAATACTATACGTAAACAATGCATATGTGTTTTTAGATGGATACCTACTACATTAATTTGTCTATAGTTCACGGTAAAGAATATAATATGTAGCTAAATAACCAGATCTCAAAGTCATTATACACGGCAAGATTTACGGTTTCTTCGATTAGGTACATAATATAATATTGTTAGTGATTTCAACATCAATACTACAAAAATATTTACCAAAATCATTTTAAATCACTGGGTACAATGTAAATTCACTATTATCATGAATATTGGAACACCTTTTTCCTATTAATGGTGTTCCAATTAATGGAGAGCACCTCAGTCACCTGCGCTTTGCAGATGATATTGTTGTACTCTCACAGGACCCGAAAGACCTCCAAGGTAGAATGCAAGAACTCGCGGATGTCAGTCAAACGGTCGGTCTAAAGATAAATGTCTCAAAGACAAAAGTGATGAGTAACTGTTTTTCGGACCCTGCGATTATCTGTATTTCTGGCACCCAACTCGAGCAAGTCAGCAGCTACGTCTATCTCGGACAGCAGGTGTCCATAGACGGAAGCATGCACGATGAAATTGCTCGAAGAACAAAGCTGGGATGGAGTGCTTTCGGACGTCTGAATAGTGTCTTCAAGAGTGACCTACCATTATGTCTTAAGCGTAGGGTGTTCAACCAATGTGTGCTACCCGTGCTCACATACGGCTGCAAGACGTGGACCCTCAACACGAGAGATGTCCAAAGGCTAAGAGTCACACAGCGAGGCATGGAGAGGTGCATGTTGGGCATCACGCGAAAGGACCGCAAGAGAAACGAATGTGTTAGGAAGCAGACAAGAGTACGCGATGTAATAGACGTTGCCAAACAGCTGAAATGGAGATGGGCGGGGCACATTGCTCGCCGAAAGGACGGCCGCTGGACAAATGCCGTCATCCAATGGTACCCAAGGGGTACGAAACGGCCACAGGGTCGCCCTAAAAGCCGCTGGGTTGATGAACTGGTAAAGTTCGGCGGAAATACGTGGCAGCGAACGACACAGGACCGAGAGAGTTGGAGAAAGCTTGGGGAGGCCTTCATCCAGCAGTGGATTGACCCCGGCTGATGATGATGATCATGAATATAGTGGGTAAAAACTTAAAAACTGGTTTTCTCTGATTGATGAATTTTATATTGTAGAAGTTAGTTGAGGATTTCTGAGTATATTCCTGACGTTGGATTCATCATTATTTTTAATGCAACATGGGCGAGTATTTTAATCATTAGTTAACTTTTTCTGAGATCATAATAGTACCTATCGGTTCGACCAGGGCCTAGGCCTAAGGTAAAGATTTCTCTCAGTTAAAACATTTTAAATTGTCTGATTTATTTAAGGTTGTCTGTTTAAGAATAGGGATACATTAAATAATTTATTATTTTTAGAAAATGACTGTAAATATATGTTATAATATATTATGTTGTTAATATTTAAAAAAAACAGATAAATTTTTTTTCTTCATACAGGGTGCTTGAGTAGAACATGATTTTAAATCAGCAATCAACGCGAATATTGAAATTATATGAATATTGAAAACGTCAGCACAATGTCTCTCAGTAGCTATATACTGTAGATCCTCAGGTATCTGGACTATTTATTTACTTATTTAAATGAATATTTTCCGCTGAATACACTTCGATTAAAAAACCAACATCTTTCTTGGGAAGGTGCAAAATAATTTCGGGTGTAATAATTGGTTAAATTTGAGTGAGATTGTATTTATATTATTTATAATATTTTTTATCAATTTTAATCGAGTTTTTTTAACAATATGATAATACAATTTAACAGTTGCATATTTTCAATTATAAAAATATGATAAACACCTACATAAAATTATCATCAGGTGGGCGTCTGACGTGTATAAAATTGTTAATTATTTACAACGCCCTTATATCAATATTTTCAGATAGTACAGATAAAATATTATGTGTGTGGGTAGAATTTAGCAAAATGATCGTATCAGAAATTGTTTTTTTTCATCTGTGTACCCAATTTTGAATAAAAACAATTGAATAGTCAATGAAACTATCATAACACATTTTTAATGTAACCATAAATCCGAAATATCGAGAAAAGAATACACGGCGATAGCAAAAAAAGTGAATACGATAGTAAACAACAGTAAAATTGTCAAGTAATTTGAAAAAAAATAATGCACCCTTGAAATCTTCTATCGTTCCTTCGAATATGTAGTACACGTATCACGAAAATAGAACTATATACACATAATTCAATTCATAAAGCATAGGCTGATGAAAAGTCTTTATTATTTTGTTTAGATGTGCAAATTAATGTTTGAATTTCGAATTTAAAAAACTATAACGTACAGACCTATAAACTTATCTGTAGAATGGCCAAAAATTAAACTACGATCTACCATAGGACGCCATTTTGAAAATTGTATTCAAATGTCAGATTTTGTCCAGTAACGAGTCTTGGTTGGGTAGCTTTCGACGGTGGCTCCCCCATCCCATTCTCCAGATAAGTTTGTAGGTCTGTAATAATATTTCATTAAAAAGAAACATACAAAGTGTTTTTAAAATAGCGTAAAATATTGAATTGTGGATAGTTTTTTTGCTTATAATATACGTACCTCTTATTTATTATGTTTTATGGTGATATACTAGAAAATTTCTAATGGTGCTATGGTAAAATTGTCATTGCTGTTGTACATTTGAATAGTTGATTATATATGATTTCTTTTCAGTTTTTTTACGAATACTTAAGCGTTATTTTTGCGGTAAATGAACATGCACGCATCTGCGTCAGAGTCATAATTATTATCAGCGGAATATATCTCAAGAGCCATCGCGATGACGTGCATCTTCCGTTTCCGCCCGGCGAAGGACGTTGGACCGTCGCGACGGCGGTGACGTCATCAGGCGAATAATAACCGGCGTCGGGCACACGTACGGAGGACGACGTCGAAAAGTGGCGCCAACCAGGCGTCGCCTCGCCTTACGATTGCTGCCAAGATGCGATTCTCGGCTATTTGCTGGACCAGGGAATGTCTACATACATGTACGAGTTCAAAATTAGCTTCACATAAAAGCATCCATGTATATGTACGAATCACCGCATTTTGTTAACAAAGTTAATTCGTTTTATTTTGAAAATAACTCATTTAAATAAACAATTTTGTAACTACATATTATATCTTTATTTTATATTTTTTGATTTTTACTTACCACCCTTATCGCAATAATGTAGGTACTTATTTTATTATTTAATAAGAGTGGGTGTAATATTGACACGTTTATAACTGCCATTATAAAAAAATAGAATATTTTTTCCAAACAGCGTGGGATAATATTAGTAACCTTTTCTTGTTTGTCATATCAATATTATTTATCCTCGTAGGCAGCAAGTTAGCAAAACAATATAGTGTTGATTAGTTATGATTGATTGCACCATGAAACAATTATATTTTAATTGCCTCAAGATGGATAGATTATTGAGGGAATAAAGATTAAAGAAACACAAGTGAAATAAATAATATGCATATGATAAAAAAAACCATTAGAATCAGATTTCACATCATTATTTCACGTCACAAAAAGGATTTAAACATGTAATTACTTAGTATCACAAGGTATAATAACTATTGTATTCCAAGCATTGGATAACTTTCCATAAACGTTAATCTTGACGCTCACGATGGCCGAGTGACTTACGCGTTGGCTTATAATGTGGGTCCCAGATTCAAGTCCTGGGTCCGGCAAATGCACAATAATATATTGTTTTTCAATTTGTGTTTTAAGTCGGAGTGTGGACGTAATAGGTTGAGCAAGAGGCTATCATCCATTTCTCGTTAAAACACAAATCTGTTAATAGAAAATCTCCGTTCTGTAACCCTAAACTTATGGGCATAACATAATGTTATTATCTCCATAATAGCATCCTATGTTTATATTTTTTGTTGCCTGATATATATTCTTACATTCACCAACAATACGTACTGAAAAATAATCATTTCTTTTTGTATAATAGATTAATTGATAACAAGATTTTGTTTACAGAATGTTTAAGATATTAATGTTAAATTTACAATTGAATATCTGGCACTTGGATTATTGAAATTGTCAAATCAATTAAATGTATGTGGTATATAAATTGTGGTTATTATTTTTATAGAAACGTACCGTAGCAACTGTTTGGATGATTTCGCCTATGTCCCACACATCCTCCAGCAGGCCCCCAGGCCACGACATTTGGCAGGCCCCTCAACCTATTGCTAAGGTTAAGGGAAATGTAAGGTTCTATAGTAGTGTTTCCCATATCATATTCTGCGGAAATCTAAGGTTCCGTGTAAAATAAAGGGTATTTCGTGTATTTTTTTTTTTAACGATTTTTGGTATTTTTAAATAAATCAGCTTGAATTGTCAGCACTCAGCATCATATTATGAAGCACGACTGCGACCTTCTTTTGTGATAGCCAAGTTACATGCGACCTTTCGCCATATTGGATAAATAGTTGGTAATTAGTCAGGAAAAATACTAAAAGTTATTATAAAATAAAATTCCATTCGTCTTATAGAGCCGCAAGCGACTTTTTTTACTATTAGAGCTTATAAATTTACGGTGTGTTTATCTCACTTAACTGTCTGACCTGCCACGCTGGGCCCCTCTTAAGCCCGGGCCCCCAGGCTAGTGCTCTGTCAGCCTCTCCTTTGTGGGGGGCATGATTTCGTCTTACTTGTACTTCATTAAATACATTAAATACAAGTATTTAAAAACAATATTTCATTTACAGAATTTTCTAAAAAAATATTTATTATTCACAATCACATGTTTATTTATCTTTAGTTACCGGTTCATTTATCTTCGTTCAATCATCAGCACCTCAATTCTTCTTACAATGGTCTAATATATAAGCGGATCTAACTAGGTGGCTATGGAAATAATGGTCTCAACCATTGACGAATATAATTTGAAAGAAGTACACAATTAAGTATATTATAATGTATTAATTTTTTTAATTACATTATATTTTATTTTAGACTGAATATACACAAGATTTAATAATGTAGCATTCATTTTAGAATAATAATATATATATATATATATTATATTACGTAATCGTATAAATATATTTTTCATCTCTACAATGATTTAAAAATAGATCGCAAACTGGTCCAAGGGTCAGAGGAAATTAGTCCGAAAAAGTAATTCATAAAAAGAAGCACCCGCAATGGTAATATAAATTCATATGTTTTTTTGTTCAGTGTGAAACAAAAAAATATCTACCACAAAATCTATTCTTGAGGCGACAAAGATTCATACTGGATTGTAGAGAAAATGTAAAAATCTGATTTAAAATATTCCTTTATACTATCATACTATTGTTTGAGTATTTAAAATTTTATATGTTCACGTTTTTGTGAATTACGTTTTAACACTGAATAGCTAGCTATATACAAGCTCATTTTCAGGTTACGATAATAGACATATTATGTCCTATGAGATGTCAGTAATGGCAGAACTGGTGGAATGTTTGTTATCTAAAATGTTTATTTGTTTAGTTATTTTCATATCTACTATAAAATTATCTAGATCTCTTATAGAACATAACTATGCAACCGGCATTTACAGATCTTCAAATATTAAAAAAACCATATTCTTAAACAGCCTAGTAAAAATTAGTGTTTCCTAGTAATATATTATTAAGTATTGAATTTTAAAGCTTCACACATTATCAATTACGGAATTGGCATATTATCAAGAAGGTTAGTCATGTTGCATGGGTTTTTTAGAAACTTCCATGACTCAGTTTAATGGCGTAAATCAATCCAAATCTATGTGATTAATTTAACTTAGGGTTGGGTTGTTATTTTACAAATACAGATTATCACGATATGACTATTAAACATGAAGTTTATTTACACTTTCAGAAAAAATCCCTGCAAGAGTATGAAGTATTAAATAATAGTTTAACTATATCATTACTGAATTTATATGTCAAATGACAAAATATCTAAAACGATTGGTAAATAGGTGAAATTTATTAGGAAAATAGGCCTAATTTAGGTATACTATATTGGCTCTCTTCGTTCGTTTAGCCTTTAGTGTCGTTTACATTATTTTTGCACTTATATTGTGAAAGAAGTTCAATGGTTATCGCATAATTTAGTTCAATACGGAATTATATATAAATATTAATACTATTGTACACCCACAATGGCCGAGCGGGTTAAGCGTCATCTTATAATTTCGTGGGTCCGAGGTTCGAATCCTGGGTCTGGTAAATACGTATATTGTTTTTCAATTTATGTTTGGAATCAGAGAGTTGTCCTAGTAGGTTGAGCAAATGGCTAACATCAGTTTATCGTAAAAACAAAAATCTGTTAATACAAACAAACCTCTACTCTGTGGAGGCCCATTTGATCCTATTAGGATCGGACATGGTCAAAAGAATAAAAAATAAGTACAAATACTATTAAATAAATCTTTGTTTATTTCTTCAATGGGCACGATTATGATACGTTTCAAATTTAAAACAACCATCGACCCTTCGTAAATATAAATACGTAATCTAAATAAATTTATACTTTCCATTGGTTATTACGTAAGTGTCAACTTAAAAATTTGATTTAAATATATATATATAAGATGTATTAAATTATGATAAAATACACCAGAAACTCTTGTATAGTAATACCAATATATGTCTTAGCGGCGATCTACGGAACTACGGATAACAAAGCACTTTTGGAAATATTTTTGCCACCACCATGACTCCCGCTAAAGTCCCACTGCAAAGAGCGGTATAAAATTACATCCAAGACTTATAAAATATAAATTTAAACATTTTCGAACTACACGTCATAAAAATCTACCGATGTAGGTATATAGATTTTTTTTCTATACAATATTATAATGCAGTGTTTTTGTTTTTAATGTCGTATTTTCGTACTGTCGCTAATTCACGATTGAATGGTTTTCAAGAAAATATATTATTATTATATATAATGTTTCATTTCTTAGAATATTTATGAATAATTTATTGTGTTAAATCAATTTTCTTATGAAATACTTAAGTACTACATTATTAATTCTTATTGAAATCGTGATGTAGTAATTTTATTATTTATACATTATTCGCTTACGAAATACCTAATAATAATAATAGTAGAGATACATATTATATTATATTCCTTTCAACACGTAAAGAGGCCATGACGCCCAATGAAAGTACATAATTTAGTGAAATAATAGTGCAGTAGTACAAGAGAAACGATCTCTGGTTTTGAGAAAACCACATATATTCTGACCCTTCTCAAGAATCGAACCCGTAGCCCTCAGGTGAGACCCCGGTGCCTTACGCACTTGACCACAAGGGCTGACGCGCGTAGAGGTTCACTTGTACAAATACTGCATCTGGCAAATTCATAAATTGTGGGGGGACATGCTCGTCGAAGGTCAAAATTGAGTTTTTATTGTATTTTCAAACCATGATCCTGGACACTCCTTAAACGTTGTAGATAATCTATTTATATAATTTTAAAGCCTTATTATTCTTTATAGTTATTTTAAACATTTGATGACTGCATGAAGTATTTTTGTTACATAAAATAGTATTCTTTTAAACCTCTCGCTCTAATGTTTTAGAATATAGTCATATTTCGGTACAGAACTGTGCAGCGGTGTTAAGATTTTTTACATTTATTAATTTTTAAACGCATTTATAAAATCATTAGTATAATTTATTACGAGATATTTTTTGTAAAATATTCACGATAAAAAATTATATTGATAATCTCTGTGATCCCAAATTTGACAAGAATTAGGCATTTTATTATTAAAAAAATCGGCAAGATTAACACATTTGAAGATGATTCTAAAGATATTTATTATAAGCTATGTCCTTGACCATTTAAGTGTGATAAAAATCTTATGAATAATGATTGCTTTATAATAATTATTGACCTAAGAAGAAGGTGGTGTTTTTTTAAAATACGCCATTTCTTTTGTCATTCCCTAGTGGTTAAACTACAACATACGGCCATAGCCATAAAATGACAAACTATAATTAAAGTAGGGAGTAAAATTATGTTAACGCGCGTGTTTGAACATGTACCTAACCGAATTTTTTTTTATTTTTTTTTAAACGGTACATGTTCAAACACGCGCGTTAATATCATTTTACTCCCTACTTCAATTAAAGTTTGTCAATTTATGGCTACAGCCGTATGTTGTAGCTTAACCACTAGGGAATGACAAAAGAAATGGCGTATTTCAAAAAAACACTACCTTATTCTTAGGTCAATAATTATTATAAAGCAATCATTATTCATAAGATGTTTATCACACTTGAATGGTCAAAGACATAGCTTATAATAAATATCTTTAGAATCATCTTGATATGTGTTAATCTTGCCGATTTTTTGAATAATAAAATGCCTAATTCTTGTCAAATTTGGGATCACAGAGATTATCAATACAATTTTTATCGTGAATATTTTACAAAAATTATCTCGTAATAAATTATGCTAATGGTTTTATAAATGCGTTTAAAAATTAATAAATGTAAAAAATCTTAACACCACTGCACAGTTATGTACCGAAATATGACTATATTCTAAAACATTAGAGCAAGAGGTTTAAAAGAATACTATTTTATGTAACAAAAATACTTCATGCAGTCATCAAATGTTTAAAATAACTATAAAGAATAATAAGGCTTCAAAATTATATAAAAAGATCATCTACAACGTTTAAGGAGTGTCCAGGATCATGGTTTGAATATACAATAAAAACTCAATTTTGACCTTCGACGAGCATGTCCCCCCAAATCCAGATCATGACGTACACACCTAATTATTTGAGCGAATTGCTAATATCAATGTTATAAACTCGTTTAAAAATCTCTTCGGTAGGTGTTCAAGATGTATTTATTTTGATATGTAGTGTAAACAAAATATATTCCCATTAATTGATTATTATTATCTAATATGGACATCATGGACGTTATTAATAAGAGTTCAATTGCAGAAGGGAGCATTTGAAGTGCCAGCGCAATAATTCGCGATTTCGATCATGTTAACCCTCCATATATCAACGTGCCTAATGTTCAAATAATGTATTGTTTATTTATCTCATACAATTCTAATGTAGGATTGTTTCCGAGGCGAACGGGGGAAAAATCGAGCAACGTCGATAGCAGAGCGAGCCGCTGTCATTCAGGGCGCCGGTGCGTGACGTCATCCGCCCGCCATCTTGCGACACGTCACAGCCGCCATGTTTACTACGTCACAAGGCTATAAAAGGGATCGAAGGAGCAGGGTGGCGGAAAGGGTGGTTTATGGCGCTCGCAGAGTTTATGCCATTGAGGTGTGTTGACCGGGCATGGCGGCTGTGCAATTGTAACAATACTCGGAGGGATTGGGGCGCTCGCAGCTTTTTGGAACCGAGCGCCATTTTTCAATAGTTTTATGCTGCAATTTCGTTTTATTAAATGTAAACAGTACCTTCGTATCGTGAGTAGTGTATTAGCTTTGTGCAAAGTGATATGTACTTTCATTAGAGCATTTATCGTATTTGTGTTAACATATATGATCGAAAAATAGTTCATTTGAGTAAGTACCTCTAATGACTCATTTTATCATGAAATACACATAATATATTAAACTATAGAGGTAAATTTTTAAATGCCTTCCCTATCAATTTCATTGAAGTGAATTTGAATTATCTCCCATGTGGTTATAATTATTATCGGTTGCATAGCAACCGTAACTAATTAAATATTACGAAGTATAGATTAATGAGCTAGTGCAAAATATTGAAAACGTGAAAATATAAATAATATATGAGATTAGAACATTTTTTACAACGTTTTATTAGGTCGTATTCTTATTTGTCCGGTACAAATCTTTCAATCGATTTTTAATTAACTTTCCGACTAGGTAGACATTTGAAACTTTTAGAATAGTTATATCAAAACACGATGCCAATGCATTTTGTAGCCATCTTTAAGTAGAATTAAATTCATTTTCAGTTATTTCTGTTTTGTATGAAAAGTTATTTCGGAAGAAATCCGTAATCCAATCCACTATTATTAGTTGCTAGGAAATTATTAATATATACATGCGTTACTATGGAAATCAATATGAGTGTCAAAATGACATTTTAGTATTATGTCAAGTTTAAATGATTCAACAGAAAATTTAAAAACGTTGCATATAAAAAGTTCTTTTTATCTTACAATTATATTCAGATTCATATTCATTTTCATATAATATTTTATCATTGAAGGCTTTCTTAGATTTCTTTGAATTTAAACGTCAAAATAATATTCAAAGGAATATTCGAATTATGTTTTATTTTTGATTTTTAGTACTTGTAGCTGTAGTATAGTAACGATCAAATATCTATTGTTTAATGTATCAAATTATTCTGCAATAATATATTCCCAGCGAATCAATTTCCAGTAAAAAAATCCTAGCTAGATCAGCAAGTTGATTGGCGATATTAGATACGGTATATTATTACATCATATCACAGCACATTATATCATTACGGTGTATTAGCCGAATAATCATTTTTCATGGTATAATATTTTCTTACGACGGTAATAATAAATAATATTTCACAAGCTACTCAATTTAAAACGCTGACTCTATAATTAGTCTAATATGATTATGTACCAGAATTTAATTTTAATGTATTACTTTTTATTGTATAAATAACGAAGAATGATTTATCTAAATGTCACTCGAATCCAAGTACCTAGCTCGTAACTATCTCAGTAGATTATATGTACTATCATTGTATAATATACTATTGTACCGATACGTTGCTAATACATCTCACCCTGCTACATCGTAGACTTCATTATCATCATCCTCAACCCACACATCGAACACCACAGTAGTGACCCAACATACTTAATACATAATATATTTTAACTACCAAAGATCCGTTTCATTTTATAACATTATCCAATATACTCTTTTGATTAATTAGGTACTATCAATAAAAAAACTGCGATTCGTGTTTCTTCTATCTCTCAATATCATGTCTTTCCATAAAGAAATAAGAGTAAACAAATCAACTGATCATAATTTTATTGATAAGCGATACGCCTCCGAGTTATCTACATAATAGATTTATTTATGTATTTATTTGAATGTTTGTCTGTAAATCTGTTTGCCTGATATACAATATAAACAAGTTTGACCTTATCGTCTATGGATTTACCCTTATATGCCAAGCAAGCACACATCGAAAATCATAGACTAAAAATTGAAAATAATAAGCAGAAGACAGTATAGGTGATTTTTTCAAGAATATGCATTGTAATATATAAACTGCATATACGGTGATTAGTAATAATATTGATAATAAAAAACATTGCTAATTAAACATACCTTTATATAATATCGTCTCTGTTCTGGCAGAACACACTAACTGGAGAATACTAGTTTTGAGTAATTTGACTTTGAAGTTGTTAAAATGTTTGAAATGGTCTAGCATGTGAGTTCGATCACGGTGGCCGCGCGGCTTAAGCGTTGGACTATAACGCCGTGGTTCCCAGATTCGAATCATGGGTCTGGCAAGTACACATATTGTTTTTCAATTTGTGTGTATCAGGGTATGGACTTAATAGGTTGAGCAAGTGGCTGACATCTATTTCTCGTAAAAAACAAAAAAATCTGTCAATACAAACCTCTACTCTGTGGAGGCCCATATGATCCTATTAGGATCGGACATGGTCGAAAGAATCATGTGAGTTTATTAAGTAATCGTAAAAAGGATGACTTTAAAATAAAGACTGTTTATTTATTAAGAAGGTTTCCAGACGGTAAAGTTTGAAATAAGGAACATTTTGGTATAACTAACTCAATATGTAATTTTTTCGAATTAGTGTCTTCTGCCAGAACAGTGACGATATTATATATTATGATTACATTCAATTATATTTAGCTTGGGCAACGATGTGTAGGTATCCGTTAGAATATGAATGTATAAATAATTTTTATTAATATTATTGTGTTAAGTATATAGAAAGAATAATTTATTTCACGTATAGATAGATACCTAATTATTTATTATTAAATTAATTTGAGCAATTCCAATAATATAACATGAAAAAGTAAAAAAAGTACAAAGAAAATCTGTTTATAACAAAGATGTTAAAAAAAATCTTCTTATATAGAATATATGGAGCCTAAATGTATGACATTAAAGCAACAGAAAGATCTCTGGTCAGATAGATGAGGTTAGCTATACGTGATTTCGTATGTCAGGGTACATTTGAAGCAGTGACGTCCCGTGGGGGTAGGCAGATTGAGCGTCACTTGGGGGCGGCAGTTACTTGAAGGGCGGTAAATCAATGAGAATCATGAGATATAGTATAGGAATAGATACCTAAATTTAATAATATCGAAAATATCTTTCCATTAAAAAAATCACCCCAACTGGTTGGAAACAAAATGTACTAATTAACATAAAAGGTTTATCAGGCCTGTGATTTTTTTGTTGGGTTCGTGGTTTACTTCTGCTGTCCTTGGACGTCACGTCCTTGATGATCAGCGTTGACACGTGCAGATTTGCGGACTATAATAGAATTATAGGTAGGTACATCCTTACCTAATTAATTTATCCAAATATTTTTACCAGTGATTCGCGAGTTTTGAAAGTTGTCAGGTGTATTTTTTAATGTATCTGAAACTGTGGACTCGTAATATTGTCTATTGCAGTAGAGATGGCATTTAAATTAGATTTTGTGAAATATATTTTGTTAGTAATGTAACCATACAACATATTTCTCAGATTTTGAAATCATGAAAGGATGATAAAAAATACTGTATAAAAAAATGGGGCGGCATTCTAGCGCTGCCTAGGGGCGGCATTTTGTCTAGGGATGTGACTGTCAGCAATTGCCGAACACTCGATTGATACAGGACATAAATTTAATTTTGAGACCCAGATACTGGGTCGGAATAAGGGATATTTATCACGATTGATAAAAGAGGCCATTGAAATCCATAGGAACCCTGAAAATATTAATAGGGATGATGGATGAGCTATGGTTAAAAACGTCATAGCTTCCGGCACCGTCAGCGAAATCCAATATTCGATCCGGTATCTCTAGTCATCACAACTCACACATCACATTACTCAGAGCAACGTTTGCTCTCAGCTAATCGGATTCATTTTGACATTATTGGAGCAATCAGCAGTGTTGTCATGTCTACTGAAATTTTATGAAATCTACTGATATTTCGTCGATCCAATTTTAAAGTTAAGGGATGATTGTGAAGTCCGCGTGAACTAATTCTGAATTTCACAATGTAGGCAAAAAATGACCCGATCGTGGCCCACCATGGAAATGGTATCTAAAAATAACGAGCCGATTGCGAAAAATTCTCTTCTAAACTGAGAAACAGAAATCTACTGATACCTAACTTGTCGAATCTACTGAATTTTTTTTCCACATTACACTGAAATTTCAAATTTTGACTTGGCAACACTGGAGCAATGTACGCATTCATACACCTACATCACACTTCATCATAATCTATATCTTGAGAATGGCTTCTGTAACGAGTCAAAAACGTTGAGGAAGAAGAAGTCACCGCTATGAAAACCCAAAAAACAATAAATAAATGATTTTTAAGATAATTAATTACATAAAACATAATATAAATTCATTCGTACGTTATGTGAAGAAAACAACAGAACGTGAGCCGCCATTTTATTTTTGGGGCTACGAATAGAAGAAGAAAATAATAAATTTATAAACAATATTACACTAATACACACAATACACATAAATTTTTGATTCGAAAAAAGAACTTCCTTTAAAAATATTAATATGAAGTCGGTATAAGATCTGTCAATTTTTTTTAGTTTACACAGTAATGATAAAAATGCATATTAATAAAACGGTATTTACAAAAAAAAAACCTAAGAAAAAACACTCAATTGATCATTTTAGCTCAGTCTTTGACAATGTTTAATCGCAATCCGTAAGGTTTTTTACATTGATTACAAAATTCGGATCGAGTATCCACTATCAACATCCAAACAATGTAGAAGGAGTGGTGAAAGTGCACCGGATTTGGTGAATAGGTACTGGTCTATCAGCCCGGCTAGGAAGGCAATGGCCACTATTTTTTTTGGGATTCCCAGGGATTCATTATAACTTATTACTTGGAAAGTCAAATAACAATAACATGAGGCTATTTTGCGATTTATTCGAGTATTTGAAAGATAAGTTGAAGTAAAATGACTAACAATACCGTACAAGAAAGTTCTTTTAATCGATCCTAATGCTCGAGTTTCTCTACAACCGGATTCCCTGAACATGGTACCGTGAAACTTAAGCATTTCTGTTCAGGAATTTAAGATTTTGGGTACCTTGAAATAAACAGGATAATATAATCGCCGCAGGTAATGATTATTTTGAGAGATTTATACAAAAAATACTTTTCAGATGTTGTGAAAAATCGGAAAAAGTGTTGATGCAAGGGTGTAAAAGGAGACTATGTTGACAAATAAAATATTTTGTTCCAAAAAAATATGTTACTTACACGATTTTTACAAACTTTCCAAACTACCCTCGTATTTTTTATCAGTAAAAGTACCAACAAATAAGTATAATGATAGAATACATCTTAATATTTTTGAAATAACATTGGATTTGCCCTCAGATACGTGGGATTAATATCGATAGCTGAAGCAATTTAGTTAAACTGGTGGGTAAGATTTACATCTTGGGAGAGCATATAGCTAATGGTCCTGATTTCTTCCATACATATTATCAGGGACACAGATAAATAAATACCAACAAAAATGGGTTAGCTTACAATTTACGCATTACATAGACTAGCAGACATGCCGGCTTCTCAGAGTCTTCTGCAAGTTATACTCAAATAATTAAGACCTATATATAGGTTCATATAAGAAGTGAATTAAACATAATAATATAATAATAATATTACATTGCGTAATCTATTGAAATGAATATTTAAATTATTTCGGATTAAAAATGTGTGAGTGTATAATGTTATATATATTTTTTAATTGGCTCTACAATCCTATGTGGATCTGGGCCGTCGCACGAAAAGGTTTATTAACTGATTTTCGTTTTACGGGAAATGTATATTAGTCATTTTCCCAACCTATTAGGTCCAAATACACATTGAAAAATAACATGTGAACTGACCCAGAACTAGAACTCGGGACCCACGACGTTATAAACCGTAGCTGATCAGCCATGTGTATATTATAATATGTAGAGATAATAAAATCGGATTATGACAGATGCCTAGATAGAACACAATACATTTTTTTCTCATATCACTTTTATTATGACGGATAAATACATATAGGTACAATACATAAATATCGATAATCATTACTTTTAATTATTACATTGTATTATAGTGATGAAAATAATAATTTGAATTTGAATTTACCAGCAAAAATAAAATACATATTTGACAGGAAGCTATGAAAAATATTTGTCAGTACAGTCTTATTATATCAATATTTCAGAAGTTATTAGTAGAGATTGAAGAGAAATATGCATTTTTTAATGATTAAAAGTTATCGTAAGCTACCTACCGTGATGTTCAAACATTTGAATATTTGAAGGTACGTGTTAAAAAATCGTATACGGCATTGAAATATATTTGTGACAGTTTGAAAGTTGTTTAAAATAATATAATTCTATGGAACATACAATTTTTAACTTTTTTGACATCTTTTAAAGTGTCAATATGTTTACAAAATATACTTAATTCGATCTAAAGATCTCGTGGGTGTGTATAAATTGAATTGAAAGTATAATAACCAACAAAATCTCATAAGTTATCATGTAGGTATAGCTCGGAGACCTGGTGCATGACCAAAAGCATGGAAATACTGTTGGGCTGATTCGAACGGAGTGTGCTGGGTGATATCTTCGGACCCATCAATGCCATGCAGTTGGAGTGGAGATGAAGTCCATTAATTTGGGCTATTACACATGAAGGACGAGACACGCATGATAAACAAACTGACTTTCGGGAAGCCGGATGACAAACGAAGACCCGGTGGACCTCGTACAAAATGGTCGAATAATGTCGAGTTGATTTTATTGTAAACATAAGATTGTTTCCGTTATATGAATGAGAATTTGGAATATCTTCACAAATCTATTTTTAGTTTCTACGTACTGAATGATCAATTTTAAAAGCATTCATTTAATAAGTAAGCTAATGGGTATCTACTATATTAAAACTCATAATGATAATATACGACAAAATCATTAAAATACCAACAATATCTGGCTAAGTAAGTGTCTACATATTGTGATCACAGAAAATTAATGACGATATGGACATCTTCCTAAGGGTTGAAGCAGGGATTGCAATACCGGTTGAAAATATCACTACCGATTTTTCGGTATTTCTCATTGAATACTGTTATTAATAGTGGTATTCGTTAAAGTATAAGTACTTATCGATAAATATAGCTATAATAATCTCTTTAAAAACATCATTTTATAGAAAAATAAACCTACTTGCCTACATTTATTACGGTGACATTTAAAAATATGTATTAATCACAATATTGTAGAATCGGTGATTTTTACAAATAATTTGAATATATTGATAATTTCAACCAAAGCCATCAAAAAGGCTAGTTTATTAAGTGTAAATAAGCGCGGCTGCAGAAAAAGCTTATTCAATTCAACACCTGTACAATCATCAATAATGATAATATAGAATAATCGAACATTTGTCACAGATGTTTTATATTTCTAAATAATATCAGTATGTTAATTTATCGAGACAAATTTATAAATGGGTACCTACCTATATTTAATTAATTGTGGTTTATTGTTGTTTCACCTATGTTGGATTCAGTCAATATTTTGCATTTTATTAGCACATAACTTATACACTCAATTGAATAGGAAATACAGTACAAAATAATGAAGAAATAACATTAAATTCATCGTCAAAAACGTAAACGAGTGTGGTTTCTTAATACCAAAAATTTCGGTATTGATAAATACTGGAATACCGGTTTTGAAATACCGGTATTGCAATCCTTAGGTTAAAGCAAGGTTTGTGGGTGAGTTTAATTGGCCACTGTTTTTTGGTTAAATATTAAAATGGACACGACGTTACGCATGGGGGACTAAATTTTGGAGACAATTTTTTATCACAAAAATGTTGGGATTAAATTGGAACAAGGAAACCACACATAATGTATACCTATAGGTTAGAGAGCACATATAGTAGAGTGTAGGAGAGTAGAGAGTACACATAGGGTAGATGTTCTCAACCTTATTTGTGCCTACACCTCAAGAGATATGGCATTTATGGTGATGCAATAAAAAGGAAAAGTATTTACTGTATTCAGAACATGAATCTATATTATGTGTATATTATATTACTTTGTATGCTTATTAGGTATATTGGATTTAAATACAGTGCGCAAAGGTTGCTCAAAGAATTCATTATGGAATTTTCCATTATTATATATAATATACGCAAATAACTCATCAGGAACATGATAATACTTTAAAATATAATATTTTATTATTAATTGTTAATATTTTATTTATTTAGTCCATATAATGTCATCGAAATATAGAGTTTAATATAGTTTTAGTAGGTAATAAAACCGTGTATTTATCATTGACATAAAAACGCAATGGAATTAAATAGAAAATTTAAATTTTTGACGTAAATTTATGAATATTATATGAAAATATCAATATTATTTAAGCTACAATTGAGCTCGCCCGCGCACCGATATATCCAATAACCTCATCATAGTATCATACACCACGGTACTGTAGTACCATTTTCAAACGAATATGCTCGACGGTGAAGTAGGGGTGCGGGGAGCGGGGCACGCAGCTGGGAGCTTGATCGGTACTGCAGGCCCGACAGTGTATCGCCATTTCTGCGTTCGTACATGAGCAAGCGGGCGGACAGCAGATGAAAGAAATAAAGCTTTAATGATTTATTAACATTGTTAAAATTTATTTCTGGAAGCAATTTATGCAAAGTTCTTTATTTTAATTACTTATTAATATAATTAATAATTTACATTTAATTTTGATGTTATTAATAACTATCTTATCCACGAGTCGCAACTGTATATAATACACATTTATTATCTACTAAAATAAAAATCATTCTGATAAAATAATATTTTTTTTGAATACCAAAGGTAATCCGTAAAGCTTGCCAAATTATTAAAGATATGGAATCCGATTCATGAAAAAAGAAAAACGAAAGTGGCTTTTGAAGAGCGGCAAATCACGCGATGAACGTTCTATGCCATCGAATAGACTCGTTGTCAGTTCAATAAAACCTCATTATGTTGGCATTTGTAAATATTTCAGGACTCAATCACGATTGTAATGATCAGATAGCTGATAGTAACAATATAATCGTCTACCGATAACTACAAAATGCATTCATGGACAATGAAGCTATGATCCCAATAAATAAAGAAGTGTTACTCAACCTTTTTCTTAGATTTCTGACAAATTGATATGCTCTTTCTTTACAGTATATATTATAGGATGTCATGACCGGAGAGATAGCATCATGAGATCGGAAGTTATTTAAAACGTTGATAATTTCAAAACTCTTCTAGATATCGCCATGATTGAAATATCGCTGTACAGAAAGTATTAGTAAAAATAAAATATTGTGTACGGAAAGGGAAGTGCTAGGTGTTGGGCCCAATGGACTGTTCAACATGGTCACCACAAATGCAAATTTTGTTGCATTTTTACATTTTGTGGCATCATACTGCCAATATCACTTAGATTGTTCGGCAGTTTTGTATTAGTTTTTGTTACTTACTACAATTAAAATTTTCGTCAACGTGTTCCTCTCTCATGGGTATTCTTAACGTATAGTCATGTAAATTCAATCAAAACACATTTGAGTATATATGGCGACCTCAGTCTTGGATAAATATTCCTGAGACATTCAAGTCATAAAAAATATATGCTTCAGATCAAACCGTGATACTCCCAAATAAGACCAGGTGTGATTTGGTGGGGGCGTTAATTTCAAACTCCATGTACAGTGTCACAAACTTATCTGAAGAATTGATGGGGGAGCAGCAGTCAAAAACTACCCAATCAAGACTCACAATTGGACAGAATCTGATATTGGAATGACGTCCATATGCTTCATAGTAGTTTCATTTTTAAACGTTCTTCAGATAAGTTTGCGTGACTGTACCAATATCGGAAAATAGGGTTGGGGGGGAGGGTATACCACGCAACTGAGGGCACAATATCATCAGTCGTTCAACAATCACCACAGTATCTTTACCACGTGTTGCAGTCAAACGAGTGAAATGTCAAACGACTTATCTTCATGGACACTCACTCAATTATTCTACTCAAAATTATACACGAAACATTGCAGCAAAAGTGTAAATTTTCTGACAATATCTGGATATGTGAGAGGAAATAAAATTACAACCAGACTCAAAGGAATCGTTTCCTGCGGAAAAGAATAATGTTTTTAGTTACCTTATCTTCACTCACCAGATATATACAGCCGCGATTTGTGCATGGTTGTCTTCCATAACACCATAATTCCTTAAAGCTGTACGGGACTGATGTAGAAACCATACACGATTGTAAGAAACGTAAAAAGATGTTACTTACTGATGCAAAACGTTCTAGACAGAGAAAGTAAAAGGAGGCCGCTTTCACCAACAGCGACATGACATAACCAAGACTATCAACATCAGGCCATACAGCTTAAAAATGAATTAAAATGACTTCATACATCAGAATAATAATAAGATATAACCGCTTGTATTTCCATTCACTACTTGGTTAGATAATCTGACTCCTAACGTACGTAGTTCTTCGACAAACCCCAGCGGTTATGACGCCGAGCATAGCCACCTCAATTTGTTCAATGTGTGTTTGGAATAATAGATGAGGCTATCAACATGTCATCTAAATAAATCTCTTTAGCGGGTGGCTAAGATTCATTTGTGATTACAGAGTCACTAGTAAAAAGTAAATATTATTATAAGGAGTGATTTTAAAGTGTGGTACTAAAATACAAAATTTTGTTTTTTTTACATAATTCGCCTGGCACATTCAAATGAAACGTTATTGTAATTAAGTTAAATTTTTCGAAATCTACTGCACCTATTTCGGTGTTTGATAAGTTGAATGAAAGATCCGAGTCTCAAGATGAGTGCAAATAACAAAAACAAAAAGTTATAAAATAATGTTGAAAACACATTTTAAATCATAATTTAAAAATATTATAATATTACGTGTTAGACCAGGGGGGGCAAACTTTTTGGATGGAGGGCCAAATTCAAGAATTTAAAATGAGCGGCGGGCCGCAAGTAAAATACCATTTTTAGATATACACTATTTATTATCACGAAAAATAAACATTACAAAAAAAGAATGGAAAGAATGAAACTGTTGTACATTTTTAAACATTTTTTTTTAAATTCAGGTGTTAATTTCGTAGTTGATATTCTCAAAACTGCATGTAAATGGGCATCGGAAATATTTGATCGTAAAGAATTTTTATTGAGGTTCATGATCGAAAATGTTTGTCCACATAATATATAGGTTGATCCAAAAATAACGAACAGTTTTCTTGCATAATCTTTAAGTTGGTCGAATTTGTCTGAATTAAGGGCATTGTAAAATTTGGAGATTTCTTCACGACTTTACACAATTCTCTTAAATCAGTGTCATACTGCAGATCAATAATCTCAAGTTGTAGCTCTGTCGGTACACTATCAATATCTATTGAAAATGGATCGCGTACTATTGCTAAACTTGTCTCAATTAAAAACCGTCATTCTTACCATATTCTTCAAATTTATATTCTGATATATTCAGCAACTTTAAAGTTGGAAAATGGTCCACGTTGTTATTCGATATTTATTTTGTCGAAGGAATAACTTGAGGTTTAATTGAAATCCATTCAAACTTTTTACCATATCATGGGCATATATTTTTTTTCATTGCAACGTGGAGTTAAAAGTATTTAAATGTGTCACGATGTTAGTGGTACATAGTGTGAGACGAGACGCAAGAAAGACGAACTGAGATAATACATTTACGAAACAACAAATTCTTCAAAGTTTAATCTATTGTCAATATTTTAAAAAAATATATAAAAAAGTTATTCGTAATAAGAAGTACAATTAATGATGGCGGGCCGTAAAAAAATACCCGGCGGGCCGCAATTTGCCCCCCCCCCCTGTGTTAGGCTATCATGTATAGTGTGTGTTCTATTTGTGTAGGTATATGTATATGCTTCTTCTTTTGACTATGTCCAATCCTAATAAGATCACATGGAGCTCCACGGAGTGGAGGTTTGTACTAACAGATTTTCGTTTATACGTGAAATGGATGTTACCCACTTGTTCAACCTAGTAGATCAATTATCTGACTCCAAACACAAATTGAATTACAATACGTGTATTTACCAGACTCAGGTTTTGAACCTGGGACCCATGAAATTACAAGTATATGCGTAAGCTGCTCGGCCATCGTGGGCGTGGATATTACATTTATAAAATCAAGTTTGTGATAATGTTATGAAACGATCGTTGAGTATATTTAATTATATGGTATTAATATATATATGCTCAGGATGGTGGAGTGGTATTGTGTTGGCCTATAAAGTTATGGGTCCCAGGTTCGAATCCTGGGTCTGCCAAAAAAATCACAATTTGTTTTTCACTTTGTATTTGGACCGAGAGTACGGAATTTCTGATGACGAAACAATACATTTGCTTTTTTATATGTGACTATATACGTATACATAGTCAGACTTAAACACTTGAGTGCCATTAAGCAACATCTAATCATATGCCACCGTGGTCGACGACTTAGTGGAACTGGGAAAAATAAGCAACGTATTATTAGAACCACGTTTGGCCGAAAATTGTCGATGGAGTTACCGCTTCTGAAACTGTAGGTTGCGGGTTCGATCCCTCGGCTGGAAACAAAAAATGGATGTTGTTTTTTTTCGAAATTTTGGTTTATTGCAAGGAACTAATGTATTGGGCGGACGGCTAACAATATTTCTTTGTAAAAAGGATGTTTATATAACCTCCACTGTTATAATTATGGAAGACCGTACGCCTTGCTTGGGAAAAAATATGGTAAAACACGTCTTAATAAAGGTTAAACTAATGTCGATGTCTCTGCATTTGATCACTAAACTTGAATAACTGGTTTCGTTCATCAAGATATTTTTAACCAATATTTACTTTTGGTACAGTTCGGTTATGAGGAATACAGCGGAAAACACGTTTTGAAAATACCCGATATACTGAATTATGTGTTAGTTTGGGTTAGTTTAGGTTGGATTAAGTTGGGTTAGGTTAGGTTAAGAAAAAATCCAGTATATCGGGTATTTTCAAAATGTGTTTTCCGCTGTATTCCTCATAACCGAACGGTACCTTACTTTTTAATAATATCTTAGACTAGACAACAGCCTAATTATGTTTGTGTCACAGGCCGCTAGAGCGCAAACCAACTGAGTTAGCGCAGTGTTGTATGTATGTAAAAATAGTTCAAAGTGTTCCTATGAATAGACTAATGAATGATTTTGTGAAAAGGGTAGGTATATTTGAAATTGACCTAAGCAATAGCTAAATGTCAAACACGACCATTCTAGGAAAGAATGATCATAGTTTGAAACTATAACGGGTTTCTGAGTCACTGTCTAGTCTAGTCTTTGTATCTGTAGCTGTGTAATAGCAATTAAACAATTATAGAAATAGTTGTGATTTAGGAAATATTATTTTTAAAACAAAAAAATTGAGTGTACATATTTAAAATTAAAAGATATCTTCAAGAGATTATCATAAATACAATTAATTACAAATACGAGTTTTTTTATTAGTTTTTTTTAAAACTATTAAACCACAAATTATTTTCATTACGTTGATCTGTGTCTTAGTCAAAAAATCTTCAGTAAAAATTCCAGCGCTATACTGCCCTTCTAAGGAAGAAGGCAGTAACTGACAAAATTTGTGAAATCTAGTTATGAACAATGACATTAATATGGACGAATCACCTGGGAATAAAAATGACACTCACTTTTTTGTCGGGTCTGCCGAATGGCATAATCTGTTCTAACGCCATTACAATAAAGGTGATATTGCTATAAATTCCCGATGCTTTTAGTCGGGTCTGCCGAACGGTTCGGTTCGAACGGATTCGCTCAAATGAACATTGACACTAGAAACACTATTCTAACGCCATTACAATAAAGGTGATATTGCTATAAATTCCCGATGCGTTATATCGCATAATGGAAATTGCGTGATGTCTACCTATACATGTGCAAATGTCGTTGTGCGTGAATTTAATTGCTAGCTACTGTATTGAGTGCGTTTGTCCATTAATAATGTCATTGATGCCATCCGTTAGATAATTTTGAAAGCTATATTCTGTTTACTTTAAAATCAGTATTATCACTAAAATACTGTTAGAAACCTTAGTGAAGAATTGGACATCTGCTAAAATAATACACATTTCTTAGCAAAAAGACAGGAATTGCACCGATTTATTGCAGTTACTGCTTTATTATTACTTTGTTTGTATACTAACATCCTACTAATAAAAAAATCACCTTTATTTATTAATTCGCAGTACTAAAATTTGAAAAAAAAACACATTATATCATTTATCTCGAAAGTGTATGAGAGTCAGTTACTGCCTTCTTACTTGGAAGGGCAGTATAGAGATTACCGTTTCGATGCTTTAAATTTCGAACAAACTGTGTATGTATTTTATAGAATAGATCTACTATGTACAAATAATGCTTAAATGCAGGGACGGCTCTTGTATAGGAGCAAAGGTGCACTGATCTCCCAAATTATTACGTAACTATGTAATAATAAGTACGTATTCAAATACCTACATATTGTATGAATTAATTATTGTAAAATATCTTTAATTTGTCGCCCGTCTGCACGCATAAAATGCGCGTAATTTCTGGCGGCCTGCATGTATGCGTAGGTACGTCCTTCGTAGTATTAATTGTGCAGGAGAGAAATCGAACCGCCTGGCGATGATTTTTTTTCACGCTGCCGATAATGTGGGCTCAGTTGTGTCTTTTTTTTATTTCCGAACGTGCAATATTTACCTCACTTGGGACACTGTGCCTCCCAATCTGAGCTTACGAGCGCAGACGACATTTCACGACAATGCTGTGTTTGACTGGCGTGAATAATAACAACTCACAAACGCTTTTGAAGTCGGTACAAGATTCCCGCGTAATATTTCAAATTATTATATTATTATTTCGTACGTTATGAGGTAAATGCTACGTTGTTTGCCATATAATATTGAATCGATCAAAATATCGATTAGAGTGATATTGTGTTCATTAAGTTAGGTGTAGCAATCTCAACATACAAATACCAATTTTATAATTATTGTACCTTTAAAAATTAAATAATTTTATTATGCCTAGAGCAAAGTAAACTTGTAAGTAAGTAATTGATAAACTATTAATAACCTTTACATAATATAATATACATACTACAATTTTTTACGTACCTACTTATACTGCTCTAAGAGAAGTAGTTATTTAACAAAAGCGTTACATTGTAACAATTTCTACAATATTAGGTATTTCAATAGTGTATGTGGAGTATGAGCGTTATTTTGAACGTAAAAGAGGATAAAATATTTTTTAAGAAGATGAACAAAGCAATTTTCCAATGTCAATTATTGAAGAAAAGAAATATAAATTATTCTATCAAATACAATATTCGTGTTACCGAAGTATTTTTCATTTTGAATACGTCTTTCAAATCAGTCCCATTTGGAGTGCAATTCTGGAGTTGAGGTGTACAAAGTATTAGCAATTTTTTAACAGAAAGTAACTATATCCCGTTGAAAAATCACCGATCCATAGTATTTATCAAAATGATACAGCGCGTAGGTATATGCGGAGAATGTGGGATGCAAATAACCGAAAGGGGAGTATAAGATATGCCCGAATTGCGTCAGTATGTGAACTTCAACCGACCATAACCCGCGTACTACCTATCGGAGCTACACAAATGAGGAGTTTACGGCTTTGTACCAATGACATATTGTCTTAAATACTTGCATCAGTTATAATTTATGGAAGTTAGGAGTGTCAAACGTGGAAACTACGTTGGCACATATGAAATGTATTACAATAAAAATCGAAAAGAGTTTGTATGCCTTTTGCATCATACCTATCATATCCAGAAGCTTAGACTTTATAACTTTGACAATAAATAAATGCTGTCGGTGAATGTGAGCGTCGTTTCGTTTCTCAACCCCCCCCCCCTAAGATGTATTATATATTTAAGCATGAGCCTACCTCCACTCTGAAGGCTATTGCCGATTTTTTTCAATACCACAAAAAGGAAAATGCATGTCTTTGCATGCACTCCCTAATTTTATGATCACCGGCCGCCACTGCTCAAATGGTTTCCATAAACTGATAAGTATTTTATATATAATTTCCTACTAGGCATATCAGTGGCGTATGGTGGATGTAGGATGTTAAGGTCTGACATAAATAGTGCATGCTAAACTTTGTCAGACAAACTTATTTATTTTACAACGTTTTTCTTAGCTCGTATTCTTATTTGTCCGGTAGTTCTTTGTCGGGTACAAATCTTGCAATCTATTTTTAACTAACTTTCCGACCAGATAGACATTTGAAACTTTTAGAATATATCAGAACACGATGTCAATGCATTTTTTTAATACTTTCAGCCATCTTTAAGTAGAATTGAATTCATTTTCAGTTAATTCTGTTTTGTATGAAAAGTTATTTTGACACCATTATTGGTTGCTAGGGGTCTGGGGTCCTAGCGACTAAATTATTGATATATACGTGCGTTACTATGGAAATCAATATGACATGTCAAGTACACATTTTTTTGATCGTTTAAGCTAATCAAGTCAAGTTAATTTGATTCAACACCAAATTTAAAAACGTTGTATATAAAAAGTTCTTTTTATCTTGTAATCATTTATTGAACTAATACTATTAGTGTACAGATAGTGTTGGTTAGCTTTTATAATTCAATTAAACTCTGCCCAATCCAAGCCATAGTAGTATTCGTTTATCTGTAGAATATCTAAAATTATGCCATTGTACCATACATAATTTTAGATATTTTGTTGATAGATGAATATTGTTTATCGATTATGGGTTGGTTTAGGCTTATTGAATTAACAAAAATACAATTAACAAAAATTGTAATATGTATTCTTAATTCAACGAAACCAAATAAGTATGACTGAAAAAGTGTGCACTATTTCGTCAGATCGCCCATAGTATACCCAAACTATTATGGTTTGGTTTAATCAGGGGTTAATAAAATTTAAAAAAATAGCTAGCACCATCTGAAAATTGTATTATTGGTCCAATTAAAACAAATAATTATGACTGACGAAGTTTAGTGTGCACTATTTATGTCGAATCTAAATAGCCTAACTCCACCTTCCGCTACTAAGGTATATTATGCAGTATAACTTCCGAAACCAGCCAAAAGCATAAAAAAATATTGAAAACTTCAATAATTAAAATTATAATAATTACAAGATGAAAAGAACTTTTTATATACCACATTTTCTGTTGAATCATATAAACTTGACAATTTTATGTATTAATAATTTAGGACAAATATGGCAATAATTGTCAACAAATCATTTTTTTGCTATTTTGCAACAAACAAACAAATATAGAATACTGAAATGTCATTTTGATTTCCATATTAACGCATGTATATATTAATAATTTAGTTGCTAGGACCACCCCTTTAGCAACCAATAATTGTGAATTGGATTACGGATTTTTTTCCGAAATAACTTTTCATACAAATATCAACTGAAATGAATTCAATTCTACTTTAAAGATGGCTAAAAGTATTAAAAGAATGCATTGGCATCGTGTTCTGATATATTTTCTAAAAGTTTCAAATATCTAGCTAGTCGGGAAGGTAGTTAAAAATCGATTGCAAGATTTATACTGGATAAACAACCACCGGACAAACAAGAATACGAGCTAAGAAAAACGTGGTAAAAATAAATGCTGAAATTATGTATGTACAAAGTTACCTTATTTTTATTTATTACGATGTAATTTTTATGAGTTAGTAAAAATAAGTGTACACAATGGGAAAATTATAACAATCACTTACGCTTGAAACATAGAATAATGTAGTTTACCATAACTATTGGATTATGGACTTATCAGTTTTCAAAAATAATATGAATGGTTCCGAAAATGTTACAATCAACGAAAATATGAAATGGATTAGATTGAGTAATATTTTTAAAAGTAGTAAGTGCAAATTAACTAGATGACGATTAAATTTAATTATGTTACTATAAGTTACGAAATATAAAGTTATTACATTAGCTACCTACTTATAAAATCAATTTTGATATTGTTTTTTTAACTAACAGCCAATTGTATTTGCTTTATATACCATTATTAATATTCGAATAAACAGTAATTTGAAAGGAAAACATCGACGTTTGCGTCAATGTCAGACTATGTGTCATTTACCTCGACCATGGAATGTCATAAAATCTATGAAAAATGATAGTTACACAAGGTTTTGGTATCATTTCGTTTCATGTCAATGGATCATTAGGCTGATATCAGTTGCATCTATGGCACTATTACAAATAATCAGCGATTAATTGAAATAGTTTCAGCTAATGTAGCAATGGATGATTATATTTATATAATAATACTAGCTGACCAGGCAAACGTTGTTCTGCCATATAAATTATTTCTAGTGAATATTTTGGTTGTTAAATAAAAAGTAACGAATGTATCGTAAGTATGTGGGGATGAGATCTATGACAGAAAGAGGAATAGAGCACTGTAGACGATGACCGCCGATAAAAACAAAAAAACATCAACCATTCATTTTCTCAATTCAAAATGAGTAATGATGTTCATAATGAATGAATTACCTGTGACAGGATCTCGTTGTTTAATGTTTATGCAATATCCGTCTTGTCCCTTCCAGAAAATTAGCGGATATTGGAGAGCGTCGTATGAACGGTGTGTGTCAGCGATGAACTCCAGATTATTGTTTCTTCTTCGAATCACGATTTCTCGCGTCGATGTGCGGTCGCCAACCATGATTCCAGCAATGTCGTCAACAACAGTCGCATTGAATCGACGTACGTGCTCTCCAGCTGGTGTTTTATCAGGATTGATGACAATAGCGTGATTGTCACTTTGCAATTCGTGCATGTGTGCTTTGAAGAATTTCAATAATTCATTGTACTCATTCAACAGGGCGTCCAGTTCGCTGACGATGCGCCTGGCATTAGGCGAATTGAGGCTATTGTAGCCGCAACGTGCATCTACATGATTGATGTCCTCACCGCCCATGAAGTAGATTTGTAAAAATGTATGTGGTTCGTTTGGCATTAGCAGCAATGAGCCTACTTTGTGGTATACTTGACCTTTGATTTTGAACGTAGAATGGAATTGTTGACCATTTGCCGCAGTATTGTGAACCATTTCTGTTGCTCCGGACGAAGTCATTTGGAAGCATGAATTGAATGTGCGAATGGACTTCAGGAACAGGTTTGAATCTGGAACCGTGCCAATGAGCAAGCTGTTCAATGGTTCTGGTGGTATCTTAATTTCTGGTAGTTGCACTTTTCCTGATGCGCAACACATCCCGGCTGACTCATGTTTGAATTTGAGCGCATGACAATGGGGACATTCTTTGTCCATAGGACCAATCAGCACTTTCGGATGAGCGGAATATCCAATATCTGGCTCGTACTCAAATGCGAGACGAAGGAACGAAGCGGATGTAAATGTTCGATGTACTTGTTGGCGTTGTCGGTCATTTGCTCTACATGTGTTAACTACGAACCGGCGCGCTTGGCTCCGTTCCAATTGTTGTTGTTGATTTCGTTCAGCTCGTGCCTTTTGTGATTGAGATGCACGCAATTGCGACATGCTTACACGCATGTTTTTGTTATCTTGTTGGATTTGTTCGTCTGTTCTTTCTACTCTACTATTTCGCATGTTTGTTGCTTTATTCGTTAGATTTGTTCATACAAAAATAATAAAATCGCGATTAAAAAATGGGAGGATGGGAGTGGGAAAGTGAAAATTTTAGGTTATAGGTATTTTTTTATGCCAAATAATAAAAAAAATACAAAAAAAAAATTGTCAAAAAAATAAAAGAAAATTTTTCTGGATAGAGATACCCTAATCACCTAGCGGTATGAAATATACTTGTTGACCTATTTTCATACCTAAAAATTATACATAAAAAAAATCATAAAAATCGGTCGAGCCATTTCGGAGGAGTTCGACCACAAACATCGTGACACGAGATTTTTATATATATAGAGATAGAGATAATATATTTACAGCCATTCGTTTAGTAAACTATTTTAGTAGTTCATAATGGGAATAATTGTTAATTTAAATATTAATTTGACAAAATGTAGTTTTTTTATCATTCCTAAATATTTTTTTTTTAAATTTCTTCATTCTCAAAGACAACGAATGCTGTATTATTAAATGTTGTTTATTATTAAGCGACTATGAACAGTTATAAACGCCATCTAGGATGTTAGTATTATTAATACCTTGATTCTTTATTCAAAATGATTAAAAAATATGGTCGCTAATATTTATTTTTAGGTTACAAAATTGGTAAAGCACATTGCAGTATAAATTGACGTATTTCTGCAAACATGATCCAACCCACACGCGTATCATCCTGAGAAAATATAATGTTTGATTCATGATTGATTTAAAATGATGTATGATTGTTTAATTTTATCAAAGTATCCGATCAGATATAATAGACATAATCACACATATTTTTTTAAAATTAATCTTCTCTCAAATATTGAATTTTATCAGAATTTTACACGTGTGGGTTGCATTTTGATTGCAGAAATAAGTCGAAACATTTTTCAAATTTAATGTTTCAGAGGTACATACGTATTATAAAATATGTATGCTCAATAACGAATGCTGAATTATTATTAAATATTGGGCATTGGACATTTTTGAATTCAAACTATTTTGTCGCAAAATACATTTTGCGTTCACAGATAGGTATACACTAACGTTAAAAGCCCATATTGCTCTAATGCAGGCGTGGGCAAACTTTTTGAATGAAGGGCCATTATTATAAATATAAAATAAACGGCGGGCCGCAAATAAAATACTATTTATAGACATACATTATTTATTATCTTCATAAAGGACTTCAAACATAAATTATATATTAAATAAATGATTCTCCAATAGCCAACAATGTGATAAGAAGAATGAAACTATTTTACATTATTTTAAATTTTAGGTGTTAATTTACTAGTAGAGATTCTTAAAAGTGCTTGTAAATAATGTTCATCGGTGATACTTGATCGTAAAGAGTTTTTATTGATATTCATAATTGAAAATGTTTATTCACTTATGTAGGTTGATCCAAAAATAATCAGCATTTTTCGAGCAGAATCTTAAGGTTTTTCGAATTTGTCCGAATTAAAATTTGCAGATTCAAATTTTATTGTTAAAAGTAAACTTTTTTCAGAAATATTACTAAAGCTCGCGGGCCCCATTATAAATACTTAGCGGGCTCGCATGCCACCCGCGGGCCGTAGTTTTAGGCCAGCTCTAATGTAACAAGCATAATATACACGTATAAGTATTTGATCAAATTGTAAATATTATACGCTAATAATTATTAAGCAAAGCAATAGCATTAGCAGCAGGCAACCATTTTTATGTTAGTGTATTTATAATTAATAATGTATTCAGTATTGCCAACATAATATAGAATATTAACTATTTTTATAATCACCCCTTCAAACATGCCAACAATAATATTTTTTGCAATTACCGAGGGCCCAATATAATATTATGGTATTTAAGAAATATCCACTACGCAATGATAAATACTAAATTTATTTTTGGTCATAGGTCATTTTGAACCTTATCTGTCAATAAAAAGATAGCAATAATCTCCTACTTCGGTTCTGCAAAAAGAAATCAAAAGTTTGCGAAAAAGTACACCTTGTCACATTTTTTTGTAATTGAGTAAAACATTAAAATCATTGAGGTTTTCACGTGACCTATTAATAAAATAATGTAGCATTTTGAATGCTAAGCTTGGTTAGATATTCGCGTGACGGTTATCGTTGAACAAGTATGTATATAAAAAAACATATTATATTTCCACGAAATCATTACAAAATTATATATTCCTACAATGTAAAGCTTATTTGTAAACAACCACTAACCCACCGAATCTATATCGAAAGTTTTCAAAAATATTACAAGGATTCCTGAAAAAACAAAAGAATAATATAATTGGGTGGTTCACAATAATTATTATGGATCGATTCCAATTTTCATAAAATTCGATTTTTATTTCGGTGGCTATATAAAACAGATTTCTATATTGTGTGTTAATATCACAATCGTAGCTCTACAATTTTCCGCATAAATGGCAATACTAGTATTGATAAGACATCAAATTTAATGTGAATCATGTCCATTTCGACAGTTACTTCAGTAGTATAAAGAGGTATTTGCTAGCATTAATTTGCTAATATTTATCAACAATCTGACCATGTCCGATCCTAATAAGATCATATGGGCCTCCAAAGAGTGGAGGTTTGTATTAAATTGATAAACAATATGTGTACTTGCCAGACCCAGGAATCGAACCTGGGACCCACGACGCGATAGGCGGACATATAGGATGCGCGGACATCGTGAGTGTGTAATAATAATATACTTTATGTTTCGGATATTTATTTAAATTGATCCATGTACAAAATATGGTAAGTATATACAGTGAAAACATTCATGGATTTTACAAAAGGAGTTTTAACTTTAGGTCCAAATATCTCAGGATCTATTTTGATTGACTTGATCCATAATTATTTTGAACGATCCAATTATTACGTACCATATTGAAGTGTTATACTTTGTAAATATTTTTTTTAACTCATTATTTAAGCATTGTATTGTATAATACTTTTTAGTTACATAGATTATTGTTATTTTTCTAGATAAATAATTTCGTACTATTATGCTAAAAGCACTGAACCTATATAGGTGTTTGACGACTTAAATGAAAGACTTAGATCCCAAAACGAGTGTAAAAATAAATATTATAATAAGTAAAGGTTAAGTGAGCAGGATTGTTCCAACAAGCAACTTATTTTTTTATAATTATTGTTTAATTAAGTATTTACCAGTGGCGAAGGCTCCATACTAAGCGATTATTTAAAGCTTACCTTTTATTTTCAAGTATTTAATTTATATAAATAAATATCTATATTGTAGGACATTGTAGGTTATAATAAAAATATTGATTGCCATCTATCGTCGTTATTTATAAGTAGAGCTTTTAATTTAGTCATGTTTCGAATCAACAATAAAAATGACGGAACGTCCAACGTGAGTGCTATTTTTAGAATTATTTCAACGATAATCCAAGCCGAATTTTCTACCGAAATTCAGTTGCCAACTTCATGCATGTCTGGGTTTTTGTTCGAGACTCAGAAGCGTTAACAGAAAAGCTTATTCGAAATGTTGATTTGTTTATTGTCTTTGCTTATCTTTAAAAGCAAATAATAAATAATAAGGATGATTAAAAAAATAATAACTATTGTGTTCGATCACATATAATTTATAAATTGTTATTAAAAATAAATATTGTATTAATTCGCGATTATTATTTAGGTTACTTCAGTCATAGACAAACATAACATGCTATTCACAGTTTATGTCATTTTGACATGTCAAAGCGGTGGTAAAGGTTTATTTTATAATACAAAATTCATTGTGTTACTGTGAATGTGGATAAATTATCTCATATTGTACCGAAATCATTCGCCAGTGCTTTAAATATATACTTAAGTATTTATTAAATTGTGTAGTGTCCCGGTAGAAAATGTGCGAACGATTTCATTTAAAAATTATCAAAGCTTGACCTTCCAAGGGTTCATTTAGATTTGAATACAGCAAAAAAACTTATATTAGACATTTTCACAACAATTTATAAATGATAAATATTTGTTTTTAACTGGCAGTTATACATTAAACAAACTTTTTTGTTGGCGATGCGTATTGTTTGGTAAAGAAAGTATGCGTGGAATTCTACTGCCATAAGTGATTTAAATAATTTGACAAATTCAGCGGTGAAACCTATGACCAGTGTGTCGTTGTCATTAGTGTGCACCTATTCATCAGTAGTAATATCGTAAGTATTATCTTCTTATTTCCCGTAAGTTACCTGACAAGTGTGCTCTTTTTCTCTGATCTCCACAGCTTACCTCTTTCCAAAAGTCACCCTTCGCCACTGGTATTTACTTTGTATATTTTGTGACACGTGCAATGATTATATATAATTTTTAAATAACTTTAATTATAATGATTTATTTTAAAATATCAATGATACTTATTATAATTTTTGGGTCCAAATTTATTGATACTGTAACATGAAAGAAAATAAAAACAGCATATACACCCACGACGGCCGCGCCGCTTAAGCGTCGGCCTATAGTGTCATGGGTCCCAGTTTCGAATCCTGGGTCTGACAAATACACATATTGTTTTTCAATTTGTGTTTGAGTCAGAGTATGGACCTAATAGGTTGAGTAAGTGGCTGACATCCATTTCTCGTAAAAATAAAATCTGTTAATACAAACCTCCAGTTTGTGGAGACCTATATGATCTTAATAGGATTGGACATGGTCGAAAAAAAATACTATCTATAAATATATATCAGTGAGGTAATTTGATTTATATTATAATAATGTTTTTATAAATGGCAAAATATGGTGGAAAATTATAGTTATAAATTAAATAGTTCTTGTATGTCTATGCCCAATATTTCTATTTACGCCTCTGCATATATTTTGCCTAATAATTAACCAAACCATCTATTTTACAAAGAAATATAGAAATCTTATTAATTCTTCTAAGGATTATTAATAAAAAATACTAGCTGGGTCACACAGAAAATCATTCCGTGGCCAAAATCGCTTTAATAATGTTTCATACGCTAAATAATAACAAGTTCAAGTTACATAAATTAACTTAGGAATAGTTGCACATGTAATTATTTATATTTAAATGACTGAATAATTTATATCATTGTGCTGAAAATATTAAAATTCTTGTGGGTTTAAATAATTTACTTATTAGCCATAGTCACTTTTATATTTAAAATATACCTACACAGAGAAGATTCTCATAATCGTTTTTAAAAAATATGTTGTCTTTGATTTTGGATGTCCTATTTGCACATATAATAATATTGATTTTCTGATAATATAACATCGCATTGAAATAGCAATTCATGCAAGGGAGGTTCATAAATTATTAATTATTGTGGGGCGAAATAACAAATGCATGCACTGAACGTATTTTTCTAGCTCTAACGTATGGGTTGCTAGGTCTACGACCCTTTATGACCTTAATCTCCTTTCGTAGCGCTGGTTTCGTACACTATGTATGTACTCAATGACTACGGTATGCAGTACAGCCCTTTACAAATCCTAACATATTAATATTTCAGTCAAATAAATCTATGTAAGATATCTATAGAATAATTATTGTTAAATATTTTTTCTCGCAATTCACACAAAAAGGGTGACACATGTATAAACAAATTAAACAGATTGTAAGATTAAGTTTTTCATACGTAAAATAGCATATATTTTTTTATTAGAAGGAGCTTATAGCATATTTTTGAATGTCACTAGTAATTGGTTATACAAATATTTTTTTTAGTTTTAACATGATATAAAGTGTCGACATATTGCCACGTCTGTACATTATAATAAATGTATAAATAATACTATATAGTAAGCTTTATTCTTTTCAAAAGATTAAACGTTCACTTGGTAATTTGATATAAAAAAAATACTTGATATTAACCACGTTTTCTTCATATTATCCGAGGATAACCCTAATTGTACTATTAAGGTAAAACGGTTCAAACCTGATAAATTTCATTCTTTCATTATCATTTATATGTGATTAATACTAAGTGCTTAGGTTAATTAGTTAGTTAGTTAGATTTGATTTAGTATAAAAAAAATACATAGGTACGATGTGTAGTTGGCTTTATTCATCATATTATATTTTAAAAAATAATGATATTCATCAGTGAAATATGCATGTATCTAAATAATTCACTTTATTAGATAACAATATATTTATTATTTGATTATATTTAATTAATCAAATAATACAATGCAGTTCCACCATGAATTGACAGTTAACACTATAAAAGAAAGCAATATATTAAATATATATTGCACGCATAACTTTTTTATAACGATTGATTATGTATATTATTATGAAAGTTAACTAGGTTTCTTAAAGAGAAATTTCTTTATTAAATTTAATGCAATAACTAAGCATTTAAATGCAGTTTGTGTACAATGTACACTTCAGTGGCAAGAGGTGGAGATGGGCTGTTAAGATTCTACATAAATAGTGCACACTAAACTTTGTCAGTCATGTCTTATTTGTTTTAATTGAACTAAGAATACAATTTCCAGATGGTGTTGGTTAGTTTTTAAAATTCAATTAAACCCTGCTCACTTCAAACCATAATCATTCAGGTATGCTATGGCGATCCGATAAAAATAGTGCACACTTTTTCAGACATACTCATTTGTTTTCGTTAAATTAAGAATACATATAACATACGGTGTTGGTTTTTTTTAAATTCATTAAGCCCTGCATAAATCAAACCATACTCGATAAAAAATATTCTTCTATTCATAAAATATCTAAAATTATTAATTATATTCATATTTAATAATTTAATAAGTATATTAATGGGAATATTTATATATTTTATATATAAATGAATATATGTTGACTAAAATCTACTTGGCCTGAATTAGGCATGGTTTAATTGAATTTTAAAAACTTACAATTAACACTATCTACATAATATTGTAGTCTTAGTCCAATGAAACAAATACGTTTGATTAACAAAGTTTAGTGTGCACTATTCATGTCGGATATTAACAGCCTACCTCCACCCTTCGCCACTGGTACACTTAGAAATAGTTTATCCACACATATTCTGTATATATAGATATTTTGTAACATTATTCAATATAGGTATTTTTTATAAAATTTATGTACAGTTCAGTCGAAAGTATTTTAAAAAAGTATTTATTTTTAGGTGGTAAGCAAAAAAATATGTTATGTTTTTAATTTATATAGTAAATATATTATAAATGACAATACATAAGCCTATAACTCAAAATATATATTATGGTTATAACTCATATTATAGTAGAAAACTGAATATATTTTTGTTGTACGTTTATATCGAAGAATTTATTAGTTGGTCATATTTTGGTATTGCCGTTTATTAAATAATTTAAATTGCCATTATAAGATACGTATTATCAGGATATATATTATTATAAGATAATTTACTGTCAATTATTCCGTATACTAGACTGACAGCTAACGGTTAATTTAAATGTAACTACTTGGAATGTATTTTAATTATTGGAGACATTTATTTTTAAAAAAAAGAACATTATAAGTTATACCGTTATCGCTAAAAGAATAATTTGTTTGAGCTTGCATAGTACACCCTCGTTTCACAGTCTATTTAAACGAATTTGGGTCAATGCGCCCCATAAAACTATTAATGAAAAAGAGCACCGTACTTTTGTTCGGTGATCCCAATTCGACCGAACACGCAATTGTTATAATAATAATTATACCAAAAAAACATTTTTATTACCACTAAATATAGAGAATTTTAGAGACCGCACTAAACGTAGTGGTAATGACAAGTTTCTATGTAAAAATGGACGATCTATTCAGTCAAATAATACAAAGAATATTATAGCCTTACTGTGTTTGTTGAATGCAGCTTAAAAATAAATGAAATTTTCGCTTATAAGTCTAATTAACGTAGCACATTGTTTTGCGTGGCTTATTTGGTAAATGATCTTTTTGTGTAACATTGTTGAAACCGTCAAATCCTTCTTAATGTATAGATTCCCGTACAACGGGTACATACCATTTTCCAGCGGACAGACAACCAGGGATAAATTTCCAAGCCCATGCACTCAAATGAAACTATCTCACTAAACACATATAAATAGGGCACTGTTCTGCGTGAAA
The DNA here is from genome assembly GCF_057557595.1 of Rhyacophila brunnea. Taxonomy (NCBI): domain Eukaryota; kingdom Metazoa; phylum Arthropoda; class Insecta; order Trichoptera; family Rhyacophilidae; genus Rhyacophila; species Rhyacophila brunnea. The sequence goes on from NW_028232859.1 coordinate 7,972,723, forward strand.
ACCGAAAAGAATATACTCAAAACATTCACACAAATCACGGGGAACATAATCAAACCAAAAACCGGGACAATATTATTCAAAAAACGGTCCAAAAACTAAAACGAAAAAAATCCATTTTTCCGAGGTGGTGTAAATATACTAGCCAAACACGCTGCCTCCTGCCATCTAGTGGCGGTACGAGAAAACAAATCCGACGTCCAAAACTCTACGGGAGATTTTATACCCTCATTTCACTGTACTGATATGTATTTCGCCCCAATTATTTATTTTTTACCACACCGCGGACGATAGACTATGCGTTAATCACTTTACAAAGACAATACAATATATTATAATGGGTACTATTGTAAGAAAATAGGAATCCAGGGCGGGGGAGGTATATCTGTGAAGGAACGCGGGGCAAAGGGGACGTATTGCGGAAAACTGGCTGAGCAAATTATGGAGCATAATTTAGGCCCAGCAAAATGAACACTCACACGCTTGTAAACGAAATCAGAATCAAAAACTATATTCAGTATTATATTAAATGATTGCTTTATACTTATCACATTAATGAAACTAAATTCAACTGAAAATAATTTGATGTATTTTTGTGACACTCTTATTTAAAATTAAGTAATATATTTTTAAGTATTCCGAAGGTATTAGTTTGAGCGAGCTTATTACATTTGTTGTGCATTTAAAAAATGTTAAATTTATCACTTTTATTATTAAAAATCATCCGCTGATGTGGCATGAACGTACAACACTCAATTCCCTGCAGTGTATTCAGTGACAAAAAATATGTGAAATAACGAAATAAAATAGGAAATAATTTCACAAACAGTGCCCTTACGATGCCGTTAATAATGAAGATGAGTTTAATCCATACCATCACTTCTTCAACAGGCGAAAATTCCACTGGTATCAATGCTTAGCCGTCGGTTACATGGACGTACATATCAACCCAGTACCTTAAAACGTTGTTAATCGCTGAGTGAGCGCGATTATTGCACGGTTTGAGTGACAGAAAACTTGTGAATTCGATATAGGAAGATGTCGTACCGTTATCTTGTAAAAAGGCGAAGTTTTCGCGGGCATTTTCTCAGACGGCCAGCCGGCCGTCGTACACTGGACTTTGCATATTCTTGGTTTCTTATATTATCTGTGTTACGGGGTAGATGTTGTTGTGAACAGGCGATCTGTAGGCGCGCGCGCCGCCGACTGACGCCTGGCGTACACCCCGCAAGCCTCCGGACGGCGCCGGGAAAATCCGCGGGGTTGCTAGTGGAAAATATTCTAATTTCCCGATAACAATCGACGTAATATGCGGTAATTTAATTAATTATTATAACTCGATCATCTAAACATGCGAAGGGGTGTAACGTATTAGGTTATCTTGAACAATATTTATCAGATCCCCACCAGTAATAAAGGTCTTTCTACCATATATGGTTTCAAAAAATAGTAGTGGACATAATAATTGAATAACATTACTATATACTTACATAACATTACTATATCAAGCAATTAAATAGTATAATAAATATAAAAGTTACTTAAATCCATAGCGAACTAAAGAAAAAACAAAAGCTCTTTATCTTACTTTAAGCTTTAAGCTTACGAAGTCACTGAATATAATAATTTATCTTTATATGAAGCACTTTATTAATTGTTTCGTAGATATTTTCAAAGTTAATGTAATATAGTGTCAACATTATTATAATTTTTGAAAAAATATTATGTGTAATTAAATGTACCTACATATATTATGTAGATCAGTAGCATTTTAATATTATATAAATACCAATATAGAAACAAAATGGGTTTTTTTTTTTTAACCATTGATCAGAAAATTATGAAAAAGTAATTGAATAGTCCATATTTAATATCATCAACCCACAATAGTTATGTTGTAGGTCTAACTTGTCGTAGGTACGCTTTATTCGTATTGCGTTAATCTCGTTTTTAAAATTTAATTAATAATTAAAATACCTAACTATATTTCACTCACAACTTATGTGCAACGCGGTAACGACAGTTAAGCACTACGGTGCATGGTTGCGGCATCAGTCCCGTGCGGCTCCGTCTCGGGACGGAATGAGTACTTAAAATCACTTCTTTCAGACACGTTTAAAGCGTCATAGAAAGCGGCCGTGCATATCCACGGTTGTGCATATATGACGGGTGGTGGTGGGCACTATAGCTCAGATGTCATACTATGTATTTAAAAAATAAGATATTACCAATTTAAACTTTTTTTAAATAATGTCGGTGCTCCAGAAAATAAAATATAATAATAATTATTCTATTGGAAATAATAAAAAATAACTCAAAAGGCAAAATAACTTTATATAATATATCTATGTATATATTTGTCGTTACTTATCTATATATAATGTAAAGTATGAGACAAAACATATGTAAATTTGTAGGAGAGAGCAGTAAGTACAGAGAGAGAAGACGTATTAAAATGGGTAAAACGATAGAAATATCAAATATCATGGATAAATCAAATACGTAAACGTAAATTCTAAATTTGAAAAATATTAGCTGACTTACAAATAAAGGAATCATTTTATTTTACATGGGCTGTGAAAGAAAACAAGTGATAGGATACTCTCATAATAGTTCGACATTACAATTATTTTGACAGATTGACGGAATGGTATCTATTAAAGGTAAGAAGTGTGGTATTGGATAGGAATCGCGATTTTGAAAATGATATATCTCTGAAATCCCTAAGTGTGGTTTTAAAGTTTATGATTTTAATCAAAATGTTTCTTTGTTGCAGACTAAGTCACATCCAAGAGTCTTGATAGGTGGTACTTCCACCTGGTATTTTTTCTAGTATGTACTTCTTAAATCTCTTTGGATAATGATATATTCTACTTATGTGAGGATGTGTTTGGGTAGAATAAAAAAAACTTAAAATAAGGGCGCATACTCGATTTACTTTTTATGTTCTAATTTTTTTTTATCATTTTCTATATTGTGTATCTATTTTAATTATGTTACTTATTTTTCTTGATGTGTTTCATATCATATAGGTAGCGAACGTTTTACATTGTAGATTTTAATGTTCACTAATCTACCGAGACAGTGTGTATTTTTAATCGGCTTTGAAGGTGTTTCGCTACACATTAACTGGATTTACTCTACCGGCTGAATTGATGTGTCGCACGTAAAAAAAGTTTCACTCGAAAAAAATATTGATTGTGATTAAAACCGTTGCTTAAAATGGTATTCTTATTCGCGTCAGGTCTTAAATAACCTGAGAGTATTGCACCAGAATGTCGTTAAGGCAACAAACACGATTTTTCTAACCTCGTAGATTGTAGAACATGGTTGAAGTTTCATTTATATGGTAGGAATGTACCTAATATTGTGAACTTGTTGATGACAGACTTTGAAAAATATTTAATCTGTACGCCGTCATTATCAACCGGGGTCGATGCGATGTTGTATGATAACCTCTCATAGCTCTTACCATTCACCTGGGTCCGCTCCAGATTAACAGTTTATCATTGACGGACAGAATGTGTTGACAGATGTTTTAAATAAGGATTGCAATACCGAATGAAAACACTAATATATATACCGGTATTCATAAAAATATATAAAGACAATTATTGTTAAACAGCACCCTAATTATTTTTCTCAGTGCTGACAACTTTTCAACAGAAATTTCTTTAGTTCTTCTTTCGTTCTTTTAGTTTTTCCATTATATTCCATTCAAAACCAAATTCAAAGGCCGCGCGGCTTAAGCGTTGGACTATCACGCTGTGGGTCTCAGGTTCGAATCCTGGTTCTGGCAAGTACACATATTGTTTTTCAATTTGTGTGCGAGTCAGGGTATGGACCTAATAGGTTGAGCAAGTGGCTGACATCCATTTCTCGTAAAAAACATTTTTTTTAATACAAACCTCTACCCTGTGGAGGCCCATATGATCCTATTAGGATCAGACATGGTCGAAAAAAAATATTACTTTTCTCGGGCTATGCAGTAATTTTAGATATAGCATTTTAATTTTTTCTGCTTTTACTGAAAACATCTATATTAAAAAAAAAATGGTATCAATGAATAGCGGGATCCTGGTTTTTGGAAAACCGGTATTGTAATCCTCAATTGAAATGCATATCACGGGACATAAAACTTTATAAAGATATAAAGTAATATCCGAATATGAATGGATTGGATATTTGAAAAAAAATGGCCATGCACCCCACACAATTTGGAAAAGTGATTCACAAAAAGAAGTGATAAATTATTTTTAACAGAAATAAAGGCCACCCATAGCCCTTTATATTCGTTTTCGCTTGCAAGCATTTCTATAAGACCACAAAACATCAGTTTTTTGATCTAGTGGTTGAACGCCTCTCGTGTACCGTTGTAAGGCTGCATCAATTTTGTAAAGCGGTTATCCATATACCAAGCGACGTCATGTCTAGCTCATTGTCATCGGCCAAATTATTAATTGGTTTCTTATACCTTTACATTATACCTTTCAATGCTTCGTTGAGTTTCTGTTCATTTTTAACCGTAATGGCACTGCGAACGAATTAAAATTCCCATTTTAATATATTTTATTGGTCATTTACGAGTAATGCATGTTAGCAACTTGCTCAATCTTCCAAGAGTCCTAACACCTATTAAAACACAAAATATGAATTTACTGATTTGAATCGGGAACTCACGGCAAATAAAATACTGTTTTCATGAGAAATTGAACGTTTTTTAATTTCATGGTTTCTTTACGTTTTTTTTTACTTTAACCAATTATTCAATAGTATAAAGAAGTCACTCATATTTCTATTAACAAATATTATTAACAAAATTAACGGTATATACGCTATTATTGTTTTGTGAATACCCATATTTTATTTAATATCAGAGGAGGATTTTATATTTTGAATAAGCTTCTGAATATTCGTGAGTGTAATTTTTTTTAATGAACGTTTACATAACTATGATTGTAATAAACATGATTATACTTTTTCGTTTTGTTAAATTAATTTAGGCAAACAGTAATCTTGTAAAATATTAGGAATTTCAATAGAGAACCGAATTTTCAATAGAAGTTCCGGGATTAAACTGTACTAATTCCGCGATTTCAGGATTACACAAAAACAAATAAAGATTTTTTTTATTGCCGAGTATCGAAAGAACAATATGACTGTGCATTTAAAAACATATACATTAATAAAGTGGTTAATACAACATTTTATAACAATTGAGAAGTGTTTATAGTAATGAGTGTAGGTGTCAATAAGTGAAGTATTGTTTGATTTTGCTAAATCCATTTTATGTACTAGTAATAGAGGTACACATAATATAGAACAGAGAATGTGAGTCAAAAGCCTCGTAATTTGTACGAAGTCAAAGATTCGTTTGTTTGTAAAGAAAGATTTTTTATTATTTTTTAAAATGATGAATTAGGCACTTATACCCATTTCTACAAACATTCCTCAATTATTATGCATTTTCTTCCCTTTGCAAGATTATTTTCAATTTTATAAGATTTAAATGTAAGTAATATGTTATTAAAAATTAATCATTTTTTTTTCAATTATAATACTTTTATTATAATGTAGAACTAAACCCGAAATTTTAAGATTTAAATATACAAGCGGAATTGTAATTTCTTTTGGATATATTTTAATACCTGACGGTTGTCGTAAATGTATCAGAAAAATACAAAAAAACCTACAGATAAATTTAATAACAAAACCGATTTTTTTTATAAGAGTATGTTCCTAGATAAAATATTACAGTTTTTTAATTGCGTCAACTCTAATTATTGTCTTTTATAGTTCTTAACATAATTTTATTCTCGCTCTAATACCGTGTAATTAGATAAATTAATTGGCATTGATAATCCGTATTATTTAGTTTACCATTGAATAAAACGACCGATTCAATGGTAATCCTTGCAATCCTGCAGGAGGAGCGCTGAAAAGCATGCTGAACGCCTGAAAAGTCCTCCTACAGTGCGTTTCGTAAACACCCTACGACGGCATGCGTCAAAGTCGAGCGCATGCGCAGTTCCGCCCGCCCCCCACCACTCGCCTGGGGTCACCATCCGCTGCGACTTCATGCTGGACGGCAGCGCGCCAATCGACTCGCGACTCGCGCCTCACTTCACTCTTCTCGTGTATGGGGATGGAAGTGCTACGGGCCTCAGCATCCGTAGAGCTTTTTCTTATGTTGCCGCTGTATAGTGATTGGAAGGGTGAAGGGAGGTGTTGGAGTGTCCTTTCAGAAGAAACTATCGCATTCGTACACGTAGTGTAACTATTTATTTATTGTCGTACATATAAATTGTTTAATATTAATCATATTATCAAACACTGTCAATCAAAAAAATGTAGATATAAAATCTGACACTAAACTATAATTATTGTTTCTTTGCCACTTCACTGATTTTTTTTAACTATAAGGCCCATGCTCTGGGTTTAAATAATATGTGAATTTATTAGACACCAGTTGGAGAGTTGGGAGACCACGAATTTGCTAAATAGTTGGTGTAGGCATACTATGAAGCTGGAGGATCGAGTGAAGTTGAGGAATTTGATTGAAATGATCGATGTTTATTTCTGACTGAACCGTCGTAAAAGGAAGAGAAGCACGATTTGATGTTGCTTGAATATAACAGTGTACTCTATAATAATGTATTTTCAAAATAATAAAAAAAATAACGTTAATGTACAATTTTATTATTAGCTGTGTTATTAAATAAATACTTATCGCCCCCCCCCCTGGAAATCAACCTTTTTTTAGAAACTAAGCAGAAATACTATGTAGGTAGTGATAAATTTGCGTTATTTGTATGCATGTCTATGGAACATAGTAAAGAAAGATATCGATACCTACATAAAAATATGTCATGCCTAAATTATGAAATTATTTATTAAACATAACTATAATTATTTTCGCATTAAGCACATAAAATGAAAATAGCGAAACATGATGAAGATAGAATAAAAAATACGAATAACATTAAAAATAATCCTAATCAGAAAGAAAGATGAGCGTGGTGCGCTGCTACCGAATTATTAATGTTCAGCTCTATTTTTACCATGTTTTTCCGTTATCCAGTACAAATCTTGCAATCGATTTTTAACTAACTTCCCAACTAGCTAGATATTTAAAACTTTTAGAATATATCAGAACACGATGCCAATGCATTCTTTTAATACTTTTAGCCATATTTAAGTAGAATTGAATTCATTTTAAGTTAATTCTGTTTTGTATGAAAAGTTATTTCGGAAGAAAACCGTAATCCAATCCACTATTTTTGTTTGCTAAGTGGGTGGTCCTAGTAACTAAATTATTAATATATACGTGCGTTACTATGGAAATCAAAATGACATTTCAGTATTCTATATTATTTGTTTGTTTGTTTGTTGCAAAATAGCGAAAAAATGATTTGTTGACAATTGCCTTATTATTTGTCCCTTACACGCTCGTCTATTAACAATTACTTGTTAAGATCTGTCGCCTGATATTGCAACTTGCATCTTTTGTCTTTATTTTAGAAAATATAGTAATCACCACGAATTTAACTTGAAAGACTTTAAATATTAATTTTGTATGTCAACCAAAATTTTTTGTATGACAAAAAGTTTTTTTTAATAATTATATTACATACATTTTTATTTTACAAAACATCTGATCATTGTTTGTATCTGATGATTTCAAAAAAACATAATATTGCATTTAAATAAGATGAATTTTAAATAAAGAATGTAATGCATATGCAATATGTTTTAATTATTGATCAAGTAACCTCAATCCATATTACAAACATTTTTTTTAATAAAATAAATACTCTCTCGTTCATTCGGGGTAAAAATTAAAAATATTTCGTGCTATTGGAGGAATATACACGATCATACAGATGGGGCGTTTTGAATGTGAAGGCCTACGTCAAATATACGACCACTTGTCGGCAAAATGCAGGTCGGGGGATATGAATGAATTGGTCGTATCAATGAAGCCATTTCCCGTGCAGACTTCTCTCCAAAGGACGAATAACAAATAAACAATATTTCATCGCCATTGTGTTTCACTTTGGGGAGATCACCAACTTTTACAGCTGTCTTATTTGTTATTTATGTCGGTTGACAGCATTGACACATTTGCGGTTGACATTGGTCAGGTTTATAATTTTATTTTAAATACAAAGTACATACAATTTTCTTTCGAAAGTCTATACAGTATATACCTAGAGGCGTCGAAAAAGTATTGAACCAATACACTTTGGAGTATTGATACTTAACGATACTGATATCATGTATCGATAATTTTTATTTTTTTTACGATGTCCTTAAATCGTCTCTGTTCTGGCAGAACACACTAACTGGAGAATACTAGTTTTGAGTAATTTGAAGCTGTTAAAATGTTTGAAATGGTCTATCATTGGGTCTATTCTATACTTATCGAACACTACATTGATAAATAGTATCAAACTTAGGGTAGGTTTGTATCAAAATATTAGCACTTATTGTAACAATTACACGAAGCCGGTTTTTATTGTTGCAATAAGTGCGATATTTTAACAGCAGCAAGATATGTGCTGTTAAAATATAGCACTTATTGCAACAATAAAAACCGGCTTCGTGTAATTGTTACAATAAGTGCTAATATTTTGATACAAACCTACCCTAAGTTTGATAATATTTTTCACTTTATCACTTTAGCGGTCGATAAGCATAGAATAGACCCACATGTGAGTTTATTAAGTAATCGTAAAAAGGATGACTTTAAAATAAAGACTGTTTATTTATTAAGAAGGTTTCCAGACGGTAAAGTTTGAAATAAGGAACATTTTGGTATAACTAACTCAATATGTCATTTTTTCGAATTAGTGTCTTCTGCCAGAACAGTGACGAAATATAGGTACATAATAGAGCACTAATATAGTATTGATAAACCTAATGTAGTAAGGTGATTATATTTCAAGAAACCGTTTTTACGAATGATTAAAGCAAATTTTATACGACGAAGCTTATTAATTTTAGTGGTGATGTTAATATAAGCTGAGAAATTTAACACTAATTACGTAAACAACCAACGAGTTTCCATGGTTTTCCACGAGCTGAAACCAGTTTTAACTTTTTTTTTGACGATGATCGGTACTAACAAGATCATATGGGCCTCTACAGAAACCGTTATTACGTTTGTATACAGGCGCTTAACCTAACAAAAATGAATTTGGACCAGTTAAAGAGTCGTTGGATTCTAAACGATTAGAATAAATCGTAGCCTGAAGTAGCTAGTTAAGATCGTCAGATAACTCATAATATGTGTAAGTCATTCGCACCGTGAGTGTAAAACCAACGCATCTGCAAAAGACATATTTTGGATATATTAGGGTTTGGAGTCTTCGTTTTGTTAGGAGAAATAGATTTTCTAAAAAAAAACATAACTTTTTGGTTTATACCTACATTATATTGCATGTTCTTTCAGTTACTTCACTTTTACATGATCAGGTTCACGAATTCTGCAGTTGTTTTGCATTTAATCTCGAAATTGAAAAAAATTGCAGATACGTTGGTTTTACACTCACGGTGCGAATGGAAAAAATGCAAGCATTTCTTTTTGCAATGCTAGATTCTAAGAAATAATAAATGGACATGGAAATGGCTTTTATTAACAGATTTTGGTTTTTACGAGAAATGGATGTTAGGCACATGCTCAACCTATTCGGTCCATACTCTGATTCCAAACACAAATTGAAAAACAATATATCATGGAGTTGCTGCCAAACGTTGGTATGTTGATAATTTAGTTATTTGTGGTTTATAATGGATTATGTGTATATATAATAAGTATGCTAAAAAAATAAATTAAGGTCATCCGATATATAAATTAGCATTATGCCTGATTTTAGAGAGCATGTAAAACTTCAATTGCAATAAATTACTCCATAACATGATTATTTCGAGACTTTCCAACTTTTAGAAGTAACCCCACGAATTAAGTATTTTGCCCGACCCAGGATTCAAACCTGGGTCCTACGACATTATAAGCCAACACGTAAGCCGCTCGACCACCATGAGCATCAAAACAGTTTTAGCTAGAGATATTAATTTAACATTCTATTTTTATTTATCGGAGTATAGATAGTGATTTTCATTTATTTGGAAGTCTTTCATATTTAACCGTTGATTGTGTGCTTTATAGCCAATTACGAGTATTATAACCTAGGTGGAAATCCCAACAATGTACGCACGAAAAAATATTTAAATTCTTTTTTTAATTTTTAGGAACTTTATAGAATCTTAGGAACATGCCTCATGTAAAATAATAGAAAAAGATTGCCTAAACTCCCTCTATAAATTTGGTACCTAGTCCCATCATTATTTTTTATCACTGCCAAAGAAAACGTCTAGCGTAGGTTTGTGAATGTCTTCTAAAACCTTTCAATAAATCGTTTTTAAGCTTTTAAAAATGTTTTCCATTATTTAAAGAATCGCCATAAAATAGAATTAACGAATAATATAAATTAACAACTATTTTTCGGTTCATTTTACTTAAAAATAACGTTTTTGAAATTGGAATTGCACCGAATACCCGTGGATATTTTATGTTTAAAAAATTGGAAAATGTAAATTTATGTATGGGATAAAAATGTATTCTAAAACAATTCATATATTTGAAGGGTCCATAATATGATCCGTCCTATTTCGACTCTTAACGCTTTTCTAATAATTACTGTACACAATTCGATAATAAATAAGCATATTAGGTACTTAGTTATATTTGCGGATATGGTGTCGCTATTTCCATAATATATGAATAGAAGAAAAACAGCTTTTTGTTTTCTTAAATACACATTCACAAGGGTGAAAGTTTATATTATTTCGAGTATAGAATATTTCAAATTAATAAATTCCACATTTTGATAATGCAGAAATGTTAGAAAGAAGTAGTTTTTTAGCAATCAACAAAAAAGTCAAAAATACCTAAAGGTGGACTTGACTTATTTTGAAATGTGTCCTGGTGCATGGCAGAAGTACGTTTAAAATCATTGAATAAACATCTTATGTTGCCTTTTTTAATATAAGTGTGTGGCAATATTGCTTAATCATATTTTAAATATTTATGAAACAGTTATTTTAATTAATATTGTTTTTTTCTCTTTATACAAAAATAGCATAATTATTATAAGATGCGTTTAGAATTTTTTGAAAAAAGTATTTACTAAATGACGTATCTACCTATTTAATTTCTACCAAGGTACCTACTAATATTGAATTGACGGAGTTGAAAATTTGCAACTGTCAAACAAGGCACTGGATGAGTTTTTCTACCATAGATCACAGGTTAAAACCAATCAAAATATCTGCAATGAGATCAAAAAGAGCACAGTAAGCTCTAATTGAAGGTAGGTACTTGAAAAATATATTATCAAGTATTAATTTCACTAATAAAATATTGTTAAGACTGTGCTACGTTTAGAAACCTGAAACTAGGAATTGCAATACCGAATGAAAATGTCAATACCGGTTTAAAAACAGAAGTAGGTGCTTATCAATAAATATAGCTATTAAAATCTTTTTCATATATTATTTTATAGCAAAAACCTACATACCTACACTTATTATGTTGACATTTAAAAATATGTATTGATCATAATTGTAGAACTAGTGATTTTTTACAAATAATTTGAATATATTGATAATTTTAACTAAAGCCTTCTAAAGTTCATCAAATGCAAATAAGTCCGGCTGCAGGAAAAGCTTCTTAAATTCAACGCTTGTACAGTCATCAATAATTAAAGAATATAAATATTTTTGTCACGGATGTTTTCTATTTCGAAATAATATTATGATAATTCATCGCGACAATTACTTATATACATTTGATGAAATTTGTTTTATTATTTATTCACCTCTGTTGGATTCACTCAATATATTTGCATTTTAGCAGCAAATAACTTATAATTCATTTCAAAAACGTAAACGAGTGTGCTTTCTTAATTCCGAAAATTCCGGTATTTTGGATTTTTAAAACCGGTATTTCGGTATTGATAAATACTGGAATACCGGTAATGCAATCCCTACGTGAAACGTATGGCCACCGATTCACAGTAGTTTCTGCTACACGAGTTGCATATTAGAAAAATATTTTCCTCCATCTGCGATAAGAGCATCTGGCGACGTCGTTACATTGATAACCATAATATTATAACTGTTACATTATATTGATCAGGTTGTGACAAAAACTTTAATTTTGTATTGTTTGTATTATGAGTGTTTTTTGTGAGATTGACCGTAGTCAAATTAGTCAAAATATCAAAATAAAATTAATATTTAAAAAATGAAACACCAGTTAATTAGATAATAAAGAATATTGTCATTATTTATATGCTAATTTTTAATAAAATAACATAATTCAGTTATGCGAAATCACAATTCAACAAAAGAAAATCAATAAACTAATATCTACGGGTATGTGAACATAAAATTAAATGTTTCATAGATTACAAAAACTTGCTAATTGAATCGATGGATACTATGATCACTAATTCATATGTTAAATCAAGATACAGTTTTATTACATTAAATGTAATAAAATGATTAACTCATATGACGTTAACTTCATAAATGTTGACTTTTTGGTCATACTCGACTACGTTTATATAGGTTATTGACTATACGATATATTTTGTGGGATTTCAAAGACGAAACTTGTAAAAAATTCATTATAAAACAACACTATTAAATATTAACTAAATCATTAACTAATACCTAAAGATGGCAGATGTGCAACCCATGAGGGAGTTTGTAAAGTCATCTAAAAGGACATTTGAACCATAAAAATGTTATATTCAGTTTTGAGAACCCACACTCGATTCAGAATATTTACAAGTTAAAATCACCATACTGCTGAAATTTTTAAGTTTCTAATTTGATAACAGTAAAACCTCATTAATAAAGTAATACTATATTTATGTATTGAGATGAGTTACCTCCAATATTTTCATATTTACCCTTTATGAGTAATTTGTCTTAAATCCCCGACCATTGTTGTACTATTAACGTAACTATATATTTGTTTAGATTTATATATTTAGTTTGTATGAAAGCTTGTGAACCTCACTCTAATCAGTAAATAATGTTGTTTATTTATATATATATATTTTATTGATACATTATCAATGTACGAGAACCAAAAACTACTTCTACCAGAAAGTACTTCCGTATATTTGAAAATAAAATAGAAAATGGTCACAATAGCTAATGATCAACTCACCTTGTATATAATACATAGTATCTAGTAAACGTCACGATCTTTTGAAGCCCGTCATTCACTTTTGCTCTTAAGGCAATTTTGATTGCTCTTACGTGGCATAGTTTACAATCGCAATCTTCTGTGAATGCACTTATTAATTTATTACGTGGTCACAGTAATGACTACTTCAGCGGGTCTATTTAATACGCAAGGGGGCTAAAGTGATAAAGTGATAGTATTTATGGCTAACTAGGGTAGGTTTGTATGGAGTTATTAGCACTTATTGTAACAATTAAAATAAGTTGGTTGGTATTGTTGCAATAAGTGCTATATTTTAACAGTGCGTCTCTTGGCTGTGATAAAATTTAGAGCGAGAGTGAGAGAGAGAGAACGAGACAGACAGTTTTGACTGATGAGACGGCTTACTTATTGTAACAATTATAATACCTCAATACATAATGTATGTATTGTTGTTTTAATTTAATAAAACGCATTTTTTATAGTACTTATTCCACTTTTAATCAATAAATTAGGACCGGTTTCATCTGCCTCAGAGGGACATTTTCAAAATGCATTTTGATTAAAAGTGGAATAAGTACTACAAAAAAAAATTGCGTTTTATTAAATTAAAACAACAATACAATGCAGTACCACCATGAATTGACAGTTAACAAAATAAAAGAAACATAATGTATGTAATAAATACTATCACTTTAGCGGCCTTGTGTATAGAATAGACCCGCTGGATTGGATCACGTACTAAAATAACGATGCATGTGAGATTAGATATTCTTAATAATGCGAATTTAATTTTATAAATATTCTTGTGCCATCTCCTAGCGGAGTTCGGCGGTCATCAAGGCAATCAATCTTAGATTTGTCGTCTGCTACCCGAAACAGTTCAGTGGAGCTGCACTCGTACCAATCACTGAGGTTCTTAAGCCACGAAATGCGGCGCCGTCCTCTGCTACGCTTACCATTGATCTTTCCTTGAATGGCAAGTTGGGGAGTGCTGTACTTTTGTCCTCTCATAATGTGGCCGTGGTACTGTAGTTTCCTGGTTTTGATACTACGTAGAATTTATCGGTCCTTCCCCATTCGATTGAGAACTTCAACATTTTTGTCACACGGTCAGTCCAAGGAATTTTGAGGATGCGTCTATACAGTTACACATCGAAAGCTTGAAGTCTCCGTTACGTCTCTTGGTTTAGCGTCCATACTTCCATATCATAGAATCAATAATGTTTGTTATTTAACTAATATTTACTTTCCATTTTAATTATAATCTAAATATCACTTGTCATATCCATTATAGTACGTTATAAATAAAGAAGGTAATTGTGCCGCAGATGCCGTTATGAGCTTTTATAGATTTTTTTTTACGAAAACAGTTTATTCCATGTAGACAATTATAATAAATACCTTTTTCTGTCGGCGCATAGGATTTTTGATCCAATAATTGTTAATTGAAAATTTGAAATTTTCATATATTTTGATGCATCATTATCACAAACTAAGATTATATTAGGTAATATTAGGTTGGCCCAGGGTGGCCGCGCGGCTTAAGCGTTGGACGATCACGCCGTGGGTCCCAGGTTCGAATCCTGGGTCTGACAAGTACACATATTGTTTTTCAATTTGTGTGTGAGTCAGGGTATGGACCTAATAGGTTGAGCAAGTGGCTGACATCAATTTCTCGTAAAAAACAAAATCTGTTAATACAAACTTCCTCTGTGGAGGCCCATATGATCGTATTAGGATCGGATATGATTGAAAAAAAAATAAGTTGGGGTAGGTTATATTAGGTTAGGTTAGGTTAGGTAAGGTTTGGTTTTGGTCTAAAAAGAAAGTTATAAAATCTCATGACGGCAGCTGCGGCACATTTACCATAAATAAATTATATGCATTTAGTTAATAGTTTATATTATCATTTCTGTGTATTATAACAACGTAAAAGATTCCGCCTTACTAATTGGAAACAAAACTCATAAAAAGTGTTTACCTGTCGACATAGAAATGGTTTCCCTGAATAGAAAATGGCCGCATTTAAGGGGAGACTGAAAAGCAGCCACGGAGCAAAACCGCCTTATTAATATTTCACGGCGGCCGGTATCCAGATCAGCCGAATCGGTTTTAAAACATTGATGTGGCTTTTGGTAAATTGCTTCCCTGTTGGGAAAATCACAAGTGGGTCGGAAAATCTCTGAAAAATCTTACAGCCATGTGTTTCTTTACCTGAATATTTTCACCAAACCAAAATAATTTATATGCTGGAATTCTTACGTTACTAATCAGGCATAACATTATAATCTAAAAGTTTTGACATACATATAATTATTAGTATTGTTACAGTTTTGTAAGTCACTATCGCGTAATATAGTAAATGTATTATTGAAGTTATACTTCTTTTGGCGCGTTTTGGAAATCAGATCAGAGTGTATTTTTGGCGTGTGACATGTAACACATAATTTATTTTTATATACACATAAATCCAGTGTGTTTTTCAACGTCATGAACAACGTTGAAGTTACCATTTTTGGGGACACACTTTATGTTACGCGACTATAATATTATACATTAACAGAGATAAATATGTAATATATAATTAAATATATTTTTTTGAAGTTATAATTCTTTTGGCGCGTTTGGGAAATTAGATCAGAGTGTATTTTTGGCGTGTGACATGTAACACATAATTTATTTTTTCACACGAAAAAAAAACGCACTCGATTGGATTCAAACCACCGATTGTTCGGATATCAGCCGAACGCACTACCTTTACGATACGGTATGGTACTGCAATCGTGACGATTATACAGTATAATATTATAGTGTAGAATTGTTCCGTTGCTTAGGCAACGAATTTATTATTGTCGGCCATTTACAATTCCTTAAGCGTCAATTACATTGAGCTTCTTTACGAGCTGTTTGTTGGCGAATTTACAATCTGCCTGTAAAGTCGCCCAGAGTAATCATCGAACAAGCTAATAAGCAGGTTATAAACACTCTACCTAGAAAAGTTGAAAGCCGGTCAACTTTACACGCTACACGCCGGCGTGTGGGCCTACTGCGTCTGCGCAGTAAAGCGCAGTAGCAACCTCCCGGTAAAAAAACGAACTACGTTCTGTCAAAACAGTCGATGGTTTGTGGCTTCTCAGTGAATAGAAAGTTTTGTGTGTATTCATCAAATCGCAGTAGCTCAATCGCCCGCTTTTAAATTGGCCAACAAACAGCTCGTAAAGAAGTTCAATGTAATTGACGCTTTACGTAAACAAACGATTAAACGTCAGAGTGACAGTTGGTACTTTAAACATAAAAACAACGATAAACAATTATATAATTTAGTAATAAAAGTTAAAGTGTATAGAAATAAACGAACGGCGTTCCAATAAGTGGTCCTTTTTCTTGAGTGCGTAATTTAATAAGATAATTAAGAGCTAGTCAAAGAATCTAGTTTATCACAAGTTTTGTTTTTGTTTTGTTACGCCAAAGAAGTATTACTTCTAACGCGCGTACATAAGTACACACACCGATTTTTTTTTGTATTAACAATTTATTTGCATTCACTTATATTTTATGACGGTTAATTGTTTTAAATTTAGTTTATTATCATTACTTTAGCAAGTAGTGTTGAAAATATGTTTTTTTACAGATGAAAACTAAAGAACACACAATAAAATATATTACCTGGCATATTATGACAGTGCAGAGCTGTATTAAACGTACGCATATTACGGAAAACTACCAACAGTGCAGGCTATATACTCATCTCTTGAGAGCAAGGACGATGGAATCTGGAATAGCTTGACTGTACCATGAGGGTTTGCGGATGCTCAGACAAAGCAATTCCGAAGCGGCAGCACTGAATCGTCAGGAATGTAGAAAGTTTCTGGAGCAAGCCAAGACCCGCCAAGAACAATCAATGGTGACAAAATGATAATGCAGCAAGGGATAATGAAGCTGAATATTTGTAGCAAAAAATGTACATACACATTACAATTGACAATGAGACGTTGCATCGGATATATATGGCCGTACGATATTAAGATCAAATTCATCTCTAAATAAAACAAAATACTTATAAAAACCACCGGAATACATGGTAAATACAGATTTTCAATTAAAACAGAAATACAATCATATCGTATAATGTATATAAAATTCTGGTAGGTGCTTGTAAGTGTCAAGTCGATAAAAATGACGGCGTCATTATCAAATATTCGATATCAATTTGTATCAAATTAATGTTATTATTTAATCTAATCAAATTCGAACATTACTCTCTGTAATACTCCACGCGTAATTTTTCACCTCAATGTTATCCGGTATCTCATTCTGGTAAGACAGCTCACGGTAAACTGTGCTACGACGAAATGTAATATGTACAATTAGCATGTAACCGAAATTTTTCGAATCCGGAAATTTGTACGTAAACAGTTCACCGCAGGACACTTATTCGTGCGCCGCAGTACGTGAAACATGAGTTCGTGTAACATTTAATCAAATGACGAGTTCTTCGTTGAACGTTTCACCGTGGAGTATATTTGTACGTATGCTACAACATGTGGCGAATTTTACGAGATGTCTTTACTAAGTTAGGTTAGGTTAGGTTATAGTTAATCTAATTGAAACAGTACTATTTGCAAACTATCGCTGCATTTTGTAAGATACGTACAAATGGTGAAATGTTCAACGAAGAAATCGTCATTTGATAAAATGTTATACGAACTCATGTTTCACGTACTGCGGCGCACGAATAAGTGTCCCACGATGAACTGCATATGTACAACTTACATGTAACCGATATTTTTATGAGACGTTGTGGATTCTTAAAAATGTTGCCTGAAAAACAAGTACCCCTTGCACGTTTTATAATATCATAAAGGTTACTCACCAGCATGACTCATTAGAAATATTACTGATCTGAAAATAATTCTATATAATATTATGAAATCAATGAAAAGGACAAAGAAATACAGATGTATTAGTCTAAATAGTTTTTACAAATAAAAATATCATTTGTTTAAAATATTGTTACTATTATCTTTAACACTTGTCTATGGATGCCTTGAGATAACTAAAAAAAACACTGCAATATAAAGTTTTAATGATTTTATCATGACTGTGCGCAATAACTGTATTGATTAATTTAGTGATGTAGCATTATATACTGTCGTTTAATAAACATAGCGATAAAAAACGGGCCTTGGTTATAAAAGAACGCAGGAAAAAAAGTAGAAACAAATTTTATTATTTACATGTAGGCATTTTACAAATAATCTCTATTTTTAAACTACATAGACTTTGTTTAAATCAAGACATTATTCAAGAAATATTTCCTTTTGGAAACAGTAAGTACTAAAATAAAAACGTCCAAGAAAATCTTCTTTTATATATCCTAAGTATAGATGAAAATAGTTACTAAGCTAATGGTAAGTTGCAGGTAGATTTGTATGCTTATTAACTACACCTATAAATATGCTCCGATTTTTTTTTATTATTTTCATGTCATAATAAGATTAACATGCCTTGTTATGATTTTTTTTTAATAATGATATATTATTATACTCGTAGGTAAAGATAACATGACAAAAATATGCTTATTTCATATGTACATTATAACAAAACGTCAATACATGATACCATAATATTATTTATGCCTCTTAATATGATTATCAATTTAATGACAATATTAAAAACTTAATGAAATCGCCATAAAATGTAGTGGTATAATATGGATTGTTCATATAAATTCCTTCAAGGAACGCTTAAAAGAATCTACAAAAATAAAATGAAATTATAATATAGTGTAGCCAAAAGGATTGGATTACCAGTATTCCACATTAATTACTATACATTTCATTACACCGAAGTATTTATATCATTCAAATAAGTAGCTAATTAAAATAAATAGGTATTATATTACTGAAAATACAAATAAAACTGTCCATACTGTAAAAAAATTCAATTAAGCTTAAATTTTTTTTTAACATATTGTGGACATTACAAATCATAAGAAGTTAAATAAATACCAATCATATCTAATTGATAATATTTTTTTCACTGTTAATTTTTGATGTAACGACATATTGTTCATTTTTTTTGTTGTATTGAATAATATTCATAATTTGAAAACGTTACATTCTCAAATCTTGTGAATTATTCGTTAAATAAATAATAAGTTAATTACAAGATAAAAAGAACTTTTTATATACAACGTTTTTAAATTTTCTATTCAATTATTATGCTCAATATGCTCACACTTATACTTGATATGAAGTAAATAAAAAACAAACAAATATAGAATACTGAAATATCGTTTTGATTCCCATAGTAACGCACGTATATATTAATAATTTAGTTGCTAGGACCACCCACTTAGCAACAAATAATAGTGGATTCGATTACTGATTTCGTTCGAAATAACTTTTCATACAAAACAGAATTAACTGAAAATAAATTCAATTCTGCTTAAAGATGGCTAAAAGAATAAAAATTATGCATTGGCATCGTATTCTGATATATTCTAAAAGTTTCAAATGTCTAGCTAGTCAGGAAGTTAGTTAAAAATCGATTGCAAGATTTGTACTGGACAAACAACCACCGGAAAAACAAGAATACGAGCTAATAAAAACTTTGTAAAATGGTTTGTTTTGTTATATATTTTCATAGTACTTATTATTCTATAATCATACTTATTGCACAATTGTAGAAGAAGCAAGATACATTTGAGATAGTAAGATATTTTTTTATTTCTAATATGAATTTTCAAATTAGGTATTTAAAATTGGATAAAATTTCAGTAAAATTTATAAATAGGTATATATAAATTTAATATTAACTCTCTCGATACATAAAAGATTAAAGAAATCTACTTCTTCTAGTCCAGTGAGGAAGGCACTGGTCTTTTGTTCAGCAGCTGCGAATTCGATTACCGGTAAGGCCACAATACATATATGTGATTTTATCGTAGTCTGCTTGATTGTTACACTACACTACTGCCATTTGGCCCCCATTGCTTGTTATTGTGTTAAAATAAGAATATATATAATATTTTAATAAAATATATATATGCTGGAGGGTATTATAGATTTGTTTACTGATAAAGACTTAAAAATGATTGTAATCTAAATACAACTAAAATGTCGAATTATAAAATAGGTTTTGTTTTCAATACTTATTAAATATTATTACTAAGGTGTCTATATTATATTAATATTTTTTGAACTAATTTAGCGAGAAATGGCAATGCGTGATCATTTTTTACCACGTTTTTATTAGCTCGTATTCTTGTTTGTCCAGTACATTTTTTTTCTTGTTTGTCCAAGATTTGTATTTGACGATTGAAGATTTTTAACTAACTTCCCGACTAGCTAGACATTTGAAACTTTTAGAATATATCCGAACACGACGACAATGCATTATTTTAATTCCTTTAGCCATCTTTAAGCAGAATTGAATTCATTTTCAGTTAATTCTGTTTTGCATGGAAAGTTATTTCGGAAAAAAAATCGTAAAAATTAGAACACTATTATTGGTTGCTAAGGAGGTCTAAGCAACTTAATTATTAATATATACGTGCGTTACTATGGAAATCAATATGAAATGTCAAAATGACATTTCAGTATTCTATATTAATTATTCAGTATCTCTATCAAGTACAAAAAAAAGTATTTATTAATAGATAGAATTGTCAATGTTATATATGATTCAACAGAAAATTTAAAAACGTGGTATATAAAACGTTCTTTTTATCTTGTAATTATTAGTTATTGTTTTGTTAATCATAATTGAAAGCAATATTATATTATATTTGATTCAATTCATACTGTTTTCAATAAGTTAACTTAATATCGTAAGTTAACTTAATCTTAAATAATGTAATGGTAGATCATCTGATAGTGCCCACCTTTTCGAGTTAGCTTGCATTCAATTCAATCCAATCACTTGAAAGGTGAGTAGTGGCGTTGTTATCTAGTCATGAGAGCATTATTTCGTTAGGCAGAGTATGTTGAACTGTCCGGAGGTGGATGCACGCCACGGCATGGCATAGAATGGCGATAGATATAATAATATAGGTCGTCCCAGTGCGCTCGCCGGAGAGGAAATAGGTCACTGAGAAGGGGCGCCTGGCAAGGGGGGTACGGTGCAAACAACACGCCCCCACCTTTAACTGTGCCCCCCTATTCTCTCTTTTCCTGCGGCCGACCCGACGCCACTGCCCAGCACGGCGTCTTCGGTGAAAACCCGTCGAGTGTACGGGATGTGTTAAGACTTTGGTGGATACATAAACAATCCGCTATCTTGCATACCTACCTATATTACAATTAATATAATAATTATATCTATATTTATTTTGTTTTTTTAAATTAAGACTTACAATAAAATTTACAATTGTTAAAAACACAAAATTGATAAGCATAACATCACAATGTAAAAACTATTAAATATCATAACTTGAAAACACCTCAGATATATACCTACTAGAAAAAATCATATTTGAAAAAAAAATACAATGCTCGACGGGATTTGAATCCATATAACCACGGATATCGCGTCAACTGTGCATTAACCAATTATGCTACGAGCCTTCTATCTAATTACGACAATTTCAATTAGTAGGTCATAGATTAAATGCTTATCAAATTGCGCTATTATTGACTATCGGTTTTTGGGTATTAAATCAAGGAATATTAATTACCCTAATTACTAACCGACGCCCGGCTCTCGACAAATATTTTGTATGTTCAATATGTTCCATAATATATGCAATGTAACATTCTCAAAATCTTGTGAATTATTCGTTGAATAAAAGAAATGGGTTATTAAAAACTATTAAGTAGTTAATTTCGTCGTAATTAGATAGGACGCCCGTGGCTTAATTGGAAAAGCACATTAGCGCGAAACCAATGGATACGGGTTCAAGTCCGCCGAGTAGCTAGTCATATATTCTATTTTAATAATAGCGGGTGTTTTCAAATGTATATTTTTTGTGACTGGATATTCCAATTTGGAAATATATTATTTCTACTGAATACTCGAAGATTGATTTTCAAAATAAATTAATGCGGTGTCGCTGTCATTAGTTCTTAAATAAATTATACGTTGACAAAGTTGACGCTGCTTCCTTAAAATAATAAGGAACTTTTACAAAAGTAAACTTTTACAAAAGTAAACTTTTGTAAAAGTTATTACCAAAATAGCATGTCACTCAGTTTCTTAAGCCGCATTTAGACCGAGAGAGCGAATGTTTGTTCTTCCCCCACTCCAGCGAAATTCTTATTCTCGCTCAACAAAAAGCGTTTAAGTCAAGAGAATTTCGTTAGGCACACTGGAAACATTCGCTCGCTTGATCTAAATGTGGCTTTTCATGCATAGCAATACCAAAAAGCTTATATATATATGCTATTGTGTCGTGTAAATTTAGTAGTATGTCGTGATGCGAACGAGGTTGAGAGTCACTGCCGACTATTCTATTGCAGGCGTTAAATAATAATATAAATATATTATAATAGAAAAAAAGGAAAACCATTTTTATTATGTTCTCGTACGTGTTTCGTAAATTGAATAATCACAATTCCAATTAACGTATACACCGTGTCTTAAATTAAATTAAGGCCCGAAAGGGATTTTTATTTTATCTGTTTTTATTATATTACTACGTTGATTTATATGCAAACTTCATCCGTGGAGCCTGCCTACATATGGTTATATTGGTGGGCTACAATTTTCTTACAACCACCTCCACATCACGCACTGAATGGGTTAACTATCGCCGTCTCGCTCTTTTAGACATATATCCCTTATCATTCCCAAAGTTGTGTAAACTCTGTACACGAAAATGAACGTGTGTGCGTGTGACTTTCGCTGTGTTAGTCTGCATGGGGATGAATACAACTCTGGTTGTAGTGGTATTCTTGTATTCAGTAGTTCTCCTATTGTTTTACATATTTTCTCACTTTTGCGTGGTGTGTATGTGTGTGATATTCACGCATACATAAAAATGTATTTATAAACATGATGCCATATCCTCTGGTAAGAAAAAAATGTCTAGAATTCACTTTGGTAATGCCAGAACAATTTTTATTAACCTTTACAAAGTTATTACAGCGTATAATTTACATAACACCTAAAGCGGAATGTACAAATGAAACGAAAATAACAAAGTGCAAACCCGTTGTTAATAAAAATATAAACGACTGAGTAAAATATATATTAGCCTCTCTGATTATACTGTGCATCATGAAGATAAATAAATAGTGAAATATAACCTTACCTAACTAATATTTCCGAAACATGTGTTCAAATTTCATTGTCTGGATAAAAAAAACATGTTTTTTTCAAACATTGTATAACTGTGTTAATTAAAATAAAACTCAATTTGTATTATTTTATCATCATCATCAAACACACCCTTCACAACTTTTTTCCACATCAAAATTCACCGAGCTTTATGACAAAATAAGCCACCCCCTGAAGTATTTATACTGATATTTTATAATAACTGTCTTATAGAACCGTGATCACTTAGGATTGATTCACTGCTGAATGAAAGCATCCCTTAACTTTTTCAATTCTTCTCTAATTCAAACTTTATGAGTTCGTTGATCTAGCTAGTTTTATTACGTCCTTGCGATCGTTTAGTACTTCTTGGATATACTGCAATCATTCTACAGTGGTACCATCAGCAATACATATGTATTTAGTATAATGGAAAAGCATTATTTTATACCGATACATGCGAGTATCAATACTTCAACACTGTCTTTCGATATGAACCTTGTACAAGGTATTGATAATTTTTCTTCCGATATGACGGCCCTTAGTATACGACTGTTTGTGCAGCGGTCGTTCACTCGCCGGGCGACATGTCCGGCTCATTGACACTTCATAAGCTTGGTGACCTCTATCACATCGCGTAATTTTGACTACCGCCTGACTAATAGTTAGTTTATTTTTTGGGTTTTCTACGTTATGATCAATATGTACCTTTCGATACCACCACATTATACATTATAGTTTTTGATTTATTTTTAGATTAAGGATTCATATTTAACTCTCTACATGAGCACTGGTAGCATATATCGGTTGAACACTTTAGATACAATAGAAGGTTACGTTTGAAGATATCATTTTGCAAGTAATCTCATCATATATATATCCACCAAATTACATTAGATATCCAATATTATTTATTCGATAAACTTAATTAATTAATTATGTAAAATAAGTATTACATAATATCCTGTTTTAATTTATTTAATTCAATGTCTTTTCACCACTAATTTTATATTTTTATGCATTTATATCTCGTACATAGACATTTCCACATCATCGCATATATTATATACACAATGCTGCTATCGGCAGCTATGTGCAGCTGTCAAGGGTAGTTTTTCATATTTAGTATTAAGGTATTATAATAATTGTTACAATAAGTTTCCGGTCTAACCTGTCATAATTGTCTATCTTGCTCTAAAAGGCAACACAACCACGAGAGGTGCTGTTAAAATATAGCACTTATTGTAGTTAATTTATTGTAACAAATAACCGCATCAATACATAAATATGATAATCTACCCTCGTTAGTCGCCGATAGCCGCCGATAGTAGCTTGTGTATAGAATAGATGCGCAGGGATATCATTATGGTTTATCTAGGAGTCAAGATATTGAATATGAGGTGCTGATGATTAAGCGATGTAAGTGACATATAAATAAATAATTACAAGATAAAAATAACTTTTTATATACCTACCACGTTTTTAAATTGTCTGTTGAATCATATAAACTTGACAATTCTATGTATTAATAAATACTTTTTTTGTACTTGATAGAAATACTGAATAAATATAGAATGCTGAAATGTCATTTTGACATTTAATATTGATTTCCATAGTAACGCACGTATATATTAATAATTTAGTTGCTAGGACCACCCACTTAGCAACAAATAATAGTGGATTCGATTACTGATTTCGTTCGAAATAACTTTTCATACAAAACAGAATTAACTGAAAATAAATTCAATTCTGCTTAAAGATGGCTAAAAGAATAAAAATTATGCATTGGCATCGTATTCTGATATATTCTAAAAGTTTCAAATGTCTAGCTAGTCAGGAAGTTAGTTAAAAATCGATTGCAAGATTTGTACTGGACAAACAACCACCGGAAAAACAAGAATACGAGCTAATAAAAACGTGGTAAAATGTGGGTAGGAATAGTTTTTACATCACCACATACGTATTTATGCATAAACCAAGATTTACACATTGGTACCAATAACTTAGTTAGAAGCAGATCTGAGAGTGGACATATTGTCGGGACACTGCATCAGGTCTTGTGGTGGATGAGTTTCAGAATAAGTTTTTGAGACTTATTTACTTTGGGCTGTATGGATATTATCCATTGATCTATCCGACTGACTTCCTACTTACATACCTACCATAGATTAAAGTTTAGAAAAGATCTAAATTTAGCAACATATTTTTTCCGACTTACACGCAATGTGAATGGAAACTCTGCCTTTCTTGGTAGTATTGAATTATGTATCCCTGATAATAATTTAAGTAATCGGGAAAGTCATTGTTGGTTTTCGCAAGATGCAATACTAACCTGCTATTGGTAAAACCAATTAGAGGGGCAATAACTGTGTTGAATCAAAGCGATATGAATATTAATATATTCACTTACGTGAAAGTGAATTTCGGTCGACGTTGTTATTTAAATTTTTAAGCTAGGGTTCATAGTTCTTCCGGTATGCCTCTATACACATTTTTAGTTTGTCATATTGTCGCCAACGCTTTTAATTTGTAATTTATCCTATTCGTTATAATAAATGTAAAACAAATAAATTATAATCGGAACTGTCAAGAAATAAGAATTATATTCCTAACATTAGAGTATATCCTACGGAAATGGTGCGTACAATGATGGTAAAAAGATTATCTTTATTATTTTAATGTTGACTTGTGATACTTCAAACACTAAAATCATTAAAAAACATAAAGAAATATGAATGTTTTTTGAAATAGTAATATAGAAATTATAAATAATACACAACCTCGAGGGTTCCGTCGCCATAGCCGGTCCTCCCTCACCCTGCGGCGGTGCTACACAAGCGATCTACACGCTGCAGTGGGTCTATTCTATACCTATCGACCGCTAAAGTGATAAAGTGTTAAATATTATCAAACTTAGGGTAGGTTTGTATCAAAATATTAGCACTTATTGTAACAATTACACGAAGTTGGTTTTTATTGTTGTAATAAGTGCTTTATTTTAACAGCAGTAAGATAGGTGCAGTAATATTTTGATACAAACCTACCTTAAGTTTGATACTATTTATCACTTTAGCGTTCGATAAGTATAGAATAGACCCACAGGTCCGGCATGTCGGAAAGCGCAAGACTTGGCGATGGCGCGATGGAAGTGACAAATTTATGGGAAAATTGCAAAATTGGTCATCTCTAAAATATTAACTGTATTATTGGTTATGAAACAAATAAATTATTTTTCAATCTTTTATCTCATAAAAATCATGTATATATTATATTCAATGTTTTCTGAATTGATAGTTTTTAGGCATTTTTTAAAATTTAAAAACATCTAGCACTTTTTTCTGCCATCGTTGGCAACACTACGCGGATGACATCTTGGTATTATGTGGGGGTACCAAAAGGTTACTCATTTCTCAGCAGACATGAGCAATGTGAATAAGTATTTATTAAATTACCATCATTAATTCTCTAAGAATAGTTTGAGCATTTACAGAAAACAGACTTAAATTAGTAACATTACCAATTAATTATCTTTGCCTTAATTGATTGTCTTTCGAATCTCTAATTTGGATCAAATTAAATGACCGATTATAATAAATAATTATTAACTATTCACAAATAAATATTATTAAAAAAAAAAACACAATCTTTCCAGCGCTGGATGGTTAAACCATAGCATCACTGACTTGTATGGATTGCAATATCGGTATTTCAAAAGCGGTATTCAATTATTTATCGATATCGGAATACCGGTTTCAAAAATCCGTAATACCGGTATTTTCGGTATTAAGAAAGCATACACGTTTATGTTTTCGGAAATATATTAAATGGTATTTTTTCATTATTTACCATTTTATTGTATATTAAATATCGTATATAAGTCGTATGCTGCCAAAACGCAAATATATTGACTGAAACCAACAATAGTTACATAATATTAAAACAAAATCCCTCAAATACAGTTATAAAATTGTCGCGATGAATTAACATGTTTCGAAAAAGAAAACATTCGTGCCAAATATATTCAATAACTATTGATCCAACGTTGATAGTACATCAAACAAATGTTGAATTTGAGAGAAATTTTCCTTTACCCAAACTAGTATTTGTAAAAATTAGCAGTTATATAATATTATGTTCTATACATATTTATAAAGGTCAACATAATAAATGTACGTAGATTGCAAAAATAATAAAAATAGTATTTTAAAAAGATTTTAATAGTTATATTTATTGATAGGAACTTCTTTTTTTTCAAGAATACGAATACCGGTATTAATACCGGTAGTCAATAAAAAATACCGGAATACCGGTATTGATATATTCAAATGGTATAGCAATCCCTACTGACTTGGTCAATGGTGGTGGCTGACTTATTGGTTTTAAAATAAAATCAAAGAATAATGATTTTCAATCTTGTAGAAAGTGGGATTACGAAGACCTCTCGATAAATAATAATGGGATAGGCAATCTGTCAAACAATGAATGATAGAATAAAATGATAACATTTTTAAGGCCTCTATCATTACATTGAAAAATCAATTGTAAAATTCCTGAATAGAGATAATGCCAAGCGGGGACAATCTACCTATATGAATAAAGTAAGCAGAATAAAGTAAGCATACCTATTTATATGAATTGTAAAGTATGATAGATTCCGATGCATTAATTCGCCCCCCCCCCCAATATCGTGTGAATAAGTAATTAAGTATAAACAAATTGAAGAAAAGTAAATCATATTTTAAGACAAATTATTAAAAAAAACTGACGTATTTATTAACAGCCCACATGTTCAGCGTAGGTCAAAATGGAGCTTTTATGGTATTTTCAGAGCATAAGCCTCGACATTCCTTAAACGTTGTAGATAATCTATTTTTATAATTTGGAAGCCTTATTATCCTTTATATTTATTTTAAACATTTGATGACTGCATAAAGTATTTTTATTAAATAAAATAGTATTCTTTTGAACCCCTCGCTCTAATGTTTTAGAATATACTAATATTTCGGTACATCCATGTGCAGTGGTGTCAATATTTTTTAGGTATATTAATTTTTAAACGCATTTACAAAACCATTAGTAAAATTAATGTTAACATTATATAGTGACATATTTACGATAAAAAATAATATTTTATAATCTTTGTGATCCCAAATTTGATGTCTTTGACCATTCAAATGTGATAAACATTCTACGAATAATGTTTGCTTTATAATAATTATCGACCTAAGAATAAGGTAGTATTGTTTTGAAATACGCCATTTTTATTGGCATTTCCCAGTGATTAAGCTACAACATACGGCCGTAGCCATAAATTGATAAACGATAAATGAAGTAGAGAGTAAGATCATGTTAACTTGCGTGTTTGAACATGTACCTAACCGTTTTTTTTTAAAACGGTAAATTTAAGACAAGTTAATGATATTTTAAGACAAGTCATCAAAAAAACTGACGTATTTATTAATGTTAGTTATATATATATAATTGCCTTTAGTTATAATATAAATTATGGAATGGTCAATAAATTTATTGCTCACTAAAAACACTGTAATAACTACACCATGATATTTAAGGAGGGATCTTTCCTTTCCGTAATGTATATTATAATGCGTGTCCGGAAATTTGTACGAATGCAGTTCGCCGTATCACACTTCACCGTGAAATCCTGTATCAAAAATAATATATATGGTCGAATATTAAAGACCGTCCAACCTTTTTGGGTCGTATACTGAGATAAAATTCATGTCTAAATAAAACACGATTCTTGTCGGTTTACAGGAAGCCAGCGGCAAACAAATTGAAAATAGCCGATATACTGGATTATTTGTTAGGTTAGGTTAGGTTAAGTTAAGTTAGGGTATGTCAGGCTATGTTAGGTTAAGTTTAAATTGGAACATTATTGTCTGCAATGCTCCACGAACAATGCGTAATATTTTCATCTTGGTGCTATCGAGATGACGAGATACGAGATACGATATACTATTCCGATAAGAAAGCTCACGGCGAACTGTGCTTCGGTGAAATATAATACGTACAATTTACATGTAACCATTATAATGATCATTGATACTACATATTGGACATACAATAATTCTTAATGTATTAAATAAGAAAAACTTTAAAACATTATATGGAAACTCAGGGGTCAGAAAATTTAAAGTTTCTACACAAAAAAAAAAATATTTGCTCATTGCCAAGATTATATCTGAATGTATTTTTGGTATCTAGCTTTGCCTATTGTAAGAAAGATGTATATGTCATCATGATACCTTATTATTTTTATTTTGTCTTTTCTCAAACTAAAAAATAACAATTAATGACCACATAAAATATGTTATAATTATAAAAGAGTATTATTGTAAACGTTGTCGTGTCGTCAGATCAGACATCAGATGAGAAAATTAGTTTCAAAAGTCAGTAACCTCCATTTTTACAACGTTTTTATAGGTCGTATTCTTGTTTGTCCGGTGGTTGTTTATCCAGTACAAGTCTTGCAATCGATTTTTAACTAACTTCCCGACTAGTTAGAGATTTGAAACTTTTAGAATATATCAGAACACGATGCCAATACATTATTTTAATACTTTTAGCCATCTTTAAGAAGAATTGAATTCATTTTCAGCTAATTCTGTTTTGTATGAAAAGTTATTTCGGAAGAAATCCGTAATCTAAACCACTATTATTGGTTGCTAAGTGGGTGGTCCTAGCAACTAAATTATTAATATATACGTGCAAAATAGCAAAAAAATGATTTGTTGACAATTGGCTTATTTATCCTAAATACCTATATTTATCCTAATACATAGAATTGTCAAGTTTATATGATTCAACAGAAAAATTAAAAACGTGGTAAATAAGAAGTTATTTTTATCTTGTAATTATAACTTTTATAAATATTATTTTTAATTCTGATTCTGTAAGTACTTTTCCATCGTTTGTATAAATCACAAAGATTAAATCCAAATCAGTTTGTTAGTTAAATATAGTTTAACCGGATGTTGATCGCAATGTTGCTTATATTGATCAGCCACCATTTTTGTTATATTTTACGACTAACATCATAGATGATTTTTAATTAATTTTAATGCAATTTTAGTTTTTCTAATTGTTTATTAATATGTAAATATGTGTAAAAAGAAAATAATCTATTAGCAGTCCTAAGTGTGATTTTTTGAGATTATCTCAAAATTGTGGAATATGGAGGTTACGGACTTTGAAACTAACAGTCTCGTATGTCCGTGGTTATAGCATTTTTTCAAATTATTATTACATATTATTCATATATTTCGGTAATTTGAAAAATAATTATAGCATTTGAAATGAATAATTGAAACTATCATCATCTTCACGCCTATTATAGATAATGGCAACCTACGGAGAGCGTCTTCATTTACTTATACCAAATGCAAGCTCTATTTAATGCCTCGGAGATAGGTACTGTTTTTTCTTTCCACACAATAGGTACAACTACCCCAGCTTAGGTCTCTTGTGTATAAAATTTCCAATGCCTCTATTGAAGAAAAGTACCTATTTCGGGTGGTTTGCTGCTTTCAACCTTGAGACATGGCCTGTCCAACGAAGTCGACTCACATGATAGGGGACAGTGGAGAAAGGGTGGGGATAGGCTATAGAGATCTGACATAAATGGTGGACACCTAACTTTGTCGGCCAAACTTATTTGTTTTCATTGAACTAATAATACAAATTGCGGATGGTTATGGTTAGTTTTAAAATTCAATTAAACCTTGCCTTAACTAAATCATCATAGTGGAGATAGGCTGTGGATATGCGATAAAAACGGTGTATATTTTATCAGCCATACTTAATTGTCTACATTAAATTATTAAGACTACCTACAGATTACAGATGGTGTCGGTTGGTTTTTTAAAATTCATGTGACCTAAACGTAACCATAATAGATAAAAAAAACACTTTTATTTCAATAAAATAATATCTAAAATTATATATTATGATTTACTGGCATCATTTTAAATATTTTATAGATAGACAGAGTTCTTTTGACCTTTATCTATTATGGCTTGGTTTGCGCAGGGTGTGATTGAATTTAAAAAACTAACCAACACTATCAGCTGCAATTTGTAGTAGCAATTTAACGAAAACAAATACGTATGACTGATAAAGTATAGTGTATATTATTTACGTTGGATCCCAACAGCCGACCTCCACCCTTCTTCACTGATAGGGGATCACTCTACAATGTGTACAATGACTTTTTTATATATTCTTATGAAGTGCCATATTTTTTTTTCAGAATACTAAACGTATAATATGCATAATTTGAAAATACCGGGAGTCGAACCCACATCCATCGGATTCAAGGACTTCACCAATTTATACAAAACATATATATGTCATATACGTATATTATTGTTAATAGTACAATACTACAGCAGGCCATGAGGCCCAATTACAGTGGTGTAGTGAAACAGTAGTGCAGTAGTAGAAGCGAAACGATAACATAAACACTCAGGCTTTGAGAAAACCACATAAATATATTTTGACCTCAACGGGAATCGAAGTCGGAACCCCCAGGTGAGGGCCCAGTGCCTTATGCACTGGGTAATAACCTGGAAAGATGGTCATCAATAACACCTGAGTCCCACATCATTAGGCCGGGATTAGAATATAAAATATCTTTGACAAAGATATTGCATTTTTTTAAGAGTATTATTTCATAAAATACGCCAGGACATATTGTTACACCGCGTAAAATATTTTATAAAAGTTAAGTTTAAAAAAAGGGACAACGAATGTATGTTGGCTTGTACGTTTGTATTTCCAGTCATTTACTGATAATATATTTTTCCACCTTCACCCTATCTAGTG
The DNA here is from genome assembly GCF_057557595.1 of Rhyacophila brunnea. NCBI lineage: Eukaryota > Metazoa > Arthropoda > Insecta > Trichoptera > Rhyacophilidae > Rhyacophila > Rhyacophila brunnea. The sequence goes on from NW_028232859.1 coordinate 8,005,070, forward strand.
ACTATGAAATTTATTAATGGTAATGTCTCTGAATCATTTTTTAATGTGTGTGTTACTGAGATGTTACCGAAATATGTATTGTCAATTATTCATTGATTACAACTTATACTTATATTAAATTTATGGATCTATCTATGCGTTTTGTAAAAGTGTAAATAGTGCCGTGAAGGGTTTTGCATGCGGTGCAATAAGTGTTCTCAATTCAAAACTTCACAACAAATAGCTAATGTTGGCTGTGTCTACCCCCCCCCCCTATGGGTAAATAAAAATATATAAATTATTATTTTAATTAAGTATTTATTCATGTTATGTACCTAGTTCACATACCTGGGGGTTGGATATTTACATCTACCGAGATATTCGCATTGAAATTAAATGGCATAGTTATTTTAGAATATCTACGTGAAATTATTTGACATCAGAATCGAAACGAAATATTACTTTAGTTAGATCAATTATGATATTATATAGGAACGAGGCCAAAACAAACATAGCCAAAACTAAATGTATACTGCGTAATGTAGAATGAGGACAGTATGAGGAAAAACTCTCACAGATCTGAGAAAAATATGAGGTCAGATAAGGAAAAAAAAGCATTTATTTAAATACACACGAGGAACAGATAATATGTGAAACTAGAACCGTATCATTGATAACCCACCAAAATATTCTATACTTTCTTCTTCCTGGCGTTACAATCCTATGCTGGGTTTTAGCCTCTTATAGCATATGCTTCCATCTAGGTTTGTCCATAGCCGTTTCCCTCTAATGTGAAAGTAAAATCTGTCGTAAAAGTTGATAGGTACGTAAAATAATAGGCCAAAGAAAAACTCGTTTTACCTACATGTATCAATATTATCACAATATGTATTTTTAACAATTACTGCTTACAGCTGTAGACGCACAAAATCGAACAACAATACAAAGAGTCATGATTGCAGAATTGAAATACTGACCTTCATTGCAATTGCTAACGCCGATGAAGTATTGCGACCATATGAAGGAATTCACTAGAAAATCAATAGCAGTAATCAAAAGGCATGCTTTGGAAAAATCTTATCCAGAATTTGTGCAGTAGGATCATGGCCCCCACAAGGGGGGGGGGGGGGGTGACAGGGCTCTAGCCTGGGGACCCGTGCTTAGGAGGGGTCCGGCGTGATAGTTTGAACAGATAAGTAAAATAAACGCACATTAAAAATTCACTCAAATAGTAAAAAAAGTCGCCTGCGGTCTTTCAAGAGTACATATTTTAAAATATGTGACTATGCGATATAATTTTTGATTATTGTGTGTCAATTCTATACTCGACAACTCCATGATTCAAGTAGGTGTTTTCAAAAATACAAAAATTGCTAAATAATTTCACCTAGAACACCATTTGGAACAGTGGCGCACCCAGCATTTAATATTGGGGGGTCCCAAGGAGGAGAATGTAAATTAGTCCTATAGGCTCTTTTCTTCTTCACAGCCTAATTTCTCGTTTATCGGTCTCTTGTCTATTGCACTCGGTATACCTACACCATGGTCCCCACATCCTGAAGCGGGCCCTCAGGTTATGATATTTGGGGCCCCCCTACCTACCGCTAAGATTAAAGGCAGTGTGAAACACTGCATTAACGTTATTCAAATTGTGTTTTAGTTCAAATTAAGGGTACTTATACAGTGAATTATTGGCGATTTTTAATACATCTACTTTAATAATGGATCTGTCGAGTATTGACACATAATAATCAAAAAATATATTTTTTTACTATTAAAGCTAATTTATGATGTGTGTTTATCTCACTTATCTGGTCAACCCGGCACGTCGGGCCCCCAGACTAGAGCCCTGTCAGCCCTCCCCAGCCATGACCTACGCCACTCCGGAATTAGGGTGGACACCGAGAATTTTTTGACAGTTCCATTAGGGATTGGGTTTCTAAAAAAACCTGACATTAGTGTTTCAAAATTTTTGTGTTAGAAATTAAAATCCAAGAAATTTTTCTGAAAAGGGTGCTGGAGAATTATTACAAATCATTTTTTGCCGTGTTTTTATTTGTCTAAGCCCAAAGGTATAGTTTTTGGCTTTCAATTTCAATGTTTAAAATCATTCTGATAATTTTCATTTTTGGGGGGTGCCAGGGCCCCTTGCCCCCCCTGGGTGCGCCACTGATTTGGAATATGCTTGTATAGTGTCACATTGCTTTTAACATTAGCGATAGGTAGGGAGGCTCGCCAATGATTCCAGCCTGGGGGCCCGTTTCAGGATGTGGGGGCCATGAGTAGGATCCTCGGTCAGGAAAGAAGAATCGTTGTAATATTATGTAGAGTAATTTCTTTTAAATAGGTCCACTAATTTGTATTTATATATATATATATATATGTATATATGTATATATATATATATATATATAATCAACTCTTCCCGTTGTTTGTTGATCGTGTAAGAAGTTAGAGGAGGTGTTGATCCACCTTTATAGCCATTTATCTTCGTTGAAATAGAATACGTCTGCGCGAATTGACAACATCGCTTCAATAGTTTCCTAGGTTGCCAGTTTGCCACTAATTCCAGTCGATGTACTCGCCATAAAAATATGCTCAAATTGTTCTAGAAACGGCCATTTTTCTAACAAAGATTGCCATTTTGTTGCTCTATTTATATCCTCAAAGCTGAACTAATGTTGGTCCAGAAGTTAATATATATTATGTATTTGGTAAGAAGGTTGGCATTTTGTGGCTTTATTTATATTCTCACAAAACCAAACTAAAGATGATCCAGAAATGAATATATTTATTATGTATCTGGTATGAAGGTTGACATTTCGTGGCTCTATTTATATTCTCACAAAACCAAACTAAAGATGATCCAGAATGGAATGTGTGTGTAGTAGGTAGACAACAACAAAATAAATTGGTAACTAGACACTTTTATTGCGACGACCGAAAGAATGCAGTAACAAAAATATGAACTTCGCTAATCAGAAATTGATGGTACCTACCTAATTGTGAGTAGTGGAAGGCGATTTGAAAAAAATACATGCGTGACTAGTTCTTATCTCGTATCTTTAGTTGATATTGCAATAAATGCCAATGTGTTAATTTGTAGGTGTGTATCTCATGAAACAATATGCGCAAATTTTGATCCACCATAAATAGTGCACACTAAATTCTGTTAAACAAATTATTTTCAAAGTGAATAGGGTAGATTGGTATGGGTGGACAGTAGCGAAGGGTGGAGGTAGGATGTTAATATCCGCCATAAATAGCGCATATTATTTTTTCTTAAACAAATTGTTAGTTGAAGTGTAGCGAAGGTTGGAGGAAGGCTGTTATAATCCACCATAAATAGTGCACACCAGTAGCGATGGGTGGAGGTAGGCTGTCAAATCCACCACAAACAGTGCACACTAAATTCTGTTAAACTCATTGTTCTAAATATAAATAGAGTCGACTGATATGTGTTGACACCAGTAGCGAGGAGTGGAAGTAGGCTGTTAATATCCACCATAAATAGCGCACATAAAGTTTTGTTAAACCAATTGTTCTAAATAAGAATACGGTAGACTGCTATGAGTTGACACCATTAGCGAAGGTTGGAGGTAGGCTGCTTATATCCGCCATAAATAGCGCACATTAATTTTTCCTAAACTTATTGTTAGTTGTAGTGTAGCGAAGGTTGAAGGTAGGCTGTTAAAATCCACCATAAATAGTGCACGCCAATAGCGATGGGTGAAGGTAGGCTGTCAAATTCCACCATAAATAGGACATTAATTTTTGTAAAACTAATAACTATTCTAAATATGAATACAGTAGACTAATATGGGTTGACACCATTAGCGAAGGGTGGAGGTAGGCTGTTAATATCCGCCATAAATAGCGCACATTAATTTTTCCTAAACTAATTGTTAGTTGTAGTGTAGCGAAGGTTGGATGTAGGCTGTTAAAATCCACCATCAATAGTGCACACCAATATCGATGGGTGAAGGTAGGCTGTCAAATTCCACCATAAATAGGACATATTAATTTTCGTTAAACTAATAACTATTCTAAATATGAATACGGTAGACAAATATGGGTTGACACCATTAGCGAAGGGTGGAGGTAGGCTGTTAAAATCTACCATAAATAGTGCACACTAAATTTTGTTAAACAAATAACCGTTCTAAATATGAATACCGTAGACTGATATAGGTTGACACCATTAGCGAAAGGTGGAGGTAGGCTGTTAATATTCGTCAAAAATAGCGCACATTAATTTTTCCTAAACTATTTTATAGTTGTAGTGTAGCGAAGGTTAGATGTAGGCTGTTAAAATCCATCATAAATAGTGCACACCAATAGCGATGGGTGAAGGTAGGCTGTCAAAATCAATCATAAGAAGGACATTAATTTTTGTTAAACTAATAACTATTCTAAATATGAATACGGTAGACTAATTTGGGTTGACACCATAAGCGAAGGGTAGAGGTAGGCTTTTAATATCCGCCATAAATAGCGCACATTAATTTTTCCTTAACTAATTGTTAGTTGTAGTGTAGCAAAGGTTGGATGTAGGCTGTTAAAATCCACCATAAATAGTGCACACCAATAGCGATGGGTGAAGGTAGGCTGTCAAATTCCACCATAATTAGGACATATTAATTTTTGTTAAACTAATAACTATTCTAAATATGAATACCGTAGACTGATATGGGTTAACACCATTAGCGAAGGGTGGAGGTAGGTTGTTTATATCCGCCATAAATAACGCACATTATTTTTCCTTAACTAATTGTTAGTTGTAGTGTAGCGAAGGTTGGATATAGGCTGTTGAAATCCACCATAAATAGTGCACACCAAAACCGATGGGTGAAGGTAGGCTGTCAAAATTCCACCATAAATAGGACATTAATTTTTGTTAAACTAATAACTATTCTAAAGATGAATACGGTAGACTAATATGGGTTGACACCATTAGCGAAGGGTGGAGGTAGGCTGTTAATATCCTCCATAAATAGCGCACATTGATTTTTCCTAAACTAATTGTTTGTTGTAGTGAAGCGATGGCTGAAGGTAGGCTGTCAAATTCCACCATAAATAGGACATTAATTTTTGTTAAACTAATAACTATTCTAAATATGAATACGGTAGACTAATATGGGTTGACACCATTAGCGAAGGGTGGAGGTAGGCTGTTAAAATCCACCATAAATAGTGCACACTAAATTTTGTTAAACAAATAACCGTTCTAAATATGAATACCGTAGACTGATATAGGTTGACACCATTAGCGAAGGGTGGAGGTAGGCTGTTAATATTCGTCATAAATAGCGCACATTAATTTTTCCTAAACTATTTTATAGTTGTAGTGTAGCGAAGGTTAGATGTAGGCTGTTAAAATCCATCATAAATAGTGCACACCAATAGAGATGGGTGAAGGTAGGCTGTCAAAATCAATCATAAAGAGGACATTAATTTTTGTTAAACTAATAACTATTCTAAATATGAATACAGTAGACTAATATGGGTTGAAACCATTAGCGAAGGGTGGAGGTAGGCTATTAATATCATATTAATTTTTGTTAAACTAATGACTATTCTAAATATGAATACCGTAGACTGATATGGGTTGACACCATTACCGAGGGTGGAGGTAGGCTGGTTATATCCGCCATAAATAGCGCACATTAATTTTTCCTAAACTAATTGTTATTTGTAGTGTAGCGAAGGTTGGATAAAGGCTATTAAAATCCACCATAAATAGTGCACACCAATAGCGATGGGTGAAGGTAGGCTGTCAAATTCCACCATAATTAGGACATATTAATTTTTGTTAAACTAATAACTATTCTAAATATGAATACGGTAGACTAATATGGGTTGACACCATTAGCGAAGGGTTGAAGTAGGCCGTTAATATCCACCATAAATAGCGCACATTATTTTTTCCTAAACTAATTGTTAGTTGTAGTGTAGCGAAGGTTGGATGTAGGCTGTTAAAATCCACCATAAATAGTGCACACCAATAGCGATGGGTGAAGGTAGGCTGGCAAATTCCACCATAAAAAGGACAATAATTTTTGTTAAACTAATAACTATTCTAAATATGAATATGGTAGACTAATATGGGTTGACACCATTAGCGAAGGGTGGAGGTAGTCTGGTTATATCCACCATAAATAGCGCACATTATTTTTCCTAAACTAAGTGTTAGTTGTAGTGTAGCGAAGGTTGGATGAAGGCTGTTAAAATCCACCATAAATAGTGCACACCAATAGCGATGGGTTAAGGTAGGCTGTCAAATTCCACTATAAATAGGAAATATTATTTTTGTTAAACTAATAACTATTCTAAATATGAACACGGTAGACTAATATGGGTTGACACTATTAGCGAAGGGTGGAGGTAGGCTGGTTATATCCGCCATAAATAGCGCACATTTATTTTTCCTCAACTAATTGTTAGTTGTAGTGTAGCGAAGGTTGGATGAAGGCTTTTAAAATCCACCATAAATAGTGCACACCAATAGCTATGGGTTAAGGTAGGCTGTCAAATGCCACTATAAATAGGACATATTATTTTTGTTAAACTAATAACTATTCTAAATATGAACACGGTAGACTAATATGGGTTGACACCATTAGCGAAGGGTGGAGGTAGGCTGGTTATATCCGCCATAAATAGCGCACATTTATTTTTCCTCAACTAATTGTTAGTTGTAGTGTAGCGAAGGTTGGATGAAGGCTTTTAAAATCCACCATAAATAGAGCACACCAATAGCGATGGGTTAAGGTAGGCTGTCAAATTCCACTATAAATAGGACATATTATTTTTGTTAAACTAATAACTATTCTAAATATGAATACGGTAGACTAATATGGGTTGACACCATTAGCGAAGGGTGGAGGTAGGCTGGTTATATCCGCCATAAATAGCGCACATTAATTTTTCCTCAACTAATTGTTAGTTGTAGTGTAGCGAAGGTTGGATGAAGGCTTTTAAAATCCACCATTAATAGTGCACACCAGTAGCGATGGGTGAAGGTAGCCTGTCAAAATCCACCATAAACAGTGCACACTAAATTCTGTTAAACTAATTGTTTTAAATATAAATAGGGTCGACTTATATGGGTTGACACCAGTAGCGAAGAGTGGAGGTAGGCTGTTAATAACCACCATAAATAGCGCACATTAAATTTTGTTAAACCAATAATTGCTCTAAATATGAATACGGTAGAGTGATGTTGGTTGACACCAGTAGCGAAGGGTGAAGGTAGGCTGTTAATATCCACCATAAATAAGGCATATTAATTTTTGTTAAGCTAATAACTGTTCTAAATATGAATACGGTATACTGATACGGGTTGACACCATTAGCGAAGAGTGGAGGTAGGCTGTTAAAATCCACTATAAATAGTGCACCCTGAATTTTGTTAAACTAAATATATGTAAATAGTGCACATTAAATTTTGTTAAATAATTGTTCTTAATATAAATAGGGTAGACTGATGTGGCTTGACGCCAGTAGCGGAGGGTGGAGATAGACTTTAAAATCCACCATAAATAGTGCCCGCATTAATTCTGTTAAACTAATAACTGTTATGAATATGAATATGGTCAACGGATATGGGTTGACACCATTAGCGAAGGGTGGAAATAGGCTGTTAATATCCGCCATAAATAGCGCTTATTATTATTTTTTTAAACTTATTGTTAGTTGTAGTGTAGCGAAGGATGGAGGTAGGCTGTTAAAATCCACCATAAATAATGCACACCAGTAGCGATGGGTGGAGGTAGGCTGTCAAAATCCACCATAAACAGTGCACACTAAATTCTGTTAAACTAATTGTTCGAAATATACATAGGGTAGACTTATATGGGTTGACACCAGAAGCGAAGAGTGGAGGTAGGCTGTTAATATCCACCATGAATAGCGCACATTAAATTTTGTTAAACCAATAATTGCTCTAAATATGAATACGGTAGGGTGATGTGGGTTGAAACCAGTAGCGAAGGGTGAAGGTAGGCTGTTAATATCCACCATAAATAGGGCATATTATTTTTTTTAAACTAATAACTGTTCTAAATATGAATTCGGTATACTGATATGGGTTGACACCATTAGCGAAGAGTGGAGGTAGGCTGTTAAAATCCAATATAAATAGTGCACACTAAATTTTGTTAAACTAAATATATGTAAATAGTGCACGTTAAATTTTGTTGAATAATATTTCTTCATATAAATAGGGTAGACTGATGTGGCTTGATGCCAGTAGCGGAGGGTGGAGGTAGACTGTTAAAATCCATCATAAATAGTGCACACTAGTATCGATGGGTGTAGGAATGCTACTAATATCCTCCATAAATAATGCACACTAAATTTTGTTAAACTGATTATTCTAAATATAAATAAGGAAGTGGCGCGAACTTGTGCTTGCCCTATGCCCCAATGTTGGGACATGCCAGGGTGGAATAAGAAGAAGAAATAGGGTTGACTGAAGTGGTTTGACACCAGTAGCGAAGGGTGGAGGGCTGTTAAAATCCGCTATAAATAGTGCACACTAAATGTTGTTAACCTTATTGTTCTAAATATAAATTAGGTAGACTGATGATGGTTGATGTCAGTACCGAAGTGTGGAGGTAAGCTATTAACATCCACCATAAATAGTACACACTGAATATTGTTAAACTAATTGTTCTAAATATAAATAGGGTAGGCCTATATGGGTTGACACTAGTGCGAAGAGTGGAGGTAGGTTGTTAAGATTCAACGTAAATAATGCACAGTAAAATTTGTCAGTGAAACTTATCTGTTTTAAAAATTTAACTAAGAATACAATTTGCAGATGGAGGTGGTTAGATTTTAAATTTCAATGAGACCCTACCTAAATGAAACCATAATAGTTTAAGTATGCTATGGGAGATCCGACAAAAATATTGCACACATTTTCAGTCATATTTACTATTTGTTTTCGTAGAATTCAGAATACATATTAGGAACAGATGGTGCTTGTTAGTTCATTTCAATCAGGTTTAATTCATTACACCCTGCCTAAACTAAACCATAATCGATAAAAAAATATTCTTCTATCTATAAAATAGGTAAGTATCTAAAATTATGTATGGTTTAATTTTATATGTCTTATGGATAAACTAATATTTTCTACTAAAACCTACTATGGCTTGGATTAGGTAGGGTTTAATTAAATTTTAAAAACTAACCAACACTGTCTACACGTTGTTTTAGTTCAATGAATACAAATACGTTTGACTGGCAAAGTTTAGTCTTAACTATTTATGTCGGATCTTAACAGTATACTTCCACTCTTCGCCACCGGTGTATTATCAGAATATGTTTAAGTTGTACATATAGTACGTACCTTTCTATAAAGTTTAAAACGTCAATTATATCCAAAATGAATTAAATAAATGCAGTTATCCAGTTATTTAGGGTAGGTATATTTATATAATTAACGTGTTATTTCAATGTGATAATTAAAGGGTAATTAAAAGTTCAGCAGTGATTGTGTTTGGTGTTTTGGTGACCCCGAGTTGTTGGAGCGATTGTCTATCAAAAAGTGGACCCAATCAATTTAAATGTTTGTTAATACAACGAAAATACAAAATGGGTTGGGCGAATGGCTAACAAGTTAAAACCATTCTTCGTAAAAGGTCTGTTAATGAAATCTCTATTCTGTTTAGCCCAATGTGTTGCAGTTTGGAGCAAAAATGTTATTTATTTTAGCTACCTACTGTATTTCGTTTACAAAGTAACACATACATACTTTATAAATATGCGCGTTTCATTTACGTTAGAAAATTATATGCATATTATGATACATAATGTAACTGTAAATTAGAGCTGAAAGTCTGGAAATCACATATTCAATATTTTCCAGGAGAGCAGTTTTAACCAAAAACAAATCAATCAACAAAACAAAAAATCAGTCTAATGTCTACAAATGAAACTTTTCAGATATCTCTGATTATTTTGCTAAATTAGTAAATTGTAAAGGCCATTCGAGGTTAGACTTTTTTTAATTATTTAATTCATAATTGGGAAATTATCTTCAGCTGCTCTAAGTTGTCTTTTGTATAATTTCTATACTAAGACTTGGGCTTTTGAATATGTAATAAAACGATAAAATAATATCAATTAAAATTATATTTTTGTAATAATAATCATCATAGGTATATTTTAAGCCATTACACACAATGCAAATACAAAAATAATAAAAAATAACAAAACACTTGTGTAATATTGTATAAATTTGATTTATTTTGATTTGCAGAAATTTTTTGCATTATAAAGTTTAGGTATAGGACATATTATTGTATTGTGCTTTCAACCAAAATGTTTTGTCTCCACGGACATAATATCAGATATCGGATTATAATATTTTATTCAATAAAAATACTTCACTCAAGAGGTGTGAAATCGTCAATACTGTGAACAATATCAACGTACCTATTGGGAATTTATTAGCTTTCTTTTGTAGAAACTTTAACTATTGCTTAGCAGTGGTATTGGCAAACACTTTTATAAATCCATCGATTCATGTTCATTTGAATTAAGCATAGTAATCCATTAGTAATTTTGAGAGATGGTGTCAAAGAAGAAAGATTTTCTGTAAGTGCAAGTTATCAGTAGACGTAAAAACAAGCTTTAGTATTATAAAACAAAAAAATAAATATAAGTTCGGACTACGTAGAATCTGATAATTCTTTTCAGTATCATTGCAATGAGCAATGTAGTCTTGTCATTCAAATCGCTAGTCTGCATCGAAGTTGAGATGCTAGCTACAAATTAAATTCACCATTCACCACTATAGAAAGACAAAGGTGTATGATATTATATAATATAGAATCAAGCCTTGATTAATCAAACTTGTATAACATAGTAAACCATCCTTATTGATTAGTTCATGAAATATTACACCATTTTTTTAGGTTGGTTATTAGTATTAGCATTATCTGTAAACAAAAGTTAGGAACATGATAATAAACGAATGATTGAAAATGTAGGAATTCTTGGCGATAACTTACCTTTATTAAGTTTTTCCCTCACTTCCCGAATAAGGGATGCCCTTCTTGAAAGAATATTGTTTGAGACTGGCAAAGGGTGGAAGCAGGCTGTTAAAATCCGACATAAATAGTGGACACTAAGCTTTGCCAGCCATACGAAAGAATTTGTTTCCATTAATTGTCAGATAGTGGTAGTTAGTTTTGAAAAAAATAATTAAACTCTGCGTAACCAAGCCAAATAATATTTGATTGTAGTTTAATTTTTAAACCTTCAACAGACTACAATATTCGACGAGGCGGGTGATAGCCAATAATGCAGTCCAAGTGTCACTTCAGCATTCCTAATCTATTTTAAAAAAATACTCCCTCGCATTCGGACTAAAACTCCGTATATTGGACTTCCGCACTTTTGCAAGTCTTTTTGCTATAGCTCAAAGCAAAAATGACTTAAAATGGACATCCACTCTTTCAGGTCTAAAGTATAAATTGGTCTACCGTCGTTTAAGAAGTATGTATTTCGAAAACTATGTGACATTGGACTCCCAAAATTTCAGCATTAAAAGAACGTGAATACACTGCAATTGTATTGCAGTGCAATTTACCTAAAAACGATAAAAAAATTATTTCCGCACTTTCATTTTTCAGGTTTTCATTTTAGACAAAGCCTAATTCTGAAAAATGTTTTTTTTTTTAATTTTTATAGGTATCGCTTAAACTTTATAGTGGTTTTGTAAGCGGACATCAAAATCTATTCATAGCTAGCTCAATTGATACTAATGTAGTAAAGGATAACCCGGTCAATGATGAGAATATCGTAATAGATCTTTGGGTTTCCCCCGTGTGTACTTCCTTCTTTCCTCGACGTTTCGGGCTCATTGCAGAAGCCATTATCATGCATTATCTACAACGAGCCCTAAACGCCGGGGAAAGAAGGAAGAAGTACACACGGTGGAAACCCAAAAATCTATTACGATAAAAAAACAACCATGAAAGTCTCAAACATTAATGATGAGAATAATTTACAGTTTATCAATTATTAGAACCTTCTTAACTGTATCCATTTCTCGAATAACAATTAATTATAATTATTTACACTATTTCCAAAATACTTTTAAATTATGTCTATATATTAAATCCAAAAGCATTTTATTTATACAAGTTTAAAGCCAAAACCCTTATGTATAGAATTTTTTATTAGCTAGGATCATTATTTTCCTCAATCCATGGTTCAAAGCCATTCACAGCGTGCGGGTGACTTAGTTTAGTCAGACATAGGTATTTACTTATAAATATTATCAATTCAAAATAACAATATAGTATACACAAGGAATTGTAAATATAATGTAATTACTATTTATTTACAATATAATATATAAGTGTTTTAATTTCGGTTAACCTACAATATTCATGTCGAACAATCATACGTTATTGTACCTACTTATGATGATGAAATTATATTTTTTAATCAATATAGAATACACACAAGGTTTTTTATTATAGAAATAACATTATTTTGAAAAATCTCAGAAACATACACGTTGGAATAAATCGTAGCAGACAAAGGGTTACGGCAAGAAATCTGCAATTCGGTCGGGAAATCCCTTTTGTTTTTTTTCAAATGCTATTTTATCGCGGTGAACTCCCGTACGCGCGTTTTATAATTAGAATAACATACTGTCGTCGTCAATTTTCTACAAACACGTATCTCAGTTTTGAGTTATTTGATGCAGTGAATTCAGAACTTGAATACGTACATATTCCACGAACACGTACCTATCTCAAAACATACTTTATTTATAAACTAATAGATTGAAGCAATGGCAAAAAACTCGTATCACAATACAAGACTTTTATAAATATTATAAACTCGTATCCTGAGTTAGGTGTTTGTAACTATACAGAATACTGAACTCCGACAGATGATTATACAGAAGCACTTTCTCGTCAAGATACGTGTTTACTGCAGTAATATTGTGGAATGACTCACAGTAAATTTGCAAAGCATTCTCGTATCTCCGACAATATTACTGATCGGTCGAAAGTATAGTGCGATAGATTGAAGAAACATAACATTTTTTTTCAGGAAAATATCTGTAACTATTCTAAATGGATATTTCATAGAAGAAAATTTATTTCTGAATTAAAAACTGAGTGAATAAAGTTTTTATTTGCCTCTCCTGAAAAGTTGTGTTTTTTGAGATACGTGTTTGTAGAAAATTAACGACAATATAGATATTAGATCTATTAGGTAGGTACATGATTATTATTCTAACTCGAAATATGACGCCGTATCAAGGCGCTGAAACATCCTCGCCGAACTTCAAAACCAATGGCAATGATAATGAATGAATAATGATACTTTGAGCAATAATGAAAAAAAAAATGAGGTGAGTAATTATATTCATTAATTAAATTAAATACGTATTGTTATTTATTTCAAACAATATTTCAAACACACTTATTCACCAGACTGTCAATGAAACACACGATCCCTCCACTTAAGAAGTATCTACCTAGCAGTGGCGAAGGTCAGAGGTAGGCTGTTAAGATCCGCCATAAATGGTGCAGACTAAACTTTGTCAGTCATACGTATTTGTTTTCATTGATTAAAATAAGACTAAAATTTACAGATGGTGTTGGTTAAGTTGTTTTTAAAGTTCAGTTATAGGTGCCCTGCGAAAACCAAGCCATAATAGAGAATAGTCAAAAAATACTCGTATATCTATAAAATATTTAAAATCATGCAATTAAAATCATAAATAACTTTTAATATTAATGATAGAATAATATTTTTTCTATTATAGGTTGGTTTAGGCGGAGCTTAATAAATTTAAAAAATTAATCAACAATATCTGTAATATGTATTCTTAATCCAACGAAAACAAATAAGTATGAATGAAAAAATGTGCATAATTTTTTCGTATCACCCAAAGTATACTAAAGCTTTTATTTTGTTAACTGTCAATGCATGGTAAAACTGCATTGTATTGTTGTTTTTTAAAAAAAATTGTAGTACTTATTCCACTTTAATAAATAAATTTGGACCGGTTTCGTCCGCCTCAGAGGGACATTTTGAAACTCAGTGGAATAAGTACTTACTACAAAAAAATGTTGTATTTTATTAAATCAAACAACTATACTAAAGCTATTATGATTTGGTTTGGGTAGGGTTTAATTGTTTTTAAAAACAACCAACACCATCTGTAAATTGTAGACTTAATTCAATAAAAAAAAAACGTCTACGCCTGATCTCTGACACAAGTGAAAACAATGACTTTGAAGAAGAAGAAAAAGTACCGAAGAGAAGGAAAAAGGTACACTTGAAATGGACAGAAGAAGAAATTCAAACTGTGAAAAAATATTTTAAAGAAAAAAAATCCAGGAAAAGCAAAATGCTTAGAAGTTTTGAAGAAAGAACCTACACTACATAAACGCTCCTGGGAGCAGTTAAATACTTATGTCAATAACATTTACAAAAACAAATTAAAATAAAGCTTGATTATAATAATATTTTATGTTCTATGACAATGTAGTAAGTAGGTAATTGCTGTTTTTTTACCATTATAATAAGTATTATATTCTTAACGGCTATCTAAAAAATAATGTTGATTAAAACAAATAAGTTAGTACCTATAAACAAAATTTATCAGTTTTCATCTTGGCAAGTCTAGTTACATGCGATAATTTTTCAACAACATTTCCTTTTTAAGTCCAGTTACAATTATAAATTATAAATTTGTGTATCATACATACAGAGTCTTGGATTCTTAATTATTGGTCTTATCTATTGTCTTCAATAAAAATATGTTAATAAGTGTTTACCTGCTTAATTATTGTAGTTATAAGCATAAACATGTTGTATACAACCACTTAATAATAATATGTTTTATGATGAAGAATATAATGCTAATAAATAAAGTTATACAAATTTTGTGTCGATTGATTCATTGGTTTTATTTTAATTTTATGGTTCCTTGAAATGTCCGAGCTGTCATAAAAGCGGACCATTTTTGATAAATGGGTCATAAAACTCATTAAACATAAACAATTATTAGGTGTTATACCTACTGCCGACCTTTTTGTAGACAAGAAATGCTTTGTAAGCACAATTTAATGTTTTGGCTATTTTTTACTCCTACCCACTTTCACTTAGTTCTATTAATATGTGCACAAAAATTATTGTTTAACAAACCTCTTAGACATTAAAAAAATATTATTACTTAACTATTAATAATACAACTGAGTGTATTTCTTAATAAACAGCATATTATTTATATAGGTACCTAGTACTTAACATTATTGCTCCAGTCCGGAACACATTAATGAATATTACTACTTGTTAGCCAATCTTGGTCTTTACGTTGGATTAACACACATTTAAAAAACAAAATGTATTTTTTGTCCAGTCACGGAATTGAACCCATTTTTTACATACAACCACTCTACCAAGTCAGCTACCATGGGTGTATTATAGTGGCGAGGGGTAGAGGTAGGCTTTAAGAGTTGACATAAATAGTGCACAGTAAACTTTGTCAGTCAAACGTATTTGTTTTAATTATTTAACTAAGAATACAAATTGCAGATGGTGCTGGTCAGATTTTAAAATTCAATTAAACCCTGCCAAAACCAAACCATAATAGTTTAAGTATGCTATGGGCTATCCGACAAAAATACTGCAGTTTTTCAGTCATACATGTTTGTTTACGTTGAATACAGAATCGGTACATATCGCCTGTTTAGAACCAATCTATTCTAGCTCACATGTTTAAGTTTCTGTGTCAATGTAGGTAGATCACAGATTCATTACAATAATGTAATATTAAAGGTTAGTTGTTAGGTTAATTAAGGTTAACCTAACAAATAATCCAGTTTATCGGCTATTTTCAAAATGCGTTTTCCGCTGTATTCCGTATAACCGAACAGTACCATTGGAGTTGTTCTGTAATACGTAATAATTTGTATGGAATGTATTGAATATTAAAAACCACAGAAAAGATAATAAAAAGTAACAAACACTATCTACACTTTGTAGTCTTAGTTCAATGAAAACAAATACGTATGACTAACAATGTTTTGGTTTAGGCAGGGTTTATTTGATTTTTAAAAACTAACCAAAAGGTAGGTACCATCTGTAATTATTTGTATTCTTGGTTCAATGAAAACAAATAAAAATGACTGACAAAGTGTGCATTATTTTTTCAAATCTTTAAAGCCTACCTCCAATTATGGTTTGGTATATGCATGGTTTAATTGAATTTTAAAAACTTACCATCACTATGTGCAATTTGTATTATTTGTTCAATTAATACAAATAAGCATGACTGACAAAGTTTATTGTGTACTATTTATGTCTAAACTTAACAGCCCACCTCCACCTTACATCAGTCTACCCTATTCATATTTAGAACAATTAGTTTAACAGATTTTAGTGTACTATATTTATGGCGGATTTAACAGCCTATCTCGACCCATCGCTACCGGTGTGCACTATTTATGGTGGATTTCAACAGCCTACCTCAAACCTTCGCTACACTATAACTAACAATTATTAGTTTAGGAAAAGTTAATATGCGCTATTTCTGGTGAATTTTACAGCCTACATTCACCCTTCGCTATTGGTGTCAACCTACATCAGTCTACCCTATTTATAAGGTATTTATATTTATAGGGTATATTTCAGAACAATTATTTTAACAGAAGTTAGTGTGCACTATTTATGGCGGATTTTAATAGCCAATTTTCACAATTCGCTACTGCTGTCAACTCATATCAGTCTACCCTATTCATATTTAGAACAATTACTTAAACAATATTTAATTGTGCTCTTTATGGCGGATAATAACAGCCTACCTCCACCCTTCCCGACTGGTGTCGACCTACATCAGTCTACCCTATAAATATTTAGATTAATTAGTTTAACAGAATTTAGTGTGCACTATTTATGGCTGATTTTAACAGCCTACCACCACACATCAATACTGGTGTGCAATATTTACGGTGGATTTCAACAGCCTACCTCCACCCTTCCCGACTGGTGTCCACCAACATCAGTCTACCCTATTTATATTTAGAACAATTAGTTTAACAAAATTTATTGTGCACTATTTCTGGTGGATTTTAACAGCCTACCTCTACGCTTCGCTTCTGGTGTCAACTCATATCAGTCTACCCTATTCATATTTAGAACAATAACTTTAACAATATTTAATGTGTGCTATTTATGGCGGATAATAACAGCCTATCTCCACCCTTTGCGACTGGTGTCGACCAACATCAGTCTACCCTATTCATATTTAGAACAATTAGTTTAACAGAATTTAATGTGTACTATTTCTGGTGGATTTTAACAGCTTACCTCCACCTTTCGCTACTGGTGTCAACCTACATCAGTCTAGGCTATTTATATTCAGAACAATTAGTTTCACAAAAGTTAGTGTGCACTATTTATGACGGAATTAACAGCCTACTTCCACCCTTCGCTTCTGGTGTCAACTCATATCAGTCTACCCTATTCATATTTGGAAGAATTAGTTTAACAAAATTTAGTGTGTACTATTCAGGGTGGATTTAACGGCCTACCTCCACCCTCTGCTACTGGTGTCAACCCACATTCATATACCTTATTCATATTTAGAACAATTAGTTTAACAGAATTTAGTGTGCACTATTTATGGCAGATTTTAACAGCCTACCACCACACATCGCTACTGGTGTGCACTGTTTACGGAGGATTTTAACAGCCTACCTCCACCCTTTGCTACTCGTGTCCACCAACATCAGTCTACCCTATTTATATTTAGAACGATTAGTTTAACAAAATTTAATGTGCACTATTTCTGGTGGATTTTAACAACCTACCTTCACCTTTCGCTATTGGTGTCAACCCACATCAGTCTACACTATTTATAGGGTATTTATATTTATAGGGTATATTTCAGAACAATTAGTTTAACAGAAGTTAGTATGCACTATTTATGGCGGATTTTAACAGCCTACCTTCACCCTTCGCTACTGCTGTCAACTCATATTAGTCTACCCTATTCATATTTAGAACAATTACTTTAACAATATTTAATTGTGCTGTTTATGGAGGATAATAACAGCCTACCTCCACCCTTTGTGACTGGTGTCGACCTACATCAGTCTATCCTATTCATATTTAGAACAATTAGTTTAACATAATTTAGTGTGCACTATTTATGGCTGATTTTAACAGCCCACCACCACCCTTCACTTCTAGTGTCAACTCATATCAGTCTACTCTATTCATATTTAGAACAATTGCTTTAACAATATTTAATGTGTGCTATTTATAGCGGATAATAACAGCCTACCTCCACCCTTCGCGATTGGTGTCGACCTACATCAGTCTACCCTATTCATATTTAGAACAATTAGTTTAACAGATTTTAGTGTACTATATTTATGGCGGATTTTAACAGCCTATCTCGACCCATCGCCACCGGTGTGCACTATTTATGGTGGATTTTAACAGCCTACCTCAAACCTTTGCTACATTATAACTAACAATTATTAGTTTAGGAAAAGTTAATATGCGCTATTTATGGCGGATATTAACAGCCTTTCTCCACCCTTTGCTACTGTTGTCCACCCATATCAATCTACCCTATTTACATTTAAAACAATTTATTACCTATTTATATTTAGAAAAATTATTAGTTAAAAAAAGATTGTGTGCACTATTTATTTATGGCGGATTTTGACAGCCTACATCCACCCATCGCTATTGGTGTGCACTGTTTATGGTGGATTTTGACAGCCTACTTTCACCCTTCGCTACTGCTGTCAACTCATATCAGTCTACCCTTTTCATATTTAGAACAATTACTTTAACAATATTTAATTGTGCTGTTTATGGAGGATAATAACAGCCTACCTCCACCCTTTGTGACAGGTGTCGACCTACATCAGTCTACCCTATTCATATTTAGAACAATTAGTTTAACAGAATTTAGTGTGCACCATTCATGGCTGATTTTAACAGCCCACCTCCACCCTTCGCTTCTAGTGTCAACTCATATCAGTCTACTCTATTCATATTTAGAACAATTACTTCAACAATATTTAATGTGTGCTATTTATGGTGGATAATAACAGCCTACCTCCACCCTTCGCGACTGATGTCGACCTACATTAGTCTACCCTATTCATATTTAGAACAATTAGTTTAACAGACTTTAGTGTACACTATTCATGGCGGATTTTAACAGCCTACCTCGACCCATCGCTACCAGTGTGCACTATTTATGGTGGATTTTAACAGCCTACCTGAAACCATCGCTACACCATAACTAACAATTATTAGTTTAGGAAAAGTTAATATGCGCTATTTATGGCGGATATTAACAGCCTTTCTCCGCCCTTCGCTACTGTTGTCCACCCATATCAATCTACCCTATTTACATTCAAAACAATTTGTTACCTATTTATATTTAGAAAAATTATTAGTTAAAAAAAAATTGTGTGCACTATTTATGGAGGATTTTGACAGCCTACCTCCACCCATCGCTATTGGTGTGCACTCTTTATGGTGGATTTTAACAGCCTACCTCGACCCATCGCTACCGGTGTGCAATATTTACGGTGGATTTTAACAGCCTACCTCCACCCTTAGCTACTGTTGTCAATCCACATCAGTCTACCGTATTTGTATTAAGAACAATTTATTATTAGTTAACAAAATTGAGTGTGCACTATTTGTGGCTAATTTTAACAGCCTACTTCCACCATTCTCTACTGGTGTCAACCTACATCAGTCTACTTTATTTATATTTAGAACAATTATTAGTTAATATAATATGTCCTATTTATGTCGGATTTTTACAGCCTACCTCCGCCCTTCGCTACTGGTGTCAACCCACATCAGCCTTTCCCATTTATTCTTAGAACAATTACCAAGTCAAATTATCAAGTAAACTGTAAGGGGCCGTTCATATACGACGTCACATGATTTTAGCTATTTTAGCACCCCCCCCCCCCCCGCCTATCGTCACAACCTTTACCACTCTGTTTTTATTATGTCCTCCCCCGCCACATTCGTCAGAAATCATCACATTATAATAAATTAGACCCCTTCTAGAGCGTGACATAATATATGGATGACCCCTGATAGAATAAATCTCAGCGAAGATTCTCTTGAAAATTGCAATCGCAAATATCTATTTATTAGTTGCGCGGTTGTATTGATTTCATTAGAGTGCAAATCATAAAAATGTTCTTGAACGAATCTTTTAGGAGTAAACAAATGCGTCACATGCATTCAAACCAATGCCGAACAAGAAGCCCTCTGATTGGTTCATTCAAATTGGATCAACAGAAGCTAAAAGAGTAAAATGTATATGGGAGGGGAAAATGGGCGGGGCTTCTATTAATAGATCGAGACTTTTGTTGCTCCAAATGGATCAATTTCGTATGTCATCTTTGGCAATGGAGCAACAAATCAGGGTAGATCAACAATTACAAAATGTTCAACAAATACCTGGTGTACCGTCGCGTAAGATCAACTTAGAACGAGAAGAGATATCTATATATATATATATATATATATATATGTATATATGTATATATATATATATATATATATATATATATATTTATTTTGAAAACACTTTTGAGAAAATACATTATAACCAATAGAAAAAAATCTTTTTGAAAAAAGTAAGAATCGAACCTACATCTCTCGGGCTTCGCGCCCACGCACATGCTGACCACTTTGCTAAATGTACCATACTTAATTGCGACAAATTTTAACTAATGGCTCTTATAGTACCTACTATCTGAAATAATTAGAATGTTACATTCTTAAATTTTGCGAATTATTCGTTGAATAAAAAAAGTAATTAATTGCATTTATATGTTTACGAAAGAAACAATTTATATGTGCAGACTCAGATGTCAATGGGCAGGGTCGTTTACGGGGGTACGTTTATGATGTTATGTATAATACATTCCGTGATGCACGGAAGACCCGCTGGACGTAGTCTTACGCCACGAAGCACAGCTGGGACATTTAGAAAAGATCTCAATAAAAACAGACGAAACGATATATGGTAAGAAGAAAAAGTTGGAGATTGTTGATTATGGGGATTGATTTTGTATGATTTCATCCATGGAATAATCTAGACAACTTGTGAAAAGTCTATGGATTTCGAAAAATAATTTTCAACTATAGGTGCGAAGAAATTTCGGACTGGCTGGCAATCGGAGAGCGAAAGTCGAGCTCTGAACACGTCAATTTGTTTTATGATGGCGACGGGGGAATTAATTCTTAAATCGTGTAAAGATGACTAAAAAACGTTACCCATTTACTTGAAAAAGAAAACATGTCAATGAATATATTATTATTATTATTAGTAATATAACAATAAACATAACATTAAATGGATGCATGTTGAATTTTTATGACAAATTATGTTTTGTTCTGCACGCGTCATTTACACAATCTTTGCGTCGCGCAGTCACGATCGTTTTCGACCGTGCCCCAGCTGAAGTATAGCCTTAACAAAATAAATTTACCAATTTGTGCGATATCGTTATAATGACAAAGTATGTATTATATTATTGACTAATTGGAAGGTAGCCCTTTTGCCAGCTGTGACTCTAACTGTGACTGACTCGCTGCGCTACCATTAAGAAGAAATTCGAGAATGCGTTGCTGCGTGACTCTTTTCAATCGGGGGTCTATGTGTTTGTATGTGTTTCGTGTCAGTATGTTAGCGTGTTATTGTGCTACGCTAGTATGAATGTCACCATATCAGAATTATTATGCCCCAGTTCTGTTTTATATATAAAATATTCAGTGATTCATGAAATTTTTATGTTAACTTAATTTAACAATTATTTAAATTAACGTGTTTTTATTATTATTTAGTTATTCTATGTGTTACTACTATATGACGTATCACCGCGTGGAAAGTGTATAGCAGTACTTCTCAAACTGGGGGCGCGGCTCCCTAAGGAGCCCTGGAGCTTCTGCTAGGGAGCCGCAAAATATTTCAGTATTTGAACAAAAAAAAAACAACATAAAAACGTGATCACTGGACGATACCTGATACAAATCAGTCAAAATCTCGAGGTCGAATTTTCATACGATCACAATATTTTATCCGATATGGATAAATAATCTACTATTTAATATTTATAAATTATTTATGTTAAAATATGCAATCACACCCCTCTCATTAAATTGTTTTTGTAGGCGTACCTGTAATAAATTTGAAGTTGATTTTTTTTTTTTTTTTTTTGCTTTGCAAGCAAGTATTTAAATGAATAATAAAAATGTACATAAATTAATAATTAATAGTAATTAAAGAGTGCTGTTGATCACTAAAGACAAAATTTTTGGGGAGGGGAGCCTTTGATTTTTTTTCTGGTTTCGGGGGATGTGGTATGAAAAAGTTTGAGAAGCACTGGTGTAGAGAGTAGGTTCTCAAGTCTTTCCTTCTAAGAGAAGATAACTCCTCTGACTACGAATATTTCGTGGTGGGAGGCTACCAGTACCTACTATTACTGACTTAACTGATTTAAGTTTGTATCTTTCTTCTTCTTTCACCCTGTCATGCCCCAAACATTGGGGCATAGGGTAAGTATAATATCGCGCCACTTCCCTCGGTACATCACCAACTCTCGCGCCTCCCACCATGCCAAGGTTGTATAATTATGAGTAAAGGCTTAAAATTAGACACCTATGGGTGGAGTTGTGCCAATTTTATTATTTGAATTTTAATAAAATATAAATTTATATGTATGGTAATATTAGTACACTGTAAATATTCTTCGATTTCCTGTGTCATCCCCTATCAGAGACCGACCAGCATTCGTAGGATCTTTATCACTTTGCTACCCGGAACTATTTGGTGGAGCTGCAATCGCGCACGTTCTTAATAAACGAAGTGTGGCGTATATCTTTCCTTCGTTTACCGTTAATCATTAATACAATTATTGGATAACCAGTTGGGGAATGCTGTCGCTTTGTATCCATATAATGTGGCTGAGTTATTGTAATTATCTAAGTATAGCTTCTTGGTTGTTTCCCATTCATTTGAGGACTTCAACATATTATGTCACCATAATCAGTCCAAGGAATAAAATTATACGTATATTCAGTCTCAACTCTACATGGCATCTCTTAAACATTAATAAGTCTTTCCACCCATAATTCAATGAAAACACCGTTAAAGTGATTAATGAAGTCAGTTAGTGTAGTGATCAATACATACAGTTTCATGCATAAGATATAAATTAAAATAGTGTCATAAGTGATGAATATATAAAAATATTTTCCATTCCGGAAAATTATATAATTAGATGCTGTGAAAAAATCCATGAATTTATCACTACGTATGTATGAAAATATGTTAAATAATATAATGGTTTTGAAACAAATTTAATTAATAATATGCTAAATATAACCGTATTATATTATAGTTAATTTGAGCAAAAAAAGGGAGAAGTATAGTAGTAGACTAAACTGTGAAATAGAGAAGCAGTTTGTTGATGTTGCATAGAAAAATGGTACAGTTTGACAAATTTGATATAATTAATGAAAGCATAGAAAGCTTCATCTTTAAGAAGAAGCAAATTGTTCAACATCTTTATATACCTACAATATTCATCATCATCAGCCGGGGTCAATCCACTGCTGGATGAAGGCCTCCCCAAGCTTTCTCCAACTCTCTCAGTCCTGTGTCGTTCGCTGCCACGTATTTCCGCCGAACTTTACCAGTTCGTCAATCCAGCGGCTTTTAGGGCGACCCTGTGGCCGTTTCGTACCCCTTGGGTACCATTGGATGACGGCATTTGTCCAGCGGCCGTCCTTTCGGCGAGCAATGTGCCCCGCCCATCTCCATTTCAGCTGTTTGGCAACGTCTATTACATCGCGTACTCTTGTCTGCTTTCTAACTCATTCGTTTCTCTTACGGTCCTTTCGCGTGATGCCCAACATGCACCTCTCCATGCCTCGCTGTGCGACTCTTAGCTTTTGGACATCTCTCGTGTTGAGGGTCCACGTCTCGCAGCCATACGTGAGCACGGGTAGCACACATTGGTTGAACACCCTACGCTTAAGACATAATGGTAGGTCACTCTTGAAGATACTATTCAGACGTCCGAAAGCACTCCATCCCAGCTTTGTTCTTCGAGCAATTTCATCGTGCATGCTTCCGTCTATGGACACCTGCTGTCCGAGATAGACGTAGCTGCTGACTTGCTCGAGTTGGGTGCCAGAAATACAGACAATCGTAGGGTCCGAAAAACAGTTCCTCATCACTTTTTTCTTTGAGACATTTATCTTTTGTCAACAATATAATATTGTCCCTTTTCTTATTTTAACTTGAATTGTAACTTTCTACTTTTTGTGGAAGGTATTTTGAAATGATTAATATTATCAGCCAAGAAAAAAAGACTTACCATTACAGATATCGTCACTCTTGATACAGATATGTCATTAAAATTTTAGTATATTTTTTCAACGCTATGGTATTGTTTACTATCAGAGATACACACTCATAATATAAGAATAATTGACGCTATGATAAATGTCCATTTATTTGGCAGTTTGAGTATTATACCGTCCTAATTTTGAAAATAATCGAAACATTGAAATATTCCGAAAATAAAATTTATTGTAATAATTACTTTGTCTGTTTGTTGTCTATCTTCCTGTGTATGCATATTAATTTGCATGCAAATACAATTAATATCATGTCAATAAAAGAGGATTTCTTTGAAGGATCTCGAGTAAATTTGATCCCAGCTGATCAAAACATGTTATGGGTGAATGAAAACTGACAGCTTCAATATTCTCCATGTTAGCAAAATATCACTGTATGAAATAATTGGAATACCTGCACGACAATACTGGACTGTCGACTTAATTGTGTTGGAGTATCCGTATTATATCCATAAATGTGTCTGTCAGAAATCAATAATGGCTGACGGAGCCACGTGCTCCGGGCTTCCCCGCGCAAACGCCGTGAGAAACAACCGAGCGAGAAGGGTGTACGGCGAGCGAGAGGGGGATATTTATTATCAGCAGTAGGAAAAACCAGACCTGCGAGGGGCGGGCGACGGGGGAGGGGAATCGGCGAACGCGCGGGAAAAACGATCGGGGATTTTTGGGAAATGTGTATTGGCGGCGCGAGGGGATTGCAATGATGCCGGTCAGCGTCTGGATTTTAATATGATTTGGGTTATGGTATTTTACAATGAATTATTTTAGATCAACAGACCAAGATAAAAAAGCAACACTAGCTTAAGACATTATTTATTTGACCGGTATATAGTATTTCGTAGAGGTGCATGCTGGACATAGATAACGTGGAGATAGGCAGCGTGGTACGGAAAAACATAATATACTGGACATAGATAGAGATAAAAAAATGAATATTGTATAAGAAAACACAAAGCCGTATGCGATGAAATAGAGTTCGATTAAACCTCCAAAAGAAATAATACATATATTATACATCCCGAAGAAGGAACAACCATTGGACAAATCTAGTTATCCAATGATATACATGTGGTAGAAAACGTTAGAAAGATAGACCCAGATGCTACACATTTGACGAAATAGTAGTACGTGGCAAGGTAATCGAACGCAGAGAGGAGTGGAATTAGTTTGGAGGACTTACAATTGGAGAGGCCCACGCTAATTGTAATAATGACATTATAGATTTCCTAACTGGATCTGCTAAGAGCAAATAATATATTTATAAAAAAAATACTAACTACCTATGCTACTTACCTGTCTACCTGCTAACTACCTATCTACAAAAATGAAGCTAAGAAATGTTATTAAGATTAATGATTAAAATCTGTAGTAGTTAATTGTTTTAAATACCTTAATTGTAAGTAAATAAAAGAAAAAAGTAAGTAAAACAAAACCATAGCTTCACTTGTAGCCCTACTGTCAATTTTTAGGAGGTGCTTTATCATAGTAAAGTTGGTGAAGATATTCTTGACAAATTTGATAGATAATAATATATCGTACATGAGCAATCGTAAACATTTCCATGAGCTACCGGTGGCTTATGAATGACGGTTTGACAACCACTGATTTAAAAGGAAATGTTTAACATCTATTTATACGAATACCTAGAACGTTTTAATTCGTAAAAACGTGCCTAATATCAATGCGCATACTGAATTTATCAAATAGTATCTACTACGGGTTTTTACAAGCACTTAAAATGTTCTAAATTATTTTTCATACTTGACCATATTACTTAGGAACATAGGACACATCTTTTAACCTTTTTTATTACTTATATTAATTTATTACATAAACGAGAATTAACTGTATTCATTTTCAGTGTAAATTTACCATCGGTGAGTGTACATTGTGCCTGAAAGTGCTAAAAGGCTAAACCAGTGTCGCAAAAAATGACTCAAATGGAAAAGTGCAAAACGTTAATAGATTAGAATTTAAATTCTATCGAGTACCCTCGGTAAATAGTATTAATTTCGGTATGCAGTTTTGTATAATCGTCTGACAAATATATGAGTTATGAACAATCATTGAAGTTACGCTCATCGTGATAGTCGAAATGGTTATCAAATCAATTTGATGAAAGATTATTACATTTGTTATATATAACAATGTAGTATTGTTATGTATCTATGTCTACAAGCATACATCGTACATACTGTGTGCCTAATTGTAAAGGAGGTCTAAGAAAACCTTTTACGAGCTTGTACCCCATCCGACATTCGACTTCCTCGCCTTTACAACCTTGCGTGGGTGTCGGCTTGCTATAACATCCGCCTTCACACAACTCTTTCTATGCGCGACCGCATCCACCAAGTTTTAGACTCGTAATAATGAGAGATTATAAAGCTTTGGATATTATGTTAATTAGCCAGAATTAAAAAAGCTCCGCCCAGCATATTACACACAGCAAACTGCGATACCATGGTTTATCTCCAATGTGTAGTTGTCCGTTTTCGATTTCCAATTAATTTCTTTTTTTAAGTTGTACTTCTTTCGGGGCGTTTGGTAGTTGAGAGCTGCGCGCGCACACCATTACAAAAGTGCGCGACAGTATGAAG
The DNA here is from genome assembly GCF_057557595.1 of Rhyacophila brunnea. Lineage (NCBI taxonomy): Eukaryota > Metazoa > Arthropoda > Insecta > Trichoptera > Rhyacophilidae > Rhyacophila > Rhyacophila brunnea. The sequence continues at coordinate 8,032,120 of NW_028232859.1, forward strand.
TTAGCAGCGAATCAGTCAGCTATATACAAACGCAAGTTTGATAGTAGAACTGTTCCGTTGCCTAAGCAACGAATTTATTATTGTCAGCCATTTGCAATTCCTTGCGTAAACAAACAATTAAACGTCAGATTGAGAGTTGTTACGTTAAAAATAAAAAACAACGATAAATAATTATATAATTTAGTATTATAAGTTAAATTGTATAGAAATAAACCAACGGCGCTCCAATAAGCGGCCCTTTTTCTTGAGTGTGTAATTTAACAAAATAATTAAAAGCTAATCGAAGAATCTAGGTTAAGTTTTGTTTTTGTTTTGTTACGCCAAAGAAGTATAACTTCTAACGCGCGTACATAAGTACACACACCATTTTTTTTTTTAATTATTAATAACCATGTCCTTACTTTTTCGTACAAAGTGGTTGTTAGTAGTTTTGAATAATCACAAGGCTTTGAGAAAAACACATAAATATTGTGTCCTCATCGGGAATCAAACCCAGAATTACTCTCGGTTGGAAAGCAGGCGCCTTACACACTGCACGACGAGAGCCGCGTATTCATTAACTAATAATAATATCGAGTAAATGTTTCATTCGCTGAATCTGTGTATCATTATCACGTAAATTTTTTCCCGCTATTCTGCATTCATTTAAATAGTTCACGGGCCGTGTAGAGCATATTACAAAATAAAATAAATTCTCTCCCGAATTGGTCAAGGAAGGTTACTACACTAAAATATCTTGGAGTGATCCGTGACGTCGGTTAGTAATTAAAGTAATACCTAATTTGATTTAAAATACATAATCCGATAGCCAATAGTAGCTCAATTTAGAAAGCGCTTCAGAGAGTATTATATGAGCCATAAATTAAAATTTGTCGTAATTACGTATGGTACCTTTAGCATAGTGGTATATGTGCGTGGGCGCGAAATCCAAGAGATGCAAGTTCGATTTCTGCGGGGTGTCTTACTTTTTTCAAATAGATTTCTTCTATTGGTTATAATATATGATATAAGTGTTTTCAAAATTATGTACGTTTAAAAATATTGTAGGTATATCTATTAATTTCACAGTTTTTTCATTCATCATTATATGAGCCGCGCACCAAGCTATAGTGAGAGTTATATATCTCTACAGCGAAATATAACATCATATATATTATTTTAACGAATGAAGCAATTTTACAATGTATCATTGAAATCATTTTTTACTTTATGCAGTGGTCCGGAATAAATTGCATGATAGCAACAGATTGTTCTCTACTTATTTAAATTAAAGAAAACATTTCGCACATGGTTCCTTAAGCTGATATGCTAGTGCTTTATAACTGATGTGCTTAACTTCGCTAGATTCTTTCTATCTCCTTGAAGCAAATGCTACAAAGTGATCTACCTGCTTCGTGTCTCATATGGCGAGAGAGATGTGACACAGTAATGATAAGCATGATAGACTAACTAAAGTAAAAAAAAAGTTCTGGGATTCTTAGAAATGTACTGTTTATACCCCCCCCCCCACACACACACGACGCTAAGATTATCGTAGACATTTATTTTCCTACGGTACGCATTTTGACTAAGTTACTTACAATTTTATATAAAAAAGTAATATTTTATTATTAATATCACGGAATCAAAGAAAAAAATATAAAATAGTTGGTAGGAACATACCTAAGTTGTTTTGTATAGATTAAAAATGATTTATTATGAAAAAAAAAGTAAAACAAAGAAAAATAATTACTATATTTTCTCGATAAACAAATATAATATTACAACTACAAAACGAGTAGGTAGGTAACCTAATTGTTTTCCTATATTTATTGTAATCTTAATATTTTTCGCATTATTTTTCAAACGTACTTTTGACCTAGCTGTACATTATATCGCACGGAAAAATAGGTTGCGTTTCCTCAATGCCGATAGCTTTTGCGATTAGATAAGAAAGTTTTAAATAGTATTTTTTCAGGTAGGCAAGCTTTTTATAGAAATGATAACGTTACCAAGAAAAAGGGCTATGCTTATTAGTTCGCGAGAAAAATCCACTACAACGATTTATATATTATTACTGCATACTATGTTGTGGATATTTTAGACTATACATATAGACAGAGATTCATATGCACTCATTACATATTAAAGCACTTTTAGGCGATTTCAGAAAGTTTTAGTGGTTGAATTGGTAACCACAGAACATTTTAATATTCGATTTCATGAAACTTGGTGATATAAACTACATGTTTTGATGTTCTTTATATCGATGACCACCCACGATGGCCGCGCGGTTTAAGCGTCGGTCTATAGCGTCGTGGGTCTCAGGGTCTAATCCTGGGTCTGACGTGTACACATATTGTTTTTTAAGTTTGTGTATGAGTCAGACTATAGGCCTAATAGGTTGAGCAAGTGGCTGACATCTATTTCTCATAAAAACAAAATCTGTTAATACAAACCTCCGCTCTGTGGAGGCCCATAATATGATTTCATTAGGATCGGACATGGTCGGAAAAAATGCACAAAGGTGTTAAGTGCAATACAGCGTTTAGAGAAAACTTTTTTTAAAGTTTACTTCAAAGCATTCAGCTTCATCAGCATTCATATTAATATAGATGTTTATAATCTTTAGTGTTTTGAATATGTATAATGCACTATTTTTGTTGGTTAGGTTACAGATGTCACGGTTTGACTCGCGCTTAAAAACACTCGTGCATTCCAGGTACACGTGACCTCATTGACCCGTCTACATGTAATCGCCGCGTGTAACTTCTCGCACGCGGTCGAGGTACATGTGCTCTACGGTCTTCAAGATAGCTCGTCGCAGGACATATGTTATGTTTCATGATGCTGTCTATCGTGAAATTAACTTATTTGATGGCACCATAAAGGTTGATTTATTTTTTATTAACTATATAATGTTTGTGAACGTGTTAAATAGGTTAAATTTATAACTGTATATATTATCATGTTTCTTTAATATTTACATGTACACATGCATTCTTTTCTACTTTCTTGTTTTATTAGTTGTTATTTGTAATTAAGATATTTTTATAATTCTGTATTTATTATGTATTATGGCGCATTGGCCAATCGCTGTAATGCCGTAATACTCTTTTTCTAAATAAATAGATAAATGTGACCTCATCGAGCCGTCCACATGCACTCGCGACGTTTCGCGGCACGATACGCGTCATCTGGACAAGCTTTTGTTCGTTGTATAAAAAAATATATTTTAGGCTAGTCATAATAATTTATTCAAGAAACTTTTATCTCAGTTCAAACAAAATAACTATGAAATTCATACATTCTAAAAAGCTTGCTATAAATGAATCTGCAATTAGAAAGCATTTTAAGATTATTTGATAAAACTTTAGTTGTATCTTTTCATCTTCACTATAATATTATATTCTAAGATCCATCTTCATAACAGAATTTATAGAAAATATTATATAGACATTAATATTTAAATGAACAATCAGAATTGGTCAAAAAATTTAGTACTAAATTATCTGAAAAAAAATGTCAAAAGAGGTTACCATTTCTTTTTTATTTACATACAGTACAGTAGATAATATTAATATTTCTAATTAAATTCTGAATTCAATGTTTCAATACAAAAAGATGACATGATTCCTATAGGTACCTATATAATTATTTATAGTCCGAAATCTTGTTTTTTTTCAGAAACTGTAAGCATTCGTGCTACGTAACGATTATTGGAAGTTGGTTAATAATTATATAATATCTTAAGCAATTAAAAAGGAATAGATAAAATCGACTTTCAGGAAAAGTTTATTTTACCTAATATATAATATTAAAATTTTATTACAAATATAAAAAAATCTGAAATTATCGTAAAACAATATTTTTTGGTGTATTTCAAATCTTAAATAAGTTTTCATTTACAACAATTACCGTTACATATTTATTATAATATGTACCTAACTCTAGTACATAGCGAATTATTGTTGAACTAAAAAATAGAATATGCTCTCTGCTTTATAATGTGTAGGTTTTGCATATTATACGTACATTCAGAGAAAATAAATCTTGTTAATATTAATATAATAATTTGTACCTTCTTCCATGGCGATTTTTCCACTTAACCAAAAATGCACTCTATTTTTTTTAATATTATTATAATATTTAATTATATATTAAATTTACAAAAAAAAATCTTTGGGTGGAACGTATTAAATTTTTATTTATATTACCTGTGAAAATTATTAGTACTACATAAACAAAAATAAATCCGCCATTTTGGTTATTTTCATTAGTCTCTCTTTGTTTGTATTTAATATAAGAAATGTTTGCAAAAACGACGCCCAGAGTCATCTAGCGGTCGAAATGTTAACAAGATATTTTCCACTGAAAGAAAACTGGGTTTGCGTCTGGAATATTTTCAGAATATATTTTCACAAACGGAAAATGGAAAATATTTTATTTCTTCACTTGACTCCAATTTATCGCGGTAGATGTCAGCAGATATAATTCTATCTTATAAAAGTTTGTTAAATAACTTATTGTATCAAAGATAATATTGTATAGCATATACATTTGATCCAAATAATAATAGTGTTAATACAAAATAGTTACGTTTCAATTTAAAATAATAATTTGTCAGTTGTCACATCTTCTATATACCTAATATAATTTTGACAAATAAGGTTATGTTTGGTCTTCGTAATATTATCATGTTTGACTATGTATGTTTGTTTAGGTTAAATTTATGTATGTAGAATTATAAAATCAATTTGTATACGATGTGCCATAAGCCATAATTGTATGCTTACCTAATCAAAGGCATAGCTATATTTTAACATAGGGTTTTGACAGTGTGAACAAAATGCAACTGTCAATTATTAATTTGTTATGATAAAGGATTAACACCACATATTACTAGGCTTGTTTTTTGTTTACGATATCTAAAAAATGAGCATATTATATTTCCTGAATATTTAAAGTCTTGTTTGAAGGCATTACCATTTTTTACCGCATTTTTCTTAGCTCGTATTCTTATTTGTCTAGTACAATTTTTTCTTGTTTGTCCAAGACTTGTATTGGACGATTGAAGATTTTTATCTAACTTCCCGACTAGCTAGACATTTGAAACTTTTAGAATATATCAGCACACGACGACAATGCATTATTTTAATACCTTTAGCCATCTGTAAGCAGAATTGAATTCATTTTCAGTTAATTCTGTTTTGTATTGAAAGTTATTTCGGAAAAAAAATCGTAAAAAGTAAAACACTATTATTGGTTACTAAGGAGGTCCTAGCAACTAAATAATTAATATATACGTGCGTTACTATGGAAATCAATATGAAATATCAAAATGACATTTCGGTATTCTATATATATATTCAGTATTTCTATCAAGTACAAAAAAAGTATTTATTAATACATAGAATTGTCAAGTTTAAATTAATTAACATAAAATTTAAAAATGTAGTACTTATATAAAAAGTTCTTTTTATGTCGTAATTATTTTAACACAGATTAGGGATGAAATGATCAGCATTTATTTTTACGTTGGTCAAATTAACTTTCCCTTGTCACAACATATGTTTTAGCTTTATGTTGCAACAATTACATGATACAGTTTGCTCTTATTATACAGATTTAATATATTTATAGTTTTATAATAGTGTCATTGTAAATGGTCGAGTAAAAATTCATTCAACACGCATTATGATAAAGCATCGGTGAGATTTGTAAACTGAAAATTAAATATTTTTTACAAATTTCAAATGTCCCGCCATTCGCACATGGTACACAAAAATACAATGAGAGGCATCATATCATGCAATGCGAAACATTTCTCAGTAAGTCTACATACTCAACATACTCAATGATTTAAAATGTAAAGCTATGTCATTTTTTTATCTTCAGAGGTGGAAGAGATACCGTTCCGTCCTTAAAAATACTTTTATGTATAACTGTGTAAAGCCATGTCTTTAATGTCCCCATAAGATTGTAAAAGCTATGCGTACTTATTAAAAAAACATGGTGACCGTGCAGAAATTTCTGTAGTTTTTTCAAATTAACGTAAACTTTAATTTGAAATTCCGCATCATGATTATACCATTGTAAAGTAACCATCAGTTATGGGGTTATACTATAAATTACATTATATTACGCGGATGAGTCAGTAAAATTAGCAAATACATGCTACAAAGAGTATTAACTGAAGATGAATTCATTTAAGTTAGTCTTCGGCATTTTATTGAAAATAATTAAGTGTATGACAGTTAAAATGATATAAAAGATTTAATAGGTGTATCAACTGTTGTCACCTAAAAAATTGAATCTGAGATGTTGAAAAGAACATTAAAAATCTAGATGGCAAGTAATATAACGACTAGCAAGAAATATCTTTTAACGATGTAAAATCTCTTTCTCGATCCAAGCATTATGAGACACCAAATGGAAACGATTTACGATGAGTAACAATTCACCGCTTGGAGATATTGACATATCAGTACCCTAGTGCAGGGGTTGGCAAACCGCGGCTCGCGAGCCACATGTGGCTCTTTGGGTATTGGCGTTCGGCTCTTTGCCAAATTCCCAATTCACATTTTTTACAAAAAAAGTATGATTGTTGTCGTTTTAAATCGGCCCATTGCAAAACTCGACAAATTAAATTTCTCTCCATTTCATATTGACACGAGTACTTTTAACAAGCAAAAGTTATGTAGCTCCAAATTTGTAGGTCTTGCCATCAAAATTGAGGATTTGGAGAGAGAGCAATTTAATTTCACAACTCAGCCAAGCGCTCTAAAAGATCCACATAATAAGGTAGATACTACGATTTTAATACATGGTATAGCTTTCCGAACTCATATTCGAGTCTACATAATATGTATGTGAACAATCATTTTCAAACATGAATAATATAAATAGCATTTAGAGAAGCCAAATAACAGATGAGAATTTGGAGTCGCGCCTAAAATTGAAAACTACAAGTTACATACCAAATATACAGACTAGTGATTACAATGCAGAATGAATATATCAATACCGGTATTTCTGTATTTACTTTTAAATACCGCTATTAATATCGGTATTCTTTAAAACATATTCTAGAAAAAAAGAAGCTCTTATCATTTTTTTTTAGGATTTTTGAAACCGGTATTTCGGTATTGATAAATAATTTAATACCGGTTTTCAAATACTGGTATTGCAATCCCTAATACAGACACTCTCCAAATAAATCCAAGGAAGGTTATTACATTAGTTTTAAGGAATGCGTGAAAATTGTGTGTCACTCATTTTCTGTAAAAAATATATTTATAATTTCAACAATAAAAAAACTTATAACGCGTTAGTTTTATTCGCAAAATCTTTTTCACCAAGACTTGATAAATAAACAATAACATTCACTGAAATAAATCATATTTATAAAAATATATGTATGGCTCTCAAAAAAAAATTTAACCGTTATGATACTCATATTTGGCTTTTTTGGTCCAAGAGTTTGCCGACCCCTGCTAGTGCAATACAGGAACAAGTAAAAAAAATGTAGATGTAGTAAAAAGATAACGGCGTTTGAATTTTTTAATAAATTTTTAAACGCGATTATTTTAACTTCAAAACCTTGATTTTTGAAGATTTACTTGGTCTAATAAAATTTTACACTTGAATGAGGAATCAATTAGTTATTAGATCAACCATATAACGTAAACCACTATCATTAGTTTTAGAAAGGGTTGTTTGATTTCATGATACATTCAAGATTTCTTTACATAGTCTTTATATGCCAAATGCATGGCACCCACAAAGGGGAGGCCGACAGGGCTGTAGCCTGGGGGCCCGGCGATGCAGGTCGAGCAGTTAAGTGAGATGAAAACATAACACAAATTTGCTCTAATTGAAAAAAAATTGAGAAAAAATTCCTAATTTTTTCTTTCGACCATGTTCGATCCTAATAAGATTAATCGGCCTCCACAGCGTGGAGGTTTGTATTAACAGATTTTGTTTTTACGAGAAATTGATGTCAGCCACTTGCTCAACCTATTAGGTCCATACTCTGACTCATACACAAATTGAAAAACAATATGTGTACTTGCTAGACCCAGGATTTGAACCTAGGACCCACGACGCTATAGACCGACGCTTAAACCGCGCGGCCATCGTGGGTGGTCATCGATATAAAGAACGTCAAAACATGTAGTTTATATCACCAATTTTCATGAAATTGAATATTATAATGTTCTGTGTACTTGCCAGATCCAGGATTTGAACCTGGGACCCACAGCGCTATAGTCTGACGCTTACAACTTCGAATTATACCTGCTTGTCGATGTCCTCCATCTTATATTATTGTGTTTACTGTTTATACTAGATATTTCATTAAAAAAAAAAAATACAACATATACATACATAGGTATTTTACAAAAAAAAAAAATGACGCCCAACCGGAATCAAACTCGTGCCAAAAACTCTACTTACAGCTTTATTGGCCCTTAATCCAGTAGGCTTTACAATATGTACAGAATTGTGTAGGCATTGTCTTTGGAAGCATGAATCGTTTCGTATAATGAAATAGAAAGTGCTGAGATCTTTAGGGAAAATAGCATCAAACTACATACAAAAATAGTTTGGATTATCCCAAGCCTTTGTTTGCATGTGGCAGTAGACGATTTGATAGACTTAGATATCAGTGGCAAAGGGTTGAGGTAGGCTGTTAAGATTCGATATAAATAGTGCACACTAAAGTTTGCCAGTCATACTTATTTGTTTTCATCGATCAGATGGTGCTGATTCGTTTTTAAAATTAAATTAATCCCTGCGTAAACCAACCCACAATAATTTTGGTAACTAGGCGATCCAACGAAAATACTGCATACTTTTTCAGTCATACTTATTTGCTTTCGTTGAATTAAGAATACATATTATTACAGATGGTATTGGTTAGTTTTTTTTTTAATTCATTAGGCCCTGCTTTAGCCAAATCATAATCGATAAAAATATTCTTCTGTTTATAAAATATCTAAAATTATATATGGTTTAATAGCATAATTTTAGATATTTTATAGATATACGAATATGTTTTTACTATTATCTAATATGGCTTAGGTTAGGCAGGGTTTAATAAATTGATTTTTAAAAACTAACAAACACTATGTACACATTGTGGTCTTAGTTCAATAAAAAAACAAATACGTTTAACTGACAAAGTTTAGTGTGCACTATTTATGTTGGATCTTGACAGCCTACCTCCACCCTTCGCCACTGTTGGATACAGTATAATAGTATTATGTGTATGTGAATTCTAAATTCAATACTTCGAGACAGATGGCTCTGTTCGTATTTTTTTACCTTTGAAATGTCTTTAGGTTATTTAAAGGTATTTGTATTAAGAAAGTATGCTATAAGGAGTTATCTAGTGTGGAGTCTTCGCCACTGATTAATACCTTTGTATATACATTTGACAAAGGTAAAGCGAGAATAGCTTCCGACTTACATGATATCCCCGAGCTTGAGCCTGGTCTGGATGAGTGCACAGGACTTGTGGTCGGATGTGGTGACCGCCTGGCGACGCCTGGTGGGACGCGTCGCAGCGCGGGGGCTGGGGGGCGACGACCCCCGGCGCCCGCGCGACGACAGGTGGCGCCCGCCGACGCCCCCCAGCATCCTGGAAACAAACAAATTTATTTATTAGCTCAATCGCACACATAATATATACAATATATTAAGATAGATTGTGGTCGAAATATCAAGTAATTAAACACTCAAACGAAGTCGTATTCTGACTACTATTCCACGATACAATATTACTATGTATTTATTGGGACGTTAACACTTTCATTATCTTAACTTGGTAAGTGATCGTTTTTATATAAATACGAAACTATGGCCCGCGAGTCAAGAGTAATGCATGTTGTGTTTTTAAATGTGTATTTCTCACAATTCAAAAACACAATAAGTTGGGCGAATTGCAAACAACTTTGTATGGTTAAAAGTTTGTTAACACAACCTCCACAGTATGGAAGTATATAATATGCTTTGATTATGATAATTTATATCTTTTTTAAGTGTTTTAGTGTTTAAATTGATACACAATAATATTACTAAAACATTCAAATTCGATTAAAGCTCGCCAGCCCCACATAAATACTTGGCGGGCCGAAGTTTTTCCAGACCTGGCTAGTGGAAAAATTATTTTTAATTAACTAATTATAGTAACAATATTCTACTTTTTAATGATATTATAATCAAAGTGAACTTGGAATAAGTATAATAATAATTTATTGTTAGGAAAAATATACTTAAAACTTTACATTATCATACGAAGCAGTAGTTTTAAATATTTAAATCCATTTTTACGAATAAATATAATATATTTATGTGGTGAATTAACTTAACTAACTTTTTTTACTTACGTATTTCAACTTTAATTATTAGTCAATAAACATTTGTTTAAAAACTTTTTAAAATTATTCAATATACTCAATATGTGAAATAAAGGATGTGTTTGCCAGTATAATTTTACCATTTACTATTTCGATAAGAAATACACGATCCCAGATACATAATTTCTTAAGTACGTGTTAAATTGATGAGCCTGTAGTACCCTCACTAGCCAAGCATGGAATGTACTGTATAGTTAATAATAGTTCTATATATTGTTTACTATCATTTATATTTTTACGTGTTTCTTTGCTGTAAATATGGGGATAAATACAATCAAATGTAATTGAAAATGGTTATGATGTAAAAACGAAATCAAAACGTTGTAATGAGTGAGGTAAAGTTAGATAAATAACAAGTAAAAATTGTATATGCGTCACCTGCAAGAATCAATACAAAAATCAGGGTTATAAGGTATAATTATCTAGTGCGGAGAAATATGGAATACACATATACACGAAATGTTAAATAGTATTGTGTTTGTTTTGATAGTTATGCCTGTATAGTAATATGCATTAAAGTTAGTCACATAAACGAAACGCCCATAGAATATTCAGGCGGGCTTTGTATCTATTGCGTTTTATAGCATAATCGTCAACTAGTCATAAACTAAAAACGGCTTAAAATTGTTGGTCTATGGGGAAAGACTTTCGCATTATATTTATCTGTTCTGTGGTCACTAATAACGGTGCTAAGGAGAGTATATGTTATACTATTGAGATCACGAATATCGTCAGTCGCTTAACAATCACTGTGCGTAGCAAAATAAGTGAGTTGTCAAATAATTTAACTTGATGTGAACTAATATATAAGTTTAAAAATTTCATTTAGAAGATATATAGGAGATAATTTGCTAAAGTTTGAATTTTCTGACAGTGTCAGCATATATGAAGCAATAAAAATGAAAGAAAACATATCGATGAAAAAGATAACACTAATAAATGTAAAAAAGTGCCACTCACCGCTACAGAACGTTTGAGATATTATTGACAGAAATAATAATTACAAGATAAAAAGAACTTTTTATATACCACGTTTTTAAATTTTCTGTTGAATCATGTAAACTTGACAATTCTATGTATTAATAAATACTTTTTTTTTACTTGATAGAAATACTGAATAAATATACGTATATTATATTAATAATTAAGTTGCTAGAATCCCCTTAGCAAATCAAGTGTTTTACTTTTTACGAATTTTTTCCGAAATAACTTTCCATACAAAATAGAATTAACTGAAAATGAATTCAATTCTGCTTAAAGATGGACAAAAGTATTAAAAATGCATTGTCGTTGTTTTCTGATATATTCTAAAAGTTTCAAATGTCTAGCTAGTCGGGAAGTTAGTTAAAAATCTTCAATCGTCCAATACAAATCTTGGACAAACAAGAAAAAATTTGTACTGGACAAACAAGAATACGAGCTAATAAAAACGTAGTAAAAGTGAGACCGCTCGTTCTAACAACAATATTACATCATAAAAACCATCGAGGTCGGGCATCACAACTACAAAACTAATCAGAATGACTTGGACCATCAGATGCAATCACTTGTACCCACTTCTTTTTATAAAATAACAATATTTTGTATAAATAAAACAAATATATTATTGAGCCTACTGTATATGCAAGAGAAATAACGGAATATTGTTAGGCACTGCTCAACTCGGATGAAAAAAGAAAAAAAATTGAATTGAACTGAATAACTGAAATGAATGCCTTTATATTCAAATAATGGACGAAAATCAATACTTTATCAGAAAAATTCACGTGTGCTTCTGTTGGGCAATAATTTCAATACCCTTTTGTTTGATTTTATTCAAAATTCTTTGTTTATTTACATTTCTTCTTATCGTCTTTTGTCTGCTCGAAAAAGCTCCGGTCAATCGTTCTGCTTGTTTATTTGTTACTCTTCCATCTTTTCGTATATATTAAAATTGATATTTATTTCAAAACAAGATACAGTTACTATAGCAGCCATAAATATATAGCAATATTCCAATTAATTGATATTGCACGTTCGTGTACTAATTTTTAATATTTTGAGATCTAATTAAAAACGTATATAGAAAAAAACTATAAATAATTAACTCAAAACGTATTTATAACGTTTTTCTTAGCTTGTATTCTTATTTCTCCGGTGGTTCTTTATCCGGTACAAATCTTGCAATCGATTTTTAACTAACTTCCCGACTAGCTAGACATTTTGAAACTTTTAGAATACATCAGAATACGATGCCAATGCATTTTTAAATACTTTTAGCCATCTTTAAGTAGAATTGAATTCATTTTCAGTTAATTCTGTTTTGTATGAAAAGTTATTTCGACACGATTATTGGTTGCTAAGAGGTTTGGGTTCCTAGCAATTAAATTATTAATATATACGTGCGTTACTATGGAAATCAATATGACATGTCAAAATGACATTTCAGTATTATTTCTATCAAGTACAAATTTCTTTGACCATTTAAGCTAGTCAAGTCAAGTTTATATAATTCAACAGAAAATTTAAAAACGTGGTATATAAAAAGTTCTTTTTATCTTGCAATTATTTATGATTAAGTTAATTCATACAATATTACCAGTGAACACAAGATAAATGGAAACTGGCTCACCCTACTGGGTGTGGTATAACAAGATAAATATCTCAAATGTGGAAAATTTTGGGATAACGCAAATAATACGCATTTTGGTTTGTCACGTTAATGTAACGTGCTTTCAATTTTTGGAAACAGTTGACGCGGTTTTTTTACTTGGGTTTTATGGCAGTCAGGCCGTAAACTACCCTGTTTCAGAACTATGGTCCATGGCGATGGCTTTTACATACTAATCTGTTCTGTGAATTCAACAAATTTCCAGTTATAGCTATTTTATTTTTTATAACAGTTTATGTTTTTTTAATAAATATAAAAAACAATAAAACTATGAATTAGTCCACATTCTTTTCTGTACGTTAGAGAAAACTTAATAAACCAACTTTTAATAAAGAACATGACTATAAAATAATATTATGTGATATTAAGATGATATCCTTAAACGAATTAACATTTTGTAAACTTTTTTTAATACTATGTCATCATTGACTTAACATTTTTTGTGTTGATTATGTTTAGTTGGTAAATAATTCAAAATATATATTGAAATTTGATTTTTTATTAATTCATCATGGGCACTTCTGAATCGATTATAACCGCTGTATGGCAAAGATGGGTTTTGGTCCAATACAATAATTAAATTACAATTATCATGTGCTATATGAGACACAGATGAATCGCTTACGTTTTCATCAACCTAATCCACTGTAATATTAATAGACTCAGGTAACGGCTTATTTTGTTTTGTTACGCCAAAGAAGTATAACTTCTAACGCGCGTACATAAGTACACACATCGATTTTTGATATGATTTTACCGAAGCTTTTACTGCGACTCGCTGTCATATCTGAAGAGGATCTGAAGGATCTGAAGAGGATCTGCCGATCAGGTCCTCACTCCAATTTTGTTAAAGAATTTTACAATTTTGCCAAGCTCTTCCGCCTTACCCATCGCCAGGGCACCCTTTCAATCCGTTTCTCAAAGATATCTGGAATTCGCAGCTGTAGGTACTCTGTGTCGTTCATATTAAATTTAGGTCATTAAATTAGAACTATGCAGAAGACCTGTTTGCATTTCCGGTTTATTTTTTTAGAAAACGTAAAATTATATACTTATATGAGATTATTACGAAATTAATGCTGAATCCATGTAGAAAAATAAAAATACTTAGTTAAATCATTTACTATCATTTTACTAAGGATTTTAAATTTTGTTCCATTCTTAGTGGTGTTACGTTACGAGAGTCCTGCTCAGTGTAAGCGTGGCATAAGTTATTGCTATCTTTGTTACCACCGCTACACCGTAGCAAAGGTGGCACGTAATTAAATAAGAGGCAGACCAATCAACAGCGAACATGTCCCATGAGAGTGTACCTACGCGCTAACCCTACTCATCGCAAGAGCCGGAAATGTCGCCTTCTAAACGAGGCTTGTGAAGGATTCTCATAGTATTCCTTATTTTCATGTAAAAAAATACTTAGGCCATATAACGTCCTGTCAATTCAATAACAATACAGTAAATACAAATATTTTTACATAACTATCTGAATAGTAAAAGGATATATGAGTAGGTCAAAAGCAAAAGGGGTTATCTATCACTTACTCATTGAGAAATTCACATGAGGATGAGTTTAGGATGTTGTTTTATAAATAATTAATTATTTAAAATAGGGACTACTTAGCTCATTCAGCGTACTTCCATGTTCTTTATAATAATTGTTCTATTCTTTTATATTTCTTTATACATAATTTGAAAATATTTCATGCATATATACACTAGAAAAAATCGTTTTTGTAGAAAAAAAATACGACACCCGATGGGACTTGAACCTGTATCTGCTAGATTCGCGTCAGTATGTTTACAGTATCGAATATAACCATTAAATCTCCGAATATTGAGTCAGTTAACATATAAAGTAATGTGAACAAAACAGTGGATACGTGGAGGAAAATGAGAATATTATTTTATGAATATATGGAGTTAATTAATATACCTACCTACATAACCGTATTTTATACAAAAATAAGACAACATCGAATAATACTACACAACGCTATTAATTAGCTAATAGGTTGTACGAAATCTCTTTTTAAATGGCTTTGTTTTTATAAAATTCAAATAATAGCTTTTGGATAAAGAAATAATTAAATTAACCATTGAAATAAATTTTGATGTGTACTGATTTTTAATAAAACAAATATGTGTAACGTGATTAGCGTATTATTGTCATTTGGGTTGAGAATGTAGTCTTTTCTAAAAATGCCAAACTTTTTTGGACTACCTGGTCCCTTTTAATGCATACTATATTTTATTAGTAAAAAATGATACATTAGAAGAATAATTTAGGTATTTCCACCAAAACATATAAAATGCCACATTATTGTATAAAAACTATTGCAGTGTGTCTTTTTTTGCTGAAAACATAAGAAATCGGTTTGTATTCTTTGTTCATTTTTGAGTAGGCTAAAGCTCCTCTCATTATACACACACATATATTATATATTACTCATAACCCATATTGTGATTCCTTCATTAATGCAAAGACAATAATGTAATTCTTATATGACATTTTTTCGTAGAATTCGGTTGAATATTTTCATCTATTTTTGTGTAGGTATATAACATTAACCCGATGTGTGACATCTAACGAAAAAATATAGCTGGGCGGTATATCCCAGGCCTTCTGAAACTGGGGATGCAATTCTTTTCACTTGATATTCATATCGAATATCGCGAAATATTTCAAAATTTGGAAAAATAATCGAAGTAGATAGATATGGTACTAATATTTATAAATAAAATATGTTAAATATGTTTAAACACTAGGAAAATTTTACAAACAGGCTAAACAAGATAGTGCCAAAAAAGTAGTGTAGTAAAAATCATAAATATAAAGGCTAATGAAAGCCACAATGGTAAATAGTTTGGAGGTTTTGCAGTAGGTATTTACAGCTCACGCTGTAATACATTTTTGTCAATAATAAATTAGTTTCATATTTAAAAAGAAATCGCATGGGTAGCAATTTCTGTTTTTTATTTATTTTATATTGCCACCTTCGGCGAATGGATAACCGCTAGATAAATGCAATTATATAATTTATTGTAGGTATCCAATGGGCGCTAAACGGCTACTTAGCAGCCTTAAAATTGTTAGCTTGAGTTGAAGTGGAAGTATGCCAGAGATTTTTTTAAAAATATTATTTCAACACCTCTATAACTATGCTAAAAGGTGTGTTATTTTTTTTATTTGTGACCATTTTCTGGATCCGCCAGTGGTTCGTCGAATGAGAAGGTTTGAGAAGCTCTGGTATAGCCCATCTAGGTAGATATGGAACACGATGCGTGGAAATGTATGTAATAAACGAGACCGTCTCAGGCGAGACAATAAGGAGATGTTGCGATGCATGGAGCGACTTTATTCGGGCAGGCGATAAATTGAAAATCATCGGTTTTGCGCTCGCTTTGCGACATTTTTTATTTCAATTCCTGCTAGTATTCGAGGTA
The DNA here is from genome assembly GCF_057557595.1 of Rhyacophila brunnea. Lineage (NCBI taxonomy): Eukaryota > Metazoa > Arthropoda > Insecta > Trichoptera > Rhyacophilidae > Rhyacophila > Rhyacophila brunnea. Next base: position 8,048,614 of record NW_028232859.1, read on the forward strand.
AGAAATAACAAATAATAGATAACAGTTTTGGTTTTTTTTTTATCCTTAATGCATATTACGAAAATAAAATAAATACAACTATAAACATGAGCATTTGACAGGACAATTCAATTCGTTTGTTTCGAATGTTCGATATTATTTAAAATTTGTCTTAATTTTTTTCAGGTCCGTTTACAACATTCATGTTTATGTATACCGGATATATTTACACTCTTACAGCCACCATCTTGCAGTAAAGTAAATATTAGTGAATATAATATTCGACCATGTTACTTTTAGGCCATCTATGGACTGAAACCATATGCGGTTTCAAACCGTGTGCTATACTAAGCTTATCTTTTCTGGTCATGGAAATATATTTCCACAAAGTATATTATAAGCATCTGATCGTATCCGTTTATACCATATACTTACACTTACAAATTTAGTGAAAATACATTTTCATGAACAAAAATCTTAAGTTTAGTATGGCACATGGATCTAAACCGCATACGGTTTCAGTCCATGGATGGCCTCTTACATTACATTAATTACATCACCATGTTCGATCCTACGAAAATCATATCGCCCAATGTGGAGATTGAATTAACAGATTTTTGTTTTTACGAGAAATAGATGTTAGCCATATTATTGATTTAATTTAATAAAATACATTTTTTTGGTACTTATTCCACTTTTAATAAATAAATCTGGACCGGTTTAGTCCACCTCTAAGGGACATTTTCATCTGAATAATCTTTCTAAAATAGATATTTATCAAAACAAAATCAATTCAATTCAAAATGTGACACAAATAATCAACAAATACTTGAATCATCCGTACAATAATACTTTTCCAATAACAATTAAATTTAAATTAATGAAATTGGATATTAATATTTCATACTAAATACATCATTAAGGACAAAGCAAAATATTCAAAATTATTAACATAAACAAAATATGAAGCAATAAGCATTTACAGTAACATTTCAATATATCACCAATAAATATTAGCCACTTTGCTCAACATAATTATTATTTTCATGCTATGGCTTCAAATACACATTGGAAATCAACATGCCACATGAAATAGCTTACTTAGAGGATATTTTCACTCTGACCTGAAAGAAGCAGAGACCATGGCGGATGAATAGTATTAAGGCCTCAGTTGAGGCATGCTGTAAAAAGATCGTGGCTATACGATGCGCGGATTGTGCAAATGACGCGTGCCGAACAAAATATAATTTGTCATATAAATCCAACATGCATCCATTTAATGTTCTGTTTATTGTTCTATTAGTAACAATAATAATATATTCATTGACATGTTTTCTTTTTCAAGTAAATGGGTACCGTTTTTTAGTCATCTTTACACGATTTAAGAATTAATACCCCCGTGGCCATCACGAAACAAATTGACGTGTTCACAGCTCGACGTTCGCTCTCCGATTGCCAGCGGAGTCCAAAATTACGTCGCACCTATAGTTGAAAATTATTTGCCGTTTCACTGAAGTACCGTCTTAGTCGCACAGAAGACGGCTACATAACAAATTGGTCATGATCCCTAGTAAGAAGGAAATGATCGAGAAGAGAGACACTTGTTTGTTCTCTTATCCAATAATTCTGTTTTGTCCCACAGTCTCTATAGTAAATATATAAAGGTGAACTTCAGAAATATGTCACCACCTTGCAGATGGTTGCATTTTGTAGTATTAAGTATTCAGTATCGAGTAGATGATTGATTTTTGCTGACAATAATTATTTCTACTTGGTCTGCATTGTGAAATAGCTGTTAGTTACTTCAATACTTCAAATCGGAATGGCGTGACCTAGTTTCTTAAAAAAGAATCCCGTAGATATTCACACGTCACTAATAGGTTGCGGATGGGGTGAGTATCTACCGGCTCGGAGTCGAACCACTTGACTTAGATGGGCCCGCCTTACCGCCGAGCCAGATCGATACACTAAGCACCGTCACATGAAGTGGCAAATCACCGATTTCGCTTTGCAGTGAAAATTACTGCTGCAAATTACTTGCGATTATTTGTTCAAGATTATTGATTTAACGAAAGAATTTCTACCACTGTTTTTTTAAAGATTAAAAACGGTTATTTTTATTTAAAAAAAATACTTTTTTATTATCGTTGAATTGGTCCCACGTTAAAAATAATATTAAAAAAAATAGCTACGTTATATTAATGGGCATAAAATAATGACAGTTTAGTTTTAAAAAACTTAACATTATTTAAATCTCAGGATATCAATTATTGAAAACCACACTTATAAAACAATACGTATGGAGCTTGCTAAATATTAGCACAACATACCAAAGATTTGCAATTAATTTAAGCATTAGCATTAGTAACCTTTTTCAGGTACAAAAACTCCATATGCACAAAATAACTTAATGTACGCATTAATAATAGGTTAATTATTAATATTGTGCATGGTGAGTTCTTCACGAAAAGCAATAATTATTAATCACAAGAAGTTCAGGACTTAATTTCTGTTTACAAATCAAAGAATATGATAATATGAAGACTTTGTTGGACCTACTCCAATCCTGATTGTTTGTCTTTTTATAACTAGATCTAAATTGGATTTTTATATGTCTTATGTATTGGTACCAAATACCGCAATAAAAATGTCTAAATCTCGAACTCGTAGATAATAATATTTAGACGATGGAGGAATGCTAGAACGGGATGAACAACAAACAAATAAGTGAAAAAGTATCATTGCTAATCTCTACGTGGGTGGAAGGATAGAGGGTATGTACTAGTTAGTAGGGAATGAGCCCTTGAAACCACCCAACCAAATATGCCGCCTTTTTTCCCACACCAAAGTTTTGTTAGTTCAAATAATATATATGTCTTATATTTTGTATGAAAAGCCAAATACTTTATTATTTAATTTTTCCGAATCCGTGAATTTAATTAAAATGCAAATAAACCCTTCCATATCAGTATGTGTACAGTGAAACCCCGATTCTACGATTTTCAAGGGACCCTAAAAAACGATAAATGCGGGATACATAAAAAAAAATCGACTTCTTCAATTGAGTCGCTTAGAATCATAACTCACATATTCCAAAAATCAAGTTTTGAGATAATCGCTAAAAACCAACAGAGCACTATTTTTTGTAATTAGAAGAACATTATTGAACTCCCTAGAATATTAATGAGTGAGAGAGTCGAATAACTTTTTTTTTTAAAAATATATATACCTAATACTCCTAACGTTGCAGACATACAGCATACTATGAGAAATAGAGCTCCCCGATTGGTTAGGAAGGCGTTGGTGACAAAACTCTATTCTTTGAAATATACGACATATTACACCAACAATGAACTTTGTCAACGATTTTCACATGGTTTAAATTGACTTTTAATACTCAACTATTTTTCGGTATATAGATTAAATCATTTAGAATCATTTGGCATATTTAACTAAAAAACGACAAAATTGCAATATGTGAGTTATGATTCTAAGCGACTCAATTAGTTTAAGTTTCTCAGCTAGAGTTCTAGTTTACTTCATGGGGGGGGATTTAAGTTGCGACTTTTAAAAAATTGTGATACGAGATGCGATGCAAGCCTGAGCGGCCTGTGCAAACAAAGCAACGCGACTGAACGGTCAGGCGAGATTGAGCGCCGACCGATCTGTGCAAACAAAGCATAATAAAAAGTATCATAAAAAATCCTATGAAAATGAAATGAAAAATATTTTTAAAAAAATGGTCAATCGGGATAATATTTGTGAGGGAACCATAATATTTGCAAACAAAGTATTATAAAAAGTATCATAAACAATTCTACGAAAGCAACATGAAAAATATTCAACAAAAACGGTCAACTGGGATAATATTTGTGATGGGACCATAATATTTAAACGATAGATCGAGGAAAACGATAAATCGGGAAACGGTTAATGCGGGATTATTTAACATTGTTCTTATGGGTGTTTGGCGGGACTTTTAAAAATTAACGATCCATGCGGGAAAACAATGTATGCGAGAACGTTAGATCGGGGTTCCACTGTATATACATAATATATGTTTTAAATAATATTTTTCATTTGATTGTTTAATAGGCTAAAAGAAATAATAAATATATGTTACTAGTGGTAATGAACATAATATATTCAATTAATTGTCGAATAATAACGGAACGTACGAGATTTTATTCTGCTTAGGAACGTCACTGAGTGAATTCGATTCAGAAGTTTCAACAGGTTTAGTTATACTCAGAACAGTATGTGTATGTAAGTATTTGCAATATAATAAATAAACAAGAAGTTTTTCAAGTAACAGGAAATCAAGTAAACCTTACTTTCCCCTACCAAATAATATTATTCTTTACATGGCTCTTTCCTACAAAACATATATTTTTTGCTTAAATTTCCCGTCCAGTAGTCGTTCAGATATAAAAATGTACTTGTTATGTAGAAATATTATTTACCAAAAACATGTAGTTGCAAAGAATTTTGAATATACATAGGACGAAGTGTATTAATATATATATTTATACATATCATAAGTAATTTAATAGCGGTTTATTTATTTGATTCAGTATTGCAAAATCATAGATCAAAACCGGGAAAATCCGATGAATAGAGTGAAATAGTATATATACCATATAATATAAATATTATGCAAATCAAGAGATAAAAAGAAAACGTAAATAATTACAAGATAAAAAGAACTTTTTATATATTTACCACGTTTTTAAATTTTCTGTTGAATCATATAAACTTGACAATTCTATGTGTTAATAAAAACTTTTTATTGTACTTGATAGAAATATTGAATAAATATTATAGAATACAGAAATATCATTTTGACATTTCATATTGATTTCCACAGTAATGCACATATATATTAATAATATAGTTGCTAGGACCCACTTAGCAACCAATAATAGTGAGTAGCAAATATTACTTTTAACGATTTTTTTCCCAAACATTCAAAACAGAATTAACTGAGAATGAATTCAATTCTGCTTAAAGATGGCCGAAAGTATTAAAAGAATACATTGTCGTCGTTTTCTGGTATATTCTAAAAGTTTCAAATGTCTAGCTAGTCGGGAAGTTAGTTAACAATCTTGGACAAACAAGAAAAAAATTATACTGGACACAAAAGAAAAAATCTGTACCGGACAAATAAGAATACGAGCTAATAAAAACGTGGTAAAATAGTGAACATTTTTTACAATGTAGACAATATAAAAACACAGTACGTCATTAAATTTACATAAACGTAAGAAAATATCATAGAATGAGATAATTGATGAGGAATATAAAATAAAAGTAAAACAATAATTGTTAACAAAAAAAAAAAAAAACATAAATCTTGGTAAGTATGTAGCTGTCAGTTATTATTGATCATTATATCTATTTTTAATGTATCAAATTATTCGACCGCAATAATAAATTCCCAAGGGACTCATATACCAGTAAACAACTGTTTACCTGAATCAGCAGATTGATTGGCGATATTAAATACGGTATCGCAATGGAAAATTAGTCTAAATATCCATCTCTCCATCATCAGAAGAACAACACCTACAAGTATACAAAAATACTTTGCGTTGGCAATACCTTACAAACAGTGTTTGTAAATAAACAAAAATGGCCGTTTTCATTTCCATACTGCAACTTGAGATTTTATGTGATTTTTCATTTAAATAATAATAATGTATCATTAAATAAGAAATCGGTTTTCGCAATCATCAGCCTTAAAAGTTTTTTCAGTCAGTCTGTTGTCCTTATGGTCTAACCGAGGAAAATGGTCAAAGAAGATAAAACAGAGGCTAGGCATATATATTATGAAGTTGCTTTATGAACCATCTTTGTGCAACTAATAACATACATGTGAATTTTATTATACTATTATACTCCATAGAAAAATGATGTGTTAGATGTACGAGTATATCTCACCAGTAAAACATAATACTAAAAGCTTTTTATATACGTATATTTTCTATTATCATAAACATATTATTATAAATAAAAGTCATGTAGTCAAAATATCTTTTTTCTTTTATATTATGATATCTTTGTAAGGTATTGTATATTACCTACTGATATAGCCTTGGTAAAAAGAGTCCATCTTGCTTAGATAATAATATAACCTCGTGCGCTTACTCTTATCACGCCATGCTCTCTACGGCTCTACGTCGTAGACCGTAGATAGCTTCGCTTAGAAGCTACGGATTACGATATGGCTACGCCGAACGTAGCAGTGTAAACTTCATTCAGTGTGAGTTTAAGGGTTCATAAATACAAACGTATAAGATATCTTCTTCGTTTTCTTACTAAAAGAAATGAGGTAATGGTAAACATATATGACAATAACGGACGGTTAATATTATTGTTTTGCTCTGTATGTTGGACCGATGGTAGCCGAGTGTTGACTTTTTCACTGTGTATTTCATCTAGTGCAAGGGCTCCATGGGCTAGTCGAATGATTAACAAAAATTTCTCGGCATCTGATAATATAACCTCCACTCTGTGAAAATCTATAAACTGCCATTAGGAGCGGAGTTAATTTTTTAAAAATATTATTATTATATTTGATGCCTGATATAATTTTTTTGGGATATCTTACGGTGTTATAGGGGTATACTTTGATAGACAATCATTAACCAATTTTAGCGTCTGTTTGGCAAATTTGGTCAAAATCTAACGAAAAATACATGCATATTCTAATTTCCCATAATTCGTACCAAATGATCGATAAATACCATAAATAAATAAAAGTATTTAAATAAAATCGAGTTCCTTCAATTTTATTTTGCATGTTTATTGCAATAAGAAAGGTCAAGAAAATATTGTGTGAGGACCAAATGTCAACGTTGTTCAACGCGTGCGTACTACCTGTGCTTCTGTTTGGCTATGAAACATAGCATTTTACCAACCTTCAAAGGTCTCGACTTCTGAGCTTTGAGATTCAAAGTGTCCGCCGAGTCTTAGGTGAAAATTTGGCGCTACTGCATTATAAACACTCTAGTTCATGAGCGGATACGGCAGCCCTCGGTGATTGAAGTAATCAGAAAGAGACGCTTCACGTGGCTGGGAAATGTATTTCGGATGCCGCCAGACAGTGTCCTACCCATAGAGGTATTAAATTAAAAGAGGGGCAAGGAATCGGTTTTCTCATTCAGCTGAATGAAGCAAGCCAACAATAGCCGATAACTTACGAAAAATAGCGACGCGATAAAAAAAATTCATGGCATCAAAGAGGATTTACTTTGGTCATTATAACTTATCCATATAATATAATGTTAACGTTCAAATTTCGCCACAAATTGATTACCAGCCCGCCCCACCATACTTTTTCGCCATACTAGCCGGCTTCACCATACTTTCATATAACCTGCCGCCCCTCACAGCAACGGTGCTACAAATCGATCTGCAGGTCTCACATGATGAGACGTGGCAATAAACCGAGGGAAGTGGCGCAATCTTGTGCTTGCCCTATGCGTATATGCTGGGGCGTGATAATGTGAAGTAAGTTAGTAGGTAGTTATTGCAATAAAGCTTCTAATAACTAATCTACTGTACGAAAACATTTTCTTGGCTACGTATTAAAACTGTGAACTAACATGCTCCGCCCATTTTAACCTCATTCCTATTATAAACTAATAAGCTACTCGCATTTAGTAAACAACAGCGCCCGGAATCGTAGCTAAGAAGATTTTTTCGTACAGTATATTGGAATATTTATTGAAAACACGAGATAGAGAAAAATTAAACTAGTGCAAAACCCAAAATAAGTATAATAATACAAACAATAGTGATGTAATGTTTCGAGAGTTTTTTAGGATGTGATTGATTTATTACGGATTTTTAAGATTTTAATACTTCTTGACGAATAAATCGCTTCACCTGTTTCAAAAAAAAATTATAATTATAATATTAAATTTATAAATTTATAAATAAACACCTCAATTGTATTATTTTAGTAGAATTTTTGTTGCGGTCTATACCTGAACTCTCGTTGGTAGTATCACAACATAATGTTAAGTATAAAGGTATAGTAAGTGAATTTCGTAAATCTGAAAGACTTACTCACCGCTTTAAGCTGCACTTTCGTAGTCTTTTTTATGAAAAGGTGTGCTCAAGATCATGCCTCCGCTCGTAAAAACGTTTGATGGCCGCCTCAGATATCTCTTTAAATGACTTTATATTGTACCCAGAGTAAAAGTCGCCTTTTTCAACATCCGTTTGAACAGTTAACGGGGAGAGACTGGCACCAAGTTCAGTGCTGAGATTTTATGATTATTATAATAAATTTAAACGTCAATTCATCAAAGTACCTTGAAATCATTAATTGAATACCAGTGGTATGTGTTCAATTACAATGTTTTTCATTTGAAGAGATTAAAACATTAATTTCTCCTTGTAAATGAATAAAAGACAACTGCTTCTTCTTCTTTGGCCATATCCGCCCCTTAACTGGAGCATATGGACACCACGCGGCGTTTCCAAGTATCCCTGTCGCTCACCAGTCTTCTTCTTGCTCAGGTCAAACCAGCATTCCATAGCTCCGCCGTATACACTCTGTAGATTGTATTTAGCGGCCTTCCAGGATGACGGAATCCGGTCGGCTTAAAAAACAGGCAAACCAGGTTCAAGTTCTCTTCTGGCATCCACAGCACGCGGCCGAGCCAGGTCCAACGTCGCCTCTTCACTTTCAGCGTGATGAAAGGCTGCTTGGTGAGTTCTCTTATCTCCTCGTTGCTCCTAAAGTCATACCACCGCACACCCAGTATTCGTCGCAAACATCTGTTTTCGAAGCTCAGCATACGGTTGCTCTGAGCCTTCGTAAGGTGCTATGATTCGCTACCGTAAAGCAGCACCGTCAGAATGCAAGCGTCGAATAGGCGGCATTTGGTTTTGACCGAGTACAGTCGTGAGTTCCAGACATTTAGCATCGAGTTGAATGTTGATTCAGCCATTCCCATTCGGATTCACACGATGTGTACCCCCAGGTACTTGAAGCTGTCGACGCTCTCGATGTTTTGTCCGTTGCTAATCAGAGAGAAATCTGGATCAGGACAGGTGCTATTACACAAGACGTTGGTTTTCTACGCTTTGATTTTCAAACCAACGCGAGAGGAGTTGTTATGCAACCTGTCGGTTGTCTCTCGAATGCCCTCGATTGAGTTGCCTCGTATTCCAGGTCGCATTGCTTCACCGTGGGGGTAACAGGTATGCCTCGGTCGGGTGGTTCCTTCGTAGTATGTATGTAGTAGTTCTTCCGTAGTATGAAATCAAAGAGACTGATGAAGAGAAACGGTGCAAGGACACAACTCTGTCTGACTCAGGTTGTGACCCCGAACAAAATATAAAACACATACAATAAACAAAAAAAATACCTAATTGTACCTACCTACAAAATACTATCCAAAACATAAGTATATTTCTGCAACTAACGTCAAATGGATCTAAAACATAAATGAATCCTGTATTTTGAAAACGTTGTCACTATTGTGTTTTAGTCAATATAGTGAAAACAATCCCATATAAAAATAAATATTTAATGAAAAGTTAAACTAAAATATATTATTTTATAGTAAGTGTTAACTTACTGTTGTCTTCAAAAAAAATACGTTAAATTTGTGTATTTAGGTAATATGAAGATTTTTGCAACTTATGTCACTCTTTTTTAAAATGTGACATGTAACGTTTTCGAAATACAGCATTCTTTACTAAATACCTACTCAAACAGGGCATACAAAAAAAAACTGTCATCCCTGTTTTTAATTGATAATTATTTTTGTGATTCTAGGAAAGAAGTGATATTTGTACTATGTAGATACGTTGATAGTTCAAATTTATTGTTTTATTTATTTTGTATCGTTGGTGGGGGGGAGGGGGGGAGCCCAAACTCAATTAATGTCTCGGACTTCCGAGTCCCTAAATTCACCATTTGCTATTTATAAAGCCACTGCTTTTTCTCCATATTATGTTGTCATAACAGTTCAGAACGATTATCGTCGTAATTATCACAAAAATATTAAATATTTTCTGTCTATCCTTTTTTCAATTTATTTTTTAACATATTGTGGACATTGCAAATTATAAGTTTAAGACGTTCACAACATGGCATAAAATATTATTATAAATAAAAAGTAATAAAAACGATATAAATAAAAATATAAAAAGAGAACATAATATAAACATACAAAAGCAATGAAAATACAATTATACATTATTTATAGAAGTTCAAAGAAGTATAGTTAGTTTGCTAAGGAGACCCAATTTTAAGAATTCATAAAATAACGTCCACCTAAACTCACCTTCACGCAAGTGGAATATATCAACACCTGAAGCAATTTGGTTGAACATAGTTAACGCCCTCTCAATTGGCATTACCAGTGGCAGAGGTTGATTCTGCACCTTGGGAGAATAAACAACTGATGCTTTATAGTGCTAAGATAGTTAACCGGGGCACACAGGTCAGCACTGCCCAGAATGGCAGAGTTCTCAATTATACCTCGTATAAGTCGAAAAAAATACATGGCTATATGACGATCTCTTATAAATTGCCGACTGCAGTTTGTAAGCATACCTAAGAGAAAGTCAGTTGGATAATGCCACGGATAGTATCCATTTAACCTCAAGTAAAGGAGTCTCTGTAATTCTGTAAGCGATGGTGCCCACAGAACGCGTCGGGCGCCGCACTCGCGCAAAATTTCTACAAGTGGCGCATAAATCATTGAAAATACAACGTAATCAAATACGCCAGCGCCCACTGGATATGGCGACGCATTATACGCGCGCGCCGAATGAATCATCGTTTTTTCGCGAATCACCGCTTCTCGGCGATATAAATGAAAGAAAATACAATGGAGTCCATTCATTGAACACAGCGAGCAAAAACACGCTGCGCGAGGCATCGTCGATCGACGGGCGGAAAGCAATTATTTAATTACAGAGAAGTCATTGTTTTATTTTATTGCGTATTCAGTTTATCGCTGGTTGAATAATGTCGTCGTAAATTTTAATTACAAGCCCCGAAATAATATAATATTTTTATTGCTTTGTTATGAGAGGCGCTGTAATAATATTTATTTTGTGCTGCTTGGGCCGCTTACTACATAGGTGAAGGGTAATGCGCGGCGAGAGACGTGTGATTATGGTTATGAATAAACACTGCATACGCGGACTTCGCGCGCCCGACGCGTTCTGTGGGCACCATCGCTAAGAGCTTCGTGTCTTTTTTACGCATTTTTTAGGGAATTTTGTATACCGAGGAATAAGTATCTTGAGATTACTATTTTTCCACTTTTATAACAGTTTGAATAAATAATACATAATAATTATATAAATAATATTATCGAGGTTATCTCTTTATTACAAGAGCTTTATAAGATAAAATGATTATTGGGTATTCGTTTTATCCAATGGGCCATCATATTGGATACAATTATAGATCAAAAACGTAAAAAGTATATGCGGCACTCAAACCTGCGACCCAGTGCAATTTGTCATTACTCCCAAATAGCCATTTTTCCACGGTTCGATATGAGAATCCTAAATCCATGATCCAACGTGACAAAACGATCTCGGATGACAGACGTTGTGCGTAGGGATTGCAATACCGGTTTTTCGGTATTTTTTTATTGCAAACCGGTATTAATACCGGTATTTCTTAAACATTATAAAACAGAAGTAGGTGCTTATCAATAAATATAGCTATTAAAAGCTTTTTAAAATATTATTTTATAGCAAAACCCTACATACATACATTAATTTATTATGTTGACATTTAAAAATATGTGTTGATCATAATTGTAGAACTAGTGATTTTTCCGAATAATTTGAATATATTAATAATTTTAACTAAAGCTCTCAAAAGTTCATCAAGTGCAAATAAGTCTCAGCTGCAGGAAAAGCTTCTTAAATTTAAAGCTTGTATAGTCATCAATCTCTATATATATAAAAATCTCGTGTCACGATGTTTGTGGTCGAACTCCTCCGAAATGGCTCGACCGATTTTTATGAATTTTTTTTATATATATTTGTTAGGTATGAGAATAAGTCAACAAGTATATTTCATACCGCTAGGTGATTAGGGTATCTCTATCCAGAAAAATTTTCTTTTATTTTTTTGACAATTTTTTTTTTGTATTTTTTTTATTATTTGGCATAAAAAAATACTTATAACCTCAAATTTTCATTTTCCTACCCCCATCCTCCCATTTTTTAATCGCGATTATATTATTTTTGTATGAACAAATTTAACCGTCGTTCGTATTTCAAACAGAACGAAATTATTTATGTTGTTGAATGACAGATGGCACTACGTCCGAGAAGAATTCAAGAGAAGCGTCGCGTCATTTTGACATTTCATTCGGCAAATCACAACGCAGTGCGTGCAAAATTTTGTACGATTTATTTTAATTTATCTATTTTTATGTGCGTGTATTACAGTGCACAATGCCAGCAAGACGCAAGGGGGCCATTTGGGCCGTCGAACGAATAAAGCAACAAACATGCAAAATAGTAGAGTAGAAAGAACAGACGAACAAATCTAACAAGATAACAAAAACGTGCGTGTAAGCATGTCGCAATTGCGTGCATCTCAATCACAAGAGGCACGAGCTGCACGAAATCAACAACGACAATTGGAACGGAGCCAAGCGTGCCGGTTCGTAGTTAACACACGCAGAGCAAATGACCGACAACGCCAACAAGTACATGGAACATTTACATCCGCTTCGTTCCTTCGTCTCGCATTCGAGTACGAGCCAGATATTGAATCCGAAAGTGCTGATTGGTGCTATGGACAAAGAATGTCCCCATTGTCATGCGCTCAAATTCAAACATGAGTCAGCCGGGATGTGTTGCGCATCAGGAAAAGTGCAACTACCAGAAATTGAGATACCACCAGAACCATTGAACAGCTTGCTCATTGGCACGGTTCCAGATTCAAACCTGTTCCTGAAGTCCATTCGCACATTCAATTCATGCTTCCAAATGACTTCGTCCGGAGCAACAGAAATAGTTCACAATACTGCGGCAAATGGTCAACAATTCCATTCTACGTTCAAAATCAAAGGTCAACTATAATACCACAAAGTAGGCTCATTGCTGCTAATGCCAAACGAACCACATACATTTTTACAAATCTACTTCATGGGCGCGGCGGTGAGGACATCAATCATGTGGATGCACGTTGCGGCTACAATAGCCTCAATTCGCCTAATGCCAGGCGCATCGTCGGCGAACTGGACGCCCTGTTGAATGAGCACAATGAATTATTGAAATTCTTCAAAGCACACATGCACAAATTGCAAAGTGACAATCACGCTATTGTCATCAATCCTGATAAAACACCAGCTGGAGAGCACGTACGTCGATTCAATGCGACTGTTGTTGACGACATTGCTGGAATCATGGTTGGCGACCGCACATCGACGCGAGAAATCGTGATTCGAAGAAGAAACAATAATCTGGAGTTCATCGCTGACACACACCGTTCATACGACGCTCTCCAATATCCGCTAATTTTCTGGAAGGGACAAGACGGATATTGCATAAACATTAAATAACGAGATCCTGTCACAGGTAATTCATTCATTATGAACATCATTACTCATTTTGAATTGAGAAAATGAATGGTTGATGTTTTTTTGTTTTTGTCGGCGGTCATCGTCCACAGTGCTCTATTCCTATTTCTGTCATAGATCCCATCCCCACACACTTACGATACATTCGTTACTTTTTATTTAACAACCAAAATATTCACTAGAAATAATTTATATGGCAGAACAACGTTTGCCTGGTCAGCTAGTAATATATAATAATTGAATATTTTTGTAACGGATATTTTCTATTTCGAAATAATATTATGATAATTCATCGCGACAATTACTTTTATAAATATATTTTGATGAAATTGGTTTTTATCATTTTTTCACCTCTGTTGGACTCAATATATTTGCATTTTAGCAGCACATAACTTATAATTCATTTTCAAAAACGTAAACGAGTGTGCTTTCTTAATACCAAAAATTCCGGTACTTTGAATTTTTAAAACCGGTTTTGAAATACCGGTATTGCAATACTTAGTTGTGTGGACAAGCGGAGTACATACATATGAAGGGTGTCACATTGGACCGTCATCTCGGATCATGGATTTTTGATGCTCGGATCGGTCCGTGAACATATGGCCTAATTCTTTTCCAAAATTCTCGTGGTTAATGATACACGATTGTGTTTCTGAGTAAAATACAACGCGTGTGCGAATTTCCGTCATATATTATTAAGATAATCCACGCTTTCGACGTTCGCTAATTATTGTAAGATATTTATCGACGTTGCCATTGCTTCATCGCCCTATCGGCAGATGGTTAAGTCAAATCAAAGATAAGTAACATGAGAAATTATATGAAGCCAATATGAGTTTTAAAAATGAATGACTGTAATTATAATGTACCTATTGCACATCCCGAATTCAATAGTGAGAACGATGCCAAATTTGTGATGTTTTTGACGTAGGTACAGTTTCTATGATTTCATTATATTACTAGCAAAAGTTTATGATATAATATCAGAACACGATGCCAATGCATTCTTATAATACTTTTAGCCATCTTTAAGTAGAATTGAATTCATTTTAAGTTAATTCTGTTTTGTATGAAAAGTTATTTTGGAAGAAATTCGTAATCCAATCCACTATCATTAGTTGCTAAGGGAGTGGTCCTATCAACTAAATTATTAATATATACGTGAGTTACTAAATCAAAATTACATTTCAGTATTCTATATTTGTTTGTTTGTTGTAAAATAGCAAAAAAATGATTTGTTGACAATTGCCTTATTTGTCCTAAATTAATAAAACATAGAATTTTCAAGTTTATATGATTCAACAGAAAATTTAAAAACGTGGTATATAAAAAGTTCTTTTTATTTTGTAATTATTTAATTGCTTAGTATTTAGGAACATAATATCGTATCTGTTCTGGCAGAACACACTAACTGGAGAATATTAGTTTTGAGTAATTTGACTTTGAAGTTGTTAAAATGTTTGAAATGGTCTATCATGTGAGTTTATTAAGTAATCGTAAAAAGGATGACTTTAAAATAAAGACTGTTTATTTATTAAGAAGGTTTTCAGACGGTAAAGTTTGAAATAAGGAACATTTTAGTATAACTAACTCTATATGTCATTTTTCGAATTAGTGTCTTCTGCCAGAACAGTGACGATATTATAATTCGTATTTTGAATTAACTCTATACATGTTTCATTTGCATAGAACCTAGTCAATAAAATAAAACAAAATAATAAAGTGGGTACTAATACCTAATAAATTAAGCCAGAACTGTCGTTTGGTGGTTAAATAAACGGAGCTAAACAACCATCTTTCAGCGCTTCTTCAGGCGGCTTAAACGTCGGCCTATAGTGTCGTGGGTCCCAGTTTCGAATCCTGTGTCTGACAAGTACACATATTGTTTTTTTTAATTTGTGTTTGAGACAGTGTATGGACCTAATAGGTAGAGCAAGTGGCTGACATCCATTTCTCGTAAAAACAAAATCTGTTAACACAAACCTTCACTATGTGGAGGCCCAAATTATGATCTTATTAGGATCGGACATGGTCGGAAAGCATCTTTAATATTTAGTGTTATTTCTGTACGTACACACTATTTGTAAGATTTGTATCAAAAATGTACACACCGAGTATTAATTACAAACCGTTTTCAGGAAAGCAGGTGGTACATACCATCGCACGCTGATTGGCTAATACGTTTCGAAGTCCCCTCGTCAATTGATCCTAGTCAGTCACCTGGGTCGGATCATTGAACTCTTAACCTATTGATAGCCGCACGATAAAAAACTGCATCATACTGTAATTATTATGATTTTCTATAAATACCGTTATACGCTATTCTTGTTTATTGGACTCTCTACACATCGGCTTGATGAGGAACAAGCGCCGGCTGACAGATAGAAATGAGATAGATATAAGATAGATATGAGATAGAGATATAGATAAAAACAGAAACAGAGACAGAGAAAGAGAAAGAGAAAGAAACAGAGACAGATACAGAGGCAGAGACAGAGGTGGAGGCAGAGACGGAGACGGAGACAGAGACAGAGACAGAGACAGAGACAGAGACAGAGACAGAGACAGAGACAGAGACAGAGACAGAGACAGAGACAGAGACAGAGACAGAGACAGAGACAGAGACAGAGACAGAGACAGAGACATAGACAGAGACAGAGACAGAGACAGAGGCAGAGACAGAGGCAGAGAGCAGACGGAGACAGAGACGGAGACAGATTTGCACAATCAGCGCGTCTTTTTAGACCATGCCTCAGTTGAAGTATAACCTCATTATATTTCATATAAACGCAACGCGCGTTAAATATTGGTAATATTTAAAACTGCCGTCAAAATCTTGGACTATGGGTACTGGCTTTTACATTTCTATCTTATTTAATCTGTTATGTAACGGAAACTCACTCTTTGGAGGAGTAATAATTAATGTGGTTTTTCAAATTGGGCGTTAAATATTTTTAAAGAAAAGGGTTTTTGTTAATTGGTAAATACGTATCCCGTCCCCAGAAAATCAAAATAAAGTTAAATAAATCTAAGAGTTATTTAATCTGATATAGTCAATGAAAACTCTAAAGTAACATCTCGGCTTACTTTCAAAATAAATTGTATGATAGACCACTAATTTATTTAAGCCTAGTGCATAAATATGGCTTCACTGCATTGTCTCTGGCCGGAAGTCAAAGGCTTTTCTATCGTCATGAATATGTGAATGTTTTCACGTTGTACCCTTGTCAAACGGGCCGACAGCTACCGCTAATGATATCGACGGCACTAAATAACGCACAATGAAAGTTGTCGCGTGTTCTTTGCTCGGAGTGCCGAAGATTCGAGCCCCGGCAGTCAAAAAACATTGCCTAAGGAAATTCAATTATCAATACAGAAAATTTGGAACGCATTTTACATAGTTTTTACATGCTTTTATTAGTAAATATGTATATATTGGCGGCGCTTTTCAGTGGACTGTAATATGACGGAATGATTTGGGGGGTGTGGGTTATACCGAGGATGCCAGGCACTGACCTTTAGTGATGATGAGTCTGGTTCTCACTCACTAGCACTACCACTCTCGCGCATTAACTGGTTATTGAGTCACCCTGTGTGCGGCACTTGACTTGACTTGAGTGCACGTAATGACGTCGTAATATTTTACAGGTTACAGGTGTTTACACTCACATGATTGCAGAATGACCCTGTTAATAGTAAGTCTGGCAAGGATTATGATGTTAGGTCGGTACATTTATATTGTATTAGGGCCATCATAATTGGCCCAACCATATAATAGTATATATATATATGTGTGTGATTAAATTCTCGACGATTTAATCACCAATTTCCAGTAAAAACTTATATTAGGTATTCGAATACATCATATTTAAATTTGAGGGTGGTCCGGTGCTACAAACATGGGTTCTTATACATCGTTATTTCATAAAAGTATTTTGGATTTTAGTGGTGCTCTTGATTTAGCCAATCCAGGGCTCGAAATGGACCGGAACGTACCGGAGCGCCGTTCCTGTTCGTGAAATCGGTAAAACTATCGCTCTGTCTCGTGGACAAAATAATTTGACCGTCTGAACTAGATAATCCATATAAGTAGAAAATCAAACACACTTATTTTTATGAAGTACATACAAAATTTAATAAATGTGTAAATATCTTCAGCAAAATGTCGAGCGCTCCGGTTCGTAAACTTTTTCATTTCGAGCGCTGAGCCAATCGATATCTCGTAGTCTGTTTCCAGATAGAAATGTAAATAAAACACAAGTACAGTCTACTTTCCAAGATAATTAATAGCAAACATTTAAATTTTACATTATCGTCTGCAGTATTTATTCAATCTCCGCTGTGAGAGTTGAATTTCACATATTTTCACTGTCCGGGTGAAAGCTCTATCCCCGAGTTACTGACCTGACTAAGATCTGAGGAATTACAGTTAACTTTTTCCATGATTATTTCAAGTATGTACTACTTATGTATATTTTTTGGGGTACCTGTTTAAAAATGATATATTTTCCATAAAAAGTTAACGTTCTAAAATACTGTATCTATTTAATATTGAATAAAATAATAATATTGTAATAATTATTATTGTCATGTATAAAGACGACGTAAATAAATTTTACTACAAGGTTCTAAGTGTTTGTCCCTGGAGAAACAAAAGTAACACTGAGGCAGCTTAGAATTAATACTGCTTCCTTGTTGGGTTTGTTTTTTCAAGGACGAACACTTAGAACCCTGTAGTATTAGGCTCGCAAACTAGCACCGCCTATAAATCGTATTATCGTACTATCGACACTATAACTTGGCGAATAGTGTAATACATCCGAGCACGTACATATACTAGGGATTGCAATACCGGTATTTCAAAACCGGTATTCCAGTATTTATCAATACCGAAATACCGGTTTTAAAAATATAAAATACTGGAATTTTTGGAATTAAGAAAGCACACTCGCCTACGTTTTTGAAAATGAATTATAAGTTATGTGCAGCTAAAATGCAAGTGTATTGAGTTAATCCAACAGAGGTGAAAAAATAATAAAACAAATTTCATCAAATATATTTATATATATAAGTAATTGTCGCGATGAATTATTATAATATTATTTCGAAATAGAAAACATCCGTGACAAAAATGTTCAATTATTCTATAATTATTGATGACTGTACGTACAAGCGTTGAATTTAAGAAGCTTTTCCTGTAGCCGGACTTATTTGCACTTGGTGAACTTTTGAGGGCTTTAGTTAAAAATTATCAAATTGTTTGTAAAAAATCACTAGTTCTACAATTTTGATCAATACACATTTTTAAATGTCAACATAATAAATGTAAGTATGTAGGTTTTTGCTATAAAATAATATTTTAAAAAGATTTTAATAGCTATATTTATTGATAAGCATCTACTTCTTTTTTTTAATGTTTAAGAAATACCGGTATTCGATAGGAAATACTGCAAAATCGGTATTGACATTTTCATTCGGTTTTGCAATCCCTAATAATATATATACTATTTAATTCGCAAGAGTGCTTGCAGTGCAGGCCAGTAGGTCAGCGGCAGGGAACTCAGAAATAATGGGAACTGAAATACCTAACGGGTAAGGGGAAGCAGGCAACCGATCTCGAGTAAGGAAGAATACGGGATAAATTTAAACACGTGTCAAGAATACGTCATACATCGAATACTGACAACTGCTCTCAGTTTAAGCATTGAATCTCATTTAATATTGGTGTATTATACACAGTATTTCACGTCTATAATGCGTGGTTCATTTTCGTGGGACACTCACACATTCAAAACCCTGCCTCAAAATGTACTGTATTGGGATATAGTCTATCGGAATTCTGAATTATGTGTTCTGTGGTCAGAGGATAGAGTTTTCACATAAAGAGTGAAAATACTCGCACTTGGCCTAAGATTTTTACTAGAATTTATTTCTAATTAGAATTAAAAATATTGTATTTTCGATCAAGGTGTACTCAGCGTAGGTCAAAATGGAGCTTTATTGCATTTTCAAAGCATGATCCTGGATATTCCTTAAACGTTGTAGATAATCTATTTATATACTGTTGAAGCCTTATTATCATCATTTTACTCCCTACTCCCTAGTTTGTCAATTTATGGCTATGGCCGTATGTTGTAGCTAAACTACTGGGGAATGCCAAAAGAAATGGCGTATTTCAAAAAAACACTACCTTATTCTTAGGTCAATAATTATTATAAAGCAATCATTATTCGTAGGATGCTTATCACACTTAAATGGTCAAAGGCATAGCTTACAATTAGTATCTTTAGAATTATCTTCACATGTGTTGATCTTGCCCATTTTTTGAATAATAAAATGCCTAATTCTTGTCAAATTTGGGATCACAGAGATTATCAATATATTTTTTTATCGTAAATATTTCACTATAATAATGTCGACATAAATTATTATACTGATGGTTTTATAAATGCGTTTAAAAATTAATACATGTAAAAAATCTTAACACCGCTGCACATGCATGTACTGAAATATGACTATATTCTAAAACATTAGAGCCAGAGGTTTAAAAGAATACTATTTTATGTAATAAAAATACTTTATGCAGTCATCAAATGTTTAAAATAAATATAAAGGATAATAAGGCTTCAAAATTATATAAATTGATTATCTACAACGTTTAAGTAATGTCCAGGATCATGCTTTGAAAAGGCAATAAAAGCTCCATTTTGACCTACGCTGAGCATGTCCGCCCTTTTTATTATAATTATTGGTATAATAACCAAGTAATATAATTAATATTGTTATGCACCTAATACACGATGGCCGAGCGGTAACGTCATGTTGGTCTATCAGTGGGTCCCTTATTTGAATCCCGAGTCTGATCATCAAGAAACACATGTTGTTTTTCAATTTGTATATTGGACCTAATAAGTAGTTTGTGCAAGTGGCTAACTTGTCGTAAAAATAAAAATCATTTAATAAATTATCCACTCTATAGAGACCAATATGATCTTCTTAGGATCGGTATGGTAGAAATTAAATAATAGTACTCATAAAATCACCTGATTTTTAACTTTCCTATTTCATAGTCCTAAAATATTTGACAACCTGTTTTTCATTACGTTAGCATTAGTGGTAATGCCTAAGATAGTCCACTATTATACCAAATGTTGTAATTTTTTAACACGATCACAGACGATGATGCCTAATGACAGCAGTGTATTTAGTAATAGAAGTGAAACAATAATTATTACAAACACCCAGGCTTTGAGAAAATCACTTAAATATATTATGATCTTACCGGGTCTCAAACCCGGAGTCCCCGGATGAAAAGCCAGCGCTTTACGCACTGGACTACGAGGGCCGCCGATACGTGCATTTTTTGCATCTGACGATGTCACTATGGGTTATGAGCTATACAATCTCTGCAATGGTCCAACTAGGTGACAAGTATGAATGAATAACCAGCGCCACAGGTTTAATGGTCCAGAAGAAAAACGAAGTGCGGGAAGACCACGATTTTGGTGGTTTGATGGCCTAGAAAACGACTTGTGAGCGCTGGATGGGATTGACTGAAGAAAGACAGTGGAGGATTGGGAACACTAGAAGAGTTTATTTTTGGCAGCCAAAATCTACCCTTGTATGCAGCTCTAAAGTAAAAGAAATGAATTAGGGGGGGGGGGGGAGAATATTTTCACTTGTGATTCTAAATTTGAAAATATGCTATTAAATTATCGATATTTTCCATTAAACTATATTAACCTCACCCATACCGCTTTTATTGCAATGATTAGAGTTACGTGATATCCGACGAAGCAGTTATATGTTTTTATTACTGTTGATTTCTATTTTATACTGTAGGTGGATTTTCCATTATAATAATACTCGAAATATTATCTATTATAAGGTTCAGATAAATGATGTTTCTAGAAAATTGTACGTATACAATTGGCCGTATCACAATTTATCGTGAGCTGTTATATCGGAACCGATCGCCGTATAGCGTTAATGTCAAATTCACGTCTAATTGAAACACTTAAAAATACGTAATAAAAACCACAAGGGTACAAGGACAACAGAAAAAATAGATACCTAAGTGTAAGTATCATACCAATGTTACACTCGGTTTTCACGCACTCACGCACCGGTAAACGGACGGTACACTTTGGTGGATGATAGGTATATGACGTTGACGAATGATGATGATATGTTCTGGATGGATGATATAGACGTGACGTTCACTCAAACCATAACAGACGTATAGTGCAACGAAGGTCGAACAGATATGTTTTGTTTGAATCACTCTGTATAACGCGGTGCGGCAACATGCACCCGTTCGTTTTCTTGAGCTGACTCACGTGCGACGGCTGTCTGATACTCACTGAATGTGCATTGCAGTCACGGTCTACTCATGACCCGTAATTGCTCGTCGTCGGGTCTTCTGACAATAATAAATAAGGGGGGGTTTGAGCAGGTGGATAATAAGGATGACGGCAACTACAATCGGCCCAACCAGTATTATATCAATTATTACTGTGACGAGACAGACTACGACAAAACCATCATTATTAAAATATTAATATGAACAATAATTATTACAAAAATCTCGTATTTCATACGTTCTTAATAGTAAAATGTTAAAACAGGCGTCAAAGATGGTGGCTTGGCTAGTGGGTGACCAGTGGACAAGTGGTGAGATTTCCCGATTCTGAAGTCATGGGTTCTGAAAGATTCAATTTCATGTTGACTGTTTGCAATAAAAGAAGATTTTCTATTGCATATTGTTATTTCGTTAAAATTATTACCATTTTACAACGTTTTTATTAGGTCGTATTCTTATTTGTTTGTCCGGTACAAATCTTGCAATCGATTTTTAATTAACTTCCCGACTAGCTAGACATTTGAAACTTTTAGAATATATCAGAATACAATGCCAATGCATTTTTTAAAACTTTTAGCCATCTTTAAGTAGAATTAAATTCATTTTCAGTTAATTCTGTTTTGTATGAAAAGTTATTTCGGAAGAAATCTGTAATCCAATCCACTATTATTAGTTGCTAGGAAATTATTAATATATACGTGCGTTACTATGGAAATCAATATAAGTGTCAAAATGATATTTCAGTATTATTTCTATCAAATACAATTTTTTTTTGATCGTTTAAGCTAGTCAAGTCAAGTTTATATGATTCAACAGAAAATTTAAAAACGTTGTATTTATAAAAAGTTCTTTTTATCTTGTAATTATTTTTCAATAAACACCAATAAACATTCTCTACAAATAGTTTACCACGTTGAATTCGAAGTATGAGCAGTAACTAGCACTGCCGTCGAAGTTTACTGTTACAACCATGTCACAGATTGACTATGGTGGATCTTGCTCTGATCAAAAAGTCACCAATCATCATTGTTTTGTAATATCAGAATGTTTTTAGATCGTAGATAGATAGACGTAGCACTTGTTTACTGCTACCAAATTTCGTTTGATTCTTCACTGATATTTTTGTTGTATTTTCTTAGTGTTAATATTCAGATAGATACATTGTATTTTTATAATATATCATAGCTTAAAACAATGACATATTAAATGGACGACTCACTTCATACCCGGCGCGCACGAGAAATTGTCCATGAAAGTCATTCACAGATGTATAGGTAGATGTCACGTGACCATTGACGTATTCGTTTCCATTATGCGATACAAGCTTCGAGAATTTATAGTAATATAACCTTTATTGTAATGGCGTATTAGTGTCATGACTCATTGCGTTAGAAACAGATTCTCGGTTACTTACGACTTCTCGGAGATTAGACGCAAGCGTGCCCAGCGAATCACAGGCGACTGACTGTCCAATGGTTCCTGTCATTCAATTGCATTGAATAAACATTCATCAATATCTTAAAATGGCATTTTATAAATAATAAATAATACTAACACATGCAAAGTGATATCCCATCTTTCTTGGAGTGTTTAGTAGATTTTTTTACAATTTTTAACTAGGCACATTGGCATTTTGTAACATAATAATAACGGTGGAGTCGAAACCTGACAGTCAGAAATTTTGTATGAGCAGACCCAGCGGTGTCGCCAGACCGCTTGCAAGCAGAATGTTCATTTGAGCGTAGGATACCGATATTAAAATATGAATTTCGCCATCCGGCAGACCCGACACAAAGTGAGTGTCATTTTATTTTCTAGATGCTTCGTCCCATTGGCTTAAAATAAATGAATGAAGTATCTTTATAACCAATAGGATATTATTTTGAAAATTGGTGAAACGTTTTCATATACTAAATCGGCTTAATTTTAAATATACCACTACAAGAAATGTTATAATTATAACTAATTTGAAAGCTCGTATGGATTATTATTATAGACCCCCTAGTCGATAAAATAATTTTATTGCAAGCCTTTTAATGGGACATCGAAACGGCAACGCTATTATTAAAATAAATATTTTTATTCGATATTACACTTTAGAGATACCGTTCGAAGTCGTAAAATACTTTGACGGTTCATAAAAATTGCGGAATGAATTGAAAACAGCGCTCGATAAAGTTTCATTTTATTATTTTAAAGCCGTTCGGTTTTACGCTCCAAAAACATGTGCATTTTGTAACGTTGTACAGTAGCGTACCTACCTAGCTAAAAATATTGGACGCCTATGGAAAAATCCTGCAATGAGATACAATACGACATAATACAGACATAACGGATTCTTTCCTTATGATAATGATAATAAAATGAATTTTCCGACTCGTTTTCTTCTGGGTATACTATCAATGCAATACCGGTCCACCCGAAGAGTGATTACTCTTTTAAAGCACTATTTTTTACTTCTTCGTGGGTTCATTTACAATCCCATATACTGGTAAATATTGATTTTTATATTCCCATCAATATCACTCGCAACTCTACGGTCTTCATGATACCCAGTAGCAGGACGGATCTGATGTTTCACGATGCTGTGTATCGAGCAGTATAACTTATTTGATGGCACTATAAAGGTTGATTTATTCTTTATTAACTATATCATGTTTGTGGACGTGTTAAATAGGGTTGATTTATAATTGTATTTATCATTTTACTTTAATATCTACATAAGCACATACTTTCTTGTTATACCTATTGGTTGTTATTTGTAATTAAGTAATTTCTATAATTTGTATTTATTATGTATTATGGCGCATTGGCCAATTGCTGTAATGCCATAATACTCTTTTTTCTAAATAAATAAATATTTAATTTAACGCGCATTTGCGCGGCAGACGTCTCTTAATTTATTATACTACGTAATGTTTTTAATTATTTACGTAGACATCCGTTTCCGGTTATAAACACAACACCAGAACGGTTTTCAAATTTCAAACAGTAAACATTAATGTTCCAAAAATCTTGTCGGAAATAGGCTGGTCTTCGATAACGACGTTGTCAATAATCACATAACAGAAGAAAATCAGCACACACATCGTTGCGGCAACTGACCGGTGGTCGGAGATGAACAAAACAGGAGCAACTCACTCGGTGACCAGTAGAGGGCATCATATGAGATCGTATGTTTCGTATTACGTGTTGCG
The DNA here is from genome assembly GCF_057557595.1 of Rhyacophila brunnea. Taxonomy (NCBI): domain Eukaryota; kingdom Metazoa; phylum Arthropoda; class Insecta; order Trichoptera; family Rhyacophilidae; genus Rhyacophila; species Rhyacophila brunnea. The sequence continues at coordinate 8,073,735 of NW_028232859.1, forward strand.
CACTGATGGAGGAACCAGTATACAGACAGACTCATCTAGATTTGTTTACATCTAATTTTTTATTACAAAAAAGGAGATGATTGGGGTTGGGCCATCCGCTGATTATTGAAATCGACTAATGAAAAACCCATTGGGAGAATTTTGTTCATCTATTTGGTGGTGATGAACTTACAAATAAACGCAATAATGAGTAGGTACTTTTATTCAATTTTTTTTTTAAATATTTTTCTGGACCAGTTTCGTCCACTTTAGAAAGACACTGCCAACTAGTAAAGAATATACATTAATATAAATAATATTAAGCAATTTAAAAAGACATATTTGAAAAAAAAATATATGAATAACAATTAAATAAACTTCTAAGAAAATCCAAAAACATTATTATTATCACGTTTAGGTACTTAGGTACTTAAGATGAATAAAGTGAATCTTCATTGTTAGGTTGTGTGAGACTAGGCTATTACTACTAGGTACTGCTAGGCTACTACTTTATAAGGGGTGTAGTTTTTATTTGTTTATTCAACTACCCCCGTTATTATTTTATATTCAAACGGTTGCTTGTGTATGTAATATGTGATATAGTATGGGCAGTGTTGAAGGAAAACAAGAGTTGATATTTGTGTCGTTTATTTGGTACAGATACATGAGTGGTTATTACAAGGCAGATAGCATGCAGTTATATTTAACTATGTTTTGAGTATAAAGGTTTAACATGGCTCTTTTAACTTGATCATTTGGAAAAGGGCTGAGCACCCTGGTCATATCTACATAGATTCAGGGTCTCTAGAGTCTAGACAACTGTCATTTCCGACTCGCCATTGTCTATGTTCTAGACATGAGCATAATAACGTGACAGTTGTAGAGTTGGTCAAAACTTCTACAGGTTAACGGTTTCAGAATCCTGTACAGTTGATTATAGTATAGACCTTTTATAGGCGTAATAATAATATAAGTAATACAAATTTCAATCATTCAAAACAAAATATTGGACTGAAATTCAGATCCCCACTAACTACACCGCTACTGTTAGTATGCATCTAAAAACTGCTATGATCCTATTAGAATCGGATATGGTCGAAAAAAACTGCGGATTTTAGTTTCGATAATAGTAGTATCTACTAACAAACGATGCAGAAGAGTGGTTTGAATCTTTGCTTACTTGACTGCATCAAAAGTTTTTCGAAAAAGTCAATAGATGGCTGAAAATATAAAATTAATAACGGCCCGGAAAAAAACCGGAAATTTCCGGGTCTGGTATGAGAAGGGTATATTGAAGAAGAATATATTGACTGTCAATATTACTAACAGTAGGCACTTTCTTTATAATCTTAAAACAAAATTAACTCCTCATAATAATGGTTTTAAATAACGATGAAGTATCCCATACTTCATTAAACAATGCAGACTTAAAATAGTAGACAATTATCATATTGTAAATGGTGTATACTTTTATATCTTTATAATTTAATTTGCATACACATCACTCGAAAATGTGAATATATTACGTATATATTGTCATTACATCTCGCACCGGTGTACACAAGGTAAAGCTCTCTCATATTTGACATGTATCTATAAACAGTCACCTGTGCGTTCGGTATATTTTCCCGTTTATAAAATATTGTGTGCAATAGCTTTCGCCCGAGTTTGCGGCGGTTGTTGTGAAAGCTCCCCCTTCGACGGAAAACTTGTAACTCTGTTAGGACCGCATAAAAGCCTACTTTCACAAAGTTGCATTTATAGCTTTCTCTTTGCCCTGTACACACAAGGCGCAAACGGCTCTCAAACTTTCCACACTCGTGCACTACTACTGCCAACTTCCTTCCTGGAATAAATTGATAAACTACTTACTTACCTCCTGCAAACGTAATTTACTTTCCTAGGTTTGTTCTCTTGGGATACATTAGTGATGGTTCCTGTTTTATGCAAAATATTTCTTTGTGAAGTAGTACATTACTTCATCATTTCACCATCATACTGTATGAGCAATACTTTCATTGATACATAACCCTGATTTTTATTATATATTCACTATTGTCATTATAATAGCGGAACTTCAAATTATACACTCCTACACCTGCAAAATAATCTGAACCCCTCGTTATATTATAAAAATAGTCTAATAGTTTTATTTTATGAAATTTCTTGATAGCCTTAAAGCTTAAAACTTGAAAAATATGTAGTATGTATAGCACAAGCATATTTTTCTAATTTAAACACCTACTAATCGAAATTTCTTCGCAGGCGAATATTTAGTGAAGATGTAAGAAACTGTAATTTATAATCCGAATTAGAAGAATGAAGGGAAGTGGAATGAAATATTGTTTGTTTTTGAAGTTATACTTCATTTGGCGCGTTTGGGAAAACAGATCAGAGTGTATTTTTGGCGTGTGACATATTAAAATTTGATTTTTTATTAATTCATCATGGGCCCTTCTGAATCGATTAATACCGCTGTATGGCAAATATGAGTTTTGGTCCAATACAATAATTAAATTACAATTATCATGTGCTATATGAGATACAGATGAATCGCGTACGTTTTCAACAACCTAATCCACTGTAATATTAATAGACTAAGGTAACGGCTTATTTTGTTTTATTATGCCAAATTTTACCGAAGCTTTGACTGTGACTCGCTGTCATATCTAAAGAGGATCTGCCGATCAGGTCCTCACTCCAATTTTGTTAAAGAATATAATGTTTGAGGCTTTCACGGTTGTTTTTTATCGTAGTATATTCTTGGGTTTCCACCGTGTCTCTTTCTTCCTTCTTTACTCGACGTTTCGGGCTCGTTGCAGAGACCATTATCAAGAGATGATATGTTTTATGATGAAAATGTAGTGTAGATGTAAAGAACTTTACAATTTTGTCAAGCTCTTCCGTCTTACCCATCGCCATTGCACCCTTTCAATCCATTTCTCAAAGATATCCGCAATTCGCAGCTGTAGGTACTCTGTGTTGTTCATATTAAATTTAGGGCATTATACTGCTATATGTACAATGTCTGTCAAAACATCACATTCATCGCAGAGCTGCGAATCGCTTCTTCCCCTGAGGACATTACATCTTTTACCCATCGTATGTCCTGTTTTTAGCCTCGGTATCAGCTTAATTTCTGGAATGAAATATTAAAATGATTCGTTTTTACTAAGTTAAAGGCGGACACTTTTACTGCAATATTATGTACAGATATTCAGAATTTATTGCATTTCAGTTCGTGTTTTTTAAAAGCGACGTGTTGTTAAGTATATATTTTGTATACCAATAAAAAAATTCTGTATTGCCTCAAACAATAAAATGGTTCATTATAATTACCCGCAATTCATGTTTTGACAAGCTTTAATACGATAATGTAATTTATCATGAATTAACTACATTTAAATTAAAAATAAAATATTATTTACACATTGTTACCAAGTGTCATTGGTTTTACGTTTTATTGAATAATAAAAATCGACAAAGTGCGTTTTGTCAATCGTAAATCACTCCACGAAAATCTACAGATCTACGCATAATTTTTCCTAAAAGTTTATTTGTGTTTTGAAAAGCGCTTGTTTGCAAACCGACCTCAAAAGAGGAAAGGAAAATATCGAGAGGAGGCTGTATGCGAGCGCCTGCAACAGGTAGTGAGCAGGCAATTTGGCTTACTGAAAAGATGTGCGTGTACACACTACATAGGCGTTTTCATCAATACGACGACCGACTTCGTCGTGCGTCCTTCGTCCCGTGTTTACGTTCGCGCAGAAAAGTTCCATGTGAAATTTAATAAAATAAAAATTAGTTTTGTTTGTTGTGTGTTCTAATGGAAAGTTTCAAATGATTTATTGACTATTTGTCGAATTTATTGTAAAATCGACGAACTTTATTATTGCGTAGGTATTCGATGTTTTCTGAAATATTATGAGTAATGTTTGAATTTGGAATGGTTATTTATTTATTATACAATAGAATCTGGTTTAACGGCCCACGTGCTCGTCGTAGGTCAAAATTGAGTTTTTATTGTATTTTCAAACCATGATCCTGGACACTCCTTAAACGTTGTAGATAATCTATTTATATAAATTTAAAGCCTTATTATCCTTTATAGTTATTTTAAACATTTGATGACTGTATAAAGTATTTTTGTTACATAAAATAGTATTCTTTTAAACCTCTCGCTCTAATGTTTTAGAATATAGTCATATTTCGGTACATAACTGTGCAGTGGTGTTAAGATTTTTTACGTTTATTAATTTTTAAACGCATTTATAAAACCATTTGTATAATTTATTACGAGATAATTTTTGTAAAATATTCACGATAAAAAATTATATTGATAATCTCTGTGATCCCAAATTTGACAAGAATTAGGCATTTTAATATTCAAAAAATCGGCAAGATTAACAAATTTGAAGATGATTCTAAAGATAAATATTATAAGCTATGTCTTTGACCATTCAAGTGTGATAAACATCTTATGAATAATGATTGCTTTATAATAATTATTGACCTAAGAATAAGGTAGTGTTTTTTTGAAATACGCCATTTCTTTTGTCATTCCCTAGTGGTTAAGCTACAACATACGGCCGTAGCCATAAATTGACCAACTATAATTAAAGTAGAGAGTAAAATTATGTTAACGCGCGTATTTGAACATGTACCTAACCGACAAAAGAAATGGCGTATTTCAAAAAAACACTACCTTATTCTTAGGTCAATAATTATTATAAAGCAATCATTATTCATAAGATGTTTATCACACTTGAATGGTCAAAGACATAGCTTATAATAATTATCTTTAGAATTATCTTCGAATGTGTTAATCTTGCCGATTTTTTGAATAATAAAATGCCTAATTCTTGTCAAATTTGGGATCACAGAGATTATCAATATAATTTTTTATCGTGAATATTTTACAAAAATTATCTCGTAATAAATTATACAAATGGTTTTATAAATGCGTTTAAAAATTAATAAACGTAAAAAATCTTAACACCACTGCACAGTTATGTACCGAAATATGACTATATTCTAAAACATTAGAGCGAGAGGTTTAAAAGAATACTATTTTATGTAACAAAAATACTTTATGCAGTCATCAAATGTTTAAAATAACTATAAAGGATAATAAGGCTTCAAAATTATATAAATAGATTATCTACAACGTTTAAGGAGTGTCCAGAATCATGGTTTGAAAATACAATAAAAACTCAATTTTGACCTTCGACGAGCATGTCCCCCCTTAAGATTTCTTTTCAGTGAACGATAATCAAATTTGAATGTCGTACAAACAAAAAGACTGTACATCCTATTGCTTGAATAATATAATATTTTACCGAGAAGTTTATTGACAGCTTAATATGTATGTATCTATAGTAGGTATATACAGTGAGGTCGCTAGACAAAATGCCTCTCCTAGGCAGTGCCAAAATGCTGCCACATTTTTTTTTATACAGTACTTTTTATCATTCTTTCATGAATCCGATATCTAAGATATGTGTTGTATGGATACATTACTAACAAGATATATACCACTAAATCTAAATCTAAATTAAATCCCATCTCTGCTTCAATAGACAATATTACGAGTCTACTGCACAGATAGGTAGGTACATTTAAAAATACACCTGACAACTTCCAAAACTCGCGAGTGACTGGCAAACATAATTGGATAAATTTTAAATTAGTTAAGTATGTACCTACCTATAATTCGAATATAATTCGCAAATCTGCACGTGTCATTGCTGTTCACCAAGAACTTGACGTCCAATGATAATGGAAGTAAACTAGACATCCCAAACCCGACAAAAAAATAAAGTCATGTTAAAACTTTTATAGTATAATTAATACATTTTGTTTCCAATCAATGAGCTGATTTTTTTTATGAAAAGATATTTCCGTTATTACTAAGTTATGGTAGCTATTTCTATATATACCCAATGATTATCCTTGATTTACCGCCCTTTGGGTAACTGCCGCCCCCAAGCGACGCTCAATCTGCCTACCCCCACGGGACGTCACTGGGTATATAATATTATATCAATGGCGAATACGTCTCACCATAGAATAGACTATAAATAATCGTCTTACTAGGCTATTATTTGGCAGAACCTATACCTTAAAATTCCCAGTAGCGACAAATCGGAACCAAACGATAACAAAAAAGTTGACTTTGACTTGAGTAATGAAATCATTAAAATTAAAGCTAGAAATAATATAAATCGGCATTTATTACTTATTTTCATATTTGAATTACATATTAATTATGTTATCTGTCTAATTTAATAGGAATCTGATTTGGCGAGTAAAAAATGTATGAACGTTGGTGATGACATTATAATATAATAATAATAATAATATGTATTGAGTCTCCATAGGATAGGCTAGGCCCCTAGCTAACAGTTCGACGATTCTCGGGGCCAAAGGACCAGAAAAACAAAACTGAATGTTTACAAGAATTGTATGAAAATACAAGACTGCCTTATTCTTATGCTGCAAATATTTGGTTTGAAACTTCGCTGTTATTGTTTAAATTTAATGATAACTATAAGGTGTATCTAATTAGCAAGGTTATTTCAAACACATTAGATACCGATCAACATCAAATTAATATTCTTATTGAATCTAATAAAATTGGAACAATACTGTCTGCAATGATCCACAAATAATGCGTTATTTTTTATCTCAAAGCTATACGTCCATATCTTTCCGGGAAGATAGCTCACGGTGAAATGTAATGTAACATGTATGTAACCGATTTTTACACCCCGGTTACGCCAAATATTTAATATCTTGTGAACCACGTAACATACACTGACGAACAGATTCGACACTCTTAATATCATAATAAATTTTATCTCTCAGGTTCACGGTGTTGAGACTGACACACAGAAGTAATAAAACTACCGAAAACGGAAGATGGAGGCAGTGGAGGGTTCACACAGGCAGAGAAATCACCAATATTCAATTTGTCGGCGTGACGTTTTAAGTAAAATTTACGATTCAGGCCGGCCGCCCAAAAAATCGGAGGATGTAACAGTATAGGGAACATTTCAAGCACAGTTTGGTCATACGGATATTACGCGGGGCAGGGGGGTGCTAAGCAACGTTCCCTCTAAGCCGGCTCGCACATCACAACTCGCCTTGTGTGCCTGACGGCCATAAATTAAAACCTTCGAGACTGCCGGCGAATGTTGCACGATCACAACCTCGCACATCTGCCTAGCGCTGCTAGCTCTAGCTCTACCAAACGCAGCGACAGTCTGGAGAGAAATGGCCGATTCGCCCGATTCTGCAGCTGTGTGCATGCGCGGAGTCGATTTTGGCCGGACATCGACATGCAGGCTTTGGCCAATGCAACTAGACGAATGTCGCAGGGTCGCAGAGTTGCAGTTGCATTGGCCAATCTGCGAAGCTCCGTTTGATAACGTTTGTTTCTTGGTTTACGATGACGTCACATCGACGAATTCGTCTTAAGACGCATGCGGCGAGTTCTGATGTGCGAGCCCTCTAATGTTTATATTGTGTATGCGGATCATCAACGCATATGAGCGGTAGCGTAACTATGGTTGGTGTCACCCCAACAAACACACATAAGATACAATTTTTCATTAAAAGCTATATTTTAAGGTATTTATTAATATGAAACAATATGTCAATGACTAAGAAATATAGAGGACCCGGCACATAGGTGCACACACATTTGGCACGTGATAGAACGGGATGGATATAGTGATCCCGCTCGATGTAAAATTTCACTTACGTGCTCACGTTAGTCGCACTTGATCTTCGCCTTCCGAGAAATGAGTCGAATAATTGTGCATGTCATTGTTTCGTGCATTCGAGCAAAACTAAAATCTGGAAAAGGAAACTTTTTTACAATATTTTTGTGTAAGGACTGTGCGGGAGATGAAAATTTGTGTGCGGAGACATTTTGGTAGGTGTGCGCGCGCACACGCGCACACCTTACAGGGAACATTGGTGCTAAGGTATCGTACGGCAATCACTCCAGGGCGTGATCAAAAAAATAGTGTAGCTGTGGGCAATTTATAACCCATAGCCATGTCATCCCCATGTTAAATATCCCCATATCTAACCCGTCCTAGAATACTCACATAGACTGCACGCTTTACGCGATTTGTGGTTACGTCTAGCGGTATAGCCATCGTAATATTATGCTATGGGTCTCAGCCGTAGGTTGGCTTTTCAATATTATTTGTTTCTATACTATTTTAAATCTACCTACCTTGATGTGAGCCTATTAGTTTTAAAGTTGGTAACCTCCATATTCCGCCATTTTGAGATAATCGAAAAAACCGCCAAGCACATTAATTTATGACTTCAAATAAAACATTTTATTTTTGCAATTTTGCAAACAATAATAATTATACAGTTTCATTAAATTAAAAAATATATATATATGTTAAGACATATAAAATGGCGGCTGATGAATATAAACGGCGTTGCAACCAACCTCCAGTCAAATTCTATTTAATTAGGTACCAGATGGGGCTGGTTTTGATATTTTATCAATATACATACGATGGAAAAGTACTTCCAGAATATGTACATAGAACAGAATATCAAGAAAAATATGAAAAAAGAAATGAAAATGGAGGTTACCGACTTTAAAACTAATAGCCAGTATATACCATAGAAATTAAGCAGTGTTCATTGATTTACAATATCAAAATATGTGTAGATATTTGGTTGTGAATATTTTCAACATTTAATACAAAATACCTATCTACATTATTGATCTGTAATATAATTTAGTATCGTGTCAAAGCGTTATCGAGTAGATAGATGCGGCATTAACGCGTGTATGCCAACATGAAGTATGTGTGTCCACATTTCCTTCATAAAACCCTGTATCAGTTCCAGGAAATCGATCACAACGTCAGATTTTATCAAGTGGGAGTTCTTATCATTATTCTCTGACAACAAAACAATACCTTAATCGCTTTATGACCTTTTTATGCTCGGCTGTGTTGTCAATATTAATATTTTCTATTTCTAATAACACACTATATTGCCACTCCATAAATAATACGGATTCTTGATATCACCGTAGTTTGTGGTTAGAACTAAACACACGAGTATTAAATTTAATATATAATATGTTTAATTTCCAGCTGGATAAACTACAATAACCGCTTTGCTCTTCTTTCTTGAAACCTCTAAATGGAATGTGAGAGACAATCACCAACTCTTGTAATCAGGCGCGAGCTTTTGTGCAATATGTGCAACGCACACTGGCACCAAACCAAAGGGAAGATCGGGCATGTTCCTTGAATATATTATATAATAATATATAGTATCAGCTGCCCTTTGATTTGATTATCATCATGATTGATTCATTCGTAAACATATGAACTTCAAAAGTTATTAAATATTAATTTGCTTAGAGAATAATATTAGGTAGGTACTCTTTATTCAAAATAGCCTTTATTTAATGCGCATTCATAAAATTTATCGTATTATATAGGGTTGTTATATAAATAATTGACACGTTTCATTTAAATGATAATTAGGTATTTCTTACAACGCGACAACAACGTTTGTTTTGTTTTGTTTGTTGAAGACCCGTGCGCATTTCAGGCTTCATTTTTTTTTGAAAAGGTTTTATTGATCAAGACATGCTGAAAGTTTGAGAGTCTGCAATAAATGAAAAGGAGGGCTGCATGAGGCCCGCATGCCATAGGCTATGTACTAGTAATGAAGAAGGACAGACAGAACTTTCTTTCAACATTGGATTCTCGGATTACGATAAATTATTAACGTTGTGATTTGTATGTTATATGAAAATAAAATCTCTAAGTAATATTATGCAATTCTAAATAGGTAGTTTCCATGACTTGCCAGATCACAGAATTTTAAGTTTTTGGATCATGCCTCATTTGCATAATCTCTGTAACTACACCGACTATTAAACTTCCCAATACTTTGGATTTATAATATTGATACATGTATTATAACAGAGATTGTTCTTTTTTTAATTATGTGAAAATATTTCATATTTTACATACAAAACTAAAACGAAATCCGCAAAACCACAATTATTGCTCATGTCTTAGTCTTGAAAATATTAAATGTAGTATTTAATAATTTAAAATAAATGGTTTGACGAATATTTTCTTACAAAGTTTTTTTCACGTTTTGTTTCCCTTATAATACAATGTTAATTTTCCTATTGTATAAATCACACAATAACAGTCATAAAATTTTAATTCATCAATGATATCCGCAAAGAATTCTACCAAGAAAACATGTATATTATGACGTAAAGCAGCGGTATTCGGTGATTTCCTCCGGTAGGGATGCTAGTGAAAAAATACACATTTTCCTACAAGCGGACGACGTAGTAATGAAGTAGTATTGATTATGGAATAGTAGATATTATAAAAATATTGGCGTTCTAATGCTACTTATACTTAAAACTATTAGAAAAAGTATAGTTTATTAAATGTTTCAATAGATTTCACAATATATGGGAAGGTGATGTATCTGAGGACAACATATACAACACGATGTTGTACCTGTAGACAGCATATGTTGTACTTTTGGACATACGAATCAATAATACTACTAGCACTAGCCATAATAATATAGGTATTCAATTTTAAAAGTTTTAGAGTCGACATAGAATGAATATTGATTTTTTAGTCAATCAGGTTTATTTATCAACTAAGGTCAAAACAATTTTGAAAAAATATCAAATCCTACCGACAGAATATTTTTTTTCATCAAATTAAATAAATCTGTGAAAAAAATGTGTAAAATGGACGTATTAAAGATGGTTGTAACATTAATAACTAATTATCTAAAATATATGCTTTTATTAGCTTAAAATCATGTAAATATCAATAAAATCTATGCATGTTGTACCTTTAGACGTGTCCACAGGTACAACCAGCAATATGTCCAAAGATACAACAAATCAAAATTTTACATTAAAAGTGTGCTGAAGTTTTTTGAGTATATATTTTGACAAAATGCATTCCTTTAACTTGACAATTACCTAATTATTCACAAATTAAACTACACTTCTAAGTTGTATCCAATGATCTCTCAATAAGTATGATAAAATAAACAGTAAATAGTCAAATACTTACTTTTGGATCTAAAAAACACAAATTCAAAATAATTCAAAATCTGGCAGCTTTCCTGGACTGAAAATTGAATTGAGTGTTGCCAGAGTTATATGTGCGTAAATCTCTAGAGCATAGTATTGCAAAAATATGAATACCTACCGAAATAAAGCCCTTGTCCCCAGGTACAACATTCTCCCCTATACATAAAATTATTATTTCTGGGGATGATTTGCATCTACATCACCTGTTGACCACACACCACTGTTGTACACATTAATAATTTTCTATTTAAGCATTGTAATCCAGTACGGAATTTATATTCCCGGAATTAGTATTTTATATTCAAATCCTTGTTTCAATAAGACAATGCTTGTAATATAAAAATATAATTCTTTGCATTCAAAATTAATGGAAGAAATAATGTAGCAATCTGAACAGTTTAAATTTCGTCTTGTCGTCTAAAAAATAAAATTACTCTAATCGACGCTCATCAGATCATTTTTACTAAATCCTATCCTTTTCTAGATTATGAGAGCTATACAATAAAATGACAAATTAACAACGTTGTTATAATATTAAAAAAATATTCTTTACCATTAAAAATACTTTCTCAAATCATTTCACTCCAAATTAAATTGTAATCAATATTATTTGACAAGAAATTTTGATAGTGCTGATGTAAAATTATTTCTGACATTCTTGAAACGTCAACCCTTGTACACTCATTAGTATTTATTGACGTCTGTCATCATTAGAGAAGATTTAGTAAAAAAAATTATAGACTATGAATTAAATACTGAAATCCGAGAGGTTTGAATGGAAAATACAAGAATTAAGACAGATTATTAATCACAGAAGATGAATATTTATAAATAAATACGATTGATTACGATCTGCAGGCAGTGTTGTTACTCCGGAGGTTTCCGGGGCGTCTTTTGAATTAATTTATGATAATTAAATCAAATTATTACAAATCCCCGTTGAATGTCGTTCGTAAAGAAGATTTCACTGCAATATAATTATTTTTATCTCATTATTTTCAGCACTCGAAATGTAAAATTTTACGAACCGGAGCGCTTGATAATTTTACGAAAATATTAACACAGTTATCTAATTTTATAAAAAAAAATGTGTTAGATTTTTTGTTATACCTATGGCCTTTCTAGCGCAGAAGGTCAAATTATTTTTTCCACCAGATGGAACGATGATTTTGGGGATTTTATGAACCGAAACGGCGCTCCGATAATTCCGATTATAGCCCTGATTACTCTGTAACAATAAAATAATCAAACCCACAGTCGTGAATTAACTCGTTTAAGGGTATATTTACAAAAACCGATACCTAAGTCAATTTTGTAGTAGCTACATGGCATTCTTGTGTTTCAAGTATGAGTGGTTGCTTTTATTTTCGTTGTATTGTATTTTAAAATTATCACAATATGCTAATTTTTATTTGCCAATAAACCCTGTTATCAAAATAAAATTGGACATAATAACTTTTATTTGTATACTAATTGTATCTGTAGTCTCTGGATGATTGAATGGTTCATCTTGTATTTTGTCCAAGAAATAAAAATCATTTGGAGTCAACACCACATTTTAAGGGATCAATTTTATTCTGTTCCCTTGCTCTCAAGGTCCATGACAGCGTACAATGTGTTTGAGATGCATTCTGCCGTTTTTAAGACATATTGTTTGGTGCAGGCTGAATAATCTGGGGGGCTGGTGATTTTGGGTAGTCTCCAGGAACGGCAAAGCAGAGGAAGAGCGTGTGAAGGAGCTTACTGGGGACAGCCATCATCCTTTCCTGAAAGAAGCAGAGGACCAAAAGGGGGGGGGGGGAAAGACTTGGTCACTCTAAAGATAACGGAATTTCATGGTGGTCACGATCCTCAGTTATGAAGGAACGACCTAGAATAGGTGGAGTATAATTTTAATTAATAAAATTGATTTATTTGGATCATTCGATTTTAAACATTGTTTCGATTATATAGATCATTAAGAATAATATGTAAATTTCACAATGTTGTTGAGATGATTGTATGAGTGTATGTGAGCTTATCGTTTTTTGTAACTGGACTAAAATGGCGACTGTCTTCAAAAGGTGCATAACTATTTTAGTAATCATATGTGTTAATTAATATATCACTTATTTGCTTCATTTTTCGTATGTGTTTTTGTGGTGCATTACTATATTTGGATCCCTTTTGCATCCATGGCGCACATATTGGTTGAAAACTACGCAATTAATAAATAATTATGTGTTTGTTCTTGTATGCCAAATGAAACAATTTAGGTATGCCACATATTCACTAAGTAGTATTCAATTTTCGTCAAACATGAGAGAGGATGTGATTAGTATTTTTAAAAGACCAGAGAACCTGCACTATTTTATTAAGTACCATACCTACTACTGTTCATCAGTTGTATTAAAAATAATTACAAGATAAAAAGAACTTTTTAAATACCACGTTTTAAAATTTTCTGTTGAATCATATAAACTTGACAATTCTATGTATTAATAAATACTTTTTTTTGTACTTGATAGAAATACTGAATAAATATAAAATACTGAAATGTCATTTTGACATTTCATATTGATTTCCATAGTAACGCACATATATATTAATAATTTAATTGCTAGGACCCACTTAGCAATCAATAATAGTTTTAATTTTTACGATTTTTTTCTGAAACATACAAAACAGAATTCAATTCTGCTTAAAAATGGCTAAAAGTATTAAAATAATGCATTGTCGTCGTGTTCTGATATATTCTAAAAATTTCAAATGTCTAGCTAGTCGAGAAGTTAGTTAAAAATCTTCAATCGTCCAATACAAATCTTGGACAAACAAGAAAAAATTTGTACTGGACAAACAAGAATACGAGCTAATAAAAACGTGGTAATAACGTGATAGACATAATATTGTACAGTTGATAATATTAATACTATCGACCGAAGGTACTTGATGGAATTTGAATTAAAATTCTAATGGATTCAAGCTCTGTACTATTCCATTTAAGTCGTTTTTGTGACCCGGGTTTCGCCTTTCGGCATCTTCAGGCGTAGTGTACACTCACCAAAGGTAAACACATACTGACAACGAACACTCTTAACTCTACCTTATATAGTAAATCAATACAATAAAGTAGGTAAAAACTCCATTGCCTACCTATCTAGTCAGAGGTCACAAAAAAATCAATAAACAAATTATGAATAGTTGAAGTGTCAGTAAAAAACCTAATTAGTAAAAACCCTATCTTATTAATAACAATACACTCGATAGCATATTATTATAATAAATCGGCAAAACCTAATAATAGATCATTATTATTTATAAACAATAAAAATACTACACTCAAGAATTGTTGAAGTAGTTTGTTAAGTTTGAAGTTATGTTGGTGAGTGTACACGACGCCTGAAGATGCCGAAAGGCGAAACCCGAGTCGCAAAAAATGACTTAAATGGAATAGTACAGAGCTTGAATCCATTAGAATTTATACAGTTGAATTTAGCTGAGAATATTTTATGAAATACTACATTGTTTGGAAATAATTAATAACGATTTTAATTAATGTTATTATTTACTGTTTTATTAATCAAGAATATGAGTGTATCTTACATCCAATTTCAGTCTACGAATAAAACCTCTTCCTGCGCGGTGGCTCATCTATATCAATTAACATTTTCTCTGTAATAAAAAATTTCAACTTTTTATTTGATCTTCAAAGCTTCAAAATATAATTTACAAAGTCTTTCGTTATTAATAATTCTAATGAGAAAACAAAAAAAAACTCTTTGAAAGAAAACCTGTTGGCGCATTATTTATTATTCAAATTTTGACAGCCACAAAAAAAACAAATAACAAATTTTTGTATATTTTCTACGTAAACAGCGATTCCTAACGCGAGATGGCTTGAGATGGAAATTTTTGAAAAATCCTTTAAAGTTGCTCCAGCGCGTATAAAAAGATTATGTATTACTTTTTTTGATTGCATTTTTACAGCATTCTTTCGCATATATAATGTAGGTGTGTGTATATATATTATTAAATAAGACTAGCATAAATAACTGCTAAGGAAAATCTGTAATCCAGTGGAATCCAAGAGGAACAAAATAATAAAATACGGTTTCAGTTTCACGGAGCGATAATGAATTAAAAACTGATGTAAGAGATAAAAGATACCTCAATCTATAAGTGGGTTAACGATGGTTTTTGCTAATTAATTACTTAATAATTACAAGATAAAAAGAATTTTTTACATAAGTACCACGTTTTTAAATTTTCTGTTGAATGATAGAAACTTGACAATTGTATGTATTAATAATTTAGTACAAATAGGCAATTGTCAACAAATCATTTTTTTTTGCTATTTTGCAACAAGCGAACAAATATAGAATACTGAAATGTCATTTTGATTTCCATAGTAACGCACGTATATATTAATAATTTAGTTGCTAGGACCACCCTCTTAGAAACCAATAAAAGTGAATTGGATTACGGATTTCTTCCGAAATAACTTTTCATACAAAACAGAATTAACTGAAAATTAATTCAATTCTGCTTAAAGATGGCTAAAAGTATTTAAAAAATGCATTGGCATCGTGTTCTGATATATTCTAAAAGTTTCAAATGTCTAGCTAGTCGGGAAGTTAGTTAAAAATCGATTGCAAGATTTGTAATGGATAAACAACCACCGGACAAACAAGAATACGAGCTAAGAAAAACGTGGTAACAATATTTCAAGTCCTATAATCAACAGGACTATAATATGAATTTAATAATGATCCATGTGTTAACAATATAAATTTAACTAACAGGCACAGGACCAGTTCGGCCTGTAAGTGTGGAGCGCAAATAATAATTACGGGGGGGGGGTGTAATATATGCTTAAAAAAACTTTGAAATCCTCATTATATTTATTGTATAACAACTTAATAACTATAACAAAACTACTTACCCAATCAAGATGTTGTTTTTCTTGCATTTCAATTGGAAATAAAATTTATGATTAATAACATAGAAATTGCATTCACCAGTCGCTATAGACCAATACTTTGACGGAAATTTTGGTTTATGACTTAATGAGGGCTATTCCAATAAGCGCAAGAAATACAAAGACCCTGAATATCTTCATACATTACTAAATATTAAATGCGTCTGCAGATGTCAGTATTAATAATTACATACTATTGTTTATCGTATTTAAGCTTCTCCCATATTTCCGTATACTCGAGAATTAAATCTTCTTATAACCACACCCAGAAGGTAACGTACATATTATTTTTTAGTACAAAATATACCTAGTGGTGCTTTAATAAGGATGAAATGGCCAAGGGATATATCAGGAAATGGCCGTGTGGTAATTAAATTCGCAATAATAATAAAATAGCCATAAACTTTTCCAATCGATGCCTATAAAGTGTGTTTGTCATCAGGCATCACCGCGTATAAGTACTATCTTTATTAAAATATACCCACTTATCTAGATTTGTATGCCTGGCAATATTGCCATACACTTATACAGCCTTCTTTTGTTTACATGAAGGTTAAATTGTCTTCATCAAAATTGATCAAAATCATAATATGACTAGCAAAGTAAGTTGTCGATTGAAATGTGTAGTGTGAAAATGAATACCAACAACTGTCAAAAATCATTAGATTTATTATTTCAACTGTCAATACATTTCAATAAAGTCATGTATATGTAAGTATATGACTTTTAGCCTTCAATATAATATTATAAACTTGAGCGGGCTTAAATTACTCGAAGAGCTGGTCAGTATTTAGCCTTTGATATTCTTCAATCCAAGTATTCATCGCATATTTTTTTTAAATAGTTGGATAACCTCTTCTTCTTTCTTCGTCAGGCTCCAAGTGGCACACCCAAATAAAACTATCGGTTTTATGATCACATTATTTACTATTATATTACACCCCAAATAAAAACAATAACTTTTTAATTATTGACACAAAAAATAATTGATACCTACAATAGTTTCTTTGATAAAATAAAAGTGTTTATGGAGAAAAAGTTCACCAGCTCTACAGAAACATTTAGTAGAATTTCATGAACTTTTAATGATTTATTAATTAGCAATTTAATATACCTACCGATATTTCAAATGGAGTTCTGAACGGTCAATTGTTATGTTTTTCTATGTACAGTAGGGTTAACTTCCAATGGGTTATTTACACGGGGGGGGGGGGGGTTATCCGGGAGATATTGACAGGGGATTTTGTCCAGAGGGTAAATTTCCTATTGCCAACAAACTATAATATCGAATATATTATTGCATTTTGGTCCGATTTAGTCATTTACTTTAAACATTAGGCTTTTCACAAATACGTAGAAAACCTGCGCAAAGGTGCCTAATTAAAAACTGACTTAGATAAAAATGTATTCAGATTTTTGCCTGAATGAAGGTAAGTTATTTGCGACATTACGCCATTAAATATTATTTTCTAAATGCACTAAAACGCTCAAAATATAAAACAAAATTAATAACATACTTAATAAAATTTATATTATGTGTATTTGGTAATAATAAATTATGAAACGGCTCAAAATGTAATTCATTATTGTTTTGACTGTGAAACATTTTTAAACTCCAAGTAATAACCACTAAAAGGTAAACAAACACGTATTATAAATAATAAAATAAAAGAAAAGCAAACGTAAAAACATTAAATTTAAAATTGTAAAAAATTAGATACCTAAATAAACTGTCATATTAGTAGTGTTCATTTATTTTATATCCATAGATAAAATAAACGCAAACATAGTTTGTTTACACTAGGTATTCGATTTTCAATTTTCTTTTCATTATGGAGGTTTTATTAAATATACTTGTGGCTAAAATGTTGATGTTTAGGTAGATAATAATATATAATAATATTAATAACCCTTACACTACGTCAAATCGATTTGATGGTATCTCTTCGCATTAGCTGTTAGTGATTTCGACAAGTACCCTAACCATATGGAGGTTATCACTATGTGAATTGTTGGCAAATGAAGGATACCGAAAATCTTATTCAGATTATAATTTAACTACAATAACAATCTTATAACATTAATTTTGATTGGTTTTATCTAATGTGTATATTGAAAGCTTTCATAAATATGTGGTTAAACTGAATACTAATACATCTAACATATACTTAAGTAATAAGTAATTTAATAATACATGTAAATATCGTTCGTTAACATATATTATATTAATTAAAAGTCAAAATGTAAAACTTAACTAAAGATTTGTATAGACTGTTACTTACTTCACCCAGTCATGTTCAAGTATCGGAGTATACAATAATCACTTAGTAGGTAGATCGCACTACTTCTAACCAGAGCGTTGGAGCGGATCTCGGAGCAGGAGTACGGAGCACTGGAGCAATGGGATTTTACCCCGAGCAGGAGCGGAGCCGGAGCACTGAAAATTTGTAGTGCTCCACTGCTCCGGATATTTTTTTATTATTTAATTTTCGTCCTAAAATCCAATGAAAATAGTATATTTCAACACTTTGCAACACTGGTATTATTTGAAATATGGATACACTGCTGAGTGATAAATAACCTCACTTTTTTTGACAGAAGAGGTAAATAATGAGATAAGATTTGCTGCCAGCAATTTTTTTTAATAGAATCAATAATGAAAATGACGATTATTTTAAGACTACATATTTTTTTTTTAAATTTTATTAACATTTGTATACTCACATATAATTTACTTATAACTTTTAACCCGGAGCGGAGCAGACCCTGGAGCGGAACCGGAGCAAGTATTAGGTCCCGGAGTGGAGCAACTCAAAAAGAGTCTTCTCTATCGCTCTGTTTCTAACTGTCTCATTCACGCATTTTTAATGAAAGAAATATGTGACTTATTGAATTAACCTCATAGTAATTAAATGAATCATAGCTAATAATTTCGGAGATAATCTAATTAACAAAGATGTGAATCTGTTTAATAATCTACTTTTAATTCCGCTGTTGTGCGATGGGAAAAAGATCGTTCAACGCAATTGATCGTTCTGAATATGGGTGTATAGTTCGAAAAAACTGACAACATAATTATCGTAGAATTAAAAAAGAAATCTTTGCTTTTGTAACCATGTATATAAACGCGTAAATTACAATTCAATAAATTCTAAACAATACATCGTTGAATGTAAGGGAAGTAAATAAATCTTACATTAAAAATGAATTTAATCTATAATAGTATTAATAATAATAATTACAAGATAAAAAGCACTTTTTATATACAACGTTTTCAAATTTTCTGTTGAATCATAAAAACTTGACTTGACTAGCTTAAACGATCAAAAGAACTGTATTTGATAGAAATAATACTGAAATGTCATTTTGACACTCATATTAATTTCCATAGTAACGCACGTATATATTAATAATTTAGTTGTTAGGACCCTAGCAACCAATAATTAGTGGATTGGAATACGGATTTCTTCCGAAATAACTTTTCATAAAAAACAGAATTAACTGAAAATAAATTTAATTCTACTTATAAATGGCTAAAAGTATTAAAAAATGCATTGGCATCGTGTTCTAGTATTCTAAAAGTTTCTAAAAAATGTCTAGCTAGTCGGGAAGTTAGTTAAAAATCTATTGCAAGATTTGTACCGGACAAATAATAATACGACCTAATGAAAACGTTGTAAAAATGAGAGTCATTATAATAATAGGTCGAATTTGTTTGTTGCGCGTTACTCACTTACTTTTACTCGGACTCGTATACGGAAATTTTATCGATTATTTATATATTATGTTATTGATATGAAATATTATAACTTTCTCATATATTCTTTCAGATACATATATTATATTTTATCTAATATTAGAACCACTCTGGCATGGAGTGCATTTGGGTGTCTGAATAGGGATATAGGCATTAAACTGTACAGTCAGATATTCACTCGCGACTCTGTGAATATCCAAACTCAATCAAAATTCTAATCAACTTTCAATATCAATGTATCTTTATATGTAATGCCGTGTATTAATCCAAAATGTTTTTAGCAGAATATAAAACAAACAATGTCAACGCTGTGTCTCATTTCAATTGTGCCCCGAACATAAATAACATCACACGCACGACGCAACCTTCAGCATACAATAATTAATAGATGCTGGATCCTACAACCAACACAAGATCTAGCATCTATACTACGTACACCCAGCAGTTGATCGACCCCGGTTGATGATGATGATGATGATTTAATATTTAAAATGCCTCTTATTTCACAAAAAATATTATTATCTCCGAGCATAACGAAATAATCTAATATAATGAATACCTAAAATGATACACAAAATAAAATTTCCAAATTTGTATGTTGCAGATCAATACGATCACTTCAAACGAACGAATGGGCAATATTGTAAAATACACCCGCCAAGGTAGAGTGAGAGGGGGTGGGGGGGAGATTTCGGATAAAATGTCAGAAAAGGGAAAAATATAATTACGTATCAGAAAAGAGAAGAAAAAAATTGAGTTCAAAGCCGGTGAAGGGACTCCTTCAACTGAAATCCACCTTTCACGGCACATTACAGCGGTCAATCATATTTTCTTAGAGCTGAATCCTCATTCATTCAGTGGAGGAATTTTCATCAAGGCGATCCCCATAAAATGTATCTATCCTATTTTTATTTTTTTTGTGAATTAGCGTGCCTACTTAGTCTCTTGGGGTTTATGAAGTCTTCGTAAATTCCAGTTGAAATAATTCTTTAATATATAATATTTTTAAATTCACAAATTCCAACATTTTCTTTTGAAAGCGCTTTTCATATTATTTTTATGTCTTCAATTATTGTTCATATTAGGAAAAAGTAGTACAATATTAGAGGCTTAACGGCCCACATGCTCGGCGTACGTCAAAATGGAGCTATTATGCTATTTTCAAAACATGATCCTGGACATTCCTTAAACGTTGTAGATAATCTATTTATATAATTTTGAAGCCTTATTATCTTTTATATTTATTTTAAACATTTGATGACTGCATAAACTTTTTTATTACATAAAATAGTACTTATTCTTTTAAACCTCTCGCTCTAATGTTTTAGAATATAGTCATATTTCAGTACGTCCATGTGAAGTGGTGTGAAGATTTTTTATATTTATTAATTTTTAAAAGCATTAATAAAACTATTAGTAAAATTTATGTTGACATTATTATAGTGAAATATTTACAATAAAAATTATATTTATAATCTCTGTGATCCCAAATTTGACAAGAATTAGGCATTTTATTATTCAAAAAATGGGCAAGATTTACACATTTAAATATACTTTTAAAGATACTGATTATAAGCTATGTCTTTGTCCATTCAAATGTGATGAACATTCTATAAATAATGTTTGCTTTATAATAATTATTGACCTAAGAATAAGGTAGTATATTTTTGAAATACGCAATTTCTATTGGCATTTCTCAGTGGCTAAGCTACAACATACGGCCGTAGCCATAAATTGACAAACGATAATTGAAGTAGAGAGTAAGATCATGTTAACGCGCGTGTTTGAACATGTAGGTACCGTTTAAAAAAAATCGGTTAGGCATAGGTTAGGTTAGGTAAGATTAACGACAGAAGAAATTTTCACATCACACAAATTGGTAACTTTATATTCGTGAATAAAAAATAATCCATGACGATTTACCTACATGCATTTTAATATCGGATTACATTTACGTTAGCAAATACATAATATATTTGGAAATGTATTTTTTTCGACTTATACGGGGTGTAAATGCGTTGTTTATTTTCTCAAAGTGCAGAACTAGCCTGCCTACTAATCAGACTGGCAATAAATATGTTTCAACCGCATCCTTTCAGATATTAAAATATTCCACCTACGTGAGAATGAGTTTAGGCGGATGAATAATTCGTCGATCTAGCGGGTTTTTGGGTGTCTCTATAATCGTTTTTCCAGGGGTTAGCGGTTGTATAATCGTCGACCGATAATATGTCCGGCCCATTACAATTTCAGCAGCTTGATAACCTCCAGCATATCACGTACTCTTGTATGCCACCTTCTCCATTGATATATAAAAAGCATTTAAACGCGCAACTGGTTTGTATGTATGTCAGATTATAAGCATTTAATTTCTTGGATTGTATTATAAAAAAATATTTTCATAGCAATCCATAGCACTTTTGTATTTAATTTGGATAGTTTTCCTTGATATATTACCATTTAAACTCTAAAAACACTAATAAGCATAGAGATATAGCAATAAAGCATAAGGCTATAACAATATATAGCAGGGTAGTGAACCTGGTCCATACCGCGCACTAGTAGGCGTTCCAGCTTTCCAGGTGGGCGGTAGGGGTTTTAAAGACATTTTCATGATGTTTTTATAATACATTGTGGAATCAGGCTTTAGTGCTGTTTTATTGTGCATTTTTGCATGACCAAAGAAAGAAACCGCCTGAATATTTCCGAAAGAAGAGACCTTCCTATGTTCCTCACAAAAATTGAGCCAGATATCCAGTATTTAGTTTCGCAGCATCAGTCTCAGGGATCTCATTAATAATTTAATTAATTTCATCAGACTTCGTGTTTCTCTGTATGCAAAGTAAAAATAAAAAAATAGATTTAACTTAGTTAACTAAGTTAGTTGTTTTATAAAGATTTATTCCGCAAAACTTAGCGAAAGTCTGACATAAAGTATTTGGTAAGTAATTAATATTATATTCTTTAACTTGTCTTGCTGTAACTTTGCTTTATAAATTTTAAGTAAAGTTATTTTCCCTACTTACTGTGGAACCGGTGGGCGGTTAGAAAAATTGACTACTAATAGAGATACAAAAGTGGGCGGTAGATACCCCTATATTATAGTGATAACATTACAAAAGATGCCAACCAGCGTCTAAAAATCAGGAACTGGAAAATACGTGCGGAGGACCGTTCCGGCTGGAGGACGGCGGTGGAGGAGGCCAGGGCTCGACTTGAGCTGTAGCGCCATGGAAGAAGAAGAAGAAGAATATAGAGAACAAAACCTTAGCTACAGCGTGTTTAAAATAGTTAGCATGCATTAATATTTTTAATTTTACTTGTACATAATCTGTCACGAAAAATCTTTTATAAAAGTACAATATATTATTATACATTTGGCGGAGCGTTGGAGCAGAGCTTGAAGCAGGAGCACGAAACTGTGGAGCAATGGGATTTTACCTGGAGCAGAAGCGGAGCCGGATCACCGAAAATTTAAAGTGCTCCACTGCTCCGGAAGTTTTTTATTATTAAGTTTTCGTCCTAAAATCCAATGAAAATATTATATTTAAAACTTTGCAACATTGGAATTATTTGAAATATGACGACCCTCCCGAGTGATAAGTAACCTCACTTTTTTTGACAGAAGAGGCAGATAATAAAAAACGATTTGCTGTCGGATTTTTGTTTAATAGAATAATTAATAATGAAAAGGACGAATAATAAAACCTTATTAAAAAAAAAGAACATTTGTATACATATAATACATATTAAAACGTTTTACCCAGAGCGGAGCAGACAGTGGAGTGGAGCAATTCAAAAATTGGTCCGCTCCAACCCTCTGTTATATTATAATTATAGCATTCTATAGCAATAGTTTTAATACCTACTATATAATGGATCGCAATGTTCTATGAACTATAATTATATTTTTACGGGCGATAAAGAAGAAATTATTTACAACCGCAAAACCAGTAAAAAATGCTTCAAACAAATAAAAGCTATGGTATGCAGTAATAAATTTTATTATTAAGTGTACCAACTGCAGGATTGTTATTCGCCATTATATCGCCATAAAAATCGAAAAAAAATGAACTGAATGCATTCTTGTTATATTCAAACACCTTTGTGGCGTATGATCAAATTTTTAGATTATTTTTCACTGCACAGTCGTGATAAGCAGTCGTATGACATAAATAATGTCAAAGGGAATGCAAAAATACGTTATATTCCTTTGAATAGTTTTATTTATATTATTTTGATGAAAGGTAAGTGTACGTTAGTGAACCATAATCATTTTTATATCATAAAATGCACCAAGAAATGATAGTTAATACCAATAAGTGACTTCATACTAATAATAATAGTGTGATAGAATATTTTCAATTTATTTGTATTTAGCAGTAGCTTTTCACGACACAAAACGTGCAAAAAATAAAGAATTTTCAATGAATACAGCCTCTACCAAATTCAATCGAATTACGATTCCATTTAATACTAATTGAAATCTTCAAGTCATCTAGATTTCTTTATACTTCAGAAACTGGAATGATAATGGTATAGAAAAGATTTTCCATTCGTTAATCTATTCTATTTTAATTCTATTCAATTTTAAATACCTTATTTACATGTATATTAATTATATTATAATATAACAAGATAAATACTGACGTTCACTAAATTGGCCCCCCTACTGGCGGATTAGGCTCAAACCACCCTCCGGAAGTCTAATAACAAGTTCAATTTTGTAAAACGCTTCTGTTGTATGACTACAGTTAATTTCTTTTATTGTGTTAACTGTCAATTCACGATGAAAATACATTGTATTATTAATTTAATTTAATAAATCGCAATTTTTATAGTAATTAATAAAAGTAGAAAAGGTACTATAAAAATTTGCGTTGTATTAAATTAAATTAGTAATAGTTAATTTCGTCGTAATTAGATAAAACGCAGGTGGATACAAGATCGAATCCTATCCGGAGTGGTATTTTCAAATTATGTATATTCAATAAAGAATGTTACATTCTCAAATCCTGTGAATTATTTATTGAATAAAAAGATTAATTTATTACGTTTGTGTAAATAAAAGTCATGTTAGTTTTCACATAACCATTTACACATCCGTGAGAAAAGGATATACGTAATTATGTATCTTCTGTATATGAAAAGTTATAAGTAGGTTCTTATATAAAATCTGTATATAAGACAATTTTATTTTGAATACGTAGAGAAGAATTGATGCAAGTGAACACATACATAATATCTACAATTGCACTATTATGGGGAAAATCAATAATTATACAATAACGTACCTAGTCTGACAATTTATTAACATTCCTATGTCGTCTATTTTATACCTATGGGTCGTAAAACGTGACCCAATATTCTTTCACTACGTATTATTTTTATATTTATATTGACCGAAATGTTTTATTATAAGGCTTTTACAACAGGACGTAGCTTTTAGGTTATATACACATATTAGGGCTCTCTAGTTCAAACAAATTAGTTTTCTACCACATGTATAAAGATAACAACGGTTATCCTACATTTATCCAATCAATAAAAATGTAGCTTCCAAATAATTATATCATAATATCTAAGTATCTACGCACTACTAAAATTTCTTTTATTCATTTTTAAGTAATCGTTTTTAATCCAGATATTGTATCTAATAATATAAAATCATTCCACTCTATAAATTTCTAGTATAAGTTTAATTTATATATAAGTGATAGAAACATTTTACCACGTTTTTCTTAGCTCGTATTCTGTCCGGTGGTTGTTTATCCAGTACAAATCTTGCAATCGATTTTTAACTAACTTCCCGACTAGCTAGACATTTGAAACTTTCAGAATATATCAAAACACGATGCCAATGTATTTTTTATTACTTTTAGCCATCTTTAAGTAGAATTGAATTCATTTTCAGTTAATTCTGTTTTGTATGAAAAGTTATTTCGGAAGAAATCCGTAAACGATCCGTAATCCACTATTGTTGGTTGCTAAGAGGGTGGTCCTAGCAGCTAAATTATTAATATATACGTGCGTTACTATGGAAATCAAAATGACATTTCAGTATTCTATATTTGTTTGTTTGTTGCAAAATAGCAAAAAAATGATTTGTTGACAATTGCTTACATAGAATTGTCAAGTTTATATGATTCAACAGAAAATTTAAAAACGTGGTATATAAAAAGTTCTTTTTATCTTGTAATTATTTCTAATTATTATATAATATATTTAATTTATGTAATATGTATTTATGCTATTACACTAATATCAAGACTAATATTAATAATTAATTTCTTAGACTTATAACAGTGTTTTTACCATGTTCGATCCTAAGAAAATCATATTAAAGGCCTCGGCAGAGTGGAGGTTGCATAAATAGATTTTTTTACGATAAATTGGTGTTAGCCATTTTCACAATCTATTAGCTCCATGCCCTGGGTCCAAACACACATTGATATATAATATGTGAATATCTACTTTTGCCAGATGCGGAATTCGAACTGAGGTATAGTTTTCTGATCACTGCTCTTAAGTCTTTATTCGATTTGAATAATAATTATTAGCATGCCAGTTAGCTGGAATAAACATGCTATCCCGCTTTGACTGTTTTGTCGCACGTTGGCCAATAAGAATTTAGGGCAGTACCACGTGATATCTAATATCAACATTTGTCGATACGATGTAACATTTTACAAGCGTCTGTGGGTATGTTAACTTATTTTTTTAATTTATAGTATTAAGTCCCGTTTACATGGTTCACTTTTGACGATCATCGTAGAGGAATTATATGCGGTGACCCATGTGAACGCACATTCATCAACGAATCATCGAAAGTGATCATCCGGAATCAAAAGAGAATGAAGTTACTTTTTACTTTAGATCATTTTTTGATCACTGCCGACGATTCCGTGCATGTGCACACGCCACGCATGCGCACTGCACCCCTGAGTACTGTTATAATATTTACATAGTTGGGTACGTGAACTGTCATTTTGAATAATTGCAAACAAACCGGTTAAAATAAATGTTCATGTACCGTCCAACAAGAAGATTTTGGCATATGCCGGAAGGCGCTGACGTCGACTAAATGGGAGGAACTTGTTAGTTTAAAATGGAAGTGCGGTTAAAAATGGAAGGAGCTTGTTAGTTCACAGTTTTAACATGTAGCCAAGAAGATCTTGTTCGACAGTAGTCCACATCATATTTGATAGTACATACTGATTGTAATAAGCAAAGTGTTATTTTGTAATTCTTGGCAGCTGTTTCTGTAATTTATGTGTTCGCTATTTCACTTGACGCCATTTTGGAATGAATCGAGTGTTTCGCTTTCGGTGACACGTGTAAACAAAAAGTGAATGCCTGAATCCAATTCCCTGCAGAGGATCATCTGCAGACTCGTGTAAATGAGCCTTTACATATTGCTCTGTGGCTTGATAATGACGTCAATTAATATTATTTATTACAATAACACGTTGATACAAAGTTAGACACGGAAAAAAGGCAGGGATAGCATGTCCGATTTAGCTATGTGACTTTTTGCGGTTCGACTGAATGCTGATAATCAATCTGACAGAAGAATGCATTAGTGTATCAATTAGTATTACTTCATAAAATGAGTATATTCCTTGGTATTTAAAAGATATAAAAAATATTTTTGAGACGTGTATGCACAGCGACATATACATGTGGGTTTATTTAATGTTATAATTATTATTTGTTATGTGCGGGTAGAAATGGAGGTATGTAATATGGAAAAGGGATACAATTTGAAGTTCTAATTGAATTGATGGGATGGAAATTTTTAATGGGAAAACCGTGAGGAGTAGGCAGGAATTAGGGCTTAAAATGTTGTTAGTTAAATATTATTCCTGTAAATATTTATACGGATGAAGGATTTTGACATTACCATCTTTTACAAAGTATGATTATTTTCAATGGGTCTTGGACGATTCGGCGCCGGGACAACTGGACGCCACGCAATTCGAAAATAAATAGACATTAGGTACTTAAAGGTACTTAAAAAAAATATTTAATATTATTATTTATATTTAAATTATTATATTATGATTAAATAGATGGTGAGAATTTAAATATGCATACGTAAATAATGATTTAATCGTGCATATAATTAAGTTCCAACGAAAAAAGAGCTTTTTATATAAAGCCTTAGGCGTGGTAATTCTCAATCCGCAATAAAAAAACATTATGTTGTCCTTGCGTCCAGTTGTCCCATTCCCTTTTCAATGAGGTTGGTCTGAAAATTATCACTTCTTAGATAATAAATATGTTAATTAACCCTAAAATTGAAGGTTTTCCCGACGTAGATCCAGTTACAGTCGATGCACGCTAATTCATAAATGCTGCTGATATCGAAAAGTGTATTTTTGTGTCTAGTATTTGAAAGTACCGATATTCCATGAGTGTGCCTGTAATGGCTCACTGGTCATATCCGCTCTGTAAGTCGAACGTTATTTTTATAGCCGTGGCTAAGAAGTTTCACCACATTATATTCTTCTCCTTATTGTGCCATCCCATAGCTGAGGTCGGCCACCATCAGTGCGTACCAGTCATCATTTGGTACCAGGAAAAGTTCAGTGTAGCTGCACTCCTGTACTCGTACCAATCACGGAGGTTCTTAAGCCACAAAATGCGCATACCATTGATCTTTCCTTGGATGTCTTGTTGGGAATGCTGTACTTTTTTACTTTCATAATGTGGCCGAAGTACTACTGTAATTTTCTGGTTTTGATACTACGCAGAACTTCTCGGTCCTTTCCCATTCGATTAAGAACTTCACCATTTGTCACCTGCTCAGTATTATACAGCCACATGTCGAAAGCTTTAACTCTCCGTGACATCCTTGGGTTTAGCGTCCATACTTAAGAGAACATAACAACGTATTATACGCATTGTCAGACCTGGGTTAAGGTCTAGATTGATAAGGTGGCGTCTTATTTTGAGAAAGGCACTCCTTGCGATTCCAGGTCAATTCTAGTTCTTATTTTCTAAGACAGGTCCCATTTCTCATTAACCCATGTTCCTAAATATTTATCATCATCATTATCATTAGCCAGAATCTATCCACCGCTGTGGATGCGTGTGTATGAATAAGTGTCCAAGGGTAGCTGTAAATAGTTTAAGTGAGATTGTATCACCTTGTCGGACTCCGTTGCTGATAGGAAATCTGCGCGATGGTTCATTTGGACTGTAGTTATATATTATTGAAAATATTTATATAGCGCCCAGGGATTCCTTGATTTCTGAGTGCATCGAGTATTGAAAATTTCTTTATGGAATATTTCTTTATTGAATATGTCATAAAGAAATATTTATTTATATGTATATATTATTGATATGGCTAAAAATAATAATCAGTATGAGATATTATATTACAATAACATGTCAATTTAACAAATAGATATGGAGATAGTAATAAACTTTTTTCATTAGCTAACTGTTAAATCAATAAGAGTAACGTTATCCATCAAACAGTTAATATAACACGGAGTTACTAATGGATCCAGTACATGCACTTGTCAAAACACTTCGTGTTTATTTTTGAAACAAGAAAAATATTTTATTAATGGATATTCTGGAAACATTCAATTAACCCGCTAAGTAATTATCAACAGCTGTCAATTTCCTAAGGGTTTGTTATTTTTTTATTATAAAATAACATTCTAATCAATGTGAATGAATACTTGCTATATTTGAATACTGGAAGTTAATAAAGACTTGAAAGAAAAATAAAAGCTGTATTGCAATTGGAAAATGAAATGTAATGGCCCTTCTTTCATCACGTCGGGTATTGAGTGGTTACAGAATGTCACCCCAGTGGGTCTATTCTATACTTATCGACCGCTAAAGTAATAAAGTGATAAATATTATGAAACTTAGGGTAGGTTTGTATCAAAATATTAGCACTTATTGTAACAATTACACGAAGTTGGTTTTTATTGTTGCAATAAGTGCTATATTTTAACAGCACCTATCTTGCTGCTGTTAAAATATCGCACTTATTGCAACAATAAAAACCAACTTCGTGTAATTGTTACAATAAGTGCTAATATTTTGATACAATCCTACCCTAAGTTTGATACTATTTATCACTTTAGTGTTCGATAAGTATAGAATAGACCCACAGAAATTGACGAAGGCAACACGATTTCCTCAGTTTGAATGATTCCGTTGAAATTTGAATTTTGAATTTTGAATTTCGAATTTCCAATTTCGAATTTAATTTTTTCATTTCATCAAAACGTAATCTAACCTAACAAATTTAATAATCCAGTATATCGGCTATTTTCAAAATATATTTTCTGCTGGCTTCATGTAAAAGTGTAAACCGACAAGATCCGTGTTTTATTTAGACATGAATTTTATGTCAGTACTATACGACCCAAAGAGGTTGGACGGTCTTTAATATACCTTTCCGATGCGACATTATTTCACGGTGAAGTATGATACGGTGAACTGCATACGTACAAGTTTCCAGACACGATGTGAGTATTATAATTGGTCTACTCCAGCAACCACCTTCATTCAAATATGTACAAGGCCGCTTCTTTTCAGTTTTGGATGCCTAAAGTCTTCATTCAATCAAACTCGATACACACATAATATAATATACATATTATACACTGTTATTTTTTTCATAGTAAATATTAACAACGTGACCTACACAATAAAAGTAGTTTCATAATAATTTTAAAAACAAAATGATAGTAAAGGCTCTCGTGTTAGTCTGGCTATGTAGGGATGATACTCGTATTATGAATAGCAAAAAAGTCAATTACAATTTTGGTTCCTAAGTGAAGCATGTGTCATATGTGAGGCATAGAATGATGGTTATATTAAGAGACTTTTTTTAATTGCACCCACGGTGATGTATTTCGTAGTGTGCGGTGTGTTTAATAAAATAATATAACATTAATATACATTACTAACAAAAATAATTTAGTTTCGTATTTTAGATGCCAAAAATAGATCTTACATGCATATGTAACATATTATTATGAACGTTAAAAAGAAGTAAAAAAATACTCGTAGCTATACTGTAGGTATTAACTTCTTACATTTTAATATTCGACAGACATGCACACTGAAATCAATAGCTAATATTTAAATCCTATTCATTTTCAAAATCGAAAATGTAGTTACACCAAATAGTTGTAAGTAGGGATTCCAATCCCGGGATCCCGAGCTATTTTCGATACCTATGAATCCCGGGATTGATAAACATAATCCCGAGATTTCGGGATTGATTTTTTTATCAATATTTATGGAACATAAAATAAAAGCGAAAATATAACAGAAAAAATACTTTTAATAAAAAGTAACTACATTAGAAATAAACTCAGTTTGAATGAAGTTTGATTTATACCTATGTGTAAGTTGCCGATTCATTTTATTTTTTCACATACATTATTAAAAATGAGAAAGATTGAAAAAAAACAAAGCTTCGCACTGTTAACAAAGTAATTCCACCATGATCTCATACGTTTTACGGCAATTTCATATTTGAGTGACTAATTAGATTTATGAAGCGGAAAGGCCATAAGTAGGTACGCCATGATTATTTGCTTTACTATTTTAAATCTCGCTAATCCATTCGTTAAGTCTTTACTATCAGAAACAGCAATCTCGTATTAAATTCACATTATTATTTATATTATATATACATATATTTAATATTGTTTACTCCATTAAACTTATGTATTTCCAAGATTGAACGTAGATATACAATATTAACAATAAATGTTTTAAATATTATAAATTATACTAGATTTATTTTTGACTGATTTTATCAATGTTATGTGTAAATATAAAAATTTTATATTAACAATGGAAAAAAATGCCAATCCCAGGATTGTCAAATTGTAATCCCGAAATCCCGGGATCAGAATTTTGGCTCGGGATTGGATTCCCTAGTTGTAAGGTATCGTATAAGACATGCCATTTTCAAGGCATGAGATTCTTTTAAGAGCATACTTCAGTAAAACGGCAAATAATTTTCAGCAATAGGTGGGACGTAATTTTGCATGCGTTCCCAGTCAGAGAGCGATAGTCGACCTGTTCGCACATCAATTTGTTTTGTGATGGCGTCGGAGGAATTAATTCTTAAATCGTGTAAAGATGACTAAAAACAAAACATGTCAATGAATATATTATTATTACTTAAATAACAATAAACATAACATTAAATGGACGCATGTTGAAATTTTATGACAAATTATGTTTTGTTCGTCACGCGTCGTTTGCACAATCTGCGCGTCGCGTAGTCATGATCGTTTTAGACCGTGCCTCAGCTGAAGTATAGCCTTAAGAATAGCTTCTGCAACAAGCTTTAAATGGAAGAAGAATGAGGAAAAACACACAGTGATAATCCAAAAACCTAATGAGGTTTGAGCAGAATGCTGCTGAATCAGATTCTTGACCACCGATCATCATACCATTTACAGTAGGTAAGCTGCGGACTTAATGTCGGTTTATTTTGAGTTTGGCATTATTATAATATTTTTTTTACTAATTACTAATTTAATTACAAAATAATAATATTGATTTAACAATCTTGCTGTCTGTATTGCAGAGGAAGATAAAAAAACTATATGAAACTGTGCAGGAAAATGAGAGAAGATATTATATTAAAAGGAGTAAGGAAGGAGTAAGAAGACATACGTAAATGTATGTGAGTTTTAAAAGTAGTAAGGCGAGAGATGTCTCTCTCTGACGCACGTAATTTTGTATAAAAAAAAGTTTGCGTCTTTGTTGAGCGCAAGAATGTTAACAAATGACACCACTACGTATTATTTTTTCTATACATTATATTTTATCTAGCTAATACTCTATTGTTTTCTGTGTGCTTTTATTTCACTGTTTTATTTTTATAAGTTTATTATTATGTCACCTCATTATATTATATGTCGATGGCTGAGCGGTAAAGTCTCTTCTTATAAAATCATCAGTCCCAGGTGTGGAAGTCCATACGCTCAGTTTAGAATCGAGCGCGTTTATTTACTTATATAAGATCAGACGATTCAAAAACTTGTATCTAACACACATATTTCTTATGTTTATTTTATTATCGTGACTTCTTGTTATATTAAAAAATATTTTAATGAACAATAATAAATGACTGCATATATTCTACGTGCATACATAATTAATAGATTGTATATATATTTTTTAAAATACATATTATATACTATAGTTCGTATTCTTTACTTTCTATAAGATAAGCAGCAAAGCTGAAAAATGGGTTTGATTTTAAAGTAAAATAAATCACCAGCATGTGACATGTCGTTCTGCTGATATCGTTCCACGTCACATGTAGATGTCACGTTGCAAATCAGAATCAAGATATCAGGGAGACCTCAACCTTTCAGACCTTTAAAGTATTTAAAAATATTGTACATGTACTACATAATAAGACACTGATATAATATCAAGGGTAAGTAGAATACATAATATTATAATATACAATAAAAACCTTATCTATTGAAAATACATATTAGAAACACATACGTATTAGAAAAAAAATCTGTGTGTGTACTTATGTACGCGCGTTAGAAGTTATACTTCTTTGGCATAACAAAAAAAGTAAAACTTGTAATAAACTAGATTCTTCGACTAGCTCTTAATTATCCTGTTAAATTACACACTCAAGAAAAAGGGCCGCTTATTGGAGCGCCGTTGGTTTATTTCTATAAAATTCAACTTATAATACTAAATTATATAATTATCTATCGTTGTTTTTTTATTTTTAATGTTTTTTTTTAAATTTATTCAATATTTAATAATTTGTCAATCTGACGTTTAATTGTTTGTTTACGCAAGGAATTGCAAATGGCCGACAATAATAAATCCGTTGCCTAGGCAACGGAATAATTCTACTATCAAACTTGCGTCTGTATATAGCTGACTGATTCGCAGCTAACTTCATACTATCGTGCATTTTCGAAACGGTGTACGCGCGCAGCTTTCAATTTCACTCTCTACCAAACGCCCCAGAAGAAGTATAACTTCAATAATATTATGGGTAAGTAGAATACATGAATATAATATACAATAAAAACCTTATTAGGTATCTATTGAAAATACATAAGTATTAAAAACACACATGTCTTAAGAAAAAATCATAGAAAAACGAATAGACAAAGTGGGACTCCTGTTCTGTGTGGGACTCGAATCGTATTATAAATTTCCGGGTTTTCACCGTGTGGACTTCTTCCTTCTTTCCTCAACATTTCGGCCTCGTCGCAGGTGGAGGGTATACTTACTTACGGTTAGAAAAAAAAACAACATATATATTGTTGTGTCCCGTTGAACCTGCAACTCGTGGATGTATTTAAATATTTTTTTTAATTCAAGAATAACACAAGTTTTAATAAAAGATTATTATATACGTAATTTGGAACACCCTAAAAAATATACCAATTCCTTTTAAAAAAATATATTTTCTTCGTTCAGATTACGTTGGATGTGAGTTCAAGTCCCATTCAGTCCAAATTTTTTTCAAGCGTTTTTAGAATACTTACTTATGTTCTTACAGTTATCTTAAATTAAAGCTTTAAATTAAACTGGTATACTTTGTTTCTTTACCAATAGTGGTGAGGAAGTTTTTGAAGCACGCCCCGGTCATATTCGGTTATAAATCTGCCATTATTTATTTGAATAAAAGCCTGAGAGTTTTGTGATATTTTTCTTAGCAGGGTCAACTCGAGCGCCCTTTTTATGCAGTAGGGATTGAGTTGTTAAACATAGCTCGGGATTGAACAAATATTGAACACGAAGTAGATTCCGGAAATGGACGAAAACATGTTAAAATTGAATTTATATGAAAATCCAAAATACGAAACGCGGACTTTTTTATCATTTCCATCTGTTAAAGGCGTTTGCCTTTGCTTCCCGTTTTTGTTTGATATTAATATAACCATCGGTTCCATGACAAAACAGAACAGTGACAAAACATAACAACGATAAATATAACTATGACCTTTCAGGAAAAATATAAATTTAATATTGAAATTGTCCTATTTCTATTATGTTGATAGATTTTTAATAGAACAGATTTTCAATAAGCCATAATAAATCAAATTATATACTTAATTTCTGCATTCCTAACCGCTAGAAAGCCTCAAATAAACGAGACTTTGCCGGCAAGCTTAGGATATCTCATCTTAATCAATATAATATGTTAAAAATGATTGGGTGACTAGGTACAACGAAATAGTGACCTAACCTAACCTAACCTAACCCAACCTAACCATCAGATCAGCACATGGTCGTGGTCTCTCTACTGCTTCATAAAGCTGTCACCAAACTTCCATGTCAGAATTTAAAAGAACATTAGTATGTTCTAGAATAATATTTGTGTTTAGGATCATGGTTTGAAAATAAAATAAAAACTCAATTTTGACCTACGACGAGCACGTGGGCCGTTAAGGTCTGCTTTAAATAATTGCCTAGCCTTGTTTTCGTCACTGCTGTAATATTACGAGATTTGTCGCAAGAGTGATCGTTTATTTTTTAAACAACAGAACTAAACATATTTGTTAAATAATTTGTATAAACGTATTTGAACATGTACAGTTTAAAAAAAAATAAAAAAAAATTTGGTTAGGTACATGTTCAAACACGCGCGTTAACATAATTTTACTCCCTACTTTAATTATAGTTTGTCAATTTATGGCTACAGCTGTATGTTGTAGCTTAACCACTGGGGAATGCCAAAAGAAATGGCGTATTTCAAAAAAACACTACCTTATTCTTAGGTCAATAATTATTATAAAGCAATCATTATTCATAAGATGTTTATCACACTTGAATGGTCAAAGACATAGCTTATAACAAGTATCTTTAGAATCATCTTCAAATGTGTTAATCTTGCCGATTTTTTGAATAATAAAATGCCTAATTCTTGTCAAATTTGGGATCATAGAGATTATCAATATATTTTTTATCGTAAATATTTTACTAAAATTATCTCGTAATAAATTATACTAATGGTTTTATAAATGCGTTTAAAAATTAATAAATGTAAAAAATTTTAACACCACTGCACAGTTATGTACCGAAATATGACTATATTCTAAAACATTAGAGCGAGAGGTTTAAAAGAATACTATTTTATGAAACAAAAATACTTTATGCAGTCATCAAATGTTTGAAATAAATATAAAGGATAATTAGGCTTCAAAATTATATAAATAGATTATCTACAACGTTTAAGGAGTGTCCAGGATCATGGTTTAAAAATACAATAAAAACTCAATTTTGACCTTCGACGAGCATGTCCCCCCTTAATAATAAAAACATTGTTTAATTACATATTAACGTGTTTAAAATTATAACTTTTATTATTTTTTATTCTACAAAAATTACATAATTTGTCAACTAAATCCTGTATGAAGGTATGTATTATATATTTCAACAGACATGTAGCTATTGGCACAAATACTATAATACTAATGTTACCAATAAAATCCAACAGAGGCTTCAACTAATTTGGTAGATTTCACGCAAACTACACATACGTACGATTTCACACGTATTGTAAAAAAAAAACACGCACAATATCAAAACCAATGTCATGCTATTACGTTACCTGAGGCTGTAGGTATTTAAGCCTAATAGGCCATCTGGTCCATACCAAAATATACATTCATTTCGGCGCACCGGGCCGATACCGAAACAGTATCGCATCTAAAATTCAACTACCGTGATAGTACAATTTTCTAGCCCGAGTTCGAATCACAGTTGGGTATTTATTACTTTTCTTTAATATCTATTTTAGTGCCTGATGTCTTTTTTCATGTATCAGGTAAAATATATTTTTTTGTTCAGTAAAATACCACAGGTTCAATAGACACCATTTGCTAATATATCACAGACTATAATAGAAATAAGTACTTATTTCAAAGTTTCGCCAAAGAATCATGAGAACCCTGAACCAGAACCAAATCCCTTCAAGATATTTCATTGTTGTAATATTCTGATTCTATTTCTTTTAGTTCAATTATCCCGGAAACAGTTATCTAAAAAAATGTTTATTAACACATTCCGATGTAATGTTTCACAAAAGATTGTTTGCTAATATGGTGAAATATCATTATAATGGTGACCATATAGTACACGTGGTGAAAATATTTAATCTTATTTTAAGTAGCTCGATATACGTTGGTAAGTATATTGTTTTTTTTTAAATAACTTTTTTATTTCATAGAACCGAACTTTGGAATTCGATTTTTAAATTGAAACCGAACCTTTAATAAAATAGGGTTACCAACAGCTCTGGTTATCTCACTCTTTTGATTATTATATGCATTGGTTTACGTAAGCCTTACGTTGTCAGGCACATGCACATAAATATCATAGTATGTACTTAGCATGTGAGCACTACTAAGTATGGAAGTGTTCGTAGCAAAACAATGGGTGAACAGCAGCGTTATAAACTATCAGTGAGATCATTCTAAGATAAGTCGGTATCGTTTGGCAGCACGCTCTTTGTCAACCGGGCCACGGATGGTATCTAACCACGGATAAGGAACACGTACTTCCTGTCCGGGAGTACTCGCCCGGATAGAAATCTCTGCAGGTAAATAACACTACAAGGAACTTAGAATATTTTATTTGCGTGTTAATTGTAAAACTAACCACCCATCTGATTTAATAAGATTAATATTTTAAATATAGCTTACATTTTAAATAAGCACCCTCGATGAGTGATAAAGTGTTGTGGATTACGGGTTCTAATACCGCTTCTAATAAATTCACAGATTATTTTACAATATTGTTTATACTCAAAGCATGAGCCTAATAGGCTAAAGCAAGACGTGGCTAACAATTACTATTCCTCGTAAAAATCTGTCTCGAAAAAAAAATTGTATATTTATAAAGGAAAGTAGACAGCTATAGGAGGAGAGAAATGAATAAATACAAGCCGGTTGTTTGGCGGGATACATGAAACTTTGAATCAACATTCAACGGATTCCGGAACATTTAATATTTTTTAGTTTGTTTATCTTTATTTAATAAATTAAAAACCTTTTTCATTTCAGGCCACGTATATTTGAGTACCATAGAACTATTACTCACATTCTACAATCATATTTTGAGGAAATCGTTAAAAACCATTAGACCACTATTTTTCGCCGCAATTTCGAGTACAAAAAAGGAATGAACTCTTCACATGAATTGAAAAATGATGAAAGAAAATTGTCAGTTTGAATTATTTTTTAAATAAGTACATCCTTTTCTAAAGCCCCCCACTAAACTTGACAAACGTAATCCATAAAGACAGGGTTTATCACGGATTCCTGATCGGTAAGAATAGCCTCAGAGCCCCAAAGTAGAATTCACTTAAATATTGATTCTTGGAAATGATTTTTACATTATTTAAAAAGTGATTTTTGATGCCAAACTATTTTTATTTTTGCAAAATGTGAGTGGATTTTAACCAACTAATTTATTGTGTATTAATTAATTAATTAATTGTGTAAATCATTGTAATGGTAAAAAGTGTGAGGAGAGATGGAATGTGAATAAAAGAGATTAGATAAAGTTTAGGGCAAGGGTTGCGCTGACAATTGGATGTGACTATCATGTGAACTTGTATCTATAGAATATAATGAAAAATGAATTTGAGTAGTAAGTAAAAGATGTGAATAAGCAAGACTTGTAAGTGTATGATAAAATTGATAAATGGGGCGCCAAGTGCTTTCTAGATGTGTACATGATGGTATATTGAAGAATTTAAGAAAATACTGTAATTTAGAGGTAACAATTGTTTATTATATGCTAGAAAACATTGAATTTACTTAAACAAGTAAGAAGATAGAGACATGAAATTCAAGAGACTCGTGATCTTTGCTATGCAAACATATATAGTTTTACAAGAACATTATAATACAAAAATAGGGGTACTCATCTGCTGGTTCATTTGAAGACACAGATTTTACAAACGGTACTACAAATACTGAGAATTTATGTGACCGGTATCCGTATCAGCCGTCATCAAAAGTAAGTTATGTGCAGAGCTCCTTCCAGATGGATCACCAGGGTAAAAGTGAAAGACTAGAGGTCCATCCCCAGTACCGTCAAAGTAAAAAAGTGGGATCTCGTCCTGCCGCAGGGTGGGGGTTGATATGAAAGAGACAACTAATCTTGCATCTTCTTTTCTTGGTCAACATTTACCTACTTTGAATTATTTAGGTATAGGTATCCACAACGTGACATCATCTAATAAAAATTATGCGTATATAAGTAAATTTAATTTAAATTTAAAATATCAATCACTTGGTTTTCAGCATATAAAAAAAATGTACTCCTACCTTAGACTATAGATACATCTCCTACTCAGTACGCTTTATCAAGTAGCTACCTACATAATATAAGCAAACATAGAATTACACATTTTTAAATATTTTATTTCTATTTTTAACACTGAGATACTTAAATTATAATAGTGTACTAACAGATAGTGAACAAGAAAAATCATCGTATAATGATGTGACCGAAAGTCGAACCCGGAACCTCCGGTATTTGAACTCAGTGTCATGTGTTTTAGACTAAGAGGTTCCATTATCATAATACGGATTTATTCTGAAAATGTACCTACATAGTTTTGAAACAATGATAATTATAAGTTTTCCCATGAATCAATACTTTCGGTATCTATAGGAAAACTCAATAACTTTTGTTGTTTTCAAATACCTACCTAGCATTTTTTTCATTTCGGGGAATTGGCATAACTTTGTACGTTTCTCGAGTAGTGTAGTAAAATTTTGTTTTCGTACAATTTTATACTACCTACCTATATTAAATTAATGTATTAAATTCACGAAAAACATATATATTTCGTCGGCACTCTCCCTCTGCAATCAATATAGTTTTATTATTTTAGACCTATGGTTATATTAAGGAAGAAAGGTAAATATTATCACTAAAATAACTGTTAGTTGGTTTGCGGTGGTTCGATCTTGACTACTATTTATAACGATAGAAAGAACGTTTAAATTGCACTTGACTATAATTGATCCAAAGATACTGCTGCACTATCGAAGAGTTTTAACTGTAACTAGAGATAATCGAAAAAAGTGAAGTGATGGTAATTCCTCGACGTTTTTAGTGTAGTGTATGCATGGCCCCCACAAGGGGGGGCTGACAGGGCTCAAGCCTAGGGGCCTGGGCTCAGGAAAGGCCCGGCGTGACGAGTCGACCAGATAAGTGAGATACTCACAGATCACAGATTTGCTCTAATAGTAAAAAAAAATCGTCTGCGGCGCTATTTTCCTTCAATGATATTAATAATTCAAAATATTTAGTTGTACGATGCAATTTTTCACTGTGTGCCGATATATTTGACAACTCCATAATTCAAATATTCAAAAATGGATGTACATATTAAAAATACAAAAAAAAATCGGTAAAAATACACCTCAATTTTACCGCGTAAACCATTTGAAAAATGCTACTACAGAGCATCACACTGCCTTCATCATTAGTGATAGGTAGGAGGGCCAGCCAAACATTCTAGCCTGGGGGCCTGCTTCAGGATGTGGGGGCCATGAGTGTATGATACAAGAAAATTCATATATGTATCAATCTTATACCCCGCTTACACGTGCATGGATTTACTGCTGATACCACGTATTATCGTGGTCATCACAACAAAATTCACGTGTAAACACGCATTATCTTGCAAGTTGCAAAATTGCATGCATGAATCAAAAAAAGTTCAAAAGCTTCTGAAATTTCACTCTATAGTTGGAATTGTGAGATATCAGCGCATGCGCATCGAACCTACCGAGAAAAAAAACGAACCACACTGCGCAAAACATTTTTGACGTTGACCAATTTTCACAACCGGTGAAATAGCACCATGCAATAATAAAATCACGTCTCACTTACTCTTGAATGAGATTTACCAACCAGTCAGTAGTTTTACGTGTAAACAGATATCGGAATAGTTTACAATACACGTTATCGGTACCAGTAAATCCATGCAAATGTACAGACGCTATGATTACTATAATTGGTTTATTGAAAATGGTGGCTAGATATTCTTGATTTTAATCGCAAATTTATTATAATCATAATAAAGTGTCATAGGCGACTATGTGATAGTTCATTTAAATATTCTAAACCAAGATGATAGTTTCAATGTCGGTAACCTCCATATTCCGCTATTTTAGATACATACAAAAAACCGTCAAGCACATTCAGAAAACATAGTACATAATAATGAAAAGCGAATACTGAAATCGAATGGCCTTAACGTCATTCAAATTTATAAAAAATCCTATTTAAATTTAATTTTTAACTAAAATAGCAGTAGAAGAATATAAATGACCTTCTGTTTAATTCTACTTAACTATTGCTGTAGTTCATATTTTATGAATAAACTTACGATGGAAAAGTACTTGAGTACAATATCCAAATTTGTAAAGTTGGAGGTTACCGATATTGAAACTAAGCCGGCTCGCACATCAAAACTCGTCTCACCTAAAAACGTGTCGAATACGTCGATGTGACGTCATCGTTATTTAATAAAACAACAAAACACATGTTGCCAAATGGAGCTCCGCATGTTGATCGAATGCAACTGTTTTGTCTGAAAAAAAACATCTGGCTGTTGCAATCGACATGTTGAATCCTTCTCGGGCTCCGAGTCGGAGGATCGAAGTCACAAACAAACACCTACGAATTGGTCATTCCTATACCGGCTCGCCGATCACCGCATTCAAATATCACTGAGTTTCGAAGGCTACGCGCGACTGTCGCTAGATAGATGTGCGAGTTGTGCCATGCAACACTGGCCGGCCGGTCTCGGAAGTTTTGATTTATGGCTGCCAGGCACACGAGGCGAGTTCTGATGTGCGAGCCGGCTAATAACCTCAAAAAATGATGTATTTGGCAAGATATCACAATATCTAAGTGCAATAATTATTGACACGGTCTATTGAAGAAGAAATGCGAAATTAATTGTAGCTAATCTAATCATTCGTCTTTTTATGAGTCTTTTTCATCCCTCTATTTTATATATTAACTAACTTTTCTACCGCATTTTAATAGTACCTATCTTAAAAAATAATAGTACTAAGAGTCTTATATCTATTTTTTGAAAAAAGAATAACTATTATTTCACTTGTTTTTCAGTAGTCAAAAACCACTATAAATGGTACTGAAAGTGTAAGCCAGCTAACTTGAAAAAAATGTGTCAACTTGCTCACACCTCACTCGTTATCTATATGCATTCAACATTATATTTAAACTATGGTAATTTCACCAGATTGTTGGTCTAATAGTCGCCTTTATGATTTATGCTTTTATTACCATGCGACATTTTCATCTAACCGTTTAACAGTACCTATACTTTTCAATTTATCAACAAACTTAATTTGCATATTATTTTTGTATAAGTAGCTTGTAGCCGTATAGTTTTAAATTTAGTCCTGATAACAGTGACGTGTACAATATATAAATGTATATACTTAAGTAGATACTTTATGACATGTAAATTTCTTGAGATAATAATATAGTTCTATTTTTATTAACCGTTCGAATCCAAATAAATTATTTAAAGAAAAAAATAGGTAGGCAACTACTATCTACTTCTACCTAGACCATAATAATAAAAAGATAACATATGTCACGCTCAATAATTTTTGCTTATTTTCCTATATACCTACCCAGAGACTTTTGATTTGATTTGAAAATTTGATACACAGGTACCAATGGGGGTGTTAATACATAGGGTGTCCATACAACGTTCTCAAAAAAGGTATCCTTTTCATTAATGATTATATCGATACGAAACCTTCATTAGGTAAACTTTACTAAATGTTATTACATAGGAATATAAAAAATAGTGTCATAGATCTACTTTTAGAGATAATGGAACAAAAATATTTTATTACTGCGTGTTGGGGTAATTTCTTTGACAGGGGGCAGAATTCCATAAGTTATAATTATATAAAAATTAAAAATGTATATATTTTCAATTTTACATTACATTACATTACGCTTTTAATTATTGGTTACGTGCTTGATTGTGTATATTTACACCTAATGTATGAATACTTATATGTTGATTGACTCGTCATGAATATATGTTAAAATATTATATTCATACAACGGGCGTCCATATTCTACATCTTTGAGCAGAAACGGTGTATTACCATCAAATTAATGAATTGATGATAATTTATCATTATTTTAAATAATATAAAATATGAATTAAATATTACTCGTCTATTACTATATTCCGTGAATATTATATGATCTAGAATAATAGATGAAAACAAGATGAAGAGCTAGTGTTGAGTTTGATTTAAGACCTAAGGCTTCCAAAATTGAAAAGAAGTGGCTTTGTACAGATTTTGATTGAGGTGGATGCTGGAGCAGACCAATACTCACATTGGGTCGTGAAGGAAGAAAGATAATAATTTAGTACTTATATAGACAACCATCATTACGTATGGATGCAGGCGCCTGAGCAAAAAAATATAGATAAAGCAAGATTCCTAGAAAAATATTTGGACCAGCCAAAAAGTCGTCGGATTCTACAGGATAAGAATAAATCGCAGTCTATAATAACTATTTAAGACCAATTAGAATCATGTCGATACCCCATTGCAATAAGGAAAAAACTCAGAATTTCAAGGTTTTAATTTAATAATGATATTCGATGTAGGTAAAGGTATTCTATTTATAATTCAGCAAATAAAAGAGTCAAAGATTTCTTCAATGTGTCCTAAAATCGAATAACCTTTTCTGAGATTTTAAACATTAATTCAGCTATATACCCACTAAAATTTCTCTAAAATTT
Source organism: Rhyacophila brunnea (assembly GCF_057557595.1). Classification (NCBI taxonomy): domain Eukaryota; kingdom Metazoa; phylum Arthropoda; class Insecta; order Trichoptera; family Rhyacophilidae; genus Rhyacophila; species Rhyacophila brunnea. The sequence continues at coordinate 8,117,392 of NW_028232859.1, forward strand.
AAGTGTGCATTGCTGAATTCCATCCACTAAACTAAATATAAAAAAAACATATATTTTCCTCAAAATCAAGGCTTTAAAATTAAAAAGAGAATTTCTGCAAAATAATCAAACGCCATTATGTTGGAACAAGGTTTTATGAGTTGTTTCTCTATTGAAATATGCTATGGATGTGTAATCCATATGAAAATAATGCAAGTATTTTTTTACAATGTTCGATCCTAAGAGGATCATAATACGTTTCCACAAAATGGAATTTGAATTAACAGATTTTTGAACATACATAATTCTAAAAATACTCATGAGAAAATACAGCGAATAGAAAAAATCTTTTTTGAAATGCTGCTGAATGAACCTGCTCATAAGCGCTCTACAATGTAGGTACCTATGATCAATAATTATAATGGTACATTCTTTAAATCTTCTGAATTATTCGTTGAATAAAAGAAATAGTTAATTCACAGATTTTTGTTTTTACGAGAAATTAACATTCGTCATATGATCAACCGTGCGAGTACTCTAGGTCTAAATACAACAACAATACATACAAAAAAAAACAACACAATAATTTGTTGCTAGACCCAGGATTTGAATCTACGACAATATAGGCCGACACGGTACCGCTATCGTGAGCGAGCTTCGTAGGTCGGCTTCGCTTCGAACAGCCCAAAAAAGGGTAAAAGTGCCTACCCAGAAGAATATCTGGGTACAATAAATGCCCTAGACAACCGATTGAAGATATTTAATGTGGACCAGTTCATAACCTGTTAAAGTTTTCAAAAAGCCCAGGAAGCAATTTGTGTAGTCATTAATTAATTAATATTTTAATTTTATTGATATTACTAATTTTTTACTGAATGTATTTAGAAAAAATAGACGTTTTAAACATTCACCTCTTATATTTGAGTACTATTCATTATTTATATGTTTGTCATATTCAGCTCTGGAACCAAATATAAATGATCTGTTTGATAAGAAGTGGTCTTAAAAAATAAGAAAAAAATAAAACTTAAAGCGACTCGCTTTTGTTCGACCGTGAGAAAACTTCTTTGAAAAACGAAAGATTCCCGACTCATTTACATGAAAAATGCTTTAGTATTTTTATGTCTTCTTCTACCTTATTTAATTAAAAGAGCTTTTTCATTCAAAACAATTGACAGGACTTATTTTTATCTCCGCTGGAAGGTTTAGCGACGAAATGATTTCATTTGTTTGTACCACTTCACTGGTATTTATCAAATACTTACTTTAATAATAGTTCTCTGTTATAATGTTTGTTTTGTATATACAAACATACTAACATAATAAATATAATAAATTAGTGACAAAGACTTTATCATAGACAAAGCATGTTTTTGAGGCTCATAAAATAAATATTACACCTACTTTTTACTCTCTTGAATCTCGTAGGTCACTTCTGCTATTGAGACATTTTTTAATGTTATCGCGAGGGATGGTTTCCAAGCCTGGCGTCTTAAAAAAATGAATTTACATGCGCCTGTTAATTACCTACGTGGTCGCAGCGATGAGGTCTGGGTCGGAACCGTTTCCTCGTGTCAAGCCTATCAAGCACCAGGCATCATTAGCGAGGGGTTCTAGACTAGTCAATGCGCTCCCCAAAGACAAAGACATTTTCAGTGACGTGTTGCGTGTTTTGTTTTTGAAATTTTATGTTACTGTATGAAATTGTATTATGTTTATTTTATATTCTTCTCTCTTATGGAGGGTAATATTTGTTATAATGTAAATCTCATCCTGTGAATGTCTCGAAATTAGATTTGTTATGTCCACAATGTTTTGTTTTCATAAATAAATAAATATATAATTATATACATTTTGAATAAATAAAGTCACGTGACATAAACCCAAAATTAATATGCTTTCTTGCTTTACAAACTCTTAATGCATCAGTAATAATCCATTATGATATTATTATAGATGTTTGGTAGACGGAATCTATAATTATTATTATTTACTCAAATGCATCATTTTTGTAGTAAAAGTTAATCTTGTCATATTATTATATTTTGCTTCATTACTGAGGATTTACAAACGTTGTAAATAATATTTTCTTCAATTTGGAGGGATCCTGCGGTGATCTGGTTGCTTCCATTATTGTTAATTCAGTCTTGATAGTGCCGCTCCATAATGAAAGGCGCACGCCCTCGCGACTTCCTCTCTTTGACGTTATCAGAGATCACTCTTCTCTCCAGGCTGCTAGAATCTATTCTTACCACATGACCAAAGAATTGAAGAAAGAGTCTCTTATATCTTATGTATAGGCTAATTATTATTTATCAAAAAAAAATCGTGTACAGTAAATTTTAAATATACCTACAAGTCGAAAGCTGTTTTTCGCTTAACCTTCCAATTTTTTTATGCTATTCCGAAAAAAACTGAAAATTATAGTAGCTGTGAGATGTTCAAAATATCAATGGTTGAGACTTTCCATAGTTCTACAATTCTTTAACATGTCAACAGATTTTTTCTACTTGCCATAGGTTCGCTATTGCTTGTATAATTTCATTATTTCATACTAAATATTTATAGGTTCTTTATTTAAAATATTTATATAAGTAAGAAGTTCCATATTATCTGTTATTGCATATATAGACATACCTATATTCGTATACTTTCTACCTATAAACATGAACAAAATACACAGTAATCATAGTAGATAAATAGAAAAAAAGAACACCGATGTTAAATTTGAAAAATCACGCTCGCTAGAAAGCGATTTTAAAATTGCATTTTCCATTGCATCAATATTCAATAGACTTCATCTGCATACAGTACAGATATTTAAACGTATATACGGTTTGTTTATGCATTTCAAAATTTAAAATTCTTTCTTAGTACAATATTCTATATACAAATAATGTTTATTGGAAAATATTATCTATGATCAGGCTTAAACTGGACTACAGACCGTAGAGCTTGTTCTTTACAAAAAAATGTTCTCACAACGATATTAGTACCTAAATATTTTTAAAAGATATGTATTGATAGGTATTTGAAGACTAGTATCATGTAAAGATAGTAATAGTAACAAAATTACGACTAGGTACAAACTGCGTGAAATAAATTTGACACTGAGAACCTTTTCAGTTTTATAACACAAAATACAAACTCATCATAATATTATTACACTTCTAGAATAAAATACCAGGTGGCAGTGCCATCTGTCAATTTTCTTGTCGGTGCATTCAATAATATTATTGAGCTAACAAAAATTTCATAAGAATAGCAATATAGGATAATATTCATTGCTGAAGAACGCGTCGATTTTAATACCAATATAGATTGTTAGGTATCTATTTCGATAAATCCGGTGTATTTTTTGTTTGAGCGAAATGCATATACGTGAATAGGCGATTAATTTCAGCGCGCATAAGAGGGATGCAACGTACAGTTGGTATTATATGTATGCGATCGCGCAAAACAAAAACGCAAAATCATGAAAATTTACAAGCGTAAGAGAAAGACAGCGTATGCGTTATTGACAGAGTGTCAGATAGACAAATAGATAAATAATCAATACAAATATATTATAATATATATTATAATGCAGGAATTTAGTGTTAAAGCATGCTGAAGCAAACATTATTTACCTTTAGGTCTTGAAACAAAGTGTACCTCTATATTCTCAGACATGATACCTTTGGTCAGCTTCCGTTTAATATAGACATCATCAGAGAGACAATTATTTATTTGTTCACTTGTGGTGTCATTCAGGAATGGATATAAAAAGTGTCTTTAGCGGTGTTAACAGTCGATAATTCTTTATGAGAGATATTGTATTTTTGTAAGTTTTGTAATTTTATCATTATTTTAGTCAAAAATTGTGATTTATTAAATAAACTGGTCCATACTCGATAATTGTTGTTTTGTAATGGCATTTTGCATATTCATTTTATTCATATAACACAGTTAATAGGTATCTAATAGTTTATTTTAAACTTATATTAAAGTATAGTACAAGTTTTTTTTTACATTAGCTACAGCCATGGAAAGGCGAAATAAGACAATCGAGCGATGGCGATTCTTGGAAGCACTACTTGATGTCCTCTGGTGTATCTAAAGACCATTCTTACTACACTAGCAGGTAAAACGCGGTGGGTTACCAACTACCATCGCAGAACGCAAGCATTATAACTGATCACGTGTGACGCAAATTTAATGACACAACCAGTGCAGTGGGAAAACCGCTTGTTGTCGCCTCATGAAGCGTTCCGCCCGCTTCCACCCGTGTCCGGCAAAACTTTCGTGTAGACAGGTTTATTATAAGCTAATGGTTCCGATTAATGGTGTAGTCGGCGATTTACTTGATCATACAAAATTACCCTAAGGCCCGTTTCAGACGGGACACCGGTGTCATAGAATAAGGAGGCCTTTGTATTTGAATAAAAGGGCCATTGTAATATGTTTATGAACGCCCCGAGCTAATGAGTCAAAGCGTGTCCGGTACACTTTTCCGTCGGCCGCTACATTCTCAAGCCGCCGATACATGTTTTTATGACCCCAGCCAGTTTTATGTTCTAATTTATATCGCGAAATAATGCGTTGACTCATTAGCTCTGGGCGTTCATAAACATAATACAAAGGCCCCTTTATTAGAATACAAAGGCCTCCTTATTATATACGAGCGCGACACCGGTGTCTCGTTTGAAACGGGGGTAAGGATCGAACTTAATAATAATGTATGTTAGGCATTTCCGTTATTCTGCTTATTATTGTGGTTAATATGGTGAAGAACGGTAAAACTTTAGCACCCAAACTCACATATTGATTGAAAACAAAGTGTAAATATTACTCAATCAGAAGTATTTGATCCCAGACCCCTTAATATCTCTAGTGTATTACCTCTGTGTTATGATAATGACCATCTGAATAATACTATAATATACGAAAACTCCGCATATATGAAGATTAGCAGGTATTTCGAAGGAAGTCTACTATACACCATATATTATGATCAGACTCCACGATGATTATACGCGTATGTATATGTCAGGTCCTATGATTCTCAACCATGGTTACGCGAAATAATGTTTTGCAAAATGAGTCGATAATTAAATTGAGATTACATTTGCATCTATCCCCACATCCAAACTTAATTTCGTATAATAATAATAATGTAGATAGTTCAGTAGAAAATCAGTGTTCTATAAGCTGTCAGCATGAAAAGTACGCATTTCAACAATTCAGTTAACTCATTCGCTACTGACTATATAATGATTTTTTAATTAGCACCTTTAAAATGCATGTTAATTACATCGATCGGCCGCCTGGTCATTACGCGCATGTGCGTCTTCAGCGTCCAAAGTATTAATGTTGACACATGATATATGTTTTCAAATCATTCTAAATAGTGAAATTCTCATTGTCCACAAAACTTCAAGTTTAAGGTTATTGCCAAGTCACCCCACAATTTGGCCATTTCTACCCACTCGTCCGTATGGTCCACTTAAAATTATAGCTAGATTATTAAGGCTATACCTCAGTTGAGGCATGGTCTAAAAAGATCGTGGCTAGGCGATGCGCGGATTGTGCAAATGACGCGTGCCGAACGAAATATAATTTGTCATATAAATCCAACATGCGTTCATTTAATGTTCTGTTTATTGTTCTATTAGTAACAATAATAAAATATTCATTGACATGTTTTCTTTTTCAAGTAAATGGGTAACGTTTTTTAGTCATCTTTACACGATTTAGGAATTAATACCATCACAAAACAAATTGACGTGTTCACAGCTCGACGTTCGCTCTCCGATTGCCAGCGAGTCCAAAATTTCGTCGCACCTATAGTTGAAAATTATTTACCGTTTCACTGAAGTTCCGTCTTAATGTTTTTACAATGGATATTACTAAAGCATTCAAGCATTGTGCAAGTTTATCTTGGTTAGATATTCGCGTGATACTTTATAATATGGCCCTCGTAGTCCAGGGCGTAAGGTGCTGACCATTCATCATGGGACTCCGAGTTCGATTTGGTGAGGTTACAGTGTGATTTTCTCAAAACATGTGTGTTTGTAATTGGTTCTCTTCTATTACTAAACGAACTACTGTTTCACTGCACTACTGTCATTGGGCTTCATGACATGTTATATTTTTAAACGGAAATTGTATATAAACACAAAACAACCGTTATATTAACACCTTGTTCTTGCTTTTTCGTATAAGGCGGTTGTTAGTAATTTTGAACAATCAGAAACACCCAGGCTTTGAGAAAAACACATACATTTTGTGTCCAATCAAACCCAAAGCTCTCGGGTGGAAGGCTAGCGCCTTACGCACTGTACCATGAGAGCCGCCGAGTAACTGGATATTGAGTCATTAGTTTCACAATAACAAAGTCAAATATTCCACTAGTTCCCTCTTTTCTAGTAATTCTATCATTTTTTTTTTAACTAGGGAATATATTAATTCACTTATTATATTATAAATTATCTTCTATGCCTAGCTCCAGACAATTCATTTTCATTTAATGTGGTCCAGTGAAGTTAAAATATTGGAATTGGCTTATTTAAGCAGTTATTTTTTTTCAAAATATTTTAAGGGGTCCTCCAACGGTTTGGGAACCACTGCATTAGGCATAATATGTGATAACGCGTGGCGAAAGTTCATGTTTTATTTATGAGCATTGAAGTGATGCAACTAGGTTTAAACCTTACGCTTGAATCTCGACGTAAATATTCTACAAATTGTACCGTTCTAAAGATTTCGCTGGCGAATAATTTAAGCCATGCTCAGATATAAGTGCTTATATTTAATAGAGTATATGCAATATTACACTTCGTATTTGAATTTGAATAATCGTTACTAGTAATAAAACATATGAGAAATATGATAGGTTTAGTTTACAAGTATTTTTGGTAGGTATACTTAATAACTTTGGCGATATAAGCAAAAGCTGCAATCAGTGACGTCTCTAGCCAAAATGCTTCCCCTACGCAGCGCCAAAATCCCACCCCATTTTTTATACAGTATTTTTTATCATCCTTCCACGACTCCAATGTCTAAGAAAAGTGTTGTATGGATACATTACTAACAAAATATATACCACTAAATCTAATTTAAATGCTATCTCTACTTCAATAGACAATATTGCAAGTCCACAGTTTTCAGATACATTTAAATATACACCTGACAACTTTCAAAACTCGCGAGTGACTGGCAAAAATATTTGGATAAATTAATTAGGTAAGTATGTAGGTATCTACCGATAATTCAAATATACTTCTCAAATATGCACGTGTCATTGCTGGTCATCAAAGGATGTGACGTCCAAGGATAACGAAAGTAAACTAGACATCGCAAACCCGATAAAGAACTACTCCGGTTAAACATTCTATGTTAATTAATACATTTTGTTTCCAACCAGTGAGCTGATTTTTTATTGGATAGATATTTCCGAGATTACTAAGTTTAGGTACATATGTCTATATATACACCTAATGATTCTTCTCGAGTTGCCGCCCCCCTACTGTCTACTACTCTGCCTACCCCCACGGGACGTCACTGGTTGCAATCAACAATGAATAATTCTGAATCCCATTTCTTGAGAATACACTGTCAATTATAAACGTTCGAGATTATTTTTTTTCCAAGAAATCATTTATGACATTCTCGAGAATATTGCATAAGATAATACATTACAAAATATTAATTATCTGACAAATTTAAAAATGTAATGCCACAAAACTAACCGATTTCAACTCTTAAAAAAGCACTAAAACATCATTTCAGAAAGAAAAACCTGTCTTTGATTCAAATAATAAAATAATAATTTACAGCTTAAAGCTCTACTTAATTTAGACTTTTTTTAAATTTCTAACGAGAGACAAAAAAAATAATTCTCGAATCTTAATCATTTTCTAAAATTCAAATAACCTATCTCGGCTTCTTAAGATTAAAATTTTCAATGAAAATAGAATTATGCATTAATATAATACAATATCTAAATATAACGTTTAAAAAAAACCTCCACAAGCGCCAATACGATCCAATTAGGTAATTTGGCCAATAGACTTATGAAATTGATATACGAATGATACATTTATCTTTAATCGCATTGTATAGTAATTTACTAGGTTTTATGATAATAGTTTAATAATTGTCTCCAGTTTAATATAAAATGAATTTAGGTACCTATGTAATATAATAATTATATAGATAGATAAAATTTCTATACAATATTTTAATTATAATATTCAATAAGTACCTACTCGTAAACCTAATTTTCAACGAGTAAATAATTAACGCAAATCGTTAGCAAAACACCTGACACACATATTAAATGAAAACCTTTTTATATCACGCGCGAATTTATTTATAATACGAAATATTACATTATTGTTGGGAAAATTAATGAGTCAGTTTACCTCGTACGTATTTTTCAATGTTCCCTTTTTTAATTGTGGTTGTGATGTAATTAATGTAACACAATTTTATATATTATTTAAAAATTTATATACCAGACCACCGCCATCTTTAGATTAATAAGGCCTGAATATAACTTTTTGCACAAGCAACGGTATTTTGTAATGACTGAAGAGTATAAATAAGTTATTAGTTATTGTCATTTAGAATCGACTGTCACATTGACAAAGGTCCTAGTGTATTATGATATTATTATACACAGAAGAAGTTTACTTACCGTAAAACCCCCTAACTTCGCCAAGTGTCCCTAACTTCACCTAAATCAATTAAACACTAAAAACTCATGTTTTTACTATTGCACCACTTTAAGTCACTGAGGCGATTTTAAAGATAATATTCGTCCTGTCACCACACAATTTTCAAACCGCCATTATTTTCGCCGTGTTTGTGTTAGTACCGTTTTTTCGAGTCCGGTTTGAAGAGATTTTTTCGGAATACCTCTGAACTTTTGCTGATTTCTACGAATCTTGTAGAGGTAGGTTCTTCATATTTTTAATATAATATAGTGATATAGTCTGCTTGCCAAATGTAACGTGCGATTGCCGATATTTATAATAAAACATCAATTATTTGAGTATGCAATGTCAGGCTATGTTTTTTGAACTACTTGTTCCTACACTTCCCCTGGCTTTAGGGTTGTCACAAAAAAACGATTTTCTTGAAATAAATGTGTTTTTTTTATTTTTATTGTTTTTAGACTAAAAACTATTCATCACTTTGAATCACCAGTTAACAATTTTTCTCATATTTCCTTTATTAAAAATTTACTATGTAAATCAACACATAAAAATGATACTATAATGCTTTGGGTTTTGGCAGCCCTAGCGTAAATTGGTAGGTTGTATGAAAGTCATTGAAGTGATTCCTATCTTCGCCAACGTAGATATTTCTTTAAAATATGTCAAATTGTCTCAAGCATAAGACCTGAATTTGCTTAAGGCTATTTTTTAATAGATTTCGTGAGTATCCATAGACAATATTTTTTTATTGTACCTACTAAAACACATTGGGCGAAGTTAGGGAATCGTGCCGTAACTTCGTCTATATAAAAAATAGTGATTTATTGTATTATTTAGTATGAAAAGGGTATTACTTCAATATAAATAAAATTAAACACTATCATTGTGCATTTCATAAGATCTATAAGACTTCATATTGGTGGATATTTTGGTGGCAAAACGACTTTCTGTTAAAAAACCGGGCGAAGTTAGGGGGTTTTACGGTACTTTGATCGTCACTTCTAATTATTAATAACACTTAACCACTAAATCAGATTAACTCCAAGGTCTCCAAGATACGTTAAAATAATCTGAAACTAAGAATACTCCCACAAGTGAACACGAAAGACGCGTCAGTATGAGCACTCTATAGACAATGACAGGTCATCAATAGATAACGGGAGGGGCGAAAAGTAGGACCAGTCGTGTAATGTATCGGCTTCTTTCTTCAGTGGGCAATGACCAGACACAAACTGTTACGGGCAGAGGAAAAAACGTAATTATTAATATAATTAAAAAAGAGATGTTGATAACTACTTTAAAAATGATATTTATAAAAGCTCGCGACCCTTACTTTTCTCGGGGTATTTAACATGAATCTAGTGCAAGGTGTATTCCATCCGAAATGATTTGTCCAATGGAGTCACCCTCTTTCACGTATGAGACGATATAGGGATTTCTTTACAGACAATAGGCAGGATGTTCATGATTGTACCTTACTGATCAACTAACGTGGTAGTATACATCATAATATAATTATTGTTGACATTACCGAGGATCGAACCCGGAGCCCCCGAATGAAAGGCCAACGCCTTCTGCACTGAAGTACGGTGGCTGCCAATCTGACTATGATCTCTTAAAAATTGTAACCATTGATTGTGAGAAATTAGCTCAAGGGAGTCATTTTATAAAGATTAATATTATTTTTGAAATTCGATAAATCAGTGAAGATCAATAAATTAGTAAAAAAAAAAATACATGTTACTAAGCTTTCAATAGTCTTTATAGTAAGCATACAACGTTCATGTAAGACTGATTAAAATTACATGACTCAGAGCTTGCCCGTTAATCAGTTATGCACCATCTTCTACTCGATTGCGTCATGACTAACTCATAATGTCATTAGGTACTAAAAATCTACTTTTCTATAGCTAGAGGCTGCCTGTCACCTGCTTCATGACGTCACACAGTAGGAGAAAAGCCCAAAAAACGTGGCCAAAACCCCAGTTAATGAATTTTCGAAATGGGGATACTTGAGTAGTCAGTCAGGTAGAGAACTAATGACTGCATTTCATTGTGAAAAGGGAAGCGTTTTGATCGTATACCTTCGTCGATGCGTCAGTTGGAAGTTAGCCTTCGTATAGAGTGTACGCGTCGCGCGCTAAACAGATGAAAATAATGGTGACTTCAAAAACCCATAAATTTCTATGTATGTATGAATAATGAAAACTTAATTATGACGCGTCATAATTAAGTTTTCATTATTCATTACTTGATTCCATGATTGCTTCTTCGAGAATAGTGGGACGTCAAGAATGATGGAGATTAAAAACAGACTTGCTTGTTAAAATGTTATTGCCCAATACGTTCATGTTTCCAACGACTCAAATATCTAATGACTCATATGAACTAATCAAATAGAACCTCTAATTGAACGAAAGTCTCCGAGTCACTACTAAGACCTGATTCCCATGGCAACTATATAAACTTTCTTCTTTGCCGAATGCGTAACGTTGGGGTTGGATTAAATCTTGATGGGCACATCATTGTCCATTGTGAATTGAAAGGTCAAACACCTTCAACTGATACTTACCACTATTTACTACTAATAATTGCGTCATACATACTTTAGAAGGGTTCCACTGTACTATCATTTATTCATTTGCTTATAATTAATTTACGTCATGAAATTTCTGCTGAAGTCGTTCTGCTCGCTTCGTTGGCAAATCCACACTTACATCATAGACGCAGGATCATTTATATTGTAAAATATTAACGTTATGGTATCCTAATGGATACTGAATTTTTCGGAAACCATTTACTAAGTGATGAAAAAATTACTTTTATAATCATGCGTTGTCAAACTTAAAAGAAAGTAAGTAGATATTATACTCTTTGATTGGTAAACATTGAACCATCTTTCAAACGATTCCGTGTTTTTTTATTGGAAACCATATTCACGAAAAAAAACGCACTCGATTGGATTCGAACCACCGATTGTTCGGTTATCAGCCGAATGCACTACCTTTACGCCACAGTATAATACTGCAATCGTGACGATTATACAGTATAATATTATAGTTTAGAATTGTTACGTTGCTTAGACTATTTGCAATTCCTTACGATTAAACGTCAGAGTGACAGTTGGTACTTTAAAAATAAAAACAACGAGAAACCATTATATAATTTAGTAATATAAGTTAAAGTGAATAGAAATAAGCCAACGGCGTTCCAATAAGCGGTACTTTTTCTTGAGTGTGTAATTTAACAAGATAATTAAGAGCTAGTCAAAGAATCTAGTTTATCACAAGTTTTGTTACGCCAAAGAAGTATAACTTCTAACGCGCGTACATAAGTACACACACACCGATTTTTATTGAAGTGTACTACTTAGTATTGACCATATAATAATATTATATAATTCGTATTAAACGTAGATATTAGATATAATTCGCATGAATAATAGTCGGATTGATAGCTTCAAGCCGAAAGCACTCACCTGGGAATTGAAAAACGTGAGTGCGAGCCCTAAAACAAAATATTATGTAGTAGTAGTTACACATATCTACTGGTTAATCTGCAAACTGGGCAAACTATTCAGGAAGGAGAAAAACTTAATAATTCAACTATCGAGCGGAACTTAACAATTTCAAAAATACACTTGGAAAATATTTTTTTTAAATAAGCTGCAATATTAATTAATACACTATTTTAGCTTCCCTTTTGCATATAAAGAAAAATTATTATAAAGAGCGGAGTTGTTCCATTTACGATATAAAAAATTTCACCTGCAGTTGGCTGTTTTGTGAATGTGTTTGTTGAAGATTTTTTTTATTGTGTGAGCATAGAAAACATCCTTTATATCAAAATGCCAACAACAGTTAATTTTTGCTCAAAAGTGCAGTTATCTGGTTTGCAGATTAATCAGTCGATATTTATTTCTATGAAGAATTAACAGTTAACACCATAAAATAAAATAATTCGTATTGTTATGTATGTACCTACATATAATATTATGTAAAATACATGCTTCGTTCGCTAAGTAAACTATCGTAGACAACATCGGGTAATAATAAAATGGCTAAAAGAAATAAATAAAAAGTTATCAGTATTTAATATTCCACCAAAAATCTATATTTGAATTTATAATATACTTGATAATACCACAAAGGAGGAAGAAAAATCGAGCTATATATGAATACAGGGGAGGGGGATGAGACAGCTGGTAAATTTCCAAATTGAAATTGATGAGAGGGAGTGCAAACTTTTAAGGCTAAGATCTTGAATGGGGGTAAGTACGGTTTAAATTATTTTTAATTACTGTGTTAGTGCCGTTAATATTTTTAATTACCTAGTTATTTCCATGAAATATAAGACTAATATTGTTAGCGGCTCTTGTTTTCCCAATAAAGAATTTTTAAATTACTATTTTTAATGAAAACTTAAAACAATGTGGTAACACGAGATTAAAAAAATGTTAGTTTATTACTATTAAAAATATAAAATACATTTTTTGTGCTTTGTACAAATATTGATTTATTGGTTTTAATTTTTCGTTTCCATTACTTATTTAGTAATATTTTTCTTACATTTTTTTCAAATTATTATTGTCCCAATTCCAAATGAGTATTATTTTGGAGTCTTTCCACGCATGTATAGATTGTGTCCATAAACGCCTGGTCGAGGAAACTAAGCTGATGTATCAGCTCCTTCCAATCAACGGATAATAGCACTCGGATTACATGTTTTTAATTATCTTCCGATTTACTATTAATAAATAGATTATCTTTAAAGTAAATTGATAATTTTATGTAAAGCAAAATTTAATTTTTAATTGACAAATGAATCAATACAGTTCTATCATTTATTTTAAGGAAGATATAATATATTATATAATATTATGTTGATCTGTTTTGAAGTCTTCTTGAAGTCTAATGATTTAGGTATTATTTTTTCTATAAATTATCTTTCATTCCCTGGAATACGCCCATCACAAGTAGATGAGGTATTAAATACAAAAGTATTGAGAGTTATTATTATAAGTGTTTAAAAATACTAATAAAGTGGTTCATACCGATGAAAATGAGAATTTTATTCTTCTCGAGAGAATAACTCAAGTATAACTTTTTGAAATAAAGGGTTGCTAAATATTATAAGTACATCCATCTCGAAAGCTTTTATTATATTACGAATTGATTGAGTATGCGTACATTAGTCAAGTATCATAGAAATAAATAAATACATTACGATGTAGTCTCTGCGTACACTTTTAACATGTGAAAAATTCGACAATAAATATAACTATGTTCCTCTTACTTCTTAATCCATATCCACCCCTTAGTTGAAGCAGACGAATACCACGTGACGTCTTCAAGATCCCTGCCGCTTGCCAGTTTTTTTGCGTTTTTCCAGATCATTCCATCATCCCGTAGATCCACCGTATTAACTCTGTCTATGATATTTATTTGGCTTGAAGAACACGCGGGTCAGTCTGAAATTCTCGTGAGGCATCCGTACCACATGGCATGAATTCAGGTCCAATATCGTTTCTTCGTTTGCATAGTTATTTTTTTTCGACTTATACGAGGTATAAATTAGAACTCTGCCATTCTGGGCAGTGTTTACCTGTGTGTCCCTGATAACTATCTTAGAAATAGAGACCATCAGTTGTTTATTCTCCCAAGGTGCAGAACCAACCTGCCACTGGGATGCCAATTGGGAGGGTGATAACTATGTTCAACGAAATTGCTTCGGGTGTTGATATATTCCACCTACGTGAGAATGAGTTTAGGTGGACGCTGTTTTATAAATTCTTAAAATAGGGTCTGCTTAATTCATCCGGTGTACTTCCTTATACCTATCTAATTTATCTACTGATCTATTTCTTTTTTTATGTAATACTGTTATATTTATTTATCTTTGTTTCTAAATGTCATGTTGTGAACGTCTTCAACTTATAATTTGTAATGTCCACAATATGTTAAAAAAAAAAATTAATTGAATAGGTCGATTATTTTTATTCGAGAATGCTATCAATAAAATTCCTTTCCACCCGAAGAGTTACTGTTCTTTTAAATCGTGTCTTTTTACTTATTTGTGGGTTCGTTCATCATCCGTATTTACTGATATTACTCGTAACTCTGCGGTCGTCCATGTGATACATGTCGCTCTTACGAATAACCTATTTGATGGCACGATAAAGGTTGATATATTTTAAACTATTTAATGTTTGTGGACGTGTTAAATTGGTTAAAGACATAATAGTTTATTTTTTATATCTTACTATAACATTACAGTAGAACTTATTTTCTCTTAATCTTTCATGTTCTATATTAGTTTTTATCAGAATTTTATGTTCTTTTCTACAACGTTTTTATTAGCTCGTATTTTTATTTGTCCGGTGGTTGTTTATCCAGTACAAATCTTGCAATCGATTTTTAATTAACTTCCCGACTAGCTAGACATTTGAAACTTTTAGAATATATCATAATACGATGCCAATGCATTATTTTAATACTTTTAGTCATCTTTAAGTAGAATTGAATTCATTTTCAGTTAATTCTGTTTTGTATGAAAAGTTATTTTGGAAGAAATCCGTAATCCAATCCACTATTATTGGTTGCTAAGTTGCTGCTCCTAGCAACTAAATTATTAATATTATACGTGCGTTACTATGGAAATCAAAATGACATTTCAGTATTCTATATTTGTTTGTTTGTTTTTTATTTACTTCATATCAAGTACAAGTTTGAGCATAATAATTGAACAGAAAATTTAAAAACTTTGTATATAAAAAGTTATTTTTATCTTGTAATTATATCTAATTAATACCATCGACTGAATATACGTGATGGAATTTGAATTAATATTCAAGATGATTTAATGTGTGTACTATTCCATTTGAGGCCTTTCAGTTATGCGCATTCACCAATGATAACTGTATACTGACAATGAATACAGCAGTTGAATATAATAAATTATTAGAAAAAATATAATAAAAACCACATTATCTACCGAGTAAAGGATCAAGTATAAAAACAAATTTTGAATATTGGAAAACGAATCAAATGGAATAGTACAAAACTGAAGGTAGGTAATTAAATTATTTTTTTATGTATTTAATGGCTATTTATTTCTAATTCGTATTTTATTAAGTACTAGATTGCATTGGCTAATAATAATAAGTGAAGTGCCATAATACTAATTTTCTGAATAAATAAATAAATAATATTGTTTTATCTCCGTGTACACTCAGATAAATAAGGAACTACAAAATATATAATTACAAGATAAAAAGAACTTTTGGTACTGTTCGGTTAAAGCGGATACAGCGGAAAACGCATTTTGAAAATAGCCGATAAACTGGATTATTTGTTGGGTTAACCCAGTGGTCGGCAAACCACGGCTCGCGAGCCACACATGGCTCTTTGGCCTCTTGAGTGTGGCTCTTCCCCAAATGACCACGCACGGACTAAAACAGTGAAAGATATAACAGTCAAAATGTCTTCGAATATAACCAACCGGCAAATCGAAGATCTTAAATTGGTTTCAGCTTTATTAATAGTTAGTAGTTGACGAGTTTTGTGACATAAATGATACAGGACATATTTGTACAATTTATTTCATCTACAGGTAATAAAGAAGAACTTTTAGGATTATCACCACTCAAAGGTCAAACACGTGGAGAGGATATTGCAAATGCTGTAATTAAGTTCATGGAAAAACATCATATTCCACTCGATAAAATTGTGCGAATTTCAACAGATAAGGCGAAAAGTATGACCGGTGTAGGAAAAGGATTTGTTACTATTTTGAAAGAAAAAAATAAGCAAATTGCAAAAAGCGCTTTGTGCGCAGACATTTCCAAAAGAAATTTGCAAAGTCAGCTCTTAATCATCGCCAATTTTTTTTTTTTAGTTAGTTAAGTACGCAGATCTTCTGCTGCATAACAGGGTACGTTGGTTATCAATAGGAAACGTTTTAAAATGTTTCGCTTCCTTATTAACAGAAATTAAAGCATTTCTCCCTGAGAATGGTGTTCACTATCCAGAAATAGGTAAAGGACAATCAGTTGTTACGTCTCATCTAAATCAGCTTAATCATAAACTGCAGGGGAAGGAAACACATTTTTTTCGA
Organism: Rhyacophila brunnea; assembly: GCF_057557595.1. Classification (NCBI taxonomy): domain Eukaryota; kingdom Metazoa; phylum Arthropoda; class Insecta; order Trichoptera; family Rhyacophilidae; genus Rhyacophila; species Rhyacophila brunnea. The sequence continues at coordinate 8,134,188 of NW_028232859.1, forward strand.
TGTTAGAAGAAGTTATTTCATACGAAAACAAATTTTCCCTTTTTGCTTCAGATTTCGAAAGAGAATCTTCGATTCACTTTCAAAGCCTGCTGAAACATCGCTACGAAAATAATTCTGATATTGACATTCGCTATTTCAAAACAACAATTTTTAATATGAGAAAAGCTCTTATCAACAGGTTTCAGGAATTCAGAAACAGCAAAGCGACGTTAGTCTTTGTTAAAAAAAATCTCCTAATGCTTCGGTAACAGAATTATTTTTTTCTCCCTTTAATTTTGACATTGGAAACTCAAAATTTTTAAATGCAATTGCTGGATTTAATAAATAAAGAATTATGGAGCTCTAAATTTCAACGTCTCTGTGCTGATATGGACATATTGGAAAAAAACAAATATGAATATGGTTCATAGAACAATTAGTCTACTTTGAAAGACCTGGAGAAGGAAGACATGATGATTTTTAACACCTGGAATAGTATTCCTGACTCATAATATGATCAATTGAAAAAACTAGCGTTGCTGTTCTTTCCCTTTCCGGTTCTACATATTCATGCGAACAATCTTTTGCAAGCATGAACCTTATCAAGTAAGAGTAAATTGAGAAGTCGTCTTATTGATGAAAACCTGGAATTGTGCCTAAAATTAAAAACAACAGCATACAATCCTGACTTACCCAAACCTTTCAAGGAGATGGAAGGCAATTATTAATTTAAAGATAATAATTGATGTAATTTATATCTCTATAGACTTTTATATAGTTTAATGATTTAATTTTATGGATACCTTACTTACAATTTAATTTTTATCAATAAATAATATCATTATTAATTAAGACATCAAGTTTTTTTCAGTATACCTACCTATAGTTTAATTAAGACTTAAAACTTTAATTAAAGTTTATTAAGTTAATAATCAGTGTACCTACATATATAGTTCTAGTTTAAGAAATTTGGCTCTTCAAAGAAATCGCAATCGTTGTACTCTTGATATTTGGCTCTCTTGACTAATAAGTTTGCCGACCACTGGGTTAACCTAACCAAACCTAACCTAACCCAACCTAACCTAACCTAAACTAACCCAAACTAACAAATAATCCAGTTAATCGGCTATTTTCAAAATGCGTTTTTCGCTGTATCCGCTTTAACCGAACAGTACCGAACTTTTTATATACTTACCACGTTTTCAAATTTTTTGTTGAATCATATAAACTTGACTTGACTAAACGATCAAAAAAAATTGTGCTTGATAGAAATAATACTGAAATGTCATTTTGACATGTCATATTGATTTCCATAGTAACGCGCGTATATATTAATAATTTAGTTGCTAGGACCCCAGACCCCTAGCAACCAATAACGATGTCGAAATAACTTTTCATACAAAACAGAAATGACTGAAAAAGATTCAATTCTCTTTAAAGATGGCTAAAAGTATTTTAAAAATGAATTGGCACCGTGTTATGATTATTCTAAAAGTTTCAATTGTCTAGCTAGTCGGTAAGTTAGTTAAAAATCGACTGCACGATTTGTACCGGACAAAGAACCACCGGAAAAATAAGAATACGAGCTAAGAAAAACGTTGTAAAAATGCATCCATTTTTCATGAGAGTTTTCATTAAAATTATATACATAATTATATGTCACAAATGTAAAATTATATTGGTTATGTATTATCAGTTAATGAGCCGTTGTTATTGTTTATTGTTTCTAAGTATCTCATTTCCTATATAAGAGTAAAAAAATCGTGCGTGTCCTGCGCCATAACGTTGTACCACTCACGTAAGAGAATAATCCAGTGGCCCAGTTGTTAAGTGAATTTTCCTTTGAGGGAAGATTTGCGGTCCGAATCCCGAAATGAGGGTCACTTTTCAAAGAGCCCGTAGTGACCCTTGCGCCCAAAACCGACCGCCGCGTGCTTCTACAACTTGTTTCACTAATAAACACATAGTTTTAACTCTGCCAAATAAATCGATATAAATTATGTCTGCGCTCTGATGTACATTACAATAATTAAATCGGTGAAACATTATGTATTTCAATACTGAAATTTAATATTAAAAATACAAATAATCGATATTAATATAAAGTGAAATAAATAGTTACTAGTGATTTTTACTTTTACGTGACAAATTAATAATTTAAACAAACACAATAATTTGTATAGCAACAACAAAAATAAATATTTTAAATTGGAAGACAAAATTACACTTTTATTATTAAGTCTGGAGGATCGATCGATTATAAACGAGGTAACTTTTAATTGTTCATTATTAAAGATTAGAAGAGTAAATCGCATTATGTATTTCGTTTTTACAATCCTCGGAATTTCTCTTAAATTCATTGTCAAATTTATATCTCGTATTTCTGTATATAAACAATATACCTGTTTATTTAACTTAGTCTGAGATTACAAATTTTTGTTTTAATTTTCTTGCCTGATGGAAAGACATGTTCTTCTAAACACTTCATTATAAGTATATGAGTTATCATATTATTATAACACTATTTTTTGAATTTTTATAATTATGTTTTGTTATTTCTGCTTAAGCGGGGCACATTTCCCGTCGAGAGGACCCGCTGGACAAATGCCATCATCCAATGGTACCCAAGAGGCACGAAACGGTCACAGGGTCGCCCTAAAAGCCGCTGAATTGACTAACTGAAAAATTTCGGCGGAAACACGGGGCAGCGAACGACACATGACCGAGAGAGTTGGAGGAAACTTGGGGAGGCCTTCATACAGCAGTGGATTGACCCCGGCTGATGATGATGACTACAAAACTACCAATAAAAAAAATCGTATTAATATTAATAATAAAATTAGCATTAGATTCTTGTTTGATTGAATATGATTTATTACATTGGAATTCATGGCCCTCAAAACCACATCCGCTCCACACCACCATCGTAGGAACATTCAATTGATGTGAAACATCACTATTTTTGTATGACTGGGAATATCTCAAGAGTATTTATCCAAGACTGACTGAATTTACATGACTTTAAAGTAATTATTATAAAAGCTAATATAAAACTGTCGAAGAGATCTTTATGTCACGGCAAATATTTTCTAAATATCGCGATCGGACATCCCGATCCGGTGTACTGAATCGCTGGTTAAACCGACGTGAGCAGATCATTTCGTACATATTTTATGACATTCCCAAAGTATTTGGTGTGCATCCTGTATTTCTCCGCCACATGGACATGTTGGAGGGTGACATGAGCAAACTGATAGAACCTGCCAGCGAAGCCTCTGTGTCCAGTCAAGAATGACTGATATAATAGTATTTGAAAAAAAACATATATTATACATTGGGTCCCTATCTTTGGTGAAGGATCCCTATTTTACCACGTTTTTATTAGCTCGTATTCTTGTTTGTCCAGTACAAATTTTTTTCTTGTTTGTCCAAATCTTGCAATCGATTTTTAACTAACTTCCCGACTAGATAGACATTTGAAACTTTTAGAATATATCAGAACACGATGACAATGAAGTTTTCTAATACTGTTAGCCATCTTTAAGCAGAATTGAATTCATTATCAGTTAATTCTGTTTTGTATGGAAAGTTATTTCGGAAAAAAATCGTAAAAAGTAAAACACTATTATTGGTTGCTAAGGGGGTCCTAGCAACTAAATTATTAATATATACGTGCGTTACTATGGAAATCAATATGAAATGTCAAAATGACATTTCAGTATTCTATAATTATTCAGTACTTATTTCTATCAAGTACAAAAAAAAGTATTTATTTATATATAGAATTGTCAAGTTTATATGATTCAACAGAAAATTTAAAAACGTGGTATATAAAAAGTTCTTTTTATCTTGTAATTATTTATTTCCAGGTCTTCAACGCCACATCCAGCGTCATTAGATGGATTGTTCGCTTCCTCATAGACAAGTGAACACCCTAAAGAGCCGAATGAAATAATATGTGCAGAAGGGTTGTTGTCTGTAATTATTATTTGTTCGCGAGTGAGTTTCAGGATTGATTTTTGAAAGTGAAACCGAGTTTAACCGTCGGGCAACCTCAGAAATTAATTGGCCTTTTTGAAGTTTTTACCTCTTCATTGTAGCTTTAATGTTTTTTTGAGCGTAAATTTACGGCCGTTAATCATTCACCCATGTACGTAATCGGCATTTTAATCTATTTGTAACACGAAAAAAAACACTCACGTTACTACAGAGCGTTATATTTTTCTGAAACACCGTGTACTTAAGTTTACGGGTTGTCGTAGCAATTACCTTACGATAAGTTAGTATTTTTTTAATGTTTATGTTTAGTGGTTACCATTAAAGGTGATGCTAAGCTGCCTTTTAATCAAAAAATAGTATAACAAATTTTATACTACGCTGGTATGTTTTTATTATTCATTTCTTATGATGAATTGTGTTAATATAATCTTTACACTAATATCATTGCTCTGTAGGTCTTTTTAATTTAACAATATACAACGTTTTGTATCATACCAATTATAATAATATTATATTAGTTAAGGCTATACTTCAGTTGAGGCATGGTCTAAAAAGATCGTGACTAGGCGATGCGCGGATTATGAAAATGACGCGTGCCGAACGAAACATAATTTGTGATAAAAATCCAACATGCGTCTATTTAATGTTATGTTTATTGTTATATTACTAATAATAATAGTATATTCGTTGACATGTTTTCTTTTTTAAGTAATCTTTACACGATTTAAGAATATTTTCATCCGGCGCCATAACAAAACAAATCGACGTGCGGACACCTCGACGGTCGGTCTCTGATTGGCGACTAGTGAGAAATTTCGTCGCACCTACTGTTGAAAATTATTTGCCGTTTCACTGAAGTACGCTCTTAACCCATAGCTTACGGACCGCACAAAATTGTGTTTTTGCTAATTACTTTTCAAATGCAAATTAACACGTTAATTACAAAATTAATTAAAAGGGCCCGTAAGCATTGTGTTAAGTCTTACAGTGCTAAATATGCTCTAGGCGCGTAACCATTAGTTGGCCATTAGATATAATTAGCATGATATTTAAATGTGATTATCAATTAGTAATTATCTGGTCAGCAGTGAATGTGAATAATTATCTAACAATGTATACAAGGGAGTCATACCCTATAAGCCATGGGCTTAGAAAAGAAGTCTGTGCCACCACTCCACTCCAACTTTAATTATTAAATATAACATTGATGAACTCGTGTAAAATTATAATATAACTACGATTTATATCAATGATTTTAATCAAAAATGATAGGTGCAGTAATAATATGACAATTCAGAATGTCATTATCTAATTTCTGTATATCAAAGTGTACATAAACCTAACTAACTACTTATTATTCAAGATATTTCAGTTATGTATACATTCGTATAACTCAACAAATGAGTATCTCACAGATATCATTCTAGCATAAACCTAGATTGTGTAACTAATCAATAATATTATTGATATGTAGGTAATAGAAAATTCACTAAATTGACTCATTGTATTTACGCGATTGTATTGACATTACAATAATTAATTCATTCGTATAGTAATGCTATAAAAAACAACAAAACCGCTCTCTTAAAACAATAAATACAAGAGATGCATTGTTTTAATATTTTAGACTTATTTTGGAAAATATGTACGTCATTTCCGGCAGTATTTCTCGAAAAATCCGACGAATTGGGCCGCTACAAAATTAACCCAGAACCCACATAAATTTCAAAATAGCATAGAATATTACAATCTATCTATATCTTTACTATCCGATTTGATTGATTTTTAGTTTGAACTTTGAATTCTATGGTGCTGAATACTAATATTCATATACTTGACATTTTGCTACTGAAAGCTCATAAAATATTTTTGGCAAAATCTTAAATTATTTTAATTACCACCTGATTTGATTTACTTAGACATGTGTTTTATAGTGCTGAATTCGAATTCCATATTAAACTTGATACATCTTGTGAATTATTCGTTGAATAAAAAAAATAGTTAATTAAAAATTATTAAGCAACTTCAAGTAAGTTAGAATAAAAAATCTTGGAGTGATCCGTGACGTTGGTTATTAATTAAAGCATGGCCCCCATATCCTGAAGCGGGCCTCCAGGCTAAGATCTTTGGTGGGCCCCCCTACCTATTGCTTTCTTTTCTATGTTTTTATGTTTTAATACATCCATTTGAATTATGGATTTGTCGAGTATTGATACACAATTAAAAATTGTATTGTACAACCACCTAATTTTAAATAATAATACTATTGAAAGAAAATAGCGAGAAAGACTTTTTTAATAGTAAAGCAAATTTGTGATGTGTGTTTCTTTCACATATCTGATTGACTCGCCTCGCCGGGCCTCTCCTGATCCCAGGGCCCCAGGCTAGGGCCCTGCCAGCCCCTCCTTTTGTGGGGGCCATGAATTAAAGTAATACCTACTTTGATTTAAAATACAAAAACCGATCGCCAATAGTAGCTCAATTTGGAAAGCGCTTCAGTAAGTATTAAAAGCCATAAGTTAAAATTTGTCGCAATTAAGTATGACTCCTGTTGCATAGTGGTCGATGTGCGTGGGCGCGATACCTGAGAGATGCAGGCTCGATTCAGCTCTTTTTTCAAAAAGATTTTTTTCTATTGGTTCTATTATTATCTATTATGTTGTATGTTAAACTTGATATATTTGCAAAAGCATTGCATTTTTTAATATTCTTTTGTGATTCAATTAATTAAGTGTATACGATTATATATAGTTCAATAATAATAAGTGTGTTTATTATTATTGAACTTTTGACTAAGTCAACGCCACCTAGGATTTATGAAAACCCAGCACTATAAAGATAATATGAGTTAAGAAATCATTATAAAAGCAATATCAAAACAGTACTAAGAATGTGTATATTTTATGGAATATTAAGTATATTTCATGAAGTGTAGATCCTATATAAATCGTATTGCAATGTATTGTTCAGCGATGATAGTTTTCTAAATAAACAAATAATAATTGATAAAGCTGAGAGCAGTCTGTATTTATTCAACAAAGCGACGTTTTGGAGCGAAATAAAAATATATCACAGAGCCTGAAGCACTGGAGTGCCCTTCAGAAATACCTGGGTGCCCTATATTTCAACTACCGACGTATATCAAACAGGAAATACGGTATATGTAGTTTCTCTCGAAGCCAGTTCATTACACTACTAACATAAAACTATATCACAGATAAATGTAGGCAATACTAGATATCTTAAGGGTATCCAGTACTGGTGAAATACTCCGTAATCTCTAACCAACATAAACGTTCGAATGTAAGAATTTACAATATCACAATACTGCCAGGTTTAATAATGGTTTTGTGTATACTAAATCCAAAATAAACGGATTTTCTTATCATTATTGTTGTGCAAATGTTGTCTTTTTATCTTACTAAGTATTTATTATATTTACAATCAAATGTTTGACATACACAGTCCTACCACTAATTTCATTTCATTCAAATCTTAAAATGAACAGTGACAGTTTAAAGTACGTGGAGGCCCAAGCTGCTGACTGATTTTGCGCACCCACATGCTGCGAACTAAAGCAATAAATTATTTTGTGGTGTCTATAAAATTTAAAGTTAGTTATAAATCAATAAAATCGTATACCTAAAACAAATCGACGTATAATATTTACTTATATATAATTAACTTATAATTATAAATAACTTATTTTAATATTACGACAGATATGGAAGCCTCTCTCTGAAATTAGTCCTGTATGATAAGCCATACTTATATGAGTTTTAAAAATCCAAAAATAAAATTGATTGCAAAGATTTTTGTACAAAAGTACAAAAAAATTATTTGATTTATTGATTATGACAGTTTAAAATTTATGGAATTCTGGTTGTTTCATTTCGAAAATATATTTCCACCAATCATAAAAATACTCCAGATCAAAAACCAGTAAGAAAACCCGTGATTTATAAGAATACTGCAATATTTCAACATAGAAGATTATTTTTCTTCAATGAAAAAATATATCGATTCGAAATATTTGTTTACGTTTTATATGCTGTCTGGTTGACCCGCCGTAGAACGACACTCCATAGGTATCCCTCCCTCGCTGCGCATTTACTAGCTAGGCTCTACGATTCGAGCGTAGAGAAAGGGATTTGTTTTCGCGTTCGTTAGCAGGTTCTTTCAACCAATTAATTTTTACCAACATCATGTGAGGTTTGTCGAAAACGCCTGCTCTTATATAGCGTAACAAGATATTTCTGTAATTCTGTATAACTTTTGGTGATGAAACAACGTTAAAATTGTTTATATTGTGATTCGCAAACTATATTGAAAACCAGCTTAATAATTTTCGCATAATTTCAATAAAACATACACAGCGGCTCTCGTGGTGCAGTGCGTAATTCGCTGGCCTTCCACACGAGAGTTCTGGGTTCGATTCTCGGTGAGGACACAATATTTATGTGTTTTTCTCAAAGCCTGGGTGTTTGTTATTGTTCAAAATTACTAACAACCACCTTGTACAAAAAAACATGGACATGATTACTAATAATTCTAAAAAAAACATACACGATCACCTACAATTATTACAGACAACTCTAAGTAGGACATGACTTTGGTAGTGTTTTATTCTTCATATCATGCATAATGCTAAAAGTATGAAACTGCACGATGTAAATTGAGTAATCATAAATGAATAGTTAATATAAACCTTAAATACAAATAATTTAATGGCATCGGTAAATAATTGAATTAATGGATGCATATCGGATACAATATACCTACAGTATTTTCTCATTCGCATATTTTTTAATTGACATGGCAATATCATAAGATGGCGTATAAACAGTATGAGAAAATAATATAATAAAAAAGGAATTTAATACTGAATTTGGTGATTATTTGTATAATTGGTACATAACATATCGTTGCTTTATCGGAAATAAGTAAACTATATTTATTTAATTTATGGTTTAAATATGACAGCTGTCAAATTAACAGATTTATCCGTCATGCATACACACTCGTTTTTAATTAAATACTTTATTTTAACCCATTGAATAAAGATATAAAAGAAATAAAAGAAGGCAACGGCCAGATTTAATTTTGTAGTAAATTTTACAAGGATTTACTAAAACTGCTACAACGTTTTTTTATTAAATTTGTGTAGTTATTAAAATATTTCGAATTATAATAGTCTTTTTAAATATTATGATGAATTTGTTGGATTTATGGATATAGTATCTCACTTTTTTGGCATGAACAAGTGACACCAAATTAACGTTTATTGTCCAAAATCATTTGGTCAACAGAGGCATCAAATTGGTGCCGATTGTCTACAACGGGTTCAATACCCGAATAATGGCTATTTAATATTATTTAGTTTAACTTTAAATTAAATAAAAACGACACAGTATCGCATAAATCGGTATATTTTGACATACGATGTATTACGATGAATTACTAGTGACATTTTTTTATATACATATCTGTATTATAAACAAACATTCACGCCACAAGTTATCACATCTTAAGCACAATAATATATCTTAGTATATCTCTGAGGTGTGTAATTTTGTCAACATTAGCTACACACCCTTAAATTCGTAAATTAAAATATGCCGAATCTATTTATTATTACGTTTCACCCTCACTTGAGCATGACTTACTAGATTAATGGCAAATATTTATAGTATAAATTATATGAGATTTAAGGAGAATATTCCTCGTCATAAATTCAGCCATTTATTGTATGGTATACGATACACATACATTTCTCAAACTGTAAACAATAAAGCTCGAATTATATTATGGTGCATGTCGCGTACTATCACGTGACGTCACAGTAAGCTGCCACTACGGGAAAAAAGTGTTTAAAGTCATTTTTTAGGTGTTTAAAATATTATCAGACTGATGCACATGCCCATCCCGTAGCACATTTTAAATCTTTAAACAAATATTGTCAGTTGGCAAAATCTGCCAAAATTGCAAGAGCAAGAATGAGGTCACCTCTCGCGTACCGCACTGCATCGACACCCGCATGACTCAATCAACGTTTTTTATCATTTTATACATGCCTAAACATTTTCGACTCATTTCAAAATCACGTGTTTTTATTTTTAGCGGTTGGCACGATGTATTTTCTATAAGAATGTTGTCTATTATCTATGTTCTGCAGGTTGGTTTCTGTTCAAAATATTATCTATGGATGTAATGTCGCAAGTAATTTTAACATACGCACACCAAGAAACTCTTAAAATTAATTTGAGTTGGCACTCTCCATCATTGAATTTACAGAGATGGTGATAGTTCAAATTATTCTGCAAAATGACAAAACCATAGTAACAGCGTGACAATAGGCGACGTGCATCTCAATATAATCACAACTTCAGATAGATACACAAATTATGCCTATTTCTGTAAACAATAAGAACCCTTCCTTCATCTTCTTATACATTCTTATTAAATACCTTCTTACCTATTGTGTTTTGTGGTGTAGGCCAAATGACTGTAATACCATAAAATTTTATTGATTAAATCAATTAATTGAATATAATATAGTCTAGTTTAGTGGTGGTGAAACTACGGCATGCGTGACAGATCTGTCACGCGCGGAAATTCTGCTGGTACGTGAGAGAATTGTGAAACTTTAAAAGGCACCGACGATACGCCTGGAATAAGTGGGAAATCGACTATAATTCTGAAAGGTATTTTTTTGTGCAAAAATGCTGATGAACGATAAATATCATTTCGAAAGGAATATTGAAAAAAAAACTCTACGCACGGATTTTGCATGTAATATTGATTTAGTGAATGAGTAATATGCAGATAAATAAATATATTTGAGGAAGCTAAAATAAGTGTGGATTTTTTCACGGATAAACTATTTTGACGGTGAAACATGACAAGAGCTTCGTTGAAGTAAAAAGTAGTGTTCTATTTTTTGTACTCGTTTGATACGCCTTATACCATAATAATAAATAGATTTTCACACCTAGATATAAAAAGGTTCGGTACCCCTAGTCTAGTTATTAAACTCTAGCTCAAGCACAAAGTGTTTGGACTATAGTTAATTGAGAACTATAATCACGTGTTTAAACTAGGCATACCTTATATTAATTTTGTAGTATCGTATAATATTTTTTTTGTACAATTAAAATCATTTTAAAAGTAAATACTTTGATCGTAACCGTCGCTGTACCTTATTTTTGTTGTCTTTAGGTAAACTAACCTCAAATAATTCAAATCTCATTTAATGGGTACATGTATAATAGAAGATAAGCCTAAGTAATAAGATTACAATACGTATGCAATAATTAAGTATGTACATCGTGTATATAATATATTACAAGCGCAATGGCCTGTATCTTTATTACAAGTATAGATAAAACCACTCAGGCTGAAAAAGTCTCAGGGTTAAAGTTGAACTTATAATAATAAGTTTGCAAGTGAACGGAAGTTGGAAAATTGCATGGAAATGAAATTTTCCGCAGATTCGCTGGAGCGTATTTAATAAACTCTTTGCAAGAAGGAGTTACCCGCGGGACGGAAGTAAGGTAATGGTTAAGGTATCGGGTTTCCGCCCTCTCTGGAAATGTGCTGCGACATTTATTTTAAAGGTGTGGTCTCTTAAATTATTGCTTAAGATGCTGCTTCGGCCACAAGCGGCATCGTTAAAATGATAAACAGGTGTTAAATTACTTATTTCAGTTGTTTGCGGTACATTCAAATACTCTATTAAGCCTTCTTCGCTGCCCGCTAAATAATATGTTATGATTTATTTATTAGTAATGTTATAAACAGTGTAGGTGGTCAAAAATATGTTTTATTTCATAGTCATTTCACCCTTGTACGTTAATTCTGTTAATGCGCGTGAAGCATGGTTAGGTTGGTACACTCGAGTGTAGTTATAAATGGTTTTACAAAAAAATTATGGAATTTTACAACTTACTACGTACTTAACTACATTATTTGAATTGATAAAACATATTTTGAAAAAATAGGAAACCACATCATAAACTGAAATCATTTAACGGACATTAATTTTTACTACACATAGACTATGAATAAATACCTAGCGATTTCAGTAGAATTAACAAAATAACTTTCTTTAAAAACCATTATAATGTAGTTCTACTACGAAAACGTTGGTTAAATTAATAAACAGTGTTTTATCTTTTAATTTAAAAAAATATAAAAGTAGATATATATGAAAACACTTTAGAGGGTACATTTACAATAATTTATATTTGTAATTTCTCCAATACAATTTAAATTCTCCCATAAATAGAATCCTACCAAGTAAATGCTAATTCAAATACCTACGTAATACACTATAATGGTTTTATTAAATATTAAACACACATACATACATCACCATGTTTGATCCTCCAGAGAATGGAGGTTATACTTATAGTAACAGTTTTTTTTACGAGAAATGGATGCTAGCAACTTGCTCAACTCATAAGGTCGATACGTTGAATCCAAACACACATTGGAAAACAACATATGAATTTACCAGACTCGATTCAAACCCGGGACACGCAACATTATAAGTCGACACGTTACCACTCGATCATCATGGCCGCAATAAAAAAAACAAACTAGGTTATAATGAAACTATATCAATGATGATGATCACAAATTTGTGAATATTATTTAAAACTCGCGGTTATTTTTGAAACTGTCAGTAAAAAATCATATTTCAGTTGGCATTTAAGAAATAATGAGGTTTTTATCATGGCTGTAGTTAATATTTTATTACCACCTCTCGGTGGAACTAATGAAAAAAATATCCGACTTGTTGTCTTAAGGGGAAGTGCTATACTAGGGTGAATTAACTGGCTGTATATAACGACAAACTACAAAAGATAAAATGTAATATATTTTTTGATGTACCTACCTAAAATATAATAAATATTATATATTTTTTTAATTTAAATATAAACATATAGTTTTTAAAAAAAATGTTATAAAATATGTATCAGTTGAAAATCCGTTTATTTTTTATCATTAAAATGTTGTTTATTAAGTTTTATTGAAGTTACTTTAAAGATATTTGAATGATTCATAATTTTCAATTATTTTATATTTAATTTTAAATAAACATCCAGTTTTCTAACGAATAAAAATACCGTGTACCTATAACTTGAAATATTGTTTAGTTGAATTTAATCGAATTTTTAATATTTTAGAAACATCTATATTTTTTATTGAAATAAGTATACATTAGATTTTAGCTATTCGAGATATTCAAAAAAATATGAACATCGAAAGAACATATTATTAAACTACGTTCATCGAAAAAATGCGATGTTCTAATAAAAGTTGGATTTTCTACGAACGCATATTTTATTTCAGATTTTTTTTAAATTGCTAGTTTATCTTTTTATTTAAAAAAATATTTTTATTATTATTGACATTTTATAAATTAAATTGAATTAGGTACTCTTAGTACTTTAAAATTTCAGTGTTATTAAATATTTTAAAAAAAATGTATGCTTTACATTCTATTGTTAAGACACCGTTAGTCGCATCACGCTTCCCCTTAAATCTCGACATAATTTATTTTACTACGAAATTGAAATTCAAAAACTATAATAATTAAAAGTGATTTATACTGCAACTATAAATATGTAGTATGTACAAATAATAGTTAATAAAAGAAAATGTTTAGAAAATGCGTTAAAGGAAACCTTCTATATAAATACAGGGTATATAATATATTATTAAAGTGAAAATACAAATAAAGCTTGTAAAATTGTACACGTGGAAGTGACATCACACTTTCATGCGAAACATAGACGTTTTTTATGTTAAATGTCAATTGAGGCTGTTAGTTTCAAAGTTGATAACCTCATATTATTCCGTTATTTTGAGATAATCACAAAAAACCGTCAACCACCTTTAGGACTGCAAATAGAATAGGATTTAAAAAGTCAATAACGAAATAAAATGAATTAAAAAATATGTTTAGAGTTAGTCGTAAAACATAGGAAATGGCAGCTGATGAATAAAAACTACTTTGCAATTATTCTCCGGTTTAATTCAACTAACTTTATCTAACAAACGGAGCCGGATTCGATATTTTAAGAATACACATACCTACTTGAAGTAGAAAATCATGAAATATATTTTAATTACCGACCTTGAAAGTAATTGGTTTCTTGGTGTAAAAACATTGTATCAATTAAATTAAATAAAACTTCCCAGAAGTCAAAACTGACGGTAGGCTCTGTATCATGTTTTTGAATATAGTAATCATTAAATAATAATAATAATAACAGTGATATGGTCTGCACACGCGATCAGGTACCGCTGTAGAATATAAACATAGGACAGCATGCATATGAAGGGGTGGACAAGTTCACGTATCTCGGATCCAGCCTAAATACCCAAAATAAGATAGTAGAGGAGATAAAAATCCACCTTATCTTCAGAAATAAATGCTGGCATGCCTGCAAGCGACTGGTGGGGTCGAAAATTCTAGGCCGAAGAAGTAAACTTCCAATATATAAAACAATTATAAGGTCAGTGGTCACTTATTGCTGTGAGAGTGCTTAACTCAAAACGAGGAAAATAAATTAGCTGTCTTCGAGCGCAAAATACGAAAAATCTTTGGACCCACGTTGGAAAATGGGAACTACAGAATAAAAATGAACTACGAGTTGGAAGAGCTGATTAAACAGCAAACAATCATAAGCTACTGTAAGTCCCAAAGACTACGATGGGTGGGACGTGTGGAGAGAATGCCTGAAGTTAGAGCGCCAAGGATCATGACGAAGTGGCTACCCCAACGGAAGAGACCCAGAGGCCGTCCAAGAAGGAGTTGGGCTGACGCCGTAGAAGTGGACTGGCTTCATATAGGAAGACTCGGTAACTGGAGAAGTGTGGCGAGAGACCGGAGTGAGTGAAGAGCGGTTGTGGAGGAAGCCAAATCCCATTCCGGGATGTAGCGCCTTGGAAGAAGAAGAATCTCCATAAAATTTAAAACCTCTGTGGAAGAAATCAATAAAATTCTTACTTGAAATTGTACTTGTAATAAATTGCAGATTATCACTTAGTCCATTAGCTTAGCAATTTCGATACGAAAAAAATCGCCAATGCGACAACATATTATTATTGAGTGAGATGGATTCAAGTTCCTAAAAACGCCGCCGCTCGCTCATTTCCGGCGCTTTTCATTTTGCATTTGACGAGGCCACCGACAGATTACACGACCGCCGATACGCGGCGCAGCCTTCGCGGAGAGAAATATCGTCGAGATCGAGACGGAGGGTTAATTACTTTTTTGCCTCATTTTCGCCACGTCAATCATATCGCTGGAATCTTTAACATGCTGTATGCATGGTAAATTCATTCAGCTCACCGTGTATTTTATCTGACGTTTAATCAAAAAATATTAAATGCTTGTTGTATTTTAATAACATGATATTCCGCGATCTCAGAAATAACGTAATTTTTGACCTCATATTACTATGTTATTTTTAAAACGCAGTCTTTACATAATTTGTCGCCGGTTTAAATTTTTGTGTTAAATTATTTTATTGGACAATCAAAGACAACCACAAATTGAAAGCTCTATAAGGCCTCAATCACATAAGACGAATTTACTAGCTATTCCCTGCGAAAAAAAGTCGTGGACAAGCGAGCATATTATAACCAGCGCGTCTATTATATACACCGCTACTACAGCTATCTAGGGTAGGTTTGTATCGAATTATTAGCACTTATTGTAACAATTACAATAAATTAGCCGTCTAAGCAGTCAAAACTGTCTACATAATTTGAAAACATCTCATGCATATACACACTAGAAAAAATCATTTTGTAGAAAATAATACGACACCCGACGGCATACTGGTGCGAATCCAGCAGATACAGGTTCAAGTCCCGTTGGGTGTCTTATTTTTTTCTACAAAATCATTTTTTCTAGTGTGTATATGCATGAGGTGTTTTAAAATTATGTATATTCAGTATATAGAATGTTACATTCTGAAATATTGTGTCATATTCGTTAAATAAAAGAAATTAGTAGTTATTTTAAAAATATATATATATTAGGATGTGTCGTGATCGATTTCATTCTATATATTATATTATTAATGAATATATAGAGATATAGAATTACAAATTAAATATAAATATAAAAGTATAAATAGCGAATTCATCAGAAATGTCATTGGAATATACGTTTCCGGTCTGTTATTATCTCAATCTTCGTCCCGCACAACATCTCATTGTACCGAAATGCGGACCTCGGGTCCGTATCATAAGTTTAGTATTGTAACATAACTACTGTAACATACTATTGTACTGACCGTTACGCCGCAAATAAAACTCGCTCCTGCATGCATCATCGACTTCTTCACCATCATCCTCAACACCATGACCTACGACACGTCGACGACTCCCACAGTGGTAACTCAAATCAAACCCCACATTGGTGAACCCCACAAATATGTAATCACAATATTAATCTTTCGTTAGCCGTTAAAATAAAATCTGAAACCTTTCCTTCATTTATTTTTTCAAATTATCTGTTAATTTAATATCCAAGTTATCAATTTATTCTCGTGCCTATTTTAAATAATACAAAGCCCATTATTATATAAAAATGACGCATCTATTGTGAAATGCTTTCAAACACATTCAAAAAGACATCCGCTATCACTGAGCGCAGTCATAAATCAATTATGTTAAGTAATATTAAGAATTTACCTTCAAAGCTTTGCCTCGCAAAGATTGTTTTAACGCTGGACAACGATAACAAAACCCCATGTCGCACCCGTGTATTTCAACCATTGATGTATTTTCAACCCACATAATGGCATAACAATAGAAGGCTAACGAGGCGAAAAATAAATCAAGTGATTTTAAATTCTCTATGAAAATGTAAATGCAAACAATACAATAGGGGTTTTTAATGCATCTAGCGCCGCTTTACCGTTCCGGCTCGTGGCTTCTTTGAAAATAATTGCGTTCCGTTTCATGTTATTGAGATAATATCGCATGTAGATACGAGGGTGGGTCAATAAGTCCTTAGAAAAGCCGACAGGTGGCGCGACTAGTACTGTAAGCGGTTTGTTTTCATGCAGCGGCACTACCGATTCAGTATGCTGCGAAGTTTCAATCAGATTGGTCGGGTTGTTGTTTTTTATTTTCGTACATTTAAAAAAAAAATTTGCTTGTTTACAAAAATGGAGAAAATTGAGTTTAGAGCTGTTATTAAACATTTTAATATAAAAGGGTTAACAGCAAAGGAAATAAAAAATGAGTTGGATTTAGTTCACGGCATATCTGCTCCTTCACTTGCAACTATTTATAACTGGTTAAATGAATTTAAACGTGGTCGTACATCAACAAAGGATGAACCACGCTCAGGACGTCCTGTAGAGGTGACTACACCAGAAATGATCAATAAAATCCACGATATGGTGTTAAGTGACCGAAGATTAAAGTTGAGTGAGATAATTGAGGTTACAGGGATCTCAAAAGGTAGCGTCATTTCTATTTTACATGACAAATTGGGCATGAAAAATATTTCTGCAAGATGGCTGCCGCGTTTGCTCACAGTCGACAATAAACGCAATAGGGTGGTGGCCTCTAAAGCCTTGTTGTCGCTCATGCAACGCAATCCGGATGAATTTTTTCGTCGCTTTGTGACTGTAGAGGAAACTTGGATACACCACTATACTCCTGAGACGAAAGAACAGTCAAAGCAGTGGATTGCGAAAGGCGAACCATGTCCAAAGAAGGCGAAAACCGTAAAATCAGCTGGTTAGGTTATGGCTACTGTATTTTGGGATGCACGTGGAATTATTTTCGTTGACTATTTGGAAAAAGGAAAAACAATAACAGGGAATTATTATGCATCTTTATTGGACCAGCTAAAAAACGAAATTGAAGAAAAACGGCCTCATTTAAACAGGAAAAAAATCCTCTTTCATCAGGACAATGCCCGTGTTCACACATGTTTACGATCAATGGCTAAAATTGAAGAATTGAAGTTCGAATTGGTCGACCACCCACCGTATTCGCCAGATTTAGCCCCCAGTGACTTTTTCCTTTTCCCAAACTTAAAAAAATGGCTAAGTGGACAACGTTTTTTTTCAAATGAAGAAGTCATCGATCGGACAAATGCTTATTTTGAGGACCTTCCGAAAACTTATTTTTCTGACGGTTTAAAAAAAATTGAGAAACGTCTAACCAAATGTATTGAGCTCCAAGGAGATTATGTTGAGAAATAAAAAAAAAATACAAAAATAAAAACTGTTTTAATGCTTTTTTCTAAGGAATTATTGACCCACCCTCGTATGTAGTTTTTAAAGTTGTAAGAAATAATTTGTGGGAAAAAAATTTGCCTGCGGCGCTGACAAAATGTATATATTATTTACAAATAAATGATTAGTCCTACAAGGTCTATAATATAAGATAGGCTGTTCTGACTTCAGATGTGTTTACAAAAAGGGCTAAAGGGGATACAGGTCCAGGACCTTAAATTAGTAAGTCTCCGGAACCAGAAAAATAATTTGAAATCACAAAAGAACATCGCAGCGAAGGAATACACAAATGTACGAGCTTCTAAAATTTTGAAGATAAGAGCCCAATTCTAAGAAAATATACGAAAAATAAGTGATTTTGCAAAAATGAGTGGGTACCTATTTTTAAAAAAACTACATTTTGATGTTGTATTGGGGGGGAGATAATGTGTATTAGCGCAGAGCTCCTTCAAGTATAAATGATTAGGCATATCGCCCTTATGATATCCGAA
This sequence comes from Rhyacophila brunnea, assembly GCF_057557595.1. Taxonomy (NCBI): domain Eukaryota; kingdom Metazoa; phylum Arthropoda; class Insecta; order Trichoptera; family Rhyacophilidae; genus Rhyacophila; species Rhyacophila brunnea. The sequence continues at coordinate 8,152,936 of NW_028232859.1, forward strand.
AAATATTTAACATAATTTGATATTTTTGAATGATTATTCAGCGCTCCGGTTCGTAAGATTTTCTATGTCGAGCACTGCGGTTCATTGTCATTCATACGGTGCACATTACAGTCATCGCAGTCTCCCAATCTTGATTGATTGAACTGCGCTACAATCTTCGTACAGCCCGTAGAGCTAAGCATTATATCTTCTCCTCCAATTGGTGCCCATATATACGGCGGAGATTTTTTCTTTCAAAAATGTTGAGGGCTTGTTCATTTCGCAGAGTTAATATCCAGATTTCCGATTCGTAGGAGAATACCGGCTTTACAAGTGTCTTGTGAAGAGTGCTTTTAGTTCGACGAGATAGTATGCGCAGTATACACATTTGAATCAGAGCCCCTAAAAAACACTTTCAATAGATTTTCACAACTATCCGTGGTAAATAAAAAATATATCCGGACACTACTTTAGTAAAATTTCCCTCCAATAGTCACTCTGTAATATTATATCTAATACAAATACGTAAAACTATCGTCAAAGTGTCATTTGAATCCTAACTCTCTTTTGCCAATTTTATAATTGACTTAATGAGTTTTCTTTTGAAACACATCCTGTGGGTAAAGTCAAGTTAATTGGTGTGAATATCTCTCTCTCTCTCTACTTTCCTTTTGAGTTTCCGGGTACCCGCACAGTGGCGAAATTGTAAATAACATTAATTAATCTAAAAGGTCTATTATAAGTAATCCAATACTTATAATACATCTCGATTGTAAAATCATTTAAAAGTTAAAATATAGTTAAGTACATTAATTTTAGATCGCCAAAAATTGCTGGGTTACATGTAACACAGTTCGCCGTGAGTTTTCGCATGACTCACATGACTCGATGCTTTTGTTAATATCCTAACAAAATACCTCATCATTATGGATTTCAATTAAAATTGCTCTTGTATTTGTTATTATTATTACAAAATCTTGAACATTAAATCGAATTAGTATCCAATTATATTTGAAGATATCTTCAGCTGAAGCATGGAAGTTTATTGTCATGTCGATATTTTATATCGCAAACACGCCTTATCTGAACGGCAATCTTGTTGATTTTTCGCCCGATTTTCACAAAGTCCTTTCACTAAACCTTTCAATTATCGTCACAGGTAACAGGGTGCCAAAATCAATTTTAACTTACAATTTTTGTAGTTTTCGGTTGAATTCTAGCGTTTCTAACAAACAAGTGGCAGAACTACGCAACCCTTACAAGCGACCATTCAACCATCTAGACACCCCCTTCTAAATCCATCCTAAAATATATCGAATATTTTTATACGACGGCTGTATATACCTACCTACATTCTTTATTCAAAAAAACTATATCCGCATTATAAGAAAATACTTTATTATATTTATACTGTTTGAGATTATCACAGTTGGTTGGTATCATATTTGGTTTTTGAGTTCACTTGTATGTTTCTTTTCCATTTATTATCGTTTCAGATTCGTTGCAAACCTCATTCTCAAGTGTTCAGCATTTAGTAGGTATAGTGGTAGAAAATGTTGCTCAGAGTATAAAGGGGGTAATGGTAGCTACCTCATCACATACTTATGTATAGGGCTCTAGATATCAGGTCAATAGTTGTTAATAAATTTTACATTGTATACTAATATAAGGAAAGGAGAGGACACAATATATTTGTGTGATTTTCTCAAAAACTAGGTGTTTGTGATTGTTCAAAATTACTAAAATTCACATTGTATAAAAAAGCAAGGACATTGTTGTTAATAATAATAAAAAAATAGATTTAAAATAAATCGCACGGAAGCTTGAAACAAATTGAATCAACATTAATTTACTATAGAAAAAAATTGCATAAGCCCCGGTTAAATTGGACAATATTTTAAAATAAACATCCTCACTTTCATATGGAAGTTAACCTATTGGAGACAATCGGCGCCAATTTGATGCCGCTGTTGATCAATTAATTCTGATCAAACGTTGTCAATTTGGGGCCCCTGTCAAAACTTAAAATGTTTTATTTTTAAATATTTCTTAAAATTCTCCAAATTTACCTACATATTTTTTTTTAAAAAATGTGGAAATTAAACATACATTACAAATAATAAAAAAAAAGTTATATCAGTTTTAGTAAACTCTTGTCAAATTTACTACAAAATTTAATCTGGCTGTTAGTCCACATTTTCCTTCTTTTCAATCTGTTTTCAATAAGGAAAAAAATCAGAGGGGGGGCGGGCTTGCTCAATTTTTGCACAACATCCCAATATTTCTAGATGTCACTGAATAATCATTAAAAATTATAAAATTTAAAAAATACGTCATCAAAATGTAAATTTAGTTTTATATTGTATTAATTAACCATTTTTTTTATTCAACGAATAATTCACAATATTTTGAGAATGTAACATTCCATATATTGAACATACATAACTAGGAAACACCTCAGATATATACCAACTAGAAAGTAATTAAGATAATCAATATTCCTTGAGTAATTAATGTAATTAATATTCCTTGATTTAATACACAGAAACCGATAGTCAATAATATCGCAATTTTATAAGAAGTAAGCATTTCATGTACCTATGACCTACTAGTTTAAATTGTTGCAATTAGATATGATGCTCGTAGCATAATTAGATAATGCACAGTGGAGCGATACCAGTCGTTATTCGAGTTAAAATCCCGTCGAGTATCGTATTTTTTTCTAATATGATTTTTTCTACTGGGGATATAGCTGAGGTGTTTTCAAGTTACGTATGTGTAATATATTATATTGTTTTAACCGACTATATTATTTTATTAGTATTATTCTGTGTGTTTTGTTTTATTTTATGTTTTCTTTCTTGTATACATAATATTCCAACCGAGATACTGTCACGGTTAAATAGACTAGCCATACATCGGTATATTGTACACTCAGACAGAGCTAATCTAATCCCAATCACTAAGTAAGCTTACGCCGACTAAGTCCACTATACAGTATGCCCTCATGCTGCGAATACCCAGCCTATTAATGAACTATCGGCGACAAGCCTTTGACCCGTCAGAACAACAGAATATTAATTTAATATAGGAGGCAGGCCTTCTCACCGTATCTTATGGCTAATAATAAGCGTAGGTTTATCAACACACCTAATGAATGAACGTAATCCAATATTATTGATTTATGGAACAACTTAAATACAAATTCATTTAAAATATTGATTTATTTCACTTACGTGAGAGCGAGATTAGTTAGACGTTGTTTTATAAGTTATTAAGATAGGGTCTATCAATCTAGTTGTGCTTCCATGATATAATTGTATTTATATTATTTACTCATATTACCGTGTACCTATTTGTATTTAAATATTCTTAACACTTAATTTTTATGTCGTGTATATTTTGAAGTGTGATCAATAGGCGTCATATTTTTCTTTATTAGTATTCTAAATTCAAATTGATTATCATTGTTTTTATGTCTTATTTTTCAGTCTTGAAAAGGGTCTTGAATGATATTTTATCGAAACCACAGATACAGATTTTTTAGCCAATAAATGCGTGTGGTCATGTATGTCTTGTTTTCCTTTCTATTATGAATTAATAGTTATTTTTAATAGTAAAATTTCCGAAACGTAGTTAATATAAAATATTATATAGAGTCCTTGAAAAAGTTTCGGATTAAGTAGGATTCGAATTCACATATATTATCACTGTCCGAGTATATATGATATACTACATAAGCCTGTGATGACATACATAATAATATATTCTCAAATATGATGTATATTTAGTGCATATTGAATTAAAAATAGACTTAGACAATGCTTAACAATGTACCATTCGTTATTGAACACTTACACAATATGGAACACATCGGAAACATAATAATTATTGGTAAAGGGTTACGTGTAAATTTTACGTATTACTTTTTTCCGTAGCACAGTTCACCGTGAGCTGTCTTACCGTAATGAGGTGGCCGTATAGCATTGGTATAAAAAATAACGCACTATTTGTGGAGCATTGCAGACAGTCGAGTATACGTTTTATAACTAGTTTTTTGCACTTTTTACTACACATATGCGCCGTTTTGCCTGATTATCTCGCATAAAATTAGGTCAAATTCAATTCACTTGTATTATAATATGTCGTAATAAATAAATAATTATATGTAAAAAATATATAATTTTAGAACATATTATTATTACCTATATCTATATCATTTTCATCCTATAGCCGGAGTGCAAAGTTATTATGAATCATATACTCTAATGATCTAATTATATTAGACTAAATAAGAACGTTAATTGTAAATTGAATAGTTTCAAATATCTGATATAATGCTGTCGATATTATAAAACATTTTATGATATTGTATTTCTAATATACTTCCCTACCTATTTTATAATGTCTTCCCCTTGTATTCCTGTGGTTTTTATTACGTTACGTATTTTTAAGTGTTTTATCAATACTATACGCCTCGTAATGAACTGTAATACGGTCAACTTCATTCGTATAAAATTCAGGACACGTAGGTAAAGCACACTGGCTGGAATCCGTGGATTGATTTGATAGTTGCTGTAAATAATTTTGTTTTGGACAACAATTAACCATACGAGTGAATAAAATGATTTCGGTTACTCTAATAGAAATTTATTTATAATCAAATAATAACTAATTCAAAATATTATACATGAAACAGGTGCTTGGTAAATATTTTATACAAGCGTGAAAATGTTTCCACCGAATAAGGGACTTAACAAAGTTTTCTGCCTAATAAAATTACGTCTTTAAGGTATTTCCATAAGTAAGGAGTTTGGTAAATACCTTATACACACTCAACAGGGAGTTACAAATTAGGATTTCTAGAATACTTTTAACCCTCGGGAATAATCGTCTATTAACAGCAGGGTAAATAATATATAACATCTACAGATATAATTGGGTTCGTTGAGAGTGGTTATTGAAGACAAGTTATTGGAATAGTTAAATCAATGGTTCTCAACAGGTGCATCGCTATCTTGTTGCAAGTGCACCGCGAAAAAAATGATAAAAGCAGACAAATATTCACTTAACGAAAACATTGCCGAGAGAATTATTTCCACTATAACAGAACATTTTGTGGAGAGAATGCCTGAAGCTAGAGCGCCAAGGATCATGACGAAGTGGCTACCCCAACGGAAGAGACCCAAAGGCCGTCCAAGAAGGAGATAGGCTGACGCCGTAGAAGTGGACTGGCTTCATATAGGAAGACCCGGTAACTGGAGAAGTGTGGCGAGAGACCGGAGTAAGTGGAGAGCGGTTGTGGAGGAGGCCAAATCCCACCCCGGGATGTAGCGCCGTGGAAGAAGAAGAAGATAACAGAACATTTAACTTTATTGGAAGAAAATATTGTATATTACTTTCCTTCCTTAAATATAGAAAATTATGACTGGATACGAAATCCATTTACTACGATCGATAGGTACATCGAATTGTGAATTTTCGTACCAAGAAGAAGAAGAATTGGTCACCTTGTCAACGAATCGTACGTAAAATTAAATTTTATGAAATAACTATGGAGGAATTTTGGATTTATGTGCAAGACAATTATCCATTTCTATACATGGTGGCACTGAAAATCTTGTTACAGTTTTAAATATCATATTTGTGTGAGCTCGGTTTCTCAACAATAACTAATATAAAAATTAATAATTACAAGATAATAGATAAATAGAAACAACGTTTTTAAATTTTCTGTTGAATTATTATGCTCAATATGCTCAAACTTGTACTTGATATGAAGTAAATAAAAAACAAACAAACACGCAAATATATAATACTAAAATGTCATTTTGACATTTCATTTTGATTTCCATAGTAACGCGCGTATATATTAATAATTTAGTTGCTAGGACCACCTCCTTAGCAACTGAAAATAGTCTTTTACTTTTTACGGATTTTTCTGAAATAACTTTCCATACAATACAGAATTAACTGAAAATGAATTCGATTCTGCTTAAAGATGGCTAGAAATATTTTAAAAAATGCATTGGCATCGTGTTTTGATATATTCTAAAAGTTTCAATTGTTTAGCTAGTCTAGAAGTTAGTTAAAAATTGATTGCAATATTTATACTGGACAAACAACCACCGGACAAACAAGAATACGAGCTAATAAAAACATTGTAAAAAACGAGAAAGACTTTCAACTTGTTTTCTGACCGTTTGATTTTGGTTCACCGTGACTTTGAAAAGGTTAAGAACCACTGAGTTAAATGGTGGGCAATCTTGATAATACTTAGCATACATTCAATGTATGCGTTCATTTATCTAAAATACTTCATAAATTGAACTATCTGTCCGTTTTCGTTCGCTTCCTTATAACTGAAAAACAACCTGGCCATGATTTGAGTTACTCCACTTCCACCCGCCATGTATATGCAGTCGCGGTTTGTGCACGACCGCCTTCCATGATGCTATAAACGTGTCAGAATAAAAAAATTTTAGTGCCACACTTCCTTGTTCCGAAACAAAGCTGCACGGGACTAATATAGCAAACATGCACCTTAGTGCTTAAAGAAAGATTTAAAAAAAAAATTTAAAAAAAATCTTCACTTGCTCATGCGACATGAATTGTTTTTTGTAACTCTTCCGAAACAGAGAAGTCATTGATCAATATTAATTCAACTTGCACAGCTTATAGACTTATATTGTGGTCATCATCATCATTTATGGATTCTTCATAAATTTCCTCCGTCCTGGACGATCCAGCTCCAACATTATCCAGTTGCTTTGACCGAGTATTTTAATCGTAACGCAGTTCAGTCATTTCAATAATTCCTGCCATTCAGGTCTTCTCTCTTTTCTCTCATTTCTGTCATGTGATCTTTTTGCTCCCATAAAGTATGTACAGCTCCTCATTATACCTTAACCTCCAAATACCACTTTCTTTTTTTTAAATAAATTTAATGATAATCCATTTTGAGACCGTATTGAAGTATGGACAGACATTTTCAAGGGGTCTAGGACGATTTGGCACCGGGACAACTGGACGCCAAGGAATTCGAAAATAAATAGACGTTAGGTAGGTACTTATAGATACTGTAAAAAATATTTAATATTATTATTTATATTTAAATGTATATATATGTTATGATTTAATAGTTGGTGAGAATGTAAATATGCAGACGTAAACAATGATTTAATCGTGCATATTATGTTTAAGTTCCAACGAAAAAAGAGTTTTTTTATTTTATATAAAGCCTTAGGCATGGTAATTCTCAATCTGCAATAAAGAATACATTATGTTTAGAGTAAAATGAATTAAAACTACTAAGTAGTAGATAGAAAGTGATTAAAATACCTCGTCTACATTCTGTATACGTGTCTAGGACAGTGCGGCATCCAATTGTCCGGAGTCCAGTCGTCCCATTCTCTTTTTCAAGTTACTGAAAAGACTTTCTTGTTACAGTTAATGTCATATTATCACCGCCGCATTATTTTATCAAAAAACAGCATAGTCAGAAGAGTAAATACAAAAATCATATTCTCAGGATTTCTAAAACAACATCCACCTAAAATCATCCTTACACAGGTGATTTGTTTGAAAACAGTCATTGCCTGTCCAATTGGCATTACCAACGGCTGCTTAAATCTGCACTTTCCAAACTAGTTATTTTCCTTCAATGCCTAGTATAATAATTTAATTATTATTGTCTCTCGTTTATATTAAACTTACCGTTTAAGTATTACCACCGACTTTCCTCTCATTCAAGGAGTAACCGAGAGAGGGTGTCACTACATACCAATACCCCAAGTTAATAAAAAAAACTTTCTCCCAAAATATTTACCCTAGAAAAAGATATTATGTGTCCAATAAACGCTTTATATCTTTTTCTTTACCTTTGTTTAGTATTATTTAATCCTTAAGGATCCATCCTTACGTTTTATATGGCAAACCTCTGTCAAATAAGCCACAAAACCGTAATGGTATTCGGCCCTTAGTTGGTATAATAGTTATACATACGCGTAGCTTACAGTTACCAAGGGTTGATTGCTTCATGTTAAAAAGCTTTTCATCAAAATAAATATCTGCCCATCTTCGTCCATTTGAGAAATAAAATATTATCTTCGCTGTTTTTAATTTTTGGCATTTGTACGTTTATGAAAAGGGGTTGTTTTGATTTACAAAAACGTTTCCACGATTTTTTTCCACAGCAGTGGTCAAATTTTAATAAATTCCTTTTATCTTTTCTCGAAAAGATAAAACGAAATAATTTTCAATGAATATAAATGAAGACGTTCTGATATCGATGACTTTGGTCACTATATTATATTATTTATATTTAATTTGTCGAAAAGCTTATTACAAATTCTGTTTTTCATTCGGCGTATCAAACAATATAGAACTATTTCATATAATACGATACATGGGATAATTTAGCGCTTACTACCAGATGACTCAAATACCCTTACGATTAGAGTTGGGTATTTCCTTCGAAAATCTCAATCTCCCGAGAAAAGATTCTCGAGATCCGGGATTTCCCGAAATGTTTAAAATTTCCATTCTCCAGATTCGGGATGGAAAATCCCGAAAATTTCTCAAGAATTCCCGTCGGGAAATTCCCGAAACCCAACTCTACTTACGATTACTATTGTGCATATATTGTCAATATTATATTATTTTAATATCAATAATTACTTACATTCTTTTAATTGAAGAAGATTTAAGAATCCAGCGTATATTATTAAAAATATATAACATAGTTTTAGTTGCAACTAGTGCCTTATTTGAAAATTACCATAAGTTTTATTTTAGTTTTTTTTAAATCTAGAATTTCTCTAATGTGTATTCTTTTTATTGTGTAAGTATTTTATAGTTGATTGAAACCAAACTGTTACATATTATAATATATTGAGAATTACATAATATATAATTAATAAATGGATAAACATTTTTTTTTGTTTCTTTATTAAACACCACAACAGGCCGTGAAGCCCAATAATAGTGGTAAAACTCCCAGGCTTGAAGAATTTACATATTAGATCATGTAAATATATTTTGACCTCACTAGGAATCGAACACAGAACTCCGTGATGGAAGGCCAGCGCCTTGCGCACTGCACCACGAGAAACAATAATAATAATAATAAAAGAGTAAAGCAAGATTAATGAGAAAATGTGTAAAATTAAACGATATAAATACATATAAGATATAAACCAATACATATATAATTATTAATATATCAATATACCTATTAGGTTTCCCCAAGTATATAAAATACCTCCTTCAGTCCCATAGATATCTCAAAAATACCTAAAACAGCAACTGTATTACCTCTTTGGATTTATATGCTTATTCGCACTACTCAGTTGAACGGCACACATCCGTCTTCAAGGCAGAGGACCAAATGTCTCAAAATCCAGAAGACAGATGATATAATTAGGTGACAGACAGTATTGTTCTATGGCTTTGTTAGAATCAGCTAAAAGACCTGCCGAACCTGACGTTTGGTGAGAAGCCGCGAGTGTATTCACCACAGTGACATTTCAAACTATTCATTTCCCTTCCCTCAATGGAATCATTGTGGTGCCGTTTGGTCGCTTGCCTTCTTGTCACCAAGAGTCTCCTGTCTTGATGGAACTCCCGGTGAAACCATAGATCAACATATCACATCATTGATGCCAGAATGACGACTATGTCTCCCGGCACACTTCTGGTACCGTAAAACCCCCTAACTTCGCCAAGTGTCCCTAACTTCACCTAAATCAATTAAACACTAAAAACTCATGTTTTTACTATTGCAGCACTTTAAGTCACTGAGGCAATTTTAAAGATAATATTCGTCCTGTCACCACACAATTTTCAAACCGCCATTATTTTCGCCGTGTTTGTGTTAGTACCGTTTTTTCGAGTCCGGTTTGAAGAGATTTTTTCGGAATACCTCTGAACTTTTGCTGATTTCTACGAATCTTGTAGAGGTAGGTTCTTCATATTTTTAATATAATATAGTGATATAGTCTGCTTGCCAAATGTAACGTGCGATTTCCGATATTTATAATAAAACATCAATTATTTGAGTATGCAATGTCAGGCTATGTTTTTTGAACTACTTGTTCCTACACTTCCCCTGGCTTTAGGGTTGTCACAAAAAAACGATTTTCTTGAAATAAATGTGTTTTTTTTTATTTTTATTGTTTTTAGACTAAAAACTATTCATCACTTTGAATCACCAGTTAACAATTTTTCTCATATTTCCTTTATTAAAAATTTACTATGTAAATCAACACATAAAAATGATACTATAATGCTTTGGGTTTTGGCAGCCCTAGCGTAAATTGGTAGGTTGTATGAAACAGTCATTGAAGTGATTCCTATCTTCGCCAACGTAGATATTTCTTTAAAATATGTCAAATTGTCTCTAGCATAAGACCTGAATTTTCTTAAGGCTATTTTTTAATAGATTTCGTGAGTATCCATAGACAATATTTTTTTATTGTACCTACTAAAACACATTAGGCGAAGTTAGGGAATCGTGCCGTAACTTCGTCTATATAAAAAATAGTGATTTATTGTATTATTTAGTATGAAAAGGGTATTACTTCAATATAAATAAAATTAAACACTATCATTGTGCATTACATAAGATCTATAAGACTTCATATTGGTGGATATTTTGGTGGCAAAACGACTTTCTGTTAAAAAACCGGGCGAAGTTAGGGGGTTTTACGGTAGTTCAATCGATGTCGACTCATACGGTCAACTGTCTTCTGCAATTATATTGGTGTGCATGGCACAAAGGCACACCAAGTCGGAGAGCAACAGAAAAGCATAAGGCATCATCATTCATTTAACATTTATGTATTTTAAATAAATATACAATTTACGCCTGTAATACATTAGTGATTGTCTCTACTTCTCCGGTACAACTGGACACTACGTAATCGAATGAAAATCGAAAATAAAATAGACGTTCGTAAATAATTATAAGTACCTTTAAAATATATATTTAATACTTATATATTATTATTATTTAATATTTGGTGAGAATATATGAACACGTAAATAATGATTTTATTGTGCATAGGTATTATGTTTAAGTGCCAACGAGAAGAGGGTTTTTTATTTTTAAATAAAGCTTCAGGCATAATAATTCTCAACCCGCAATAAAAAGCAAAATACTAAAACCAAAATCAATTAAAACTTTCTGTATCAAATCGTAAAGAACGTCTATTTATTGCATTCGAGAGTGCGGTGCCCACTTGTACTGGTGTCCGGTGCCAATTTTCATATTTTTATTTTTTTCAATCAGTGTGTTGGATCATGAGCGTTGACTTAACGTGTTAATTGACCATTTCTCGTTAAAAATATTTCCTAATAGTTTGGATAGCGCATATTGTCTACATTGGATTTTAGAGCCAATCATACCGACAATGATTATTACCATTTTAAAACGATTCAGTAACATTATAAACTACCTACATTAAAGAAAGCTTAAACAAAAATAATATTGTTTCCCGTATTATTTTCAGCAAATGTATATAACTAGTTGATATTTTAATACTAGTAATAAAATCACCTACGTGGGACATTTGGTTAATCTCAGTTAATGTCGTCAATAAGAGTAACGATTACTGCGTTATGTACATAAAATATTATCATCCTACGCAGGATTTTCGTTAATAATAAAAGCATCCTCTTGTGAATGACACCACAGGTGGGAAAAGGTACGTAATATCGTAGATATTATAGCATTATTGCTAAGTACTTCTTACGTCAAGAATCTCCGGGTGATATAACCAGGATCCAGGAGAATAGATTTTTTAGTAATTACTCCCAGTATATGAGAAATCCCTTCTCTCCAATCTCCTTCTCCATCTGTTCAAAGTAAGGCACTGTATAACCACGACATCAACCTGGAACTGGGAATGACTTATTGGTCCTACTCTACGGAATGAAGGCGTGGACACTCATGACGTAATCAACGGTTAGAAAACTTGAAGCGTTTCCAATTATTGTGAGTGTACAAACGTATGCTCCAAATACGTGGGTATAGACAGTGTAGTCCAGATATGTGGGTCATCAATGTGGGTTTCAATTTGAGTTACCACTGTGGGAGTCGTCGACGTGTCGTAGGTCGAACGTAAGAAGTCGAATATGGATGCAGGAGCGAGCTTTATTTGCGTTGTAACGGTCGGTACAATAGTATGTTACAGTAGTTATGTTACAATACTAAACTTATGATACGGATCCGAGGTGCGCATCTCGGTACAATTAGATGTTGTGTGGGACGATACGGAGATTGAATTAGTAACAGACCGGAAACGTATATTCGAGTGACATGTCCGATGAATTATTATTCGCTATTTATACAATCATAATAATATTATTTTTATTGAAATAATCGAGTAAGCTATTATCTTGCGTTTGTGCCAATGGATGGCTGACTAAATGAAAAACGGATATGCGAAATTTATTATTGCGGTCAACTCCTTACCGAGTTTGCTATAATTTGACACTACGGAAAATAGATATTTAATTTGTAATTCTATATCTCTATAAATATAAATATTTTTCGAAGCCTCCTATTAAATCTTCTGATGAATGGATTGCGTCATCTGCGTCAAATAAAATCGTCGCTTAACATAAAATATTTGTTATAAAAAATAATATAATATTTTACGAATATCTCGAAATCTTTGCGTTTCACTCAAGTGAAAGCAAATAAAGGCGAAAATCGCATGAGCTTTTACGGATACAGTCATCTGCGACTATCTGATTTTTATTATCGTTTACAAAGAAGGTATGACATTCGCTCATATTTCAATAAAAACATAGGCACGATAAAGATGTGTCGAATATGCCGTGAAAGATAATTTAATATAATACCTTTTAGCATGCGTGCTATATTTAGAATCTGTCCCTTTTTGTATTGGCATTTTAACCGTTTTTAAATAAACATTTTACGCTAAACTCACATGGTGTCTTAATGCCTGACAGGTTTCTATTAATAATTAGACTGGGAAAGGACAGCCAGCCACACGCGAGCTACACACTTTATGTAGATTATTGCTAAAAGATTCGTCGACGTAAAATTTGCATTATATACATATTAAAGTTTACGAAGAATCTTTGATTTTTTATGAATGATTATTAGAGATGGTTATCTCTACTTCCCGACATGAATCAGGCATACTCGTTGGAAGTTGCTGCTGGGACATTATCTACACAACTTTGTGCGGCGATGAACGTTAGTTATGCCAGAGTATACGCCCGCAAAACGAATATATAAGTGTAGCGGGTAGTGGAGAGAAAAGCGATCCACGTCTCCATTTGTCTAAAATACGGAAGAAAGAGAAAACAGTACGACTCAATTTAAATCGATGACATAGTCAACGGCTGGATTTAGGTGCGCGCACCGCTGCTAGAAACCTCACTTCACCATTCCACCGCTGCTAATGGTGTGGTAGTAAACATGTGCAGTTCTCGAGTGTGAAAAAATATGAAATAAACTTAAACACGTGTTATACAGTTTTTTCATTACTTACGCCTGTATCATATGCATTAAAGCTTGTCACGTAATCGAAGCGTGCTTTCAATATTGGTAATAATGTAATTGTTATTTAATGATATTTCGAAGGCTTTGTATTTCTTGCGTTTTATGGACTAATTGTCATTAAGTCGTAAACCAAATCTTTCTTCAAATTAATCGTTTATGACGAATGACTTCACATTTCGATCTTAGATCGATTATGGCAATCATAACAAATAATTCTTGACTATCGCCAAACCACCCAAACATTTCGATCATTGTTGTACTCAAAATGTCATCACCGTACTATATACATACTTTTACATTTAACCAGATTATTTAAATTATATTATATTGCCAAAAAAATAATAATATAATGTGTGTGGTCCATTAGAATGTTCAAAATATCATTCAAAATATTGTGCGTACCATGTTCAAAATTCCATATCTGATATTTGGTGCTTTCTGTTTAAATTATCACTTTCAATGTTACCCATACTTAATTAAGGCACTAATTAAATCTCCGGTGACGATTTGTCAGTGTTTATTGTCCGTACACACAATGTAATGAATAGTTAGTACATACACACAACAGTCGCCATCGTAACGTCGCCTCTGCTGTGCGCTACAGGTGAACAAATTAAATTGGGGAGGATTAAGAAGGGCAAACATTACAGATAGGGAGGAAGGAAAGAGGGTCAACCTTTAAACTGAGGCAAATTGGGAAATTCTAAAACCCTTTTTTGAGCAGTCGGTTGTAGTGGCCAGTTGTCAGTTTCAATACTTCCTGTTGGACGGGGATAAATGAGATAATAAATGAAAAGAATAACAGTACCTACTTAAACATTGATCAATGTGGTAGTCACTAAACGGAGTCTTGAATTGAATATTAAATATATATTCGTATGTCTATAAAATATGTTATTATCAATGATGTTAATAATATTCTTAAAAATTACTTTTAAAACTAAATTTAATTAAATACATGCTTTTATTTGATTATTTTACCACGTTTTTATTAGCTCGTATTCTTGTTTGTTCAGTACAAATTTTATCTTGTGTGTCCAAGATTTGTATTGGATGATTGAAGATGTTTAACTAACTTCCCGACTAGCTAGACATCTGAAACTTTTAGAATATATCAGAACACGACGACAATGCATTAGTTTAATACTTTTGGCCATCTTTAAGCAGAATTGAATTAATTTTCAGTTAATTCCGTTTTGTATGTTTCGGAAAAAAATCGTTAAAAGTAATATTTACTACTCATTATTATTGATTGCTAAGTGGGTCCTAGCAACTAAATTATTAATAATATATACGTGCGTTACTATGGAAATCAATATGAAATGTCAAAATGACATTTCAGTATTCTATATTTATTCAGTATTTCTATCAAGTACAAAAAAAAGTATTTATTAATACATAGAATTGTCAAGTTTATATGATTCAACAGAAAATTTAAAAACGTGGTATATAAAAATTTCTTTCATCTTGTAATTATTTAAAGATAAATTGAGTTTTGCATTTTGTTATTTATATCTTTTGCTAATCAAACTGAAATCAAAATCTAATTTTACAAGAGTTCGAATTACAATTAAAAACATAGCAATTACAATTATTTATGTATTGTTTTGTTTTTGCTAAGACGCCCGTTCATCGGAAATTAAATTTGAGTGGTTTCACAAATACCAGAATAATAATAAGCAAAGCAATGCCTCTTATAGCCCGATTTCAATCAGCCCAGTTTTTTCATTTAATCATTTTTTAAAGATTTTACGTAGAGCTACGATGTAAAAGCGGAAATTGTTTATAAAATATTATCTCTACACATTAATTGTAGGTAGGTGCCTACACATACATAATTTTTAAAGTCACAACGCTATCAAATTAAATGTAGTTAGGACAGTCAACAATGTAAAATTTTGCGTGCTTCAAGGCTATACTTCAGTTGAGGCATGGTCTAAAAAGATCGTGGCTAGGCGGATTGTGCAAATGACGCGTGCCGAACGAAACATAATTTGTCATAAAAATCCAACATGCGTCCATTTAATGTTATGTTTATTGTTATATTATTAATAATAATAGTATAATCATTGACATGTTATCTTTTTTAAGTACATACGTAAAGTTTTTTAGTCATATTTACACGATTTGAGAATATTTTCATCCGACGCCATCACAAAACAAATTGACGTGCGCACACTTCGACAGTCGGTCTCCAATTGGCGAGTCCAGGCGACGAGTAAGAAATTTCGTTTAACCTACTGTTGAAAATAATTTGCCATTTCACTGAAGTACGCTCTTAATTAAAATAATACTCCGTAAAAGACCACGCTTCGTTACTTCAGCTGTAAGTGTAAATATTTTACCGCAAACATGCCCACACTTGCTTATTTGTCAATGCATTTCTATCTTCGATAGCATTTAAAATAACATAGGCGTTTGCATAAAAAACATCTTTAATTATTTTCGGGCATATCTACAGTCGAACTTGGTTATTACGAGGAAGATGGAACCGACTTAAATTGCTCGTTATAAGCATTACTCGTTATTGTTATATAACATTTTTGGTGCCACATTCTATTTAAGCATAGAATATAAAAAATCTGAAAACCATCGTAAAAATCCCAGAAATAAGCATGGCATTCATAAACTACAAAAAAAGTTGTTTATTGTAATGAAGTGCTGAGCCGCCGGCGCTGGTATGTACCTACTGATTTTACAAAGTTTTGATTTTTTACATGCAATTTCAACCATATGCATCAAAATCATCATCAAGGGCGCGGCAACCCGGTGTTGGTTCTGGCCTCCTCCAACAGCTCCCGCCACCTGTCCCTATCCAGTGTGGCCGCTTTCCAATTTGGTACCCCCAGAATACGGCAGTCACTGGCAGCTCCATCTAACCAGCGAATTTTTGGCCTCCCTCTTCTTCTACGTCCTATTGGATTGCTGGACATCACTCTCTTTGCCGGTTCATTGTCATTCATACGGTGCACATGACCTAGCCATCGCAGTCTCCCAATCTTAATTAATTAAACTGCTCTGCAATCTTCGTACAGCCCGTAGAGCTCAGCATTATATCTTCTCCTCCAATTGGTGCCATCCCTGATCGGTCCATATATACGGCGGAGAATTTTTCTTTCAAAGATGTTCAGGGCTCGTTCATTTCGCAGAGTTAATGTCCAGGTTTCCGATGCGTAGGTGAGCACTGGCTTTACAAGTGTCTTGTAAAGAGTGCTTTTAGTTCGACGAGATAGTAAGCGGGACTTAAAATGTCTTAACAGACCAAAGTAGCATTTATTCGCAGACATGATTCTCTTATTGATTTCTTCTGTAATATCATTATGTCGAGTTACAAGAGATCCAAGGTATATGAAACTGTCGACCGTATCAAACTTGTATGCACCAATATCTAACTTTGGTGCGACTTCTCGTGGTGTGACATAGACAGGCATGTATTTAGTCTTTGCCTCGTTTATTGGTAAACCCATTCTTTTGGCAGAGGCTTCTAGTGCTGTGAATGCCTTTTTCAGCGCCAATTCTGATATGGCAATGATGTCGATATCATCAGCATACGCCAGCAGCTGCACAGGCTTAGTAAATATCGTGCCGCTGCCACGGGCATCAATCTTTGCATCCCGTATCGCCTTTTCTAGTTCAACCATATGCGTGGATACTTTTTCAATGTTGTCGGCGAAAACACCAATTAGGTAGGTACTTAGACACGTAACTAGTGTCATAAACACAATCCGATCCTGGCGGCATCGGTCTAGTTAACTGCCCGGTCGGATTTTATTGTTTAGGGTCGAAAATGTTGTTTTTAAACGATCGACAAATGAACAGTTTTTCTCGGTATACCGGTCGGTACTCGGTATAAAAGTGAATAAATATATGGAGAAAATCATAAACTAAAATGTCAACGAATGTTTCCTCATTACTTCCGAGATATCGCTATGTCCGTGATCGTAATAACCAAGTTCGACTGTATATAATATATAGGAATGTACATTAATAAAATATTTGCCATTTTTTATGTACACTAAATTCCTCAAAGAGTCCGGTATCAACCAGCCCGAGATTTTGGTGGAATCAATTAGCAGGAATATGTGAGGTAATGCTTTATTACTTGAAAGGACTCACCTGGCGTTTCTGTGTGATCGACGCAGAGCTGCTCAGGCGTGGGCAGCGGTCGTCAACTGCGCGCCCGGCGAGCCGAGCCGCGCCACCTCATTTCCGCACCCCTGCCAAAAGATGGCCTCCCCGCCTATCTCTCGTAGCACAATATTACCACACCACGAAATATAATAGTATCAAAATAATACTTTCAGTTCACTTTCCACTATTCATTACACATTTCACATTTCTTTTTATTGCTCTCAATAGCAAAGTTAAAAATATGATCTAATTTTATACGTATCGAAGACTGAATAAAAATGAAATATTTAGATTGTAAAGTAATTCATTGAAATTGGTACATAACATGGATATACCTTAGAAAGATAATAATAAATATTATATTACGACCAAATTGGTTAATAAAATTTAAAATATTCGGAAAATTTTATAGGTATGTAATATATGTGTATTTTTTTATTTAAAAAAAACACATTGATCACATAACAAATTATTAATTCAAGACGTTCACAACATGACATTTAGAATAAAAACTTCACGAAGAAGAGATATTAGTTATCATTGCCATGCATAGCACCGTGTGCAGAATTTTGTACGTATGCAGTTGGCCGTATCGCACTTCACCCGGCGGCATGGCATCGGAAATATATGGCCGTGCAGTATTGAGTTCAAATTCATCTAAAAATTAAACGTTATAAAAACCGTCGTAGGTAGGTAAGTAAATTAGAAATACAATCATATCATATAATTTGTAATCCTATGTATCAAGTCTTGCCTATCAAATATCATTTAATAGTCTAATAATTGAATCAAATCAATCCTATAAATTACTGTATGCAATGCTCCACGAACAACGCGTATTTATTATCTCAATGCTATACGGCTATCTCTTTCGGCAAGACAACTCACGGTTAACTATGCTATCTACAATCTACATGGTAATCCTTATGCTTACCTAAAATACATCAATATTATGATATTATTTTTCTTTTATGATAAAAGCATTTTCAAGTTTTCTCACTGTCGATTCTTGATAGAACAACATATTATCGTCATTATAAATAGCAAACACTTCAAAATATCCAGAGAAATTATATGCATACTCTGTTGTAAAACATCAATTAAAAATAGCCTTTAGGATGAACCGGAATTAGGTATAATATAATGATTGTGGAATAATCCTAATACAATTAATTATAACTTAAATTTTCGAAGTGTTTCGAATAAAAAATAAAGATGACACGGAGCGCCTAGTTTCAAGAGTTAGACATGAATTTAGATGGATATTTTTTGTTACTTATAATGATGACCAAAGATTGAACTTTAAAAAACGCCAAAAACCGTCTATACGTATGATCAAAAAATAGGGTAAACTTCAAAACTCGCTAAAATGGTTGGGTGTGCTTTTCAAATACCCCTAAAATGGATAAGCCAAAATACTCTTTAGAATGTGCGAATTAAATAATAAATACATAAAGTTCACAGGTTTAATAGATTTTTCTTAAAACTATCTAAAATCGTTTTATGCCTCAATTAAATTCAGCTACTTACGAGCTGTTTGTTGGCGAATTTAAAAGCGGGCGATTCAGCTACTGCGATTGTGATGATGGCACATAAAACTTTCCATTCGCTGAGAAGCCAACAAGCTAGCGACTATTTTGACAGAACGTAGATCGTTTTTTACTGGGAGGTCGTTACTACGCTCTACTGCGCAGACGCAGAAGGCCCACACGCCGGCGTGTAGCGTGTAAAGTTGGCCGGCTTTCAACTTTTCTCGGTAGATTGTTTACAATCTGCTTGTTAGCTTGTTCGATGATGACACCGGGCAACTTTACAGGCAGATTGTAAATTCGCCAACAAGCAGCTCGTAAAGTAGCTCAATGTCATTGACGCCTTAGGGGATTTTGGTACTAGGCGCTTCACATGGTTTTTGACCAGGCGCACTTTGACGCATTTTGATATGGTAGTATTTTTCCACATTTTCTTCAAGATTGTTATTGCTCTCTTCGTGATCCCTACTATACGATAAATCTTCATTTTTATTAGCACTTTGTTATTAGCCAATTTAAAATATAAAATAATTGCAGTATTTAGGGACTTGGCATTTGGCGCTTGATGATTCAGCCGACAGTCCGAATAATTTCCGTGATTTTAATTTTGTTTGAGCGATTATAACGCAAACTTTTGTCAGATCAAATAATCAAGTCAAACAAATCGAGGGTGATTGAATTTATTTGTTTGATTTGGGGAGCCATTATGACGGCTCTCGGCCCACTCCAGTTGAAGGCTGAAGAGTGCTTTCGTTTCAAAAAGTTTTCGACGTTTTGTGAAGCCTTCATCCGCAAGCCAGCTATCCAGCGCACAAAAGTTATTACCTACATCGATAATAAATTATTAATCGTCATTGGTTTCTGGAAATCTAAACGCGATGAATTCGACAACCAATCAAAGCGACAAGGGTAACTCTAAATAAACAAAACAAGTTGTGAATAACTTTCTAACGGTTAAAAGAAATAAAAACAGAACTATTCTTATTTATGTTATATATTTTTTTAAATATATCAGTGGGAAAGACCCCATTTATTATTTATTTTTTTATTATTATATTTATTTATTAATAAATAATAACAAGATAAAAAGAACTTTTTATATACAACGTTTTTAAATTTTCTGTTGAATTATTATTCTCAATATGCGCAAACTTGTACTTCTTGATATGAAGTAAATAAAAAACAAACAAAAATATAATACTGAAATGTCATTTTGACATTTCATTTTGATTTCCATAGTAACGCACGTTTATATTAATAATTTAGTTGCTAGGACCACCGCCTTAGCAACCAATAATAGTCTTTTACTTTTTACGGATTTTTCTGAAATAATTTTCCATACATAACAGAATTAACTGCTTCAATTCAATTCTGCTTCAAGATGACTAAAAGTATTAAAAGAATGCATTGGCATCGTGTTCTGATATATTTTAAAAGTTTCAAATGTCTAGCTAGTCGGGAAGTTAATTAAAAATCGATTGCAAGAGTTGTACTGGACAAACAACCAATGGACAAACAAGAATACGATCTAATAAAAACGTTGTAAAATAGATTTTAATTACATATTATTATCGTAAATAATAACTTCATTACTTTATATTCTACTAAAATATTGTTATTTACCTACGACGTCATTATGTCGGGGTATGTATTATAAATTGATTGCCCGCTTGCATAACTAAACCGTCACGTACGTGGCACTATATAATAAACTACTATAATAAAAAAGTCTCCAAGTAATTTTGAACATTTCACGCATACAACACATACATACGATTACACACGTATTTAAAAAATACACACACAAAATTTCACAACTAGTGTCACATAACCAAGGGATGCAGGTGTTTAAACCTAATGTACCCTCCGGTACATTAGTTTAAACATAGGGTTTTCTAAATATATAAATTTATCGCATTGGATTTATTAATGTCAAATAGTCTCGTGGTCAAAGCGCCTAACTATCGTGAGAATACAATTGTATAGCCTAAGTACGAATCACGGTTGGCCATTACTTTTTTAAAATATCTATTTTAGTGCCTCTTATCTTTTTTTCATGTAATATCTATTATAAAAATGTAAAATATAATGACTGTATTGTCAATTTTATTGCGTTTGTCATAATAGTATTTTATGGAATCTTGAAATAATGTTTTTTGTTTTCAGAAAAATAGATTATCATAATGACATAAACATGTTTCATACAAACTCTAAAGATTGCTCAAACTTATTTCTGAAAAAATACTTTAATTTCTTAATTTTCAACCGTTGTCCCTTACTGGATATAACGCTTCATTGTAGCTAAATTCATCGCGTTTATTGAATAAAATTGATAATATTTTATTCTATAAAACGATTCAAATTTTGACAAAACCCAATTATTGTAAACCCTTTAAGATTTAACCGACTGATACTGTAAATCTACTTAAAAAGCTTAACCTTGTATTACTGAAAGAACATAATAAAAAAGGGATTAGGAAGACGATGCCTAAATCATGACGAGATAAATTTTCTATCCGATTTGGCACGTTTTTTTAGAATGTCAATGACTCAACAAATAATAAGGACACCAATGATTGTGATCGTCGTCTTTTACGGAAACCCTTTTAACGGCCTAGAATTTCTCAAATCAAGACAGTCAATGCATTTATTAACAGGGTAAACTTCAGTGTATATAACATACATCATTTTGAAAACACTTCTGAGAAAATATAGTATTATAACTAATAGAAAGAATGGTACAGTTCGGCTATGAGGAACACAGCGGAAAACACATTTTGAAAATACCCGATATACTGGATTATTTTGTTAGTTTGGGTTAGCTTAGGTTAGGTTAGGTTAGGTTTGGTAAGGTTAACCTAACAAATAATCCAGTATATCGGGTATTTTCATTATGTGTTTTCCGCTGTATTCCTCATAACCGAACTGTACCTACCGAAAAAAAAATGGAAAAAAGAAGACACCCCGCAGGAATCGAACCTGCATCTCTCGGGTATCGCGCCCACAAATGAAGTTAATTAAGGCGATGTATTCACCTGCCAGAGGCACCTAGCGGAAAAATACAAATCTTGCAATTTGAGACAAATCGAGCTTCAATATTGGGACCATACCGAAATAAGAATTCATATAAATACAAAGGATTTCAAGCTATACACATTTATATTTTTATAAAAATCGATGTTTTTTTAAATAAGTATAAAAAATATTAATACTATGAATTGATCAAAAATATCTTAAGTACAGCATAGAAAACTTAATAAGCTAAATTTTAATAATACATATGACCATAAAATATATGTAATAATAAGATGGGGTCCTTTGACAAATTCACATTTTTTTAGAATTGTAAGTTTATCTTTGGCTTAAAATAAAAAATATTTTTTTAATGTTTTCAGATACTTATGTATTAATTAATAATAATAATAACCTAACCTTACCTTTTAATTACCACATTTAAATAGCACGTTAATTATATCTAATGGCCAACGACTCTAAACGCGCCAGTCGCGGTGTTAGCACTAAATGAGTTTGTAAATCACCAAAAAATGACTCAAATTGCAACATTCGTATTTTTTTCGCTATGTGCCTCTGGTAGGTAAAGACATCGCCTTAAAGGTTAGTCGTATACATATTTCCCTCAAATTCTTATTACCATGTTGTAAATTTGTTTTACAATAATACCAAAAGGATCTCTGAGTATAATACAATATTTAATTATGATATTACCATCATAATCGGCTTGGGATCAGAGTCCAGAGTACGGAAAATAATTAATCATCTACAATCCTCTTTTGGAGTTCATTCGTCACTCTCAAGAAGCCTCCGAGAGGCTTTTAAAACGTTTTATATTGCGAGGCAGCGGAAAAAAAGAAAAAACTTATAACGCGAAATAAATTGGGGAAATCATATTTTCGCCTTTTCTAACGAACTCGCCGTGAGGAGAGTTAATGTAATAATCAAATAAAACAATGTCGAATTTTCATTTTACCCTTGCGACGGTGGACATTTTAAATAAGGATAATCTCCAAACCTGTTTCCCACACAAGACGTTCAAGAATGCGAAAGTAATAAATATATATAAGTTTTTTTTACCTCAGAAACATAATAATTATACATTAGAAAAATAATACTAAATAATAATAATAAGACTGCTAATTTTATAATGAATATTATAGTGGCAAAGGGTGCCTGTTGATGGTAGGTACGCTGTAGTAGGTAACTGAAAAAAGTCTTTCTTTTTCTTCGATGGCGCTACAGCTCAAGTCGAGCCCTGGCCTCCTCCACCGCCGTACTCCAGTTGGTACGGTCCTCCGCACGTCTTTTCCAGTTCCTGATTTTTAGCAGCTGGTTGGCATCTTTTGTAACGTTATCATCCCATCGTGTGCGTGGATTTCCCACTGGCCTTTTCCCCCCTGGGTTTCCTCCGAGGATCTTCTTCGGTATCCGTGACTCAGGCATGCGCTGGACATGGCCTGCCCAGTTTAGCCTCTGGAGTTTTATGAAGGTGGAGAGTTTGTAATCTTGGTATAAGCGGTATAGTTCCGTGCTGTACCTAATTCTCTACTCCCCACCATCATTTATGGGTCCATATATCCACCTCAGGATCTTTTGCTCAAAGCAGTCCACCATTTCAGCTGCTTTCATATTTAGCGCACTCGTATGAATCGACTGTGCGTATGATGGATTTATAGAGCCGGGTCTTAGTTTTTCTGTGGACATTTCTGGATTTAAATATGGGTAGCAATGAGAAGTACGATTTATTTGCAGCGGTTATTCGGGTTTTTATTTCCTCCAGTTCTAAAAGTCTTAGGCCAGCCATATTTACAGAATTTGAATTTGAATTTTGTTCACCTTCAGAATTTTACTGAATAAAAAATACTACATTTTACGTTTTTATAATAGTTATTACACGAAAAGGACAACAGGCACTAAAATAGATATACAAAGGTATTGCCTTGAAATTTATACTGTTATTTCACCGT
Source organism: Rhyacophila brunnea (assembly GCF_057557595.1). Lineage (NCBI taxonomy): Eukaryota > Metazoa > Arthropoda > Insecta > Trichoptera > Rhyacophilidae > Rhyacophila > Rhyacophila brunnea. The sequence goes on from NW_028232859.1 coordinate 8,177,094, forward strand.
CGAAGGGACCCGTTTTGCATCAAATCCCGCGCGAAAAATATACAAAAATACATCACTTTCTACATATTCTCAGGCTTTTATAGCCATAGACTCGGGTCTTCCATTATGTGCGTGTATTTTTGTGTTGTTGTTTTCGTATTGTATGCGTGAAATGTATTAATTAATTGAACCCTTTTTTATTGTGTTTGATTGTGTTATAGCAAGTTATGTATCAGTGAAATTGCTGCGTGCCGACTGGTTGACCAATTCGAGAATTAATTTATAATATTATAATTATACTTACAGACAGAATGTCGTTACTATTTTTTAATATACCACTGGTATATTATCGCGGAAATACTTTTGAGTCAGCCTGTACAAGAGAATCGCGCAAAAGATTTGAGAGGACGCACGAAATTTACCACGCTGTTGATTTTTCAAGTCCAAAATGAGATTTTTTCGTATTATGATTATGATTTATATTCTTTCTTTAAAGAAGCTCATTAATCAACGGATCACAAGTATAAGCATTTCATTATTTTTACCTAATTAACATAAAAGCTCTTTACTCCTCGTTCTTAAAAATAATTCTACCCTGTAGAGAAGCTACTGACCAAGTTTCATTACTTGGGTACCGTTGATGGTAGTCTTTCGAGTTAACTTGAAACCTCGTTGGTATGGCGGGATCATATTTTAACCAACTTAAACTCGAATCGAAATATTCGTTACTTTATGTAAAGACCAAATACCGGTTATTCAACTCCAGCATCAGACCAAGCGTTCGTAATCAATGGCTCCAACGGATCTTGGGGTACACTGTTTGGTACTTCACGTAGCTGAGATATGTGGTTACATGTAAATTGTACATATGCGGTTTATTGTGGGACACTTATTCGTGCGCCGCAGTACGTGAAACATGAGTTCGTATAAAATTGTATCAAATGACGAGTTCTCCGTTGAAAATTTCACCGTGGAATACATTTGTACGTATCTTACAAAATGCGGCGATAGTTGGCAAATAGTACTGTTCCAATTAGATTAACCCTAACCTAACCTAACCTTACCTATCCTAATTTAACCTAACCTAGTAAAGACATATCATAAAATTCGCCACATGTTGTAGCATACGTACAAATATACTACACGGTGAAATGTTTAACGAAAAACTCGTCATTTGATTAAATGTTACACAAACTCATGTTTCACGTACTGCGGCGCACGAATAAGTGTCCTGCGGTGAACTGTTTAGTACAAATTTCCAGATACGACTTAATGTACTCGTGACTCCGCCTAAGATTTCGATACTTCATGCCCTTGTGCTCGGTTTCTTACGTCGAGAACGAGCCTGTTTTACAATTACAAAAACAATCTGTACCTACACTACAGTTCTAAAAAGAAGTGCAGGACATTACGCTGAGAAGAGAAAAATGTGGTACGAATGTGTGTTTTCCTTATGCTTAGATGCTGGACTGTGACAGGATGATACTATTTATTTTTTTAATTATCATATTAAAAACATGTCATGCAAGAGTTATTTTACTATTTAAATAATGATAAATGAATATTCAACAAAAAATAGTGAATAAATAACAATAATTATTCTTAAACTCAAAAATAAGTAGTGAAAAAAAATCACAGATATATTTTTCCGCAAGGGTTGTAGAAACTTACCCTTGAGATTGACGTGGGTGTTGATTGAAATAAATAGTTTCCAAAACGATACCAAAGATTCTAGGGGATGCGATTGTAATCGTGATATTTACGATAACAAGTGAAGTTCGTTTTAAAATTATTTCATTAGTTTTAACAATACTTGAACGACGTTCTAGAAAATTTGCTTCTTGTTCAATTATGAGATAAGATTTGTGACTGTTTTCTGCTAAACCGGGTATGTCCCGCCATTTAGTTGATCGCCGAGACCAGAGTCATGAAAATGTAAAAATTGTGTACACTTTACTCAGCAGTGATATAATATTAATATTTCATTGAGATTTTGTAGGGGAAGCATTAATTGTTTCTATTTTATTTCCTTAACAGCTCACGTGAAAGACGTTTTAAAATATTAAGAAGCCCATGTTACCATGTGTATTACGTCTTGATTCGAATTGTATCACCCAAAGCCTGCCATAAAAGTGAGAAAATGGAAATATGTAAATCCCCGCGCTTTTGGATGATGTGGGGTAGTTTCATCTTACCATCACGCAGTATGCTCATTACGCTATGAGTGAATATTTTGAGATTAGTGCAACGAGTGCCAAAAAATGTCTAAAACTTATAATTTTCACGTCGAATAGAAAATTGAGTATTTCTTTGTGATGATGAAAGAGAAGAGTGTTGTTGTTTATCCCATTTGCTGCGGACCTTTTAATTAATATTTAAATAACATGCTAATTATATATAATGGCCACCTGATGGGTAACGCACCAATTGCGTTTTACGCAGTGTCCTCAGCCAAAAATACGTTTGTTCAAGTTATGTATGGGAATGGGGGATTTTGGTAGATTACTACTCGTTCTGATACTCGATAGTAAATCATAACCTATCCGATGCTTAGACATTCTTGTAATAAACTAAAATGCATACCTTCGGACATTCTGACAATTGCATTAGAGGAAGTTAAACATCTAAGCACACATACCAATTATTGTTCTTTTCAAACGTTATAGCGTGGTGAATTGAGATAATCGCTCTGACACCGGTTTCGCTTTCAAACTCTTCCAGCCTGGCGTCATATATTTATAACTGTGAACCACATCTTCTGAGAATATTTTAAAATATTTACCAAATGTTAAGACCTATTCAAGTCATTCATTCCAACCAGCTTTGTACACATCAGGTCATCCAACTAGGTTACTACAAAAGTCAATTTTACTTATCCCTTACATAAATGGCTCGGTCACCCTTCTTTCAATCATTCCTGATTCTACAATCTTCTCATATAAGAAAAATAAACTCATAAAATACTTAGATGCGTAACAAGTTAAGTCTTTGGTAGTTTATATCAAGTTATACCCAGATCCATACAACTATAATATATGTATTATCTTATAAAAAATAATAGTAAACTTCCTGCAAACATAATCTTATGTTATGTGAAAAGTCATTTTCGTAAAATGAATTAATTTTAACGTTGTAATTTTTAACGATGATGTATAAATTTTAATATTCTATCAACCGTTGAGAAAACGTACTTACATGGTATGTAAATAAATATGGCTGAATTAGGGATTGTAATACCGAAAATGAAATACCGGTTTTAAAAATCAGACAATACCGATATATTCGGTATTGAAAGTGGAAACATGATGTATTAATTAACATTAAAAAACTTTAACAGGACTGTATTATTTTGTCTGGTTACGCGATGTCTGGTTTACTTCCGTTGCCATTCGACTTCTTTGGTGACCAGATATGACACGTGTAGATTTGTGAAATGCATTTGCATTAAAGGTAGGTAGGTACCTATTTCCGTAATTTTAAATCTATCTAAATATTTTCGTCCGTCGCTCGTGGGTTTTAGAAGTTATTAGGTATATTTTTAAGTAAATATATCTGAAATCCTGGTTAAATACTGTTTAATTGTATAATAATGAAGAAAGTGCATATAATTCAACTAATAGGTATTTGTAAACATAAACATCTCTACCATATCTCACCTTTACCTATTTTAAAAGTTTACATTATAAAATATGTACCTACCTATTTAGATAGGTTTACAAATTTTTAAAGAGATTTTTATGTCTATATTTATTATTTATAGGTAGTTATTTCTGTTTTTTTTTCATATTCTATTGCACGAATACCGATATTAAGACCGGTATTCAACAGGAAATACCGAAATTTAGGCGTTTGTATTTTCATTCGGTATTGCAATCCCTAGACTGAATACGATTATAATCATGTAGTATGTTATATATACACTACTGAGTACTGACTATATGATAATTTCAGAATAGTGTATTTTCATAATGCGGATTGTTAGTCGCTTGTCTAATTCATACATATGGATGCGATAGAGTGTAATAATTACGCATGAATTACCATTCATGTTATAGAAAATCTAATTATTAATAGTATACATTAATAGCTTGTAAATAGTAATAGCAATGTGTATCCCATTTTAATATGAAATCAATTTTCATTCTACATTGTAGTTAAAGGCCCCACTAAACCACACCCGGTTTTAATCGGTCGTATCACAGAATGACTACGTTATTCTAAGTTTGGATGTGAAGTATCATTTTTTTATGAGTAGGAAAATCGCATGAGCAGTTAACCAAGACTGCGGTCGCCGTATACTCAAATGTGCTTTAACTGATTTTATAGAGACTAATAAAATAAGTGCTCATGGAAGAGAGGTGTACGGTGAACTAACAAAAAACAAATGATTCTAATTAATAAATAATATATATTACACCGAAACAAAGCTAAAACAATACGGAAATAAATCTATGTAAAGTGATCTTCACGTCCACAATAAGACGTCGCATTTAAAAAAGAAACGCAACAAAATTGACCTCTGTGGCCCATTCCCAGGCGTACAAAATTGCTGATGCTTCAGACCCAAATGTACGGCTCCGTTATATTTTCGATTAAGACCAAGTGTGGTGCTGGGTGAATTGGTCTGATGGAGTATATTATGTTTGTGTATCAATCCAAGGAATTTTTAGAAAACGTCTATACATTAACATAAATCAAAGGCTTCAACTTTCTATATTAGTCCCTTATTTAGCGTCCACACTTTCACGCCATCGAGGAGGCTGTAACAGTTAGTCTTAATAGAAAGGAGCTCTTTTTATTTCTTGAAACTGATTCCATTTCTCGTTGGTTCTTTCCCTGGTGCCGTTCAGTTTAGACTATGGCAGTCTACGCATTACACTAAACTATTTCAGAAGAAGAAGAATATAGATTCCGTGTCAAAAGTATAATCACACGGATTTATAGCATAATAGCAAATTTCAGCGAAAATTAAATCGATATCCAATATCAATTCCTCAAGTTAAATGTGGGGTTGTAAAATTTTACAATTTTCCAGCTTTACGGGTGAAATTTTGACTCTATCATTAAAATTGTGAGGCGTTAGGAACGGTGTAATTTAGTTGAATTCGGAGCCTATAGAAAACTTACGCGGTAAAGAACCCGTTATTAACTGCCCCTCCGGATGTGAACCGGTCACGCGATGCTCCAACCTCCATCGCGAGGAGTTGTCCGGAGCCACTATCGCTTTGGTAACCTCGACACTTCAAAGGTTGGAAGACTAAAATATGCGTGTACTTCCAATTATCTACGATTCTTATATCCAATAATTCTCCGTATTGTATTTCCGCTGCTGTAGTAGTTATGCAATGTTACTATTAAATCGAATTAAAATGTTTTGATTATTCTGTGTATCGGATACGTTTACAAATGGGTTACATAGAAGTTGTACGCATGAAGTTCATCGTGGGTCACTTATTCGTGCGCCGCAGTACGTGAAACATGAGTTCGTATAAAATTTTATCAAATGACGAGTTCTTCGTTGAACATTTCACCGTGGAATTCATTTGTACGTATTTTACAAAATGCGGCGATAGTCAGCAAATAGTACTGTTCCAATTAGATTAACCCTAACCTAACCTAACCTAGTAAAGACATCTCAAAAAATTCGCCACATGTTGTAACATACGTACAAATATACTACACGGTGAAATGTTCATCGAAGAACTCGTCATTTGATTAAATGTTACACGAACTCATGTTTCACGTACTGCGACGCACGAATAAGTGTCCTGCGGTGAACTGTTTACGTACAAATTTCCGGATACGGTACAAATGTTAGAATTTGTTCTTTCAATACGATTTGATACGACGAAAAGATCTATCTATCTACATAAATCACTACATTAGTAGTCATGTAGAGTTTTATTAACATTAAAATACCTGTAAAACTCAGAAAAACAGAAAATAAAGCTTTTAATTCCTCTCAATATTCTATATGCATTCTCAAGTCTATATGCATAAAGTACGTGAAGAAATAATATCAGCGCGCAAAAAACAGGTGATGAAACAGTGTCAATGCAAACAGCACTGTGACGTAGAAAACTTGATATGAAAGTCACACTATACAAACATGTTTGTCAGATAAACTCAGGCGAGTGTGTTTTCTCCGTCATATGTTAATATTAATCCGTAATTTACGAAATTTAACAATTCTTGTCTATTAGCAGATACATTATTTTTATGATAACTAGATTAACGATCTTGTATTTATTTTTGATAATCAGATGATTTTTTATAGGTTTTTAAAATAAACTCACAATTTAGTTATAAAAAATGTATTTCGTATAACTTTCCTTTGATCTTTTTATTGAATTCAATAGAGCCCTTAGTGCACCCTTTTCGCGATTCATTTCCAACGCTTTTTCGGCTTTGTATAAAGCAAAAAAATGTGAAAATACGTCCTGTTTGAGCTTTATTTATTCATATATGCAGAAGAAGGGCGTACGGGTGGAGGAAAAATAAAAATCATTTGACCCCTTTGGCTTTAGCATAGGTAGATATATAGACAAACGCAGCAGTCAATGCGACTTAACAATTGTGGGAACACCCACAGAAAAGTTTTAAACAGATTTCAATTCAAATTCTAATGGATTTAAGTATAGTACTATTCCATTTGAGTCGTTTTTTGCGACTCGGGTTTCGCATTTCGGCATCAACTAGTAATGAATCTTTACTACTGATATGTAGTATAAAAATATAGAATCCCCTAGAACTCAAAAAAGTTTATTTTTCTCAGTTATTGCTATTATTGAAGTTATACTTGTTTAGGCACGTTTGGAAAATCAGATCAGAGTGTATTTTTGGCGTTTGACATGTAACACATAATTTATTTTTTCACACAAAAATAAACGCACTCGATTGGATTCGAGCCACCGATTGTTCGGTGATCAGCCGAACGCACTACCATTACGCCACAGTATGATACTCCAATCGTGACGATTATACAGTATAATATTATAGTTAAGAATTGTTCCGTTGCCTAGGCAGCGAATTCATTATTTTCGGGCATTTGCAATTCCATACGAAAACAAACTATTTAACGTCATAGGTGGCAGTTGTTACTTTAAAAATAAAAACAACGATAAATAATTATATAATTTAGTAATATAAGTTAAAGTGTATAGAAATAAACCTACGGCGTTCCAATAAGCGGTCCTTTTTATTGAATGTGTAATTTAACAAGATAATTAAGAGCTAGTCGAAGAATCTAGGTTATCACAAGTTTTGTTTTTGTTTTGTTACGCCAAAGAAGTATAACTTCTAACGCGCGTACATAAAGTACACACACCGATTATTTTTATATTACTTACTTTTTAATATTACTATTATTAGTTGTATGCATTTTACCTTACCATTTTACCTGTGTATTATTGTCAGTATACCAACCATATTATATCCGCTGTAACTTGCTCTTTAAAATTTGAAGAAACCCTATTATTTAATTATTCATCACCTATTATCAGGAAGGTTGGATATGCTCACGTATGTGTGAGAAATATATCGAGGAATCATGTACTAATCGATCTAGTAAATAATCAATCATCGAATTCTCTTTATTGTCAAAAAACATGTGTCTCTCTAGCAAATGCTGTTAGATACCTACGTATTACTAGAAGAAAATCTTGTGAAGAACTCCATGTTGTTTATATAATACATCACTAGTTGTCATGTATGTAGTTCATATAATATATATAGAGATGTAGCTGTCAGTATATTATTGATCAAATGTCTATTTTTAATGTATCAAATTATTCGACCGCAATAATAAATTCCCAGGGACTCATATACCGGTAAACAACTGTTTACCTGTATCAGCAGATTGATTGCCGATATTAAATACGGTATCGCAATGGAAAATTAGTCTAATATCCATTCCTATAGTATCATACTATATTATGACTGTAATAATAAATAAAATTCACAGCTACTCGTATTTAAACCGCTGACTCGTTCAATATAATTATGTACTGGAATATTATGTTTAGGTATTAACTTTGACTGTATAAATTACGAATACTGATTTATCAAAATGTCACTCGAATCTAAGTACCTGGCTCGCAACTATCTCAGTACATAATATTATGTACTGTCATTGTATTTATACTATCGTACCGACCGTTACGCTGCAAATAAAACTCGCTCCTGCATACATCTCCGACTTCTTCATCATCATCCTCAACACCATAACCCACACATCGATCACTACAGAGATATAGAATTACAAATTAAATATCTATTTTTCGTAGTGTCAAATTATAGCAAACTCGGTAAAGAGCTCACCTCAATAATAAATTCTGCATACCAGTTTTCACTTAGTCAGTCATCAGATTGTATAAATTTCATCGGAAATGTCACTCAAATATACGTTTCCGGTCTGTTACTATCTCTATCTCCGTATCATCCCGCACAACATCTCATTGTACCGAGATACGGACCTCGGATTCGTATCATAAGTTTAGAATTTTAGCATAACTACTATAACATACTATTGTACCGACCGTTACGCCGAAATAAAACTCGCTCCTGCAACAATATTCGACTTCTTCATCATCATCAACACCATGACCTACGACACGTCGACGACTCCCACAGTGGTAACTCAAATCGAGCCCCACATGTATTATTACATTATATATTTGTCTTGATTTATCCATATATCTAGAACGTATAAGCTTGACGCACGTAAATTTTCGTAGATGCATTACACGCAGACGCTTCTTAATTTTATTTCATGAAACTTACGTAAAATCCACTGGTTTTATCTTAATAGATGTCTATCTACCAATCTATAATAGTATTCAAATCAATGCGTTATTTGGCTATGGATATTGCTAACGTATATTGCTTTGTTTATTGCCAACAGTTATTTTTTGTGATATATTATAATTAAAATACTATAACTACATCATATTACGGATTACACCATACTTTAATATTCTTTCCCTTTAACCAATCTAAACCTCGACGTGCGCTCAAACTTATCCATAGACAAGCGTGTCTTTGAAGATTGTGTTTTATTTTGAAAATATCATTTGAAAATATTGCGTGTTTTTCCCTTTTAGTCGTGAGGTAAAATACAAACGGTAGACGTATCGAAAGGACAAGATGGGACAAGGTCACAGCGATGGTGAATCTACGACGAACAAGCCGCAAAATTAAAGGTAATATTGAACAAAATTCGACTACAAAACTCAGACTCAATCGCCAGGTACGGTCTCAAGACCCACTATAGTCAGGCCATGACACGAAACAGTAAACTTCGATAATAGTGCCAGTTATTGCTTATACTTCGAATGCGTTTATGATTAAGGGTTTGTAAAAAATAAAAATTAATGGCTCTAGTTTGAATGAAATAGCCAATCAAAAATCTTAATTCGTATTTCGAACTGATCAACGCATTGCATTCGAAAAAAATCTATAAATTGAACTACCATCGTACTTCGCAATTAAGTGATGCGGCCTATAGATCCAAATTGATTATTTAAAATAAAAGTTATCAGTAAAATGTATTCAATTATAGGTTTTGATAAAGACGTTACTCTCTACCTTAAACGTAGACATATTATAAATAATTACAAGATAAAAAGAACTTTTTATATACAACGTTTTTAAATTTTCTGTGAACCATATAAACTTGACTTGACTAGCTTAAACGAACAAAAAAAAATGTACTTGACATGTCATATTGATTTCCATAGTTACGCACGTATATATTAATAATTTAGTTGCTAGGACCCCAGACCCTAGCAACCAATAATGGTGTCGAAATAACTTTTCATACAAAACAGTATTAACTGAAAATGAATTCAATTCTACTTAAAGATGGCTAAAAGTATTAAAAAAATGCATTGGCATCGTGTTTTGATATATTCTAAAAGTTTCAAATGTCTAGCTAGTAGGGAAGTTAGTTGAAAATCGATTGCAAGATTTGTACCGGACAAATAAGAATACGAGCTAAGAAAAACATTGTAAGTAAAAATGAAAATAATTCTGAAAGCAGTAAAAGTCAAATAAATGAACACTAATTTTTAAATAGAATCCAAAAGTTACAAATTTTATCTTTGTCTGTGGTAAAATTTTAAAATTGGATGGAACACACAAACAAAGATACTTAATATTTTATGCATATATAAACTATGACCAGAAATCAATATTACTTTCACCATCTCAAACATCTTGTCTCTTTTGAGAGCCATTTATGTTTTAATATTATCCCGGGGTTAAAAAGGGTTCGACATCGCTGAGCTAGGACGATGCGAGTTCACGCTTTGATACCTATCAAAATTTTTCCTTTGTGCATTAAAATAAAATTACGAGCACAAAAAAACGTAAATATGAATTCGCGATACCATATTCATCGCAATTCTGTTTTTATCTAGATTGAGATAAACCTGTTCACTCATACGTATTCACAGCATAATTATTTTTTTAGTTCTTATATCTAAAGAATATAATAATTTATTAAGATTAGTTTCTATATTTTTATATATATTTTAACGACTGTAAAAATATTGTAAATAATTACAAGATAAAAAGAACTTTTTATATACCTACCACGTTTTTAAATTTTCTGTAGAATCATATAAACTTGACAATTCTATGTATTAATAAATACTTTTTTTGTACTTGATAGAAATACTGAATAAATATAGAATACTGAAATGTCATTTTGACATTTCATATTGATTTCCATAGTAACTAACGCATGTATATATTAATAATTTAGTTGCTAGGACTGGATACACAAGAAAAATGTGTACTGGACAAACAAGAATACGAGATAATAAAAACGTGGTAAAATACTTGCGACAGCAATTCTCTAAAGGATTTATCCAGCGCTCGGAATGAAAAATTTTACGAACAGGATCGCTCAACAATTTTAGAAACATAATATTTGTATTATTTGTTATATACCTACCTACCTTAGATATTGTAATAAAAAAATGGTAATAAACTTTTCACATGTATGACTATTCAAAATTTGGTAAGCAAAATGTGACAGGCACCGCAAGTAAAAAAGTTTCACCTCTTAGAAATATGCTATCAAAATTGATATTACTATTTTCTTCCTTTATTTGCCACTCATAAGCACTATATGGAATGGAATGAACATACATCAAATACCTAATTATAATTTACGTTGACTTAATCATTTAATTAAGGAAGAACATACAATCAAGCAATATATCCACGGACTCAGAAGATGTTGGAAATGTAAATTAAATGAGTGTTATTACTTTGTTTTTATTAATATACGAACAGGAAGTGATTGTTTTTTTTATTTTTATACAAAACGGAGCAATAGTCTAGAAAATTTTATAAACCTGTGCTGCGCTCCGGTCCGTTGCGGTCCATTTCGAACCCTCAATATTTTACATTATGCTCAACCTAACCTAAAATGATAATTATTATAATTTTTGGATGGTTATTTTTATCCAATGCAGCTATTCGTGCGGTTGACAAAATCAGGATGTAAAAATCTGACACTGACACACAGTAGAATTCTCCAAAAATATTTAATAACTCAGTACTGCTGCCTTCCATTACAGTCAACGGTACGCGGTATAGTATTGATTTGTCACATATCCAATCACTATCATCACGCATTAATTCACAACTCGAATTAACTGGTTTAGTCAACATGCTAAAATGTAGTATTCAAAATTAATTAGTTTAAAAACTTATCAACCTGGAAAATTATTTGGTGAAATGCTTTCGATAAAAACTCAATTTGTTCTCAGTGCGCCCCTGATATCTATATTGGATACAAAACCGATTAATAAAATATAAATGTAAAAGTTAGTCTCCATATACGTAGACTTTGAAAGATCCTTCAATTTACGACTTGATAACGGTGAGGCTATAAAACGCGCCAATTAAAAACATAACCGAATGTTCTTAAATGTTACTAATATTGAATGCACGTTTCGTTTACGTGACAAACTTTAATATATATTATGATATAGACGTAACTGAAGAAAATGACATGTTCTTTAACACGTGTTTTTGTTTATCCCATATTTCTCCACACACGCCGCACCCAGGATTCAACTCACTTCCCAATATTTTCATGTTCCCTAATATTATGTTTTCATTTACCGGGCACGATAAAAAATATATCAATCTGACTTATAAACTAAATGGGGTAATTGAATAATAATTCCCGTAATTTTGTGCTATATTTTCGTACAATAAGTTAGATTAATGTAACTTCTGAATTATTATTGTGTTATTTATTATACGAAACATACAATTGGCGATGCCAAACGATAAACACCCTGCGAGCATATAAATATTTGATAAATGCTTTTGTTTATTATACAAAAACTTAAATCGCGATTGTATGCTAAAGCATTTTTGTTGGATTCGGGTCACTTAAGTGGTAATAAATATTAATTAATCATGACTAATTTTTAAATCGTAATTAATTGTCTCTTTGTTCATTTAGCGCGAGTTTTAAAATTTGCGCAATCAACTGTGACCTAATAAGGTTACCTGGCGGCTGAGATTACATGCAAAACATTTAAAAGACTCAAAAAAATCGATGTGTGTACTTATGTACGCGCGTTAGAAATTATACTTCTTTGGCGTATCAATACAAAAACAAAACTTGTGATAAACTAGATTCTTTGACTAGCTCTTAATTAACTTGTTAAATTACACACTCAAGAAAAAGGATCGCTTATTAGAACGCCGTTGGTTTATTTCTATACACTTTAACTTATATTACTAAATTATATAATTATTTATCGTTGTTTTTATTTTTAAAGTACCAACTGTCACTCTGACTTTTAATGGTTTGTTTACGTAAGGAATTTCAAATGACCGACAGTAATAAATTCGCTGCCTAAGCAACGGAACAATTCTAAACTATAATATTATACTGCATCATCGTCACGATTGCAGTATCATACTGTGGCGTAAAGGTAGTGCGATCGGCTGATAACCGAACAATCTGTGATTCGAATCCAATCGATTGCGTTATTTTTCGTGTGAAAAAATAAATTATGTGTTACATTATTTTCACACGGCAAGAATACACTTTGATCTCCCAAACGCGCCAAAGGAAGTATAACTTCAAAAATGATAAATTTTGATTACTCCACTCCAGACATCACTTATAAATAATCGTGTCAATAATATCATTACCTTGATGTAATTATAAAGTTGATCAGCTCTTATTATCGGAATTTAAATTAAAATATATATAATTATGCATAACTATTGATCGTGTGCCAAAACAGTTGTATTCTTTTGCACTGTCCTGAACTGTCTGAACTTTCTCTAATGTGACATAATATGTCTTTAAACTTCTGACATACAGAATACTCACACACACACACATATATATATATATATATATATATTATTCTTATATAAAAGATTTTTGTATTTCAATACGTTAAAATTAATTGATACTGAATTTGTTTACCATTGCTAAAATCCAAAACGACCGTTGGACCACCGGTTGAAAGATACTGACCTAATTCATTTTATATTCACTTCACATCGATTACATACATAAAATATATAAGATTCCTTTATTTTACTTTTTTTATATGTAGAAAATAAAATTTCAACAAATACACAAAGTGTTTAGGCCTTGTTACACCAGCAGACTTGCAGATCCAACCAGTTTTAACGATCGTCGTGAGCAATCGTCGACTTTAAAAAGCAATTACACTGAACAATTCAGTTGCCAACTCGACCGTGTTGACGTTTGATTTGATCGGTTCATAATATACGCTCAGTTGCTAGTGTTAACAAATTATAAGTACCTAAACCAAAAAACATTTTCCTCATATAGTATCAAAAAAACAGTCTACCTCATATTTTCTCACTTGCAATCCAATAGATTGAGATGGCAATATTAGACAATACAAACAAAGACTTCTCCAAACCAACCTCGGTCTTAATCGAGCGTATCACAAAGTCCTACGTTTGCATGCATCAGCAGTTTTTTTACGCATGGTAATATCTCAGTAGCAGATACCCAAAACTGATGTCGCCTCGCTCTCAAGTGAGCTTTAACTAAGTTTACTGATTGATATAATTATTAATTTAATAAAAAGTGCCATGGCAGAGAAATGCACGGAGAGTTATCATAAAATAAATTAATTGAATGGTATATAATATTATATAATACAAAAAGCAAAGCTAAAGCACTACGGACATACAAAAACTATGTGAAGAGACTTCATGTCCGCAATAAGACACAACTAACGAATTAATGATTGTATTTACCAGAATATTATATATATAATAGTATAATAGAATCCGGCAGCCTTCATTATGTAAAAGTCAAATTTGTGTTGTTATGTCAAAAGCAAGACAGGACACATCACATTCGGCTATACTATGAATCTCAAAATAAATTCGGAAATTTTCGTACGTTATCGGTAATCTTCGATACGATCGTCGGATGAACCGTGCCGAAAAATTGGAATAGTTCCAATTTGGTCACGACCCCAGAGAACGACTCAAAGGTGACTTTTCACGATCGGGGGTTATCATGACAGAACGTCGGGCGAGACCGTCTTCCAATGTAATTTGAGCTTTACTATAAGATCGATACATAAGGGGAAAAACAAGACGAACATCCACCCTCTACTAAGCATTGAATATAATATACTCGTAGATGCTATCTGACATTTTCTTAAAATTCTCGACTGGGTACGTACCGTTAAAATAAATCGCGGATATAAATAAAAAGTCCTTTCTCAAGAAAAAAAAGTGGCGGCCAATAACAATATGTGTCAAAATTATCGTGATTTCAGGGTGAGCTTTGAAACTAAACTTTTTATCAAATTTTGGGCAACACGTCGTTTAAAACTGTTAGGATATTTCTGTGAGGTTTTTCTAAAAGTTTTTTACGCTTCAATAAATTTCTGTAACTACACCGTTTTATCTATCCATATTGCTACTGTAATGTACTTATATAATATTTATCTACAAAACACACTGTTTTTTTTTTAAATTTGTATTCTAGTAGCTATACAATAATATATTATATTTACTACAAGTTTTCTTCTAGATAATATGTCAATACAATCTTTATCACACGAGGAGTGACTTTTGTAGTGAAACTGCTTTAGTCACGTGTGTAAGTTCGTTCAACTGAAGGAAATCTAAGATAAATAAAAATTGAAATCGAGGGGCTTACTACTGTGAACAACACATTTCGTCATCTCTGTTATACTCGCTGTACTAGTCAGCCGAGGGAGTTTCATCAGTTGTTTGCTACGGTTTGAATGAGGTGGACGAATCTCTTGAAAGCTTAAGCTACAATTGATGCAGTATTTTCTAGATATTTATAACAATTATAATTGATGACGTATCGTAAACTTTTTAATTTAATTAATACTTTTCAATAGAATTTAATTTTCAATTATTCTTTATGACATGTAAGTAGTACCTAGATAAATTCCTCATCTACCTTATGTATGCAATCGTAACGATCGTCTATTTATTTCATTCGACAGTGCGGCGCCCAATTGCCCTGGCGTCCAGTTATCCCTGTCCCTGTATTTCTGTGTTGTATTTCAATATTGTAATTGTAACCACATGGTATGTTGTATATATATATATATATGAAACGTATATCGAAATGTTATTTCACCGAATTGCATTAAAAGTTTTTTTAAATTTTCATTCGAATGTAATATGATATTATATCTACCGCGCATTTTAATGTAAAACTATTTAAAAATTATCTGAAATTGCTTTGGCCGGTGCATAAACCAGTTAGTGGATGAAATAAAACACCTTCCTTCATCGGCGGTGGTAAAATTTGTACACTTAATGTGGCGATCGCATGCCACCCCCATAAAAATGATGGCCATTAGAGTATGGGAACGATTTCCGCAAATTTCCACGTCAGCAATATGTACACAACAATGTGACGAGAACACATTTTGCCGCTTTGACTAACCATGGCCGTCGCTTTAAAGAACACATTGCTGTCCGGGAGGAATCGATTATACCCCATATGTAAACTTTTAAAATAATGGTTATTATTTACCCCATATTTTTTATATTAATGATGACTTATGGCATATGATTTTCATCCGCCACGTCTCTGCATACTTTCGGATGTATAGCGTGACATAGCAAGCAAGAAGCGCCATTGAAACTTTTGTTGGAAGCATCCAGAAATAACTTCCCAAGACCTTGTTTTAAATACCACATACCAGGAGTGTGCATTATTCGTTTTGTGATTTCTACTGTTACGGGTGATTTTCTGTCTAACAACAGCCTTCTTACAAGGCCTGTGGCCACTGGTAATTAGTGCAACTATCTGGGGCATCCAATATTTGCTTTAATACTCCGATGCGGCATGTTTAAAAGTCAGGACAGCGCGGACGACACAAACGATCCTAATAATTATGAACGTTAACCTACGCTCATTTGAACACCACTTGTAGACGCGACGGCTCGCAATAACTCGTAGATGAACACGATTAGTTATACCTGCGTGACAGGTGTTTATCGCTAGACTCAGTACGGAGTGTCTGTGTACGCGTAATCCACCTGAAACAGTTCGGTATTATGAAGTAAATATTGAAGTCTGTCGAAATTGCCAGACTTTGTTAACTCCACCCCCTTACATCGATTTAAAACCAATTAAAAAATATTATGGATATTTTTTCAAAATGGACCCCCGCCCCAAACATTTTGTTCTATGTGCGCGCATGCCTCTGTCTGTAACACCGCAAATGGATGAAAAACAAGAATATATTTATTACAATATATAACGACAAGGCGGCTCTCGTGGTGAAGTTGGTAAGGCGCTCGCCTTCCACCCGAGAGTTCCTGGGTTCGATTCCCGGTCATGACAAAACATTTATGTGTTTTTCTCAAAGCCTGGGTGTTTGTGATTGTTCAAAATTACTAACAACCACCTTGTACGAAAAAGCAAGGACATGGTTATTAATAATTCTAAAAAAAAAAAATATATAACGACAATATTACCAGCTGTTAATCATTATTCTTCTTATTGTGCCATCCCCTAGCGGAGGTCGGCCACCATCAAGGCGATCTTATCGTTGTCGTCTGCTACCCGGAACAGTTCGGTGGAGCTGCACTCGTACCAATTACGGAGGTTCTTAAGCCACGAAATGCGGCGTCGTCCTCTGCTGCGCTTCCCATTGATCTTTCCTTGAATGACAAGTTGGGGAATGCTGTATTTTTGTCCTCTCATAATGTGGCCGAGGTATTGTAGTTTCCTGGTTTTGATACTACGTAGAACTTCTCGGTTGAGATTGAGAACTTCAACATTTGTCACCCGGTCAGTCCAAGGAATTTTGAGGATGCGTCTATACAGCCACATCTCGAAAGCTTCAAGTCTCCGTGACATCTCTTGGTTTAGCGTCCATACTTCCATACCATAGAAAAGAATTGAGAGCACATAAAAACGTACCATACGCAGTCTCAGACCTAGGTTAAGATCTCGATTGCTAAGGAAGCGTCTCTGTTAATCATTGGTTTACATTAAAAAATACTGTTAATCTTGATTCTAAGATCGTAAGCGTACCTAAGATCAACGAGCGAAAATTTCTCTCAGCTTAAAATCTTAGTTTGCCCTTATCTTTTGTCTTATCTGAATATAAAGCTATGTGAATAGGCGTTGTATATATACGTATAAAATATTTTATTTTTAAGAAACAATAGTCTAAAGCTTTTCGGATTTACAGCATTTTGATAAAAGTTATGAAGATCTGCTCGAAAGTTTTAGCCTAAATCACAGGGTGGCTAATTTATTCATGTACCTAATACAATCAATTGTTATAATAATAAATTATTCTCGTTCCGGCCTCGAGGTCGTTTACAAAACTAAACGGGGTCCCATATTATATAAACTTGCTTGTCATCATCACTAAGAAAATTTATTGATTAACTTAATTGAGTGATTAACTAAAAACGTGTTACTTTGTACACATTTAATAAACTATTTTTTTATTCAATGAATAATTCACAACATTTGAAAATCTAATATTCTTAATGTACATAATTTGAATACATCTCAGATATATTATCTGGTGTCCTTTTGAGGTTTCCTATGAGCTTATTTGAGAACGCGTCCAGAAGAAATTTCTTCGGTGTCTTTATTTTAAGACATTTAACTATTTTCCTTTCAATA
Organism: Rhyacophila brunnea; assembly: GCF_057557595.1. Lineage (NCBI taxonomy): Eukaryota > Metazoa > Arthropoda > Insecta > Trichoptera > Rhyacophilidae > Rhyacophila > Rhyacophila brunnea. The sequence continues at coordinate 8,195,251 of NW_028232859.1, forward strand.
ATTCGTCAAATGATTATTTTCCGACTGCCTTTCTACAAGACATGCTTACTTTTCACTCTCTTGAATCTCGTTGATCTCTTCTGCTCTTGAAACACTTTTGCTTGTTAGCGCGAGGGATGGTTTCCAATCCTGGTGTCTTAATAAATTTGAATTTACATGGGCCTGCCAATTACCTACGTGGTCGCTCGCAGCCATGATTTATTCTGGATCGGAACCGTTTCCTCGTGTCAAGCCTATCAGGCACCATTAGCGAGAGGTGCAAGATTAGTAAATGCGCTCCTTAAAGACATAGACATTTTCAGTGATGTACTTTGCATTTTGTTTTTATAACTTTATTTTTCTGTGTAAAATTGTATGTTTTTTGTTTTCAAAATTTTATTTTTCTGTATTAAATTGTACTTAAGTATGTTTTGATTTAATTTGTTTTTCTGTTATTATTATTATTATTATTATATTTTATATTCTCTTCTTCTCTCTTGTGAGGGTAATATTTGTTATAATGTAAATATCATGTTGTGTACGTCTTCAATTTAGATTTGTTATGTCCACAATGTTTTGTATTCTTAAATAAATAAATATAAACAACTACTGAATTGCATTATAACTGTTATGTATGTCCGATAATGAATGTTACATTCTCTATTCTCGTGAATTAGTCATTGCATAAAATAATAGTATATCAAATAAATATCAATATGTGATAACTAAACTTTGGAGAAATCCTGACATCAGTTAATAATTAAGGTAATAGATACTTTGATTTAACACACATAAGCCGACTGCTAAAATGAACGCAATTGTGAAGCGCTTCAAAAACATAACAAGTAATTAGACATGGCGCTCGTGGGTCGATTGGTAAAGCACATTGGCCGGAATCCAGTGGATGCGGGTTCGAGTAACGTTGGGCGTTGAACAGGTGTTTTCAAATTATGTACCTATGTTTAATCCACATTGTTGACCGGGAAAAAAATAATGGCGATTCCAATACCTAGTACCAATAGGGCAAGCACGGTTATCATTTTTAGTTAGAGTGACGTTAACTGGAGTGGCAGGTTATACACTGCTTAGGGTCAGCATATTCTAAAGAGTATCAAATTAAAGAAAGGATTCGAATATTTCAAATGTTGAAAAAAAGATTTTTGGTTGCGACGCTCGGGCCCTCGATTGTGTTAGGGTTTTAAACATTTTCATTGTTTTTTTCTGCAATTTTTGGCTAATAAGTAATATTATTTAAATACAATGCAATGCATAATATCAAGAAAAATAAAATCAGATTGGAATAGAATTGAATTGATCCAGACTGATAATTGTGACATTAATTAAATTACTAAATGTACCGTGGATTGGGGGGAATAGAGACGGGTTTGATACTTTGAGACCATGGTTTTTTGTTAATTAAGATGATTTTTGTAAACATCATTAATTTAATATTTGTTTGTAATGCCCTTCTACCCGATTCTGCTAAAAAAATGTGTTTACTGTAAGATTTTAAATTAAATAAATTATTTGTCTCTTGTCTCTATTTACCCAGCTTTGGGGTGAATAGATGACGAAATGGGGGTGATTAGAGACAAATGGAGTGAGTAGGGAATTGATGAATTTGATGATATAAATTAAAGAGTAGAGAGGTAGGTACATAATACTAGGTTTTTATTCGATATTAACCCATTGGTGACAGATTTATTTGCGAAAAAATTTGGATCGATTTCTGCAGTTCAGTCTTGTTTTATAGTTAGCCAGTGTTGCCATATAAAAACAGATATGGCAATATACAAAAAATAAGCTCCCGATAACAAAATAACCGAGTCATACTCAGTTTGTACCACTTTGTAAATAAAGTTCGAAAACGTCTTTATTCCTTTCGTAGTCCCTATTCCCCCCAATCTACCGTCGCTATAAGATTGGTTTGCCGAATATCCGTTTTTGTCGAAATCGACCTTTAATGCAGAATGTTTTTTTTTGTATCTAAATGAACCAGAACCATCCTTTTATTTAAATTACTTAGTAATGGTAATGAATACATCATTCATATGCTGTGAAAACAACAATTTAAATATCTCCATGTATTTAAATATAGGATTATGAAAAATTTTTTTCGTCTCCTGAACATTTGGTCTATTCGGCAAACCAATCCTACAGCGACGCTTCGATACATACCTTGATTATTCAGATTACATAAGATAACTTACTGCTAATCTCATTATTAAAAAAATACATTTAAATTTAATTTCACTTGTGGCATGATATTTCAGACGCTTTTTAAAATCGTCTATATTCGATTCTCTGATTCTTATTCAGATTACGGAGGTACGCCAATTTTGGACATTCGTGTGTCTGCTGGATTTAAAAATATCTTCGAAGTCTTTCAATTAAAATTTTTTGCAGTCGCTGCCTACACCACTGTTTATATGTAAAAAAAAAGCTACATGGAAAAATCTATTTTGAATGCGACACCGAGGGGGGGGAAATAATGCGAGGTGATAAAGTGATTGGAATCAGTCACTTTTGGTCATTATTAAAGCAGCGGGTGCGTTTCCCAACAATGGATACGTCAAGTTGTGCTATTATTATCCTTAATTCGTGGTTTGTCGGTCAAGGTGTCGGATAGCCGAACACGCATGCCCAACCGGACGAAAGCGTCTGATATTTTTACATAGGTAAAAATAATAAGTACCTACTGAATACGGCAATATAGGAAGACAAAGTAACTAGGGATTGCAATACCGAATAAAAATATCAAAACCGGTTTTTCGGTATTTCTTATTGAATACCGGTATTTTTTAAACATTAAAAAAATAGAAGTAGGTGCTTATCAATAAATATAGCTATTAAAATCTTTTAAAAATATTACTTTATAGCAAAAACCTACATATTATCTACATTTATTATGTTGATATTTAAAAATATGTATTGATTTTTTACAAATAATTTGAATATATTGATAATTTTAACTAAAACCCTCAAAATTTCATAAAGTGCAAATAAGTCATGGCTACAGGAAAACAGGCTTCTTAAATTCAACGCTTGTACAGTCATCAATAATTAAAGAATAATTGAACGTTTTTGTCACGAATATTTTCTATTTCGAAATAATATTATGAAATTCATCGCAAAAATTACTTATATAAATTTTATTATTTTTTTCACTTGCGTGCATTTTAGCAGCACATAACTTATAATTCATTTTCAAAAACGTAAACGAGTGTGCTTTCTTAATACCAAAAATTCCGTTATTTGGATTTATAAAACCGGTATTTCGGTATTGATAAATACTGGAATACCAGTTTTGAAATACCGGTATTGCAACCTAAAAGCAACACACTGTTAATGGTGGCTCTTGTGGTGCAGTGCGCAAGGCGCTGGCCTTCCATCCGAGAGTTCTGGGTTCGATGCCCGGTGAGGACATAATATTTATGCGTTTTTCTCAAAGCCTGGGTGTTTGTGGTCGTTCAAAATTACTAACAACTACCTTGTACGAAAAAGCAACGACATTGTTATTAAACCGAATTCTAAAAAATAAAAAAATACGCTGTTAATAAAATCTTAGAAACACTAGTTCTGTTACGTTGACAAAAATAGAGATAACACCATATTAAAGCGATAACTGTGTCTAATTAAAGTGATATTAACACGGGTGCGACAAGGGTAGTTGCTGCCTGGGTGAAAAACCCAAAATTTACCCCTCCCAACTCCAAAATAATAAAAATATTATATAAATCAAAAAAATATATTTTTTATTACAGTAGATTGATGAAGCACGGAGGCGCAGTTTATAAAAAAATACCAATGACATCGAGAAAGATTGCGCCTTTTTTGCAATACCTGAAACAAACTCGTGAGAAAATTGTTTTTTTTATGTACGGGTGGAGGAGAATGAGGTCACTGTTGCTTGGATGTTGTGAGGGGAGAGATTATTTATTGATATAATAATAAATAAATACAGCAATATAAGCAAGGATGACAGCATAAGATTATAATCGCGGATACAGATATACTGGTGAAATCGATGTGATCAAGAGATTGATTATATTAATGAGCTGAGCGACTGGACTCGAGTGAAATGACGGTTGACTGTGTCGAGTGAAGGACTCGTGACTATAGTAGTGCGTCGCGTGATGGACTCGATGGGTGATCCATGGAATGTCCTTCTTATTTATACAAATGCAGTACATATTTATATTACAAGAGATTTTGTCGCAATTAACGAATCATGTAGTTATGATTGAGGAAATTCTGACAATCATTATTGCTCTATTGTGTTGTTTTGACAATAAAACATAAGTACATATTAAAGTGTGTCGCTTATGTAATGATGAGTGGTATGATGGCTACAAACCTTCGTGACTTCTTATTCAATTTCTGGAGCCCTTATTATGCGATGACACTCCTTTTAAAGAACTGTGATATATCGGTGATTATAAAACATTAATTAAACATATAGGTAATATTATCTTGTATAAGTCGCTCTGCCGTAAGCAATTGAGAAGTGTGCCATATAATAACTCAACGTCGCACGTTTTTTTGCATTTAACACGATCACATTTTAAATATTAAGATGAAGATGAAGTGTGACCGACTGAAGAGAGATAAAGGTCGGGATAGAGATCCTTGGAAAATGGTTGTGCATTCGGATTCGAATTATCTATAGCGCCTGCTTAATTGAATAAGTTTATTAAAATAATGCCTGAATTATAAAAATTAAATTGAAGAAAGATCACTAAGGATAATAATTAAATTAGCTGTAAGTCATATCACATTCCAGATTAATTCATAGCAATATACACACTTGGTGTGCTCTGATATTTATTTTCCAAGAGCGATTTAAAAGTTATGTTAATTGTAAGTTGAATAAAAAATTTATAATCCTTAATTATTTCAAGAGCAATCACATAAATTCACAAATAACATACATAAATAAGTACATAAATAAGTAATATCATAACTTTTTATTTACAAACAATACTGCCAAAGCAGTCTTTTGTAAATTTATTAATTAAACCATTCTTAATCCTTCAGGAATCGCTATAAAATACCGTAATATAAAAATTACAGACAATTGTCTCTAGATATAATTCAAAATATGTACAAAATAGTATTTCAAAACAAATATATCAAGTCCTTTTATTAAATGGGTAAACAGCTGATATTAGCGGTTGGTCAGTAGATGGGCGGATCGCACAGATACACTAACACACATGTGGTTTAATCTAATTTGTACGAAAACTGAAGGGAAATTGGCTAAAACCATCTTGCCCATTCGCAAATGGCAGGCAATTATTCAAACTGAACGTAGTTTGGATAGATAAAAAGCCAAAAAGATGATTTATACGAATTTAAACAATAACTGAAATTTATTTAAGAAACATTACATTTGAGGACATTATTTTGAATTAGATAGTTATAATAATAATTGCTGTGTATACTGACTAACCGTTTATCTATTCTGAATAAATTACAATTGTTCGACTTTTAATACCGAAGATATATAATAAAACTGTTAAGTACCGAAACTATATTATAGATAGATTAAAAGGAAGAAACTAAATTACCATATTCGCTTCTGAGCGCCATAAATAGAGCTCCATAAGATGGAGGGTATATTACCAGATTTCTTTTTACGGATAATGGTATTTAACAAATTGCCCAATTCATTTGGGCCGTTTAATTGCATCAAACGCACACTGTAAAAACAACATGAATCTTTTGCACGACGTTTGATTGAACCCTTTCAAAAACGGGTGCTTTAATAACTAGGATACCATGGGTGCAAGTAAATACCCACCGGAAACATATGAATGCATTTTTTTTACTTAATCCTCAATTCTCTAAAACATAACTGGGAACACAGAATTTTTTTTAAAAATTATAACATTCCACTTAGATAAAAATGAATGTCAAATAATTACTAGACTTTTTGAAGTTATACTTCTTTAGGCGCGTTTGGAAAATCAGATCAGAGTGTATTTTTGGCGTGTGACATAATTTATTTTTTCACACAAAAAAACACACTCGATTGGATTCGAACCAACGATTGTTTGGTTATCGTGAATGATACTGCAATCGTGACGATTATACAGTATAATATAATAGTTTAGAATTGTTCCGTTGCAATTCCTTACGTAAACAAACTATTAAACGTCATGGTGGCAGTTGTTACTTTAAAAATAAAAACAACGATAAATAATCATATAATTTAGTAATATAAGTTAAAGTGTATAGAAATAAACCAACGGCGTTCCAATAAGCGGTCCTTTTTATTGAGTGTGTAATTTAAGAAGATAATTAAGAGCTAGTTGTAGAATCTAGTTTATCACAAATTTTGTTTTAGTTTTGTTACACCAAAGAAGTATAACTTCTAACGTACATAAGTACACACACCGATTTTTTTTTAATTCGTACGAATTTCCGTTTCGGCGAAATGCTGATCGATTAAAGTTCCATTCGGCTTAATTCTACCATTGTGAATCGATTTAATGGTTTCGGTAAGTTTTTCTTCGTACAAAATAAACGAATACCCACGGCCACACGGTTAGGTTAAATATATAATAATATATGAAATAGAAAATACCGTATTTTACACCCAAAAAGAGTGTATTATAATTCATTAATTATCTTATTATAACGAGAAACGTAGGCCACATTCTTCGCAGTGATTATTTTTCACCGCGCTTTTAAACTCAAGGAAAACATTTCTCATTTTGGTGTGCATTACTTGCCTATCGAATTTCGTCGCGAAATATATCGAAATAATTAATTTTAACGAGAAATAAATATTCACCTCACCTCTTCCTTTGAGTGTCGTCTTTCAGAAATGTTGATTGAAAATTTCCGGAAAATTATTTTCGCACCGATATTTTAATAATACTGTTACACCTTAAGAAGTATTTTATTTTGTCCTTGGCATATAACCTACAAAGTCTTTATTCACTTAGCTATGTGTGGTGAGTATGGTGACCGTACGTTATTTATTATATTTTAGAATGTTGTCCTTTAGATTTTTAATTGTTTCAAAAATAAACTTTTCCCCCTTTTTATTAGAAGTGATGACAACAATAAATTACCCCTAATATGAACATACCCATAACATTAAAGTACATATAACAAAATAATATAACATAGATAAGTAAAGTAAAAGCAACGTAAAATAAAATTAACTAGTCAAAAATTAACTATTTAGAACAAATAATAATGTACTTATAAGAAAAATATACGAAACTATCATAATATACAAGATTTAAAAGAGCTAAGTATAAAATTTTAAAAGGGTAAGTTTTCCCTTAAGTTGGTCATTTGAGGATTAATTTACCATTTTCCACTAACTATTCCTAAAATTTCCCATAGATCTGAGAACACTGTATTAATGTTGTTGGATTTGTTGGGGGTAAAATTTTCGAACTGTGGGGATGTCAATATTAAAAACTGCACACTCCTAATAATATTTTCACCCATTATAACCAAAAGCAAGAATTTGGTATGAATGTTTTTTTTAAAAAAACATGTTTTAATCATGCTCGTTTTATCTAATTAATAGAAGAAAAGTTTACTTTTATATTTAATTGCATTTTCAGGATTATTCCTTGATATTTTTCAAAAAAATATAGTCACCGTATGTATAGGCTATATATTGTGTTAAATTTTCTTTATGACTTCTAAAGGAGATTTAAAATATTGTGTAGATTAGATACTATCTTTTTTGTTTATGGTGTTTTTCTCTGTTAAAGTATGTAATAATTGTAATTAGATTGTCTTAAATGTAGAATGCTATTATTAGTACAAATTATTATACGCATAAGTTAGATATTTTAATAAAGCTTTCTTCTTTCGAATAAATGAAAGTTAAAAATTCAAATAGGCAGTCGAATGGTATATAGAAAAAAATATATAATTTAAGATTATAATCGGATGTATTTGAAATCAACCTGCAAAACCTGCGTCGACGCACTTTAACTGCAGTTTCGTGTGTCTGAGCCCTTAATTACGAAATTAACAAATAGTCATGCAACTGAAGCATCATAATATCCAGCGTCATATTTCTGGTGTCTCAAAATTATGTAAGTTAAACAATATGTTTTTATGCAAAATAATGAAAGGTAAGAAGTCTCTTTTTTGTTATTTTATTCAAAACCATTTTATTTACAACTTTCAAACATAGACAAATACTTAAGCATGGATAGCTAGCTGCCTGACTGTAGGAAGTCAAGTGGTTCCTTTTCCTTGATGCTATTTACCCTATTTACTTTGAGGATCATTTTAAAGCGCAAGTGCTTTTGAAAAACAGTATCGGCTTGGTTTTCTGCTGTCATTACATATTCCCCGCGCGGAATTCAATTTTCGAATAGTTCGCCATCTTGAAAAAATGGTAATCTCGTCGCTACCCCGCGCTTTTTTCCATATTTCGCGCCCTTTTCTATCATTCTAGAGGAAACCGTTGTCTATGGAAGGAAAACAATATTAAATCGTATTTATTTAGCATTTCAAAGGTTACGCAGTTTATTTACGCTGCATAACATTAGCTTTTCATTGGATGAATATAATATCTTTATTATTTATTATAACTAACTTTATACACTTTATACTAGCTTTTATACATTGAACAAAGCATATTTTTAATTATGCTAATTTTGAATTTATAAATTAAGGTATTTTGATAGTAAGAAATATTTCTAATGAAATCTAGTAAAATTTGGAAAATTTATTTTAAATAATATATTTGTCTAGATTTATCTATCTGTAACATACAGTATACACAAACACTCTCTCCCTCTCTCCGTGTGCATTGGACACATTGAATCTATTGAAACTGCATCCAACTATAATGTTGACAGGTGACGCTGCCACTTGATATATTTTTCATATTAATTAATTAACACTTAATAAGTACTGTCCTAAAGTCGCGAAATGATCATTAATATAAAAAATGCACAATATCATAATTGGTAGGTATCTTAAATGTTTTTTCGAATGAAATCAAAAAAAAAATCAATCGTATTTTATCAATTTTAATTTTAATCAAGATGTGGCACAGAATTAACATTCTGAGATTTCGTTTTAAGAAATTTATGTCTGATTACTCTTTGTCCTACAATATATTTATATTATAAATAATATAGAATCCTAGTAAACTTTTAATTTTTGAAATTCCATCGCCTTTATCAATATTTTTTGTCCCTAAAGTTTGTATACCGCTTGACTGAATTCATTAACAGCTCAAAAAGAAAATTAAATCTTTGATCTTTGAATACTTTTATCTTTATACAATTATTTAATTAAAATTCTGCATGATTTTTGAAGTCTGAAAAAATAATTAATTATAATCGCATCGAAAAAAACACTTCAACACCCTGATCAATTCGTTTTAGCCAGATTTCAGTTTATCTTTGCCATTATTAATAACCTATTATAAAATGTAATATAACAAAACCTCCTATTTCGTTACATAGTTTTAGTATATAGGTATTTAGTGTTATCAGTAATATAACATAATATAATTTTACTAGCTGAGCCAGCTACCTCGCTAGATATTAGATATATATTGGCGTTCTAACCATGTGGTGGATTTTATTAAACATTTACTTAAATCTGATAATAACACTTTGATTTGGGGTGCTTGATTACTTACTGTATTATTTATTTAGGATGGCAGCATGGTATTTGCTTTAGTGCGTACTTTCGCTCTAATATCGGTATGACATGATTTTTTTGTGATTTGTCATTGTTACGATAATAGTTGTATTTTTTTGGACATTCGAAACTGTTTGTTTCAAAATTGGTAACTGCCATATTACACCATTGTTGGAAATAGAATACCTCATATTCTTTTTCATATCAGTAAATAATTAGGAAAAGCAAATAGTGAAATGAAATGTTCTTAACGTCATAAAAGTTTCTAAAAAAAATATGTTTTAAATCAGTCGTACAATATAAAAAAAACATGACAGTCGATGAATATAAATGACTTTTCTATTAACGTCGGGTTTAATTATATTTAATTAATAAAAGGAGCTGCTGAGCTGCAAGTACTTACATATAAAAATATGAAAAGTTAAAAATAGAGGTAACCTCATTTAGATTTTATCTTATGTACCACTCTTAACACGTCTTCTCCCTTTTTCGCTCTCTCCTCTACATTTCTATATGTTTTCTATGATGCGTTACAGACAGACAGATATATAGATAAATAAAGACAGATATAATATACATTATTGTAATATATTATATTCACGTATTATTGATTCCCAAAGTGATGCGGAAATATTAGTTTGTAATATTATGGTAGACAATTTAAAGAAAATAGTCATAGTTAAGTGGATTAAATCATATTTATTTCAAGTATGTACTTGATTTAATCTCAATAAATTTTGAGAATGGCTTCAAGAGATCTGCAACGAGCCCTAAACGTCGAGGAAAGAAGGAGAAAGAACACGCGGTGAAAACCCAAAAATCTACTACGATAAAAAAACAACCATGAAAGTCTCAAACATTATTGTCCCTTTTTGTTTATAATCATCTAAATAACACAATATAGTTTACTTTGTAGACACAATATGTTAAAATATTTTGAATAAATTTATAGATGAAATGGATTTAACATCCACGATGGCCGAGTTAATCGAGCGAAAAGCCGTGGGTTAAAGGTTGGATCCCGCGGATAGGCAAATATAATGCAATATGTTGTTTTTGCAATGTATATTTGATTAAAGGAGCCAATGTATTTGGCGTATGGCTGACAACCATTTGGTTATATTCTATGTACGATAACCATGTTAATAACGAATTGTTTTAACGACAGAAAAATAAAGAAACCTACTGGTATAAATAGATTGGCAATAAAAAAATTAAAAGCTTCGTGTTTTAATGCTTATTTTTTTTTAAATTTTAGTTTAGGGGTACCGATAAACATTATCTTATGTGCATCCCACATTTTCTAATTGATAAAAAATAAAGTATACCAATATTGAACATACAAAATTTGAAAGAATCTCATGCGTATACCCATTAGAAAAAATCTTTGTAGAAAAAATACGACACCCGACGGGACTTAAACTTCCTTTTCCTTCTGGCTATTCTAGTTAATTACGACAATTTTAACTAGTAGTTCTTACATGAAATGCTCATAAAAGCGCGTTACAATGTTGGCTATCGGTTTGTGTATATTAAACTAGGGTAGGTATCAATTAATTCCTTAATACTAACCGACGTCACGGATCACTCCGTTATTTAATTTTTATAACGTACTTAGACTTGCTAATAATTTAATAAACTATCTCTTTTATTCAACGAATAAGACACAAGATTTGAGAATGTAACATTCTTTATATTGAACATACATAATTTGAAAACTTTTCATGCATACCCACTAGAAAAAATCTACCGACACCCGACGGGCAACCGCTGGATTCGCGCTAGTGTGCTTTTTCAATATGTTATGTTGTACAATTCATATCATTGACTATACATAAAAAGGCGGTAATAATTCTTCACATTTAACTTATGCTATTTCTACTATAATTCGGTGGTGAATACTGCATATTGGACGGAGGTAATCGATTATAATAATAAAAAAATACCACTATACACTAGACGATTATCAACGTATTATAATTTGCATTAAGTTTTTAATAACTCAAATGCCAAGTACCTAGCACTCGTTGGTTAGTTCTATCATAAGTTTCAGAACTGAATATGTTTATTCTGAACTGAATAGTTATATTCAAAATATTACCTTTGTATATTATGTAGAAACTATCTCGTAATAGATTTTCCGATAATAGATACCGCGTCTTCTTCAGCCTTCTTTTTTCTATGTATCAGGTTCGTTTCATATTGAGAATTGCCTGTGAGGAAGGGACGAGAGAAGAAAGAAGAACACGCTGTGACAACCCAACAAATTATTACGACAACCAACAACCGTGAAACTCTCAAACATTATAGAAACTGATCTTTTGAATTTATACAAAGTGCGGTGACATAAATAATGACATAATAATATTAGTTGCGATCGAGAAATCGGAAAATTCCAAAAAAAATATGATTTTTTTTTTTATATATAAGTAAGAAGACAAACAAATAGAAGTAGGAAAACAAAAATAATGTAAAACATTACTTATTAAAATAGAATTTCAAAAAACACAGACTGTCAATCGCTGCGTCTAACAATCGCGTACGCTTTTGAGACACAAAATTCCCTGATGTTGCAAAAATTGCGCTCATTTTGATTCGACGTTGGCTTAATTGTGTTAAATGTCCCGATCAGTCCTTGAATTTTGTGTTTTCTGTCCACTTTTCCCATATAGAAAATCGTTTTTTCAATTAATATTTGATAATAAAGAAATCCCAAATCCCGAGAAAAGATTCTCGAGATCCGGGATTTCCCGATATGTTAAATTTCCACTCTCGAGATTCGGGATGGAAAATCTCGAAAATTTCTCGAGAATTCCCGTCGGGAAATTCCCGAAACCCAACTCTAGTTGCGATTATAGACCGACCAATTGCATAGTCCACGGTGTCAATAGCATGATCCCACAAATGGGGGGGGGCTGACAGGGCTCTAGCCTGGGGGCCCGGGCTCACTAAGGCCCCGGCGTGTCGAGTCGACCAGATAAGTGATATAAACACACATCACAAATTCTCTATACTAGTAAAAAAAAAAGTCGCCTGCATTTTCCTTCAATGATCTTATTATTAAAAATTATGTGGTTGTACGATACAATTTTTAATTGTCTATCTATACTCAACAACTAAATAATTCAAATGGATGTATTAAAATATACAAAAGAAAACACAAATTAATTTTGCGCGTAGGTTATCTTTAGCGATAGTTAGGGGGCCTGCCAAAGATCTTACCCTGGGGGCACGCTTCAGGATGTGGGGGCCATGGTCACTAGTTTCTCACGTTGTAATTTCATGACTCACGGATAGAATAATTAATTGATTTGTGATATTCTTGGCAAATTACCTTTAGGGTTTTATGTTCAGAAACTGTTCGTATGTAAATTATATTTTCAAGTCTACGCCTCTGATATCATTAACCCTAAATATAATTAATTCTCATACGGATATGCCAATTGTGTCTATCGGAAAAATACATATCGTGTTTGAGAGTCGGTCGATAGATAAGAGTAAAATAATTTGGGGAAAATGGTTCCATGTTTGCAGAGCACTTGGGTTATTGTGATTTAATTTTCGAGATTGCGAACGTGTATCGCGCAGACAGGCGTCCAAGTCAAGAGGCGGCCTATCTTTCCTACGATTCTCATGAATCAACATATACACACCAAATATATTATGTACCTTATTAACGAATTCAATAAACCGGATGCAATAAACGTATAGAAAGGTGACTTACACGTCTTTATTTCTTTATCATTTAAATACCATCGATAGAGAAAGCTGCGGATGTATGTTTGGTTCCCATACCTGGCAAATATCACATGTTTTTTTTCAATGTGTGCTTAATATATATTAAGAAGGCCACAATATGTTGAAAAAATAAAAATATTTAAACTCGATAATAAATTTTGAAAACAACTTCCAATCTGTCGTGCCCCATATGTGCATTTTAGGAGCAAAATAATCTTGTAAATATTATTCGTAAGTATAGATTTTATAGCAGTTTAAAAAACCATAGAAATTTTATTATTACTGATCAAATAAATACATTGTAATATGCAATTATATACGGTTTTTCTTGTCTATCAAATATTACAATATTAATTAGGTATCAAATTAATTTGTTAATAATTGGATGAAATTAAACTGTGGAATAAGCATTGATAATTAATTTATTATACCTGAGAGTATAATATACCTTTGTGAATATAGTTTTATAATTATTATTTTCGATCATTTTTCAGAAACTTCTATTGAAATTACTTGCAATGCAAAACTATATATCGACTGAAATATTCATAAATAATATAGTTTCTTTTTATCACTTGATACTAATTAGGTATATTTCAGGAAAGCTTTGTATTTATGTATTGCTTGTAAGTATATACGGTTAAAGTTTTTAGCATAGTATTGTTTTGGAATTATTGGAAGTTCATTTCTCATGATTCATTTGTGATTTGAACTATTATAAGATGAGGCAAATCTGCTACGGGATAGTAACAATTGATGAAATACTTGAGATACCAAAGAATATTAGAAAAAAATGATTAATAATCACAACACTATTCACGTTGATTTCCCCACTGTACACATCACTATCGTCGCAAAACTTTCACTGATTCACATATTGAAACTTTCCCGCGTGTTGCACGTTCACATTTTGAAATTTTCGCGCGTTTCCACTTTTCGAGATTCAAACCACCACTGCAGGCTGTTGCATTTCAGTTTGGCGCCGTTTTTTTGTTGTTTTAGACGCACGTCCGCCGTTTCGACCGCCGATCGCTCACTGAATTAGCGGCTGGTGGATGCCCGCCGAAGGGATAGCGCGGCAACCTGTAGGCACAGGCATAGAGCAATCAAGATGGCGGGAGAAGGAAACGCGCGGGAAAACCTTAATACTGGCATATTGTATTTTTCATTTTCATTTTCAATATCAATTATAGGAATCTATACTAATTTTAAGTATGTATGTAATATAATATCTCAGATGGTGCACGTTCGTAATTGATTTCGTTTTAATTATCCTACATTTATTGGCATGGGACGAGACTGAAAGATAAGTCATTTTGCTCTTAAATAAGTAAATATTTAATACTTTATTTTGAATTCTAATTACCTAAATATTTGTTAAAACAAAGTTATTTTTACAGCATCATTAAATAAGTAGGTATTCATATTGAGCAAACGGTACTCATCTTCAAGAGATAAACCAGCTTCAGTAAGAAGTCCAATATGCGGTCTCAGACAATTTGGTGTTGTCATTTTGATGCCGACAATACCAGGACGACTGGACGATTGCCATTTTGATTCCGGGAAATATGTATTCCGTATAATATTACGTCTTGAAACAGCACGTAGCCGTATTTGTCGAGTTTGGTGTAGTGTTTTGTGTTATAAATATGTTTATTTTATACCTAACCACGTTGCCATAGGTTATAGAGTGATCGTCTCTGTATTAATTGTAGATTCAAAACTGCGGCTGGTTTAAAAATGCATGATGGGTTGGACAAATGGCAATCTAATAACATTCCTCATAAAAAGTCCGTTAATATAACTTCCCCTCCGTAATCGCATATAGTTACGCTTAGGACTGAAAAAGGTTATTTATTTTTTCTTTAAATAACTATTTAATATAGATAATTTGAAAACACCTCAAAAGAAATCTTTTTTTAGTGAAATAAATGCGACACTCGACGACATACCTTACCACTCAATTCGCGTCATGAAGCAACGGGTATCCTATTTAAATATTACAAATTAACTAGCTTAACTAAGTTACAAGTTAACTTACATGAAATGCTTACCAAATTTCGTTAATGTTAGCTATAAGTTTTTCTGTTTTAAATCAAGGTATCAATTAAGTGTCCTAATTACTAATCGATGACCGGATTACTCCACTTTTTCTAGTAGGTATGTGTAAGGTATTTTGAAATAATGTATATTCAATACATAGAATATTATACTCTCAAATTTTGTGATTTTTTTCGTTGAAGAAAAGAAATGGTTTATTAAACTTTATTCAATTTGAGAGCAATGTTAGCAGCTGTGCACGTGTATTGGATTTCAGAAAAAAATAATTGTGTACGTACATTTGTATAAAGTTTACAAATCATTTAATATTTTTTTTGTATACAGACTTAACAAACATGTTACTCACGCGCAGCTTCCACAACCAGCTTTCTTGAGAGTGAAATAATCCACGACGCATATTATTTAAGATTGATAGAAAAGAAGACAAGCCCAAATATTACATGAAATCTAAAGCTAAATTAAAAGTCATCGGTCGTACGTGTTAAACTGTCTAACAGATCAACCAACCTTCCATAATGAGGAAACGAAAAAAAATACTATTACGGTACCATAGATAAAAAATAAAAATGGAGCGAGAATAAAAGAAATGTTCTAATTTTTACAAAATTCAATTTATCGCATCAGAACGCTTCAAAATACCGCCATCTTGCATTAATGTGAGGCATTTACATTGTCATATAATATGTGCATAGTCATGTAGGGATACGTAATACGTCAAAAATACTTAAACATGTGCCGAAAGTTTTCCGTCACACGCGAAAGAAAGGCATTAAAATGAGAAATGTCAAGTCTACACACTTCTCCGATTGGTTTTCAATCATTTTTAGTACGTTATCACTCCTATAAACGAGTATATTCGAAAGATTGAAACGATTTTTTTTAAATATCACACGTATTTTGCGTAACTATGAAAACAACAAACACAATATTTGATTAGGATGACAGCTAATCGAAAATTAACAATTTAAATCAGTAAATATGTAAGATTTATAATAACATTAAGTAACACAATAAAATATTTCTTCTTTTCAACGATCAATTCACAAGATTTGAGAATGTAACATTATTTATATTAAACATACATAAGTTGATAATACATACCTATCAGAAAAAATCTTTCAAAAAAAATACGACGCCTGAAGGGACTTGAACCCGGATCCACCGAATTTGCACTGCCGTGCTTTGGCAATTAAAGTACAGGCGTCCTACTTAATTACGACGAATTTAACTAGTAGTTTTTTATATGAAATGCTTTTTAAACTGCGTTAATGTTGGCTATCAGTTTTTCGATTTATCAATTTATGGGCCCTAATTACCTATTATATACCACGAGTATTAATGCATTAAATAAATTAATTAGACCTGTTCAAGTCGTTTCCATTCCACTCTGTTCTGTGCATTGCGTTACCACATAATTCCACAGAACATAACTTCTTTACTACCACCGCATCTAGGTATACTTTAGAACGATTTATATTTCTACCACTAGATGACTACATTTATCAAGTCTCTTATTTGAGATACTATGTTCATTATCATTTCAGATTGTGAGTACTTCCTATTTCATAGCACGTCCTTGTATATCTCTTATCCACTTTTTACAACGTTTTTATTAGCTAGTATTCTTGTTTGTCCGGTGGTTGTTTGTTTGTCCAGTACAAATCTTGCAATCAATTTTTTACTAACTTTCCGACTAGCTAAACATGTGAAACTTTTAGAACACGATGCCAATGCATTCTTTTAATACTTTTAGTCATCTTTAAGCAGAATTGAATTCATTTTCAGTTAATTCTGTTTTGTATGGAAAGTTATTTCCAGAAAAATCCGTAAAAAGTAAAAGACTATTATTGGTTGCTACGGGGGTGGTCCTAGCAACTAAATTATTAATATATACGTGCGTTACTATGGAAATCAAAATGTCATTTCAGTATTCTATATTTGTTTGTTTGTTTTTTATTTACTTCATATTATCAAGTACAAGTTTGAGCATATTGAGCATAATAATTCAACAAAAAATTTTAAAATGTTGTATATAAAAGTTCTTTTTATATTGTAGTTATTCATTTTTATTCTTGCCAGTTATACCCAGGATGCACCTTTCCATAAGATAAAAAATTTTAAATAATTATGTAACCTCGCCCAGAACACAAATGATTTAAAATGGAGGTAATTGAATATGCCAGTTTGTGCGTATCTTGTAGAACTTGCTTGCAGTCACCAAATGCCGGTGACGTAACACCGAGCAAATAAATATTTTGAGAAACTATAAAAAATATGGTATTGTATTGTGAAAATATGGATAAATAATTTTATAAAAATAAATAGCCAATAGGGGGGGTTAGTTACCAAGTGCAAGTACAACACAAACAAGATTTATTATATATTTAATATAACATAATAGTATATTCACATTGAGTGGTGTAACATTTTTACCGTAGCTTATTATATGTGTAGCTAAGCGGTGAATGGCCAATATTATGAACTGGGTGTATCCATTATCGAATAATGGAGGCAACATGATATATAATTATATAATTGACGTTGTTTGCAAAAATTTCATATTTTAATGAACAACCTATTCATTATTTAACTTAATGTGTATAGATAACATTCTGTATTAAACAAACACACATATTATGTAAATTAAAATACCTCAGAAACAAAGGTAAAATAAAATGATAAGAAAGCATATCCTACATCATTTCTGAGTTATTCCAAATTATATTTGAAAACCTCTGATTCAATTATTTAATTCACTAATTATTTGTGCGTCTGACTTCAAACTTTTCAACAACATACAATTATTACTCATATAACAAGATTATTATCGTATGGAAGTTGTAATATATATGCGTATGCTATCTATGGTTTTTACGACAACTAATCATTAGTCTATTAGAATATACATTGACCTACATACATTCAAGGGGTAGACGTAGGAGTACATTCACAAATTAATACGTATGCCTTACATACAAATACACCACCTGTCAATACACGTAAAATCCGAATTCTATATTGCTATTACATAAAACTATATATACGTTTAACTAAGATAATTATTGTAAAAATATAATATATTTATTATGTAACATTTACGCCGGCAGAAGTATAACTATATAATAACAATTATTGTGACTCATAAGTGGTTCTTCACACACTGAAGAAGGAATTCATAATGAAAATGAGCAACTGATTTGACATAAAAATTCATTTCAATTGTTTTGAATGATCGATATTTTAAAAATTATTTATTTCAACATTTCTTAGCTCTCACGACATCTAATTAGGTAAAGCGGCTGTCTTTGTATAAATACAAATCCACGAGTCGCTGGTTCTAGCCCGAAGCTGGTAAAACAATCATGTTTTTTTCAATGTTTATATTTTGATTCAGTACCATGACCCAATGGGTTGGTTGGAGGTCTAACAACTATTCGTAAAAGTCAACAACCTACACACTGTAGGAGGCATACATGCTCAACTTAGGAGCAAAGATGGAAATAATTTATCTTAGATTCAAAAATCTCCTCACGTATTCCGTTACATGTTGGTCTCATATTACGTCTCTTTATTTATTTATAAACGGTGCATGCACCTTAGAAAGAAAATTTATAGAAAATATAAACAAATGAATATATAATAAACTTTTATAAATAAATCAGTAAAGCATGGCATAAATAACAATAATATTAAGCTATCACAGTCCAGTAAAATGTAATATATCAAAATACGAATAATTATCAATAAATTTTAAATAAAAAAGAATAAGTTCAATAATTATTACCTGCAAGAAGTTGAGCTTGATTGCATAAACTGACGTATTGAACATTTTAATAGAATAACTATTCGAAAGAGAATGAATTCTTGGTATTTAAGAATGAAAAGAGAAATTGGCTTTAAAAAAGTCAACTTAAAAAATGTCACTTTTTGTCGTCTGCGGGGAGACATAACTGGATCATGCTCAATAGTTAGGGCAGCGATTTCCTAGCTGGGAGGCGCGGAGTATTGCAAAGGGAGGCGCGAAGTTTAACACAATTAATATAGCCACAGGTTTGCAGTTTGCAAATGCATAGTTTATAAAACGGCCGCTAGTTATAAACTACACAATAACAGTCCTATACAAGGTTGTTTGCAAACCTGTCTGAAAATATGGAGACTAATTTTATAATAAGCACCTCACTTCTATACTATTGTGAAGCGCGCTAGCTATCTCGTGAAAAATGTAGTAAAAGGGTTAAATCATAATGTTGAAATTTGAGGCAAATTTGTTGAGGAACGATAATTTTGTTGGGTTGTCTATTTGATTGAAATTAAAAAAAAAAATGAGTAAATAAATCAATGCAAGGACCACCAATGCATTCACTAATTTAAAAAGACAAAGTGAAGGCATTCATAAAAAATGGAGCTTAAGCCGCGTTGACACGGTCCAAGTACGATCCAAGTACACTTGGACCAAGTGCCATCCAAGCGCACTCGTATGAGACATCTTCATACTAATTATTCCTATCCAAGTATACTTGGATCGTACTTGGACCGTGTCAACGCGCTTTTAGGAAATCAAAATTACAAAAAAGTAAGTTCGCCATGAGTCTCCACTTTTAAATGATTTCTGTGCCAAATATATTGAAGCAAACAAAAATCTATTTACTGTGTTCTTGGTTAGTTTGCTAATGCACCTTTCACATTATTTTATTAATAGTAAAAAGTCGCCTGCGCCTTTGTTTCGAAACAGTAAAATATTTTAAATATGTGGTTGAAAGATCCTAGCCTGAGAGCCAGCTTCAGGATGTGGGGTCCATGATTGAATCCATTTGTCAATGAACGATGATGAATTTGGATTGACTAGAACTACTATTGAAATTGATTGTGCTAATAATCAAGCATTAAAAACAAATTAATTTAAAAATGAATATAATATAAGTAGTATATACCTTGTTTATTTTAATATATTTTTTTCATTTTTGTATTAGTACATTGTTGACTATTTAAAAAGCTGTCTGTATTATTTAATGAAATAAAGGGGGGGAGGCGCCAAAATTAGATTTTTTTTAAGGGAGGCGTAGTAACACAAAGTTTGGAAACCGCTGAGTTAGGGCCACTCAAAAATTCAAATAACAGATTTAAAGATAAACAAAATACATTTAGTTATTTGACGCTTTGATTTTAGCGCGGAAAGATTAGTTATCCTCATCACTAACAATAACAAAATAACTACCTGTACACAATACTAAGTTTATAGATAAATTTATTTTGGCATCTTTTAATAATTGAATAAATGTATTCCAGGAGTGAGCGAACTATATAAATATCATCATCAGCCGGAGTCGATCCACTGCTGGATTAAGTCCACCCTTAATCTATCCCCTCCTCTCGGCCCCTTAGTTCTTTGCTGCTACGCACATCCACGTATTTTATAAGCTCATCCGAGAGGGGTTTAGGGCGTCCCTGTGAGTAGAGTTGGGTATCTCCCAAGAAAATCTCAATCTCGAGATTCGGGATATCCCGAAATGATAAAATTTTGAATTCTCGAGATTCGGGATTTCAGATGAGAATTCTCGAGATATCGGGAAATTTAAAAAAACCTGTAAAAATCCTAAAATCAGTGTAAAAACAGACAAATTCCAAAAAAATATGTTTTTTTTTTATTTATGTAAGAATACAAACAAAATAGATTTAGGAAAACAAAAATAATTCAAAACATTACTTATTGTAATAGAATTTCAAAAAACACAGACTATCAACCGCTGTGCCTGACAATCGCATACGCTTTTTAGACACAAAATCCCCTGATGTTGCAAAAATTGCGCTAATTTTGAGTCGACTTTAATTATTGTGTTAAATGCCCCGATCAGTCTTTGAACGTTTTGTGTTTTCTGTCCACTTTTTCATATAGAATATCAATTAATATTTGACAATAAAGAAATCCCGAATCCCGAGAAAAGATTCTCGAGATCCGGGATTTTCCGAAATGTTAAAAATTTAATTCTCGAGATTCGGAATGGAAAATTTCGAAAATTTCTCGAGAATTCCCGAAACCCAACTCTACCTGCGAGCGTTTAGTGCCCCTTGGGTGCCACTGTATGTCGGCATTTGTCCAGCGGAATATATTTTAACCTAATTGTTACTATTACTTTTAAATTCACTACAGTATCATAATATGATAAAACCAAGGATATTATTAGCTATTTTGTTATGCAATATCACCGTACCGCTGTCGCAGTCATGGAATAAAACAATAGATCATACAAGCGATGAGAAACTAATATCGAACAATATTGCAATATTTTCATAATATTTACAAATTATAAAGAAACAAGCCACCTCCGCATAGATCATCCCCTATTTTTATTGAGAGGGCAAACTGCAAGCGGTGAGCAACGTAAGTGCGTAGCATTATTGGATTTACCGTCTCCGTAAATAGGTTTTGAACAGCAGGAGAGATGGCGCGCAAGTGAACGAGATACCGTCTCGTAATATATTGTATATCTTTTGTCTTACGTATTCACCGAACAACCGTGAAAGAAGCTTATCGAAAATAAGAACTCTAGAAGAGCTTATGTTTACCCTCTGACTGATGTAAAGGATAAAGCCTATTTGTGATAGATAAGTAACGATAGGCTGATATACTATATAAATTGCCATTTAGAAATAATTAGTAACTATATGTTTCACATATAATAGACCGTAAGTTTATATCAAATGGTATCCTGATATAGTCGTACCGCCTTGGTTGCTAACTTACATACTGCAATTTGCGATTTTTTCATTGTCTTCTATGAAAATGTCGTTAGTGCGGTTCTTGTAGATGTAGACATATATATATTTTTCGACCATATCCGATCCTAATAAGATAATAATATGGGCCTCCACAGGGTGGAGGTTTGTATTAACAGATTTAGTTTTTACGAGAAATGGATGTCAGCCATTTGCTCAACCTATGCAGTCCATGCTCTGACTCATACACAAATTGAGTGTACTTGCCAGACCCAGGATTCGAACCTGGTACCCACGATGCTATAGGCCGACGCTTAAGCCTATGATTAAGCTTATGATTACTATTTTGCAGTGCTGAAGGGTGGAGGTAGCCTGTGGAGATTCGACATAAATAGTGCACTTGTCTTATGAATCATACTTGCATGTGTTCATTGAACTAAGAATACAGATTTCAAATGGTGCTGGTTAGTTTTTTTTTTAATTCAATTTAGTCCTGCCTAAACCAAACCATCATATTGAAGATAGGCTGTGGAGATTCGACAAAAATATGGTACACTTTTTCAGTCATACATATTTATTTTCATTGAATTAAGAGTACAAATTGCAGATGGCGTGAGTTAGTTTTTTTTAAATTCATGTTACTGCCTTAACCAAATCATAATAGAAAAAAAATATTCTTATATTATGTATACAACGTCTAAAATTATGTATCATTATTAATTTAATGGAATATTTTTTATGAGAAATGATTGTTAGCCAGTTGCTCAAGCTATTCCGTCTAAGTTATGTCTTCAAATACCCATTGAAAAACAACATATGAATTTTCCAGGCCAGAGATAAAAAGCCAAGACCCAAGAAATTATAATACGACACGTTACCGCTCGGCCATCGCGAGACCTCAATTCATACCAACGCGTTTTCCTCAAGTAGGTGGATGGCAGAAAGTCCCCTAAGACATGGATATAGGACGCTAGTCTCAAGGACATGCTCGGTGGTTGGAGTTACTCCTGATTCAAACAAACGAAATAAATTGAATACTTACCAACTTTGCAGCGTATATGTACGGCTTAGGCCTACATAATCCTTTCCAACTCCTGCCGTTTAGAAAGAATTTAACCAGTGTGTGTGCAGGTCACAGTGAATCGAAAGTTTTGATTTCATAATATAGTATATTATTTTTATGTATATTATGTCTAATAATAATGATGATTTTATGATCAAGTGTTCAATAAACTCTAAAAGATGTTATAGAAAACTAATCAATAAGAGCTTATTTTTCTTTCCGAGAGACAGAGTAAAACGTTTGTTGACATCAAAATATATACGTAAGCCACTAATACTGACATAATAAATTGGCATCAACTACAATAATACTTTTTTGATCATTAAAACTAGTTTAACCATACATAAAATAAAATGTTCTCTTATATAATTGTTTTATATTATTTTTATAACGTCGTTTTATAACTGGCCTCTAGACCGATGGCATAAATAATAATCATTAGTTTAAATAAAACTCAAGATTTATCGTACTGAGCCCACTTCTATTAAATATAACTGGATCGGTTTCGTCCGCCTCCAGCTACAAGGTGAAAATGTTTTTCTGAGGCGGTTGAAACTGGTACAGCGCATCAATTCTATACACAAGGCTGCTATCGGCGACTATTTAGGGTAGCCTATCATATTTATGTATTGAGGTATTATAATTTTTACAATAAGTTAGTCATCTAAACTCTCAAAACTGTCTATTTCGCTCTAAAAGTTAACACAGCCAAGAGAGATGCTGTTAAAGCATAGCACTTTTTGACAGTTCAGACGGTTAACGTATTGTAACCATAGCGATAGCCACCGATAGCAGCTTTGTGTATGAAATAAATGCGCAGTTATATTTATTAAAAGTGAAATCAGTACGATAAAATTTGCATTTTATTTAAACTGATAATACAATGAATTTCTATTTTAAATTGATAGTTCAGTAGAAGAAAATAAATAATAATTGTTGCAAAAATATGTGGAAATTATAGAATCAGCTTAGAGAGTCTTCTGAGTGGTAGTGGATAGATCCAGGCTGAATAAAATAATTGTAATTTGACTCCAATGACTGTTTCGGTAGTTATTTCGTGTCTAGGACGATTCGGCGCCGGGACATCTGGGCGCTATGCAATCAAATTAAATTCGAAAATAAATAGTCATACGGGAATTATAAGTATTTTTAAAATACATATTTAATACTTATATATTATTTAATACTTGGTGAGAATCTAAATATACACACGTAAATAATGATTTAATTGAGCATGTGTTTACGTTCCAACTAGAAGAGAGTTCTTTTATTTGTATATAAAGCGTCAGGCATAATAATGCTTATTCTCAATCCGCAATTTGTTAAAACTACTAAATAGTAGATAGAAACTTATTAAACTTCCTCGTCTACTTTCTTTATCAAATCGTAACGAACGTTTATTTATTTCATTAATGAATGTTATTTCATTCGATAGTATTGCGCACACTTGTACTGGCGTCCAGTTGTCCCAGTGCCGTTATTTCTCCTTTCTGTACTTTTACATTTACAGTTACTATTTTTCAGCGCGTAATATAAATGACAGCAACGCTATTTTCATTTGGCTTCAAATTATTGTATGTTTTCGTTGGATATACACAAAAGATCCGCGTGCATTTCAGGCTTATATTGTTGGGGAAATTAAAATAATATATAAAATATTACCACATCTGTACAACACGAGTTAAATGTTGATCCTATATCTGTAGTTAATTTACTGTGTATGCACAGTAACATCGCAATACGAATTGAATTTATAATATTAACGAATTTCAAACGAATTAATATGATTTTATTCTACAAACAATGTATTTTTTGTTTATGTTTCAACATTGTGTGAGGATTACACTATGCATACAATATACAATATTCTAGATATTTGGTAAATAAACAAATAAAATATGAATGTAATTATTATAGTACATTGAAAATTTCATTGTTTGAATTAACTTATTATAATAATGTTCATTATGTTAAAAATTAACAAGTAGGTAATCTCCACCGTGTATGACTAACTTCATTCGATTCACTATCTGAAATATGACAGAATATTGTAGTTCAACTATAATAGTTATTAAATAATTATATTTATAACGATTTAACTATTTTAAGACATAACTAAGTAGGTACGTACACAAATTTTGAAGAAATACTTTGGGATGGAGCCTAAATATATGAAAGTGTTGTCAAAAAATGACCACGGGGACCAATAATTTTCATATAAACTACAGATACATGCAAATTATACGTAATAAATTTTGCCGTATCACAGCTCACCGTTAGCTATTGCACCGAAAAGATATGATTGGATAACACTGAGATAAAAAAATAACTTATTACATTCTATACAACCTAATCTCATAAATAACCTACTTTTATTCAAATATCCCTTGCACACTTTTGACCTAGCAACCTTGATACTTTCTAATTTGGCAGCATTGAATATTTTATTTTTAAATAAAAACTAAAATGGCAGATTCTGTTGACGTTTTAGTTTGGTTAATTACTTGCTACTAATATATGCGATTGTACGTTTTTCTATATAATAGTTATAGTGCATTGTATTAAAACTTGGACTAGACGTTGAAAGAAACATTGTATTATAATTCCTACGACTCTTTAATGTTAAACCGCTTTTTAAAATAAAATATAAGAGAACTTTACTGCTAAGCTTATTATAAAATAGTCCGAAACGATAAGCGATTTGAAATTGATTTAATAAATTGCCTTAGTAAGCATTTTTTTAGCTTCACCCTTCTTGCCCAAGCTTTTTTGAATATAAGATTTCGCTTAAACATGTTTAGTTAAGTTACTTTATTTATAGTGGATCATGTATGACATATCCTGTGACGTCAGCCATGCATTGTATTTATGCACATTTGGTACACCTGATGCCATTCTTAGAACACTGACTATGCGCCATAATGTGACAGCATCCATCTAGGTTCAATTCGATTGATCATGCGGCGCGGCTGATTAAACGGATATTAGATCGTTCGGTGAGGGTTGGAACAAGGTAATTTAGGTTGCTGCCTCCGTCGATAACAATATTATGAATTCTTGTTCAAAACATTATGAATGCATTGGATAATTTGAAATAAATTATTTTTATTGTATATATGTTATTTTTTTCGTAAATAGAACAAACTGGAATAAAAAGTCAATATTCCAAAGACGTTGAAGGAAACGTCATTTTCTATGTAGACGAATAATAAATATATATAAAATGAAGCTTAATAAATTACTACTAAGACTAATAATTAAATTATTTGCAAGTTATTTCATGTAGATTCATTTGTAACAAACTACACACGCATCTGTCAATACCACAATAGACAATTTAGTAAAATATTAATTGTGCCGGTATTTACGAAATATATACTGAAGAAATTTCTAATAAATTGTCGATATCGTTTTCGTCGAAAGAAATAAGAATATTTAGATGAACGGTCACAAAAATCACGTAGGTTCTAACTACATAAACAAGCGTAGTATAAACTATAAAAATTACAAGATAAAAAGAACTTTTTATATACAACGTTTTTAAATTTTATGTTGAATCATATAAATTTGACTTGACTAGCTTAAACGATCAAAAAAAATGTACTTGATAGAAATAATACTGAAATGTCATTTTGACATGTCATATTGATTTCCATAGTAATGTACGTATATATTAATAATTTAGTTTCTAGGACCCCAGACCCCTAATAACCAATAATGGTGTCGAAATAACTTTTCATACAAAACAGAATTAACTGAAAATGAATTCAATTCTACTTAAAAAAGGCTGGCTAAAAGTATTAAAAAAATGCATTGGCATCGTGTTCTGATATATTCTAAAAGTTTCAAATGTCTTCCTAGTCGGGAAGTTAGTTAAAAATCGATTGCAAGATTTGTACCGGACAAAGAACCACCGGAGAAATAATAATACGAGCTAAGAATAACGTTGTAACATGGAAACGTTCACGATGGACCAATAAAATAAAAAACGCAATTTTAATTTGTGTCACAAAATATGGACGCTGTGCGTATTCATTTTATTGCCACTATAAAAATAATAAAATCCAAGTTTCATCTATTATTTAATTTATAAAATTAGTAATATGTCTCACTCATAAGTTTGAATCTTACTTATATATTTATCAAGTTTTGCAGCATACTTTCGAGTTACTGTGTAATGATCTATTTAAAATATTGAAAACTGTTAACAGACTTTATTGAGACCTGTTTGAATTTCTTATTACAATCTGAAGTTAGCCAAAAGTTTTGGCAAACTCCGAGAAAAAGGCGCTCTCGTATTTTTTTTGCTTATCTTAGGAGAGTA
Organism: Rhyacophila brunnea; assembly: GCF_057557595.1. NCBI lineage: Eukaryota > Metazoa > Arthropoda > Insecta > Trichoptera > Rhyacophilidae > Rhyacophila > Rhyacophila brunnea. The sequence continues at coordinate 8,222,772 of NW_028232859.1, forward strand.
AAGATTTCAGTTGCTCACCATTGCCAGAGAAAATGAAAAAAAAAAGTTTTATGCTATCAAATAGAATGGATGAGTTAACAAGAAAAGTTGTGTCCATCCTTTTTTGAGGGTAGAACGTAGGTACTTACTTCGTAAGTAACCATATTCATAATTTTATTTTTGCTTCTTCATTTATTTATATTTTCACTCAGCATCTTTCACAATCCATTTCGACCCCACAGTCAGCATCTCAAATTAGCCAGCAACCCTTTAAGAATCATTATTAAGGTGAATACTCCACCTACCGGAGGCACATAGCGGAAAATTTTTCTTTTAAACTGTTTCAATTGATAAAATACCAATCTATCTAAAAAAAAGTCAAAGATAAACTTACGATAAAAAAAAAACATTATAAAACGTGAACTCGTTAAAGGATCCCATCTGAATATTAAATATTATATTATGGTCGTATTTATCATTAAAATTAATTTTCTCTAATATAATTAAAATATTTTGTCTAATTCAAAGTATGAATGATTTATAATATGTTTTTTTGAAAAACATCGATTTTTATAATAAAAAAAAATTTAAATGAGTATAACTTAAAAATATTTTTCTTTATTTTAAATCTAATTTTGATGCTCAATTTGATGTAAATAAAAAGAATTTCAAGCTATACTCCTTTGATATGAAAATCATTTTTTTTAAATACCCATTAAAACAATAAACTATGAATTAGCTATTTTTTAGTACATTAGATAAATTTTAATAAACTTAATAAGCCAACCGTGGCGTACAGTTGGAATACTACTGGTATAATAATGTAATATCTAGTAGGTATACTAAAATTTCCAGAGATCCTCAGATTGCTGTTTACAAATCGAGGTTAGATTTATTATTGTTAATACCTTGATTCAAAATTGAAAAAAGACGGAATTTGAAATAACACTTAAATTGATTATTATTAGGATTTTTGGTGTGATTATTAATTGCATCGTTGGCTTAATTAGTGAAGCACAACGTCCGGATTACAACGGTTGTGAATTAAAATACCATTCGGTACAAATATTTGTCTAAGCAAAAATTCTATTCCATATTATTTATATTCAATATAGAATGTATGCTACATTTTTCAATTTTATGTATTTATTTATTCATTAGTAGGATTAACAAAAACCTTTGTTTAAAACCGTTATGATCGAGATCGATCACTAAATGCTAATTCAATAAATAAAATAAATAATTTAAAAAAAAATCATATAACTTGCTAACTGATCCTAATTTAATAATCTAAGTATTTCATTTATTCAACGAATAAGACACAAGATTTGAGAACAGAGATGTAACAGCTACTAGGTAAAATCGTCGTAGTTCATTTTCTACATAATGATTTTTTTCTAGTGTGTATATGCATGAGATGTTTTCAAATTATGTATAATCCTAATTTCCTTGGATTTCATCATTTTCAATGCCGGATTGGATTGTTGTTCAAATAATGTCTTTTATATTCAAGGCATTGAATAAATGGATTGTGTAAATAATATTCAACGGATTTTTAATAAACAAGCCGTTAGTATCGTAATGATTATATAGGGAGGATTAATTGTGTATGATTACGGTCAAAAATTTTAATATTCCAGTACGTTTCGTGTGGTGGTTGACGGTCGGTACACCGATTTCAATTAATGCGCGGCGTCGTTGGATTTCACCGCGACGCTACCTACGCCACCGGCGCCGCCAACGATCCGTGCCGTCGCTGTCACAACACGACATTCAAAAGCGGAAACTGTACAAAAGTCCCCGTCAGCCTGCGACGACTCCATTTCATGTATTTTAATTATCTCAGGAAAACAGCCGTGGACTATTGACTGTAGCGAGATGTCAGTGGCGGTTAATAAAATAAAAATATAGTATTGAAATAATATATAATAATACATTATTATATGAAGAGCTGAGAATTATTTAAAAAAAAAACCAAGTGCAATAGTAACCAGTGGCGAAGGGTGGAGGTAAGCTGTTAAGATCCGATATAAATAGTGCACACTAAATTTTGCCAGTCATATGTATTGGTTTTTATTGAACTAAGCTACAATTTTATTTACAGTGGTGTTGGTGAGTTTTTCGTATACTTTGGGCGATACGACAAAAATTTTCACACTTTTTCGTTCATTTTCATTCATTTGTTTTCGTTGGATTAAAAATTCACATTACACATATTGTTGGTTCATTTTTTAAATTCATTAAGCCCTGCCTAAACCAAACTATAAAATATTATTCTATCTACAAAATATCCAACACTATGTATGATTTAATGGCATCTTTGTAGATATTTTATAGATAGACGAGTATTTTTTGACTATTATCTAATAATGGCTTGATTTACGCAGGTTTTAATTAATTTTAAAAACTAATCAATATTATCTGTATATTGTAGTCTTAGTTAAATGAAAACAAATATGTATGACTGACAAAGTTTAATGTGAACTATTTATGTCCGATCTTAACAGCCTACATCCACCCTTCGCCAGTGATAGTAACCATGGCGAGTAAATCTACTTCAAAGTCAAATTCACTATTGTAAATTTTACATAAATATTTTCAACATTCTGTAGATGATGTATTGTTCTGAATTTTCCACATTGTTACTATTCCAAGAAAAGATATTTATGTTTGAAGGGTACACATTAAGCTAAACATTCAAAGTACCTATATTATACGTCGCTATGGAAATAATAAAATTTTGTTCACGGGAGCTCATGGAGTGTAATTCGAATTTTGAAATAAAATACTTATCGATGTTCATACAACTCACGTAGGTATTTACTGTAAAATTACCTACGTGTTTATAACATTTTAAACTGTTACTCTTCTCTTAGATGCCCACAATGGTCAAGCGGCTTACCTAGGTCTGGCAAATACAGATATTACTTTTCAATGTATATTTGGAGTCAGAGCATGAACTTAATAGGTTGAGCAAGTGGCTAACATCCATTTCTCGTAAAAACAAAAAAAATCTGTTAATACAAACCTCTTCTCTGTGGATGCTCATATAATCTTATTAGAATCGGACATAGTCAAAAAAGTATCAATTAATAATATGTTTCATATTGTAATAATTATTATAGTTCAAACTCATGTAATTGACGTTCGAGTGTTTTAACTTCATATAAAATAAACTATTATGTCTACATAGTACAACATACCAGAAAGAAATTAGGTTGGATAGATTTAGACTGCAGTTATTGGACTGTGTAGAAAGAAACACAGCATCCCTGAGGATAATGCAGAGGAGGATAATTAATTGCGACAGATATAAGGGATTGGAGACTTTTTATGGAAGTAGCCATAGTTCCCACAATGGAGGAGGTGACTAGGCTTCTAGCCTGGGGCCCAGGCTCAGGGGGGGGGGGGGGTTCGGTATGACGCGTCATAAATTTTCTCTAATACATAGTAAAAATTGTGCTATACAATTTTTGGTTGTTTTGTATTGATACTCCATAATTCAAGTAGGTGTATTAAAAATTACTAAAAATTCAAATTCAAATTTATTTATTTTACATATATTGAACATAACAAATCATAAATTTAAAGCGTTCACGACATGAGATAAAATAAGTGTTACAAATTTATACAGAGCGATGTGAGTTAAAAACAATAAGTAAGTAATAAAATAAGTAAAGAAATAAAATAACATAAATAAAAATATATGGAAGCACACATAGTGAACTATTGATAGACTCTATCTTAAAAACTTATAAAACAACGTCCACCTAAATTCACCCTCACCTAAGTGCAATATATCAATATACAAAGCGATTTCATTAAATATGGCCATTGCCCTCCCAATTGGCATCACTAATGGCAGGTTAGTTCTGTACCTTGGGAGAACAAACAACGGATGCCCTCGATTCCTAAGATAATTATCAGAGACACATATATTTCCATTTACGCCGCGTATAAGTCAGTAAAAATATGTAGCTACATAAAGATCTTCTAAATTTTAAGCTACAGTATGTAAGCATACCTAAGAGAAAGTCAGTCGGATAGAGCCACGGATAATATCCATACAGCCGAAAGTAAAGGAGTCTCAAAAATTTCTTCTGGACCCTCTCCATCATACGCCGAATAACCTTAAACATTAGCGATAGGTAGAAAGGCCGCCAAAGATCCTGTCCTGGGGGTCCGCTTCAGGATTTGAGTACCATGGAAATGGCCAATACTCACATTGGGTTGTAGTGGCAGTGATTATGATCATCCTCAGTCTTGGATGCCTGAAAATTAATCCGAGAAAAAGAAAATCTTTTCATATTCCTAATATTTGACTTTTTAATAATATAACAACGTTAGAATGCTGGCAGAAAGAATTAAACAAATATGGACAATATTATTATATCTACGCAATATGAATAAGAATTGATTGTTTTTTCTCCTATTTCTTCCGCCACTGACTTTGCTATCAACGCAGTTTCATGGGTAGCTAACAAAATCAAAACCAGCTCTCCTTTGTCATTTTCAGTAAGCCAGATGATAATAATAATTATTATATATTATGTGAAGGTAGGAAGCGAGTATTTTGCACGAGATTCATTGAAACAATGGAGGAATGAAGTGAGGATTAGATACCTGTTGAGTATTTACAATCTTAAATATCATAAACAGTCTACTGTATATTCACTACGCCATAGATATTTATGAATATACAGCTACAGAATATGACTACAGCCTTTAATGGTGGAATGTACCGACTTAATAGTATTTATTTAAGCATTTGAAGCAGTGGCGTACCTATAAATATTTACCACTTCTACGAAAAGTAATATGACAAACTTTAATATTAACCCTTAAATGCATGATTTTTACGATTTAGATTTAAAAAATATATTCATAAGCTGTTGATTGTCTATAATATGGGAAAAATAATTTAAAAAAATATTTTTTACAAATTTAATACAAAAACAGTTTGTATCCATATGAACACACCATGCATTTAGCTCATAAAAGAGAATGTTAACATACAATAAGAAAATTATTGAAAGACTTAATTAAAACCTTATAACTATTGAATGAAATTCTTACATTACCAACAAAATAATTATTACACATTATGGAACAATTTTAAACAATTTTCTGCTTGATTAAAACACAACACAACTCCAAATAATGTTTTCACAATAAACTCTAGATTAGCCCTTGCAATCCATCATTTGAAAACGGTTTTGTTTTTTATTCAAATTTGGCCATAGCCAATTCTATCAATCCGCACATCTTTTGAGGGACCACAAATTGGTCTTCCTTTTTTATGTAATCTATCGTGGTTAAGGTCAGTTCTGGGAAGAAGCGTTGCATTTTGGTTGAAGTGCAGAAACTGCCACATCTTTTCAAATTTATTTATTGTCATTGTCGATTTTATTGGATTACATCTAACCGATAAGAACGAGTACCAGGAAAACAAAAGACAGGCATAAAAATAATTATACCTATATACACTATATAGGTACTAGCAGTATCTATCACCTGGCGCTGCCCGGGAGTGGAATGGTTTAATATTTGAAAATAAAAATTCTAAATTTAATACGTAGAGTGCAAAGGATTGAATTTAAAAAAGTAAAAAAATATAATATTTGAGATATTTATATTTATATTTAACATAATATAGTATATTTTGTACATTTTTTGCATTTAAATATCTTAAAAAGTAGTACATATTCAATTTATTATTGTAAAACTGTCCCAGGGTGCAACGTGTTAAATTTTTCGAGACCCCGACCACGCACTCCGGCTCGTCGGTCTCCGTCTACTATCCAAATTTTGTCGAAATCAGACTTCGCGTGTGGATGTGTATAAAGAAAAACTGACGGACGGTACAAACACACAATTATCCAAATATATTCTTCAAATTATAGTATAGATAACTATTTTCATGTCCGTCTTCCCACATAATTAATATTAAAATGTATCCATCTTAATCCAATTTTAATGACGCACATTGTAATATTTTTACATAGACAACTTACCACAAGCATACCCAATATGGAAACATATTTTTCATAATTTGACATGCCTAATAACAACTACTAAATAAATAGCACAAGAACCATTTAAAATCATTGATAAATGGTAATAACAGTGGCGGCTCTAGCATATTTTAGTTAGTGAGGTCAGATGGCGTGAAATATCTAATACAAATATACCTAATTAATATCAATCAAAACGTATATTATATTTTATTAATAATTTGAATCATAGCATAACTTGTATGTAAGTCATTTATTTTGTATAGTGGCTGTTGCTTTAGAATTTTAGATTCTATGTCAATGTACTAAACATATATTTCAATAAATAATCCACCTCATTCATCATGCCTAGTACCTAATATTCTTTATCAAATTTATTTTACTAACGTGAGATCAAAACTATCTTCAAATAGTACTTCACAGTACTAATAAAGAGTATGTATTAACCATTGATCAACGGTATTAACAAATAATATACTTAATTTTAAACTAAACGTTTATATGACGTGCTTAATATTCTACACAGTTACGCGATACAGAATTTTGAGAATCATAACTAACAATCGCATATAGCATCTCATAATATAAACATTGCTTTGATTTGAAAGGGTCCATCTCCCAAGTCCCCGCCACAGGAAACAATGTACTCAGAAATCTGTTCTCAGAAGTTCTGTGCTCCGCCAGTATCGTTGTATATACGTACCTGCTATGTAGGTGTGGTGTAGTATTATTAACAGGGTTGCGCCAAGAAATAAGAATCAAGGATGGGCAAACGGTACAAATAAAATATATAATTAATTTATACTTAACAAAATCAATGTATTGTGGCAGGCACATGTAACATGAATATTTAACTAAAGTTGCTTACGTATTAAAAATTGTAGATTCTGATTTAAATTTACTTTTACAAGCTGTTTTGGGACCCCCAATGTGTAAGACCTCTCTTAAGTGTAAAGTCAGTCGTTTGCAATGGTAATATTACAAGTATCAGATGTATCCGTTTTTTTAAAAGCATTAGAAAATATTTAAAAACGATATGAAGCAAACAATAAATAATTACACTCATTTATAAGTATAAATATATTATATAATAAAAAGTCTTTGCAAAGTCGACGTACTCTGTCAGACCAGTATTTCCATATCAAAATTAACAATGGTTTTGTTGACGCGTCAAACCTACACTAAACAGTGGGTTTCCCAAAGAGATTGGACTTCTCCCACAGAGGTAGCATACAAATGTCAGTGCGTACTCGTTTTGTGAGACAAAGTTTTATTTCTCTGAAATTAGGTACACTAACAAATGGGCCATACTCGGACATAAAAACGCCCCACTGAGTATTTTTTTTATCAACACTTCAGCTTACAACCAATTTATGATAAACGTATTTTCATTATAAAAAGTTCCCGCAATAAAAACTTTATTAGGATTTAGGTAAGAAAGAATAATGCAAATGGAAGTATCTGTATTTTATTTTTAATAACACAAAAAACACAATATTTTGAAAAATTAAACACGAATCAGTCAATATCAAATGGTTAAATATTGGAATAAGAAATATGGTCTTGTTTTTACATATTGTTATATATAAAATAACATAGCATTATTGTTTAGATAAAACTGTTAAATAAAAACACAAATAATTACAGTTAATTACAAACAATAAAAAAAGTTTATTATATTACCTACCTTTTGAAATTTTTTATGAAATAAAAATATAACATGGGTTCGTTTTTGACATATTGTGTATAAAATTACTTGTATTCCTATTAGATACAAAATACAGGTATGTATATTGAAAATTTTATTATATATAGTTAATTACAATATTTTATCTATTTAACATCATATTATCAGAGAAGCATATTTAATATGAATTCATTCAAAAAAATCGATTATTTAAAACTTGAAATTTTGAAATATAATGTATGAAAGTCAGCGTTAAGAAAATAATATTTTGAAGAACTATTGATTCCTAAGTATAATTAATCTATTAAAATATTGTCTAATATGGTCGATTGGTTGCTCTGCATTTTTTGCTAAATGATGATATATTATTTCTAAATATTTTTTTGAAACTAGTTTCATTAAATTGGTGACGTGGTTTGGGTTTCCATTATATTGTTCACCAAGATTTATGCAAATTCAAGCTTTCTACCATGTCAGTCGAAGTGATCCTAATTTTTCACAAAACTCTTTTATTCGGCACACTTGTTTAGAGTGTGATAGTTATTTCTCCACTCTAAACCCATTCAATACCTCACTTGCTTCATTTAATATCCAACATTTTTTATAATTTATTCTAATCAAAATTCAAATATACGTCTCACCTATAATCGATTTTATTATAAAAATGTTAGGTACCTTTTCGTTTATAATTATTAAATAGTCTTTTCTATTTTCTTTCTATTTTATGTTATCGGTATTATGTTTCTAGGTTTACTTAATTATAATTTATATTAATAGCAACTAATTTTCTATCTAATCTTTTTATACATATTTATAATTAACGTCACTATTTTTGCCTTAATAAACTTAATAGATAAAGCATAATAATAACATTCTTAAGTTAGTATACGATAACCGGACCAATATTACCAACTCTATCTCTATTTACTCCAGCTCTTTATTATTCTTGGATTCTAGTTCTATGCTCCTCCCATGTAAATCCACCAAACTTTATGAGTTCATCTATCCAGCTGATTATGGGGCGTTTAAATTGTCATTTAGTGCTCCTTGAGTAGGTACTACTGTATGGCGGCTTTTGTGAAATGGTTGTCCACTCGCCGAGCAACATGTCTAGCCTATTACTATTTCATCTGCATCTGAACCGGGTACATTTAATAATATAATAGGTATTTAATTACCTACCCGCTAAAACTAGTAAATAATACTATATTGTCTAATTATTTCATAAGCAGTCTACCTATAACAGTATTAATTGATGATCTTGCAGTATGTGATGCTGAAATCTTCTGATCGAAAATGTATACGGTTAATTGTATCGATAAATACATTGTTTGTTATTAAGTATTCCAATAACGTTTCGCAAGAAATGTTTATCGTGTACAAAAAAATAACTACAAATCGTTCGACATCGTAACATAATCCCTTTACTAAGTAAACCTGTAACACAGAAGCGTCGCCTTGGGGCGTCGTTCATAATCCGGCGCCGGCGACGCGTAGAGGCTCGCAGGCAGGTACATCATTACAGTATGTTATAAAGGTAAACGAAATCGAGTTTTGTTTCGGGACTCCCCTAAATTAGATGAGACGCGCGCGGAAATCGATTCGGAAGCCTGCCGTCGAAAGGAAAAAGGGTTTTACAAGATTCGCAAATAGTTTTCGTGGGTTATCGACTAGAAGTGATACTTTCACAAGAAAATGTCGAACATGCTGCGTGAAAGAAATGTGATTTATTGATACTGCCTGACTACAAAATCACGTATAAAAATGCACAATAGAATCTTATGGTATTGAGTGAAATAACCTATATTTTTTATCCTTCATCTAATGTGGTAAAGGTATTTATTTATAGCATTTTTAAGGATAGATTGGATTGTAGGTACCTATACTGTAAAATAGACAGTGTTGGAACGACATTGCAAATTGGAGAGACTGGTACCCATGAGGGTACTATCTCTCTTTTTTTAATAAACATATATAAGTACTGAGATATCCCGAGTTCTGGGCTAGCTCAAGGTATGTGTCGAACTCAGGATTCACAAAAAAAAACAGATTAAATAAAAAGTCTTTGTCTTTTTTTGGTTGTAGCACGTAGCTTTATATTTTCAATGGTTTTCTTTCTACACGCTTATTTTCTAATAATTAACACATTTTTTTTTTGGCGCGGGAGTACGCGAATTCGACTTTGAGTCCGTTCTCAACTCGTGTTTCTTCCGACTGACTTTAAATATTTTAAAACTTTCACGTGACAATTTAGCGAGTAGGTACAGCCTGATATAATAGTATTTTGTAGTTGTGAACATTATCGTCACAACTACAAAATAAAAGGGAGTTTCTAGATAGGATGGAATAGAGTATAGTTAAAGTTAAGAGAGAGCATGAGACATAAGCAGGGGCCAAGGGCCATGGATTACCTGCATCCCTTTCAAGCTGAACAATAATTACTTCCGTAACCTCGCACTGACAACTGTAAATTTAATTAGAATACAAGAAGGATTTACACGGCTGAAGGCGCGTGCAATCTATTGTTAAAGATGTAAATAATAATGTCCTGGGCGCCACACAATCGTGAGACCGTGAAAGATTATAATTATGTAACAGTGTGGAATAAAGTGGGAACAACAAATAAAAGATCAATTTATATACTTGACAGAAATTATATTATCGTCAAAGCAAGAAATTAGAATTACGTTAAAAGGTTATTAAGCGGCTCGATATTGACATTTGGAAATACTAAAAGAAATACGAGCAGCTCAGTTAGAAAAGAAACATTGGAAGAGTAGTGAATCAAATAATAATAGTTTTAAAATACCAAATTGGAACGACAAGAAGCTTCAAGCACTGCGGCTGCAATCGTGTTCCGTTAAGTGACGTCCATTACAAATGTTGGGTAAAACTAAAGCGGAGCACGACTTTGCTGAACGACAGTCAGAATCAAAAAGCGCTGTTGCTTGTTTCACACCTCGCGACGTCCGTTGCGGCCGGAAATTCTATCAGCGACATCTCTCCAATCGCGTACGCTCCATCGACGTGCCCATAGATATTCGTTGGGGTTGCCAGAGGTATGAATGTTAGTTATGTTCATTTTGAACATAACAAGCCGCTACAAAAGAACTCACATGCTAACTCTCTTCCACGCTTACATCTCTTACATCCATCTCTTTTAAACTCATAAAGCAAAATCTTACATAGACTTACAAACTATTCCTATTATTAAGTTAATTACAATTTTGAAACATTATTTAAATTACAATACTTAGAGCTATTAGTTTTTTTTAAACTTTTATATCTAGATTTGTTGATTGTTGTCAACAAAGCCTGGAGGGACCGCATAGTCGAGTTCAACTGCATTTCTGACAGGGTCGCAAGCGTGATACTTAAAATCAATGCTAGGTACCGCATTCAGATTTTGCAAGTATATGCTCCGACACAGAGTTATCCTGATGAAAAAGTGGAAGAGTTTTACGAGGAAATAACATCCTTGAAAAATAAAAGTAAATGCCACTTCAACATCATAATGGGAGATTTCAATGCACGTATTGGATCATACCAAAGAGATGACGTAGCGGTCGGACATTTCGGACATGGCTCAAGGGATGGTAGAGGGGACATGCTTGTGGAGTTTGCTGAAACCAACAATCTTCACATCATGAATTCCTTTTTTCAACATAAACCTACACGTAAATGGACGTGGAGAAGCCCGACAGGAAGGACCAGCGAAATCGATTACATCCTCACTGACAGAAAATATACATTTTTAAACTGTAAAGTGATCAATCAGTTTAACACCGGCAGTGATCACCGGATGGTGAGATGTAAGATAAGATTGAACGTCAAATCAGAAAGATCCAAACTGCAGAAGAAGTCAAATGCTCGCGTATACCTGCAGAACAATACTGAATTCCAAAATGAACTCAAAAATGCACTATCGGCTTTCTTAGATGAGAACGAAACCGTTTCCCTATCCAACGCGGAGGATATAACGAATATTATTCTACAATGTGCAGAAAAAATAGGCGTAAAAAACTCAGAAGTTACACTTTCCACCAAGCTTTCGAAGGCAACATTGAATCTTATGGAGCAGAGAAGGAAAACCAAGAGCGATAGACAGGCACAAAACGATATGGAGTTTTCATCACTTTGCAAAACCCTCCGAAGGAAGATTAGAGAAGACCTTCGTAAATTCAATGTAAACCTCATACAAGCAATTGTGAAAGCAGGCAGAAGTCTAAACAAAAACAAGCAATGCTTGTCGATAGGAAAACGTCAAATCACAGCACTAAAAGCAAAAGATGGTTCTATCGTCAGAAATTGGGAACACTTGTTAAGCCGAGTTGAAGAGTTCTACAGCGATCTCTACAGTGATGACACTGACAATACGACTATAGACTTAGATCTTCAGAGAAATGGAAATTCGGAAGACCATACTCCCGAAATTACATCCTGGGAAGTAACCCATGCTTTAAATTACATGAAAAGTGGGAAAGCCCCCGGGGAAGACGGTTTAACGATAGATATCCTCAAAAAAGCAGGAAAGGATGCAAATGAAGTACTTGCACAATTGTTCACAGCCTGCATATGCAAAGAGGATGTCCCAGAGGTATGGAAAAATGCCAGCATTGTCATTCTTCACAAAAAAGGTGACAGAGAAGACCTAGCAAATTATCGTCCAATAAGTCTACTCCCTATTCTCTACAAGACGTTCACAAAAATTCTCTCAAACCGTCTGCAAAATGTACTAGACGAGAACCAACCGAGAGAACAAGCCGGATTTAGAGGAGGATACAGCACTATGGACCATATCCAAGTCGTCAGAGAAATCATAGAGCGGTACCAGGAATACAAACTGCCACTATGCATGGGTTTTATAGACTATGAGAAGGCGTTTGATTCGTTAAAGAAATGTTCAATACTCGACGCACTCAGAAAACAAGGAATCCCTGGACGCTATATAAATATTTTCAATAATATATACAGTAGCGCAACAGCATCTGTAAATCTCCATAAACCATCGCGCAGATTTCCTATCAGCAAAGGAGTCCGACAAGGTGATACAATCTCACCTAAACTATTTACAGCTACCCTTGAAGACTTATTCAGGCAACTTGACTGGAATGACAAAGGGATCCCCATAAATGGAGAATACCTGAGTCATCTGCGCTTTGCCGATGACATAGTAATTTTCTCGCAAGACTCAGAAGACCTCCAAAGCAGAATGCAGGAACTCGCTGAAGTAAGCAACAAAGTAGGTTTGAAAATAAATGTAACAAAGACGAAAGTCATGTTCAACTGCTTTGCAGGCCAAAAAGAGATCCTCATCAATGGCACTCAGCTCGAACAGGTGAAAAGCTACATCTATCTGGGACAACAAGTATCTATAGATGGATGTATATTTGATGAAATTGTTCGCAGAGTAAAGCTAGGCTGGAGTGCTTTTGGCCGCCTGAATAATGTCTTCAAAAGTGACCTTCCACTGTGCCTAAAGCGCAAAGTGTTCAACCAGTGTGTGCTTCCCGTGATGACATATGCGTGTGAAACATGGGCCCTAAGTAAAAGAGAGATCCAGAAACTTAGAGTAGCACAACGTGGTATGGAGAGGTGCATGCTGGGCATAACGCGAAAGGACAAAAAGAGGAATGAGTGGATAAGGAAGCAGACAAGGGTTTGCGATGTAATAAAGTTTATTAAAAGCCTTAAATGGAGATGGGCTGGACACATAGCTCGAAGAAGAGACAATCGTTGGACAAATCTAGTCATCCAGTGGTATCCAAGAAGTACAAAACGTCCACAAGGTAGACCTAGAGGTCGCTGGATCGATGAAATGATAAAGTTCTGCGGAAGTACGTGGCAACGCAATGCACAGGACCGAGAGAAGTGGAAGCAACTTGAAGAGGCCTTCATCCAGCAGTGGATAGATTCAGGCTGATGATGATGATGATGACATATTAATATTCTAAATCTAACATATTCTTTTTTTATCTAGATAGCCAAGTGATACGTCATAAGTCTTTCATATTCTGTTAATCGACTATGTGACCAAGCTGCACATTTAGGCCTACAAAACTTTATTCTGGCTCCCCATTGAAGACGGGAAGTCCAGGAGTATATCATTACCTATTATATTTTTTTAAATATGTAAATAATTCTAGATAAGTACCTAAATTAATAGAATATTACAGCTTGTCGAAACATCCATTGAGAGCGAGTAGAATGAACTGTTTTGTCTAATGAATTGTTTGAGGTACTTCACACAGATGTTAGTTAAACAATATTCTTGAATGCCATAACATAATAATAATCTTAAAATGTAATATTATTTCCCACAGGTAGAAAAGAAACATTGAAATACTAGTTATATTCAACATTTGTATTTGTATACAGTTATATTCAACCGGATGTGTTCTAAATACATTCTCAACAAAACAATTAAATAGTACATATTATACTATTTTTGTTAACACGTCATTCTCAAAATATTCTAAAAATCGATAATAAATACAATCATATATTATTCTAAACCGAATATGAAGTAATTGAAACGAGAATTTGTAAGGATAATAATAATTATTAGGAAGCTAATTACATAATCGGTTAAATGAAGGCAATTAATTAATATCAAAACACTGCTTTATATATTTTTCAATTATTCTTAGAATTATAAAGAAAAATATTTTGGCATTATTGTCATATCGGAAGTTTTAATAGCTCACCGACTATTATAATTAAGTAACAATGTTTTAGTAATAAGGTCAAAATTATATTGTAACACCTAAAGATAAATTTCCGTTTATATAAATTTCTGCTTAAAATATTCTTAAATACTATGATATTTATTTGAACATTCTGAGTAATCCTCCGATATCAAAAGGGAAACATAATTTCTTGTTAAGTCAATTCGGAAATACCTTCGCAAGATTTGCTCTTGTAAATAAATTAGAGCTAAATATTTCATAGAGTACCTATCGAATAAAATGCTTAAAATACGCATTTCGCGGAGAAATTTCATTATTCAACGAAAAGGATTCATCTGATATGCTTTTTGTAATCATAATTATAAATCTCTATTAAGCGACAAGAAAATAAACTGTCCATTAATTATAATATTCGATTACCATCTCTTATTTCGATGAGTACTTGGAATAAAATTGTCAATACCATTGCATTTAGTGAATATTAGCGACTACTTATACTTGAAAATCTTAATATAACCAAATGATGTTTTATTCATTCACTCTTTTATAGTAGTAAAATGTTAATGACAACGTATAGAATCACCAATACAAAATCACATTGTCAAGAAATGGTTTTCACTAGAGGTCTAAATCCGAAAACATTTACAGTGACAACCCGTACGGTTATGCAGGTCATGCGTTGCATTAAGCGGAACAAGAGAGCGGCGAATGAAGGAACTAATACAAATATTACAACTTTTGTGAACAGTAACGGTTTTCGTTGTGAATTATTCGTTGATTAATTATAAAATATTATAAAAAATTATTTCTTCTTTTTCGCCCTTATTATAAAGTTGGGTCATTATGGACGCCTTCAAGAATCCTTGTCGCTAGCCAGTCTTCTTGCATTGTTTTGGGTCATAACAGCATCCTGTAGCTCCGCTGCATAAACTCTATATATAGTATTTAGCGACCTTCCATTACGCCGGAATCCGGCTGGCATGAAGAACAGGCAAGCCAGGTTGGGGTTCTCTTCTGGCATCCGCAGCATGTGACCAAGCCAGGTCCGACATTGCCTCTTCACTCTCAACGTGACGAGAGTCTGCTTGGTGCGCTCTCTTATCTCCTCGTTACTCCTAAAGTCATAACACCCAGTTAAATTGTTAGTAAGTTCAAACACGAACGATAAGGCTAAAATTTGGAAAGAGGACCAGGAATCTAGGTAAGTAGGTACCTATTATTACTACCTTGATTGAAACTACATAAACCGGTAGCTAATTTAAACTTTATTTGAGAAACGCTGCAGCCATATAATTATTTATTGTAATTATTAACTATTTCTTTTATTCAACGAATAATTCACAAGATTTTAACAATGTAACATTCTAACTATTGAGCATACATAATTTTTGAAAAACACTTTCTGAGAAAATATATTATAACCAATAGAAAAACTCTTTTTGAAAAAAGTAAGCCGGCGGCAGGGAATCGAACCCTGCATCTCCTGCGTTTACGCCCCGTCCGCGCATTACCTCTATGCTACAATGCGACGTACTAATTGCAACAAATTTTAATTATTGGCCTTTTTAATACCCACTCATCGGCGTTCTTGTAAATCAATAATGCGTGGACGAACCCAGGAGATGCAGGGTTCGATTCCCCGCCGGGGTGGCTTACTCAAAAAGATTTTTTCTATTGGTTATAATATATTTTCTCAGAAAGTGTTTTTCAAAAATTATGTAAGTTCAATAATTAGAATGTTACATTCTTAAAATTAATCTTGTGAATTATTCGTTGAATAAAATAAATAGTTAATTATAATTTATTAGCAAGTTCAAGTAAGTGACATCATAAAAAATATTGGAGAAATCCACGACGTCGGTTAGTAATTGAAGTAATAGGTAAACAAAAACCGATTGCCAAAGTAGCTTGATTTAGAAGAACGCTGATGAGTGGATATTAAAAAGGCCAATAGTTAAAATTTGTCGCAATTAGTACGTCGCCTTATAGCATAGAGGTAATGCGCGGACGGGGCGTAAACCCAGGAGATGCAGGGTTCGATCCCCTGCCGGGGTTTACTTTTTTCAAAAAGATTTTTTCTATTGGTTATAATATTTATTTTCTCAGAAAGTCTTTTTCAAAAATGATGTATGTTCAATTATTATTTGATTTCTTCGTAATTTGGTAAGGTGCAGGTGACTAAATAATTGATAAACCACGTCATGTTGGCCGGAAACCAATGTACAATAGATATTGTATTCAAAAAAATTATCATGTGTTTATTTCTGAGGTGCTTCCAAATTTTATAAGTTCAATACAAAATGTTTTTTTTCGACCATGTACGATACTAATAAGATCATATGGGCCTCCACAGAGTGGAAGTTTATATTAACAGATTTTGTTTTTACGAGAAATGGATGTCAGCCACTTGCTCAACCTAATTAGGTCCATACTCTGACGCATGCACAAATTGAATAACAATATGACGTGTAGGTACTTGCCAGACCCAGGATTCGAACCTGGGACCCACGATGCAATAAGCCGACGCTTACGCCGCGCGGCCATCGTAGGTCTGTGTTTATATTATATTTACATTTTTTTTAAATGTCTCGTTGATTAAAAAAATGTAGAACAATATTTCCAAGGGATTTCATATTAATAATAACGTCATTAAATTTTACCATATTATAGGTACTGCAGTCTATAATTAATTAACATATCGATCGTATTCTCACTTCGGTAATAAACATAACTCGTGGTATCTATTGAACAAGAGAGATAATGTAGGTGGTTAGGTAGGCAGCTGGATAGGTAACAGTGGAAAGGTTTCTCATAAAAGCTTCTCTCAACAACCTGTTGCTATGGAGACTTCCCCCACAAAAATGGCGAGGCCGTCAAAAATTCGCAATTTGCAATTCGTCAACGGAAGTGAGAAATCTCTCTCTACGTTATTATTATCTCTTGGCGTTTTGTTCAACTTTTGAACTTATTTTACTGTTGTGTATCTTGCACGTTTTTTTGTAAATAAAAAAACGTAAAAAGCCGTGTCCGCCTTTCGCAAAGGATATTTATAGCCACATTATTTTATCAGTATTTGTAACCTCAATCTTCAACGATACTATAAGGGCGATCTACGCGATGCACTACTGCGGTTGTTTTATAGTTTTAGTATAAACATATATTGATTTTGATACAAATTTATTATGGTTAATTCTACTTTAATCGAGACGTTTATGTTGACTACAACTATAACGGTTCTAGTCGACCTTTCCAAAGATAGGTTTATAGCCCCAAATAGCTGTCAACGTAAATGACTCAATTAAAATAGTATTAACCCCATTATAATGTTGCTCTACCACGTAGACGCCAAATTAATATGTATCTATAAATAATTACAAGATAAAAAGAACTTTTTATATACTTACAACATTTTTCAATTTTTTGTTGAATTATTATGCTCAATATGCTCAAACTTGTACTTGAAGTAAATAAAAAACAAACAAACAAATATATAATACTGAAATGTCATTTTGACGTTTCATTTTGATTTCCATAGTAACGCACGTATATATTAATAATTTAGTTGCTAGGACCACCCCCATTATCTTTTACTTTTTACGGATTTTTCTGAAATAACTTTCCATACAAAATAGAATTAACTTAAAATGAATTTAATTCTGCTTAAAGATGGCTAGAAGTAATAAAAGAATGCTTTGGCATCGTGTTCTGATTTATTCTAAAAGTTTCACATGTCTAGAAGTTAGTTAAAAATCGATTGCAAGATTTTTACTGAACAAACAACCACCGGACAAAACAAGAATACGAGCTAATAAAAACGTTGTAAAATATGTAGTTACCTACACAAAAAAATACGGCAATATGAGAACTGTCCTAATTGTGGCATACTTTTTGTATTTTTTTTTTAAGTAGTAATAAAATTATTACTTTCTTACATTCAACGAATAATTCGCAAGATTTAGGAATGTAACATTATTTGTTTCCAAATTATCTATGTTTAATAAAGATGTGAATTATTCGATAAATAAAAATATATTATATTGACATTTAATAAGATTGAAAATATCAGGGATTTACTGAGTATTTTAGTGGTTTTTGTGATTCTGCGAGTTTTCTATTAGGTTTTTACTTCTTAATACCAAGAGTACCACATATTTTCTACTGACACTGGCTCTAAGTACTGCTAAATACCTAGAGGAGCGGAGCCACTTATGAATAGGTACGGCAAAATAGTCCGGGCCATGATCCTCAGTCAGAAGGTCCTGATGAAAAATATTTTAAGCAACAAATCGAAGAAAAATATAATAGTCGGTTTGTTTTACTTTTCCTATTTGGCCCCAACTGATGCCTACATATAAAAAATACAAATTTTGTTTGTTCAAATTTTTCATTCGACCATGTCCGATCTTAATAAAATCATAATATATGGACCTCCACATAGTGAAGGTTTGTTTTTACGATAAATGGATGTCAGTCACTTACTCAACCTATTAGGTCGATACTCTGGACTCATACACAAGTTGAAAAACAATATGTGTACTTGCCAGACCCAGGATTCGAACCTGGGACCCACGACGTTATAGGCCAACTTTAAATTTTCATGATAGATAAAGTATAATAAATGCATATTATTTTTGATTCGATTTTCATTTATTTGACTTGGTTGTCAGAATTATTTTAATTGTAATATAGATATTTTAATATTAAATAACGTAATTGTTATTATTTGTTAAATAAGATCGATCAATAAAGTTACTTCGTGCGAGGCCGGGTACTTCAGCTAGTAAATAATAAATTAACGTTTGACTTGACCATATTTCTTCAGTGTTTTGTGCCATGTTTTAATGATTGACAATATTATGTACTTATTCTAAACAATCCACGACTATTTTCGAAACATAGTTTTAGTTTATCATAATATTGTAAAAACACTGTACATATTAATATAAGTACTCTATTATATTTTAATCTTCATGGACGTTATATTGAATTGACAACGATCACAGTACACGCATTAAATAATGCAATTCGTCATGGACCAAAACTTTGACGGCATTTTTGGTTTATGACTTAATTAGAAGAAACCACAGGGAACTCAAAAATAGATGGAATACGTTGAAGATGTGACTGTAAGAAGGTATAATTATTGTGTCTGGACAAATATGGGGTAAACTTAAGCACTCATTAAATGATATGTTATTTACTTGTATATTACAGTATTCATCAAATTTAGTCACGTAAATGAAACGCGCATTGGTAATAAATATTTGAGAGCATTCAGGCGAACTTTAAAATGCAAGAAATACAAGGATCGCCTGATTTTCTTCAAATATGTCCAATATTGAATGCGCGTTTCGTCTCCCATCCAGAAGTTAATGCACTTTCTATTAGTTTTCTATTCTCTGGCGACGAACTATTCCTCCCGCATGCGGGACCTAATACAAAAGCACTTAGTACTCAGTTTACAGCCAATTAAAAGCGCGACTGGTTGCCTGAAAATAAACATCCCCCTCCCCTTTCAATAATACGATTTGAGGAACCAGATGCCAATTATTATGTACTAAAACATGACGTCGTTTGATGGCGGTTGTTTTATTCAATTAGGCAATTTGTTATCAATATAATAGCTGGATTCAGAAGAAGCTCTTCACAATGGATCATAATATAAAAGCTGTCAGGAAAGCTTTATATCGATATCATTAATATAGACTCTACCTAGGTATGACAAGAGAATTATGGCAAGGTAGGTAATCTCTAAGGCATGTAATGTAATACCATGGAATCTCTAGGCGCTATGTAAAAGTCCTGAATTACAATATATTATACACTGATGCAATAGCGTAAAGCTTTATATGCCATCTTGGAGATTTCCTATTAGCAAGGGTGTCGAGCAAGGCGACACCATCTTACTAATTCACCGCTACTCTGGAAGATCTATTCAGGTAATTTGACTGTGAGAACAGTGGAATCGCCATTAACGGTGAATATCTCAGTCACCTGTGCTTTTTAGGCGACATTAATGTATTTGTGAATACTTTCAGAACAGGATACAGGAGCCTAAAAATGAAAACCGCAAGGTAGATTTAATGATAAATGTCTCAAAGACAAAGTTAAGCTACTTTGCTGAACTAAAAGCGACTTTCATCAATGGTATTAAAATCGAGCGAGTAAACAACTACGTATACCTTAACAACAAATGTAAATCGGCGGTACTATATATGACGAGATTGTTCATAGGACGAAATTGGTATGGAGTGTATATTCATTCATAAGTGATCTACCATTATATCTTAAGCGTAAATTGTTCAACCAATGTGTGGTACCATAGTGCTCACGTATGCGTGTGAAACATGGACTCTTCCTGTAAGAAAAATCTAAAAGTTACGATTAGTTCAACGTGGCAGCACGGAAAAGCCATAAAATAAACCAATGGATAATGAAGCAGACAAAAGTACGCAATATGATAGAGGTTGCTAAGCAGATGAAATGGTAATGGGTTGGTCATGTTGCTCGGCGAGTGGACACCCATTGGATAAATGTCTATAAATTCTATTGGCAAAATTTTAAACACCTGAGTTGAAATAGCTTGACTGCGTTCACCATACTGGTTCTTCAAAACAGGAGCACAGGAAAAGCAGGTGTGAATAAATATCCTGGAAGCAGTCAATATTCACACTGGATTATAATATACCTAATGATGAATATTAGACACCTTTTCCTTATGAAGTAATCGTGAATCATTTTCATCATATTGTGATAAGTTCGTCTTTGTTAGTGGGTATACCTATATGAAAAAATATCGTACTTCAAAATCATTTTTATAATAATTAATAATTGATCATGAATTAATATCAACTGAACTTCAAAACTGCTAAAATAAAAATACATAAACTTTGCAATATCATTGGGAATTCATCAAGGTGAATATTTTCTTTTCCTATATAAATAAAGTCATTTAGATTAGGATTATCGGCATGGTTTAGGTAGAAATCCTTCAACAGTTCGACGCCTGCTTATCAGGTGTACCAAATCTAAAATTGTACATTTTCATAAATTATTATTGCCAAGTTGGCAATCTTTTAGGCGTCACGGTAGAAAAATGGCCGCGCCGGACGTGATGGGAAATTTTATTTCACCTTTTCGGCGCGTTGAAAAAATCGGCTCGTGAGAAATCATACACTCGGCTGAATTAACTATGTTAGGAAAAGTGTGCTCGCTTACCTATTCGTAAGTCTCAAACAAATATGGGACTAGTAATATGCTTGAACCGATGAGCTGCAAGGGTTTTTGATATTCGTAAAGGATTTTAGATTTAGGCATACGATTCCGTATAACCAGAACATCTTGTTTTCGTATATTTTTCTATAGGTCAAAGTAATAGTACTAAGGAGAAGGGATATTGTCTGCCTATATAAAGCCATTTTATTTCTACAGTTGAACATCAATTTCATTATTATTAACTTATTTATGAAACGTTATGTATTACCATAATCTTGCTTCTCAGTACGGCTACCAAATTTAAGCACAGCACAGTTAACCATATTTTACAACGTTTTTATTAGGTCGTATTTTTATTTGTCCGGTGGTTGTTTATCCAGTACAAATCTTGCAATCGATTTTTAACTAACTTCCTGACTAGCTAGACATTTGAAACTTTTAGAATATATCAGAACACAATGCCAATGCATTCTTTTAATACTTTTAGCTATCTTTAAGTAGAATTGAATTCATTTTCAGTTAATTCTGTTTTGTACGAAAAGTTATTTCGGAAGAAATCCGTTATCCAATCCACTATTATTGGTTGTTAGGAGTCTGGGGTCCTAGCAACTAAATTATTAATATATACGTGCGTTACTATGGAAATTAACATGAAATGTTAAAATGACATTTCAGTATTATTTCTATTAAGTACAAATTTTACCAATAATAACCGTTTAAGCTAGTCAAGTCAAGTTTATATGATTCAACAGAAGTTCTTTTTATCTTGTTATTATTTTTTTATAGGAATACTTTCAAAGCAATAATACTAACGAGCGGGAATATTATCTACCTATATAAATCCATTTTATTTGCTATGACACACAGTTTAACGTCAATTTTATTATTGTTAACTATGAAATTATCATAATTTATAATATGACCATAAATTATTTTAATCGAAATTTTATGAGGTTGCGAGCAACTTCTTGCCAATGTGGACACGGCATTATGTTTTACCATAATCTTGCTTCTCAGTAGGTACGGCTACTAAATTTAAACACAGCAGAGTTAACCATATTTTTAAACTAAATTAACTAAAAATATTAACCTTATATTCGATTTTGCCCAAAGCATATATAAGTTAAATCAATATTAATTTACCGGCTTTACTTCTAGTTACACTAAGTTGACTATTCATACGTATTCTATTTTACTCTAATATATAGAATGCTTCCTCACTCGCACTTATGGCTAGTTTTGTTCAGGCCTTAGTAATACCACCTCAGTTAATTTTATAAGGTATACATTAAAGAATAATTTATAAATCTATGTTCATAATAATATAATTATTTTGTCAATTTTTTGTAATAATGCATAATATTACCTGATTCAAAATGTTTAATAAAAAGCCTTCCATCGTTAATTTTATTTCAAACCTGATACGAATGATACAATACGTTCTGACAGTAAATAATGTTAGAAGTAAAAAATATATAGTAATTTCAATGTAGTTACTTACTTTTATATAAGTACATATTTTATTATATTAAACGCATCTCGAAGAAATTTCTTTGATAATCTCAATTACAGTATTTTATATTATGATATAAGTATTTCCCTTTGGGTCATATTGAAGGTTGGAAAGGGCGAGGAAGCGCTCATTCCAGATTGACCGACCAAATCAAGAATGCCACAAGCTTCACACTGGATGACAAGGATGGAGCCAAGCCGTGGCAACTGGACGGCCAAATCATCTGCGTCGCGATCCCCAGTCATGAGGTCCCGGCGAATAAAAGAAAATTATATAGAACTATCATTCTAACCATAAATTAACCGATACAGCACATACGGTAGCTGAGTTAATAGAGCTGCCGTCTATGAAGTCGAGGTGCGATTTGTCGATCTGGCGATTGAAAATATAATGCATTTTGCTTTTTTTTTAATGTTTACATGATTCAGTGCAATAGACGAATTTAAACACAATGCTTTGTAAAAAAAAATGTTAAAATAACCTTCACTGAACCCTATACATATACCGCGCTTAGGAACGAGTTTTTTACTACGCGTTCTGGTTCACTATTACAAAACTATACAATAAAAAATACTTCAAACAATCCATCCGACTATAAATAATAATATAACATTTGTATTTATTTTTAAATAACGTTAACTAAATCCTGTAAAATATAGCCTTTTTAGAATAATTTAATTAACTGCATTTTTTTAATTTAAAACCGTCACGTAGAACTGGATTTGGTGGACATAGTTAATATAAATATGGCAATATATAAGTTTCAACACTTTAAAAAAATATAATTGTCTTTTCACCGCGTATTATTTATGAACATAAACACTATAACTATAATCCTCATTAGCGTTAAAAATACTAACAAGGATATAATATAACTATCCATCGTATCGTCCTCTTTCGCCGAGATAGTTGAAATCGCCAGCAAACATTGTCCATTTCAAAATGGCATGTACACCTGGGGTCTTATTTATATATTATATATCAAATATAATATAAAATATATGATATCATACATTATATGAAGAGTGTATCCTATGAAGCAGCCATTACGGGATGGTATCGCGATGCCGGTCACGTAGCTCGAATTGAACCCTTTCTAATCTGAGCCTCTCTCCCGAAACCAAAACCAAACCGACACAGAAAACTTATATTATTTTGGTTAATCCAGTACTATAATACAAAACAATATGTAAAATATTCGACACTAAGTGGAAACCTTACCCAAGGATGTAAGAAAAAATAACTAAATTCTTGTTAATTATATATTACGAACTATTTTGGTATAAATAAATACATTTAGAATCGTGCCTTATGTAAAATAATAGAAAAAGATTGCCTAATGCCACATATAAAATTTGTATCTGGATACCTAATCCAATCACTATATTTTTACCACTACCAATCTAAAACATCTTGTGTACATAATATGTACACATATTACAGTATAGATATTATGTCAAAGTATTATTGAGTCATCCAAATGGTCTTCTATATCCTTGTTTTGCAAAATATTCGCCACTATTTTAAGGACCTAATACAGTATAATATTATTATAATATACACGTATAATCTCATTTTAACCATTTTTCAGTACGTAATGCAAATGACAGCAATGATATTTTCATCTGTCATGGACTTCAAAATAATGTTTTTATAATTGGAACGGCGCAAAATAACCGCGCGTATTTTCAAATTTCACTTTTAGATGCAATGCAGCTATGCAAAGAGGAATTATATATTATTTTAACATGCAAATAACGTACATGCAATAATTTTCTTACTTACGGACATTGTCTTGGATACTAAATATTCTAGCGGATTAAGCCAATGACATGAACGCAGCTTTGCAATAGACACCCTTATTCCAAATTTAAGTATAGGTGTTTTAATAATATATCCAAGCAGAATCCTAATATCTTTATGAGCAGGGAGCTGATACTAGTAAACCAATCGTTTACGAGTAACTGCAAAACTTTACTATCCAGGCATAGTATAATTTTAAGAATACTGGTGATATAGGTACATTATGCCAACAATACCGAAACATATAATATAGGATAAATTATTTGCATCCAAATGAACGACAATAAAATAGCTATTCTTTGCATATAATATAACAGTTTAAAATAAATATATCGTACATGTAAAAATAAAATGCCCTCTCTAATTTATTAAATTTTGTCAAGTATTTCCCGAATTGTGATACGCGTACCCCTGGCGGTACGGGTCTTGACCTTTTGAAGTTTTCAATCTGCGTCCTCGTGCGTCCATCAGTAGACATCCACGTATACTTATGGATGTCCCTGTGGGAGAAAACGGAGCTTCCGATGGCGATCTCGTTCAAGTCGGTTAATTCTACGAGCCACTCACCATTGTTGTTGGGGTCATCGAGGACGTGATTCCCATCACCGCGAAGCCGATCACTCCTAATATTGCATTGTAATACCCCTGAGACTGCAGCATGGAGATAATCGTAGTAGGCATCTTTGGTCTACGCGTTGGCATCTTCAATGGGGGCATAGCATTGTCATTGAAGTTAATGCCCCCACCACATCACACCCCCCCCCCGTACCAGACTCGGTCTTAATCAGGAGTATCACGGTAATCTACGTTTGGATGTGGAGCACCAGTATTTTTTGTTTTCTGAAAATATCTCAAGAGCACTTACCCAAGTTTTGGAATGTGCTTTGCTTTAACTGAATTTACATGATTTTAAGATAGAAGGCCCCATAAGAGAGATGATCACATAGCATTGACAGATGGTCAAGAAGCTATCCGGCGCCTTGAAGGAGGCATGTATCAGATTCTCCAAGATTGAGACCGCTCTCCTTGACATCAATACTGCAACGCCCTAGCGATGATTTTGCCCCTGATCAGAAAATACAATAGAGCAGGCATGTCCAACGCATCAATTGCGGGATTTTGGTCGCACTATAATAAGTATGTCAATATGAATTGACGCGTGAAAACATAAAAAAACTTATAAATTCATTTGTAATAAATTAATATGATTTCCTTAAGATGTTGAAGGAGAAGCATTAACTATGCCCATGGATATTTTTTTAACCAGCTTACATGATCATAATCTATGAAGTATCAATTATTGATTCAAAATGTACCACTGACGGCATACCATAAAAGTGAGAGAAAACGAAAACCCGCGTAGCTTTCCAATGTCGTCGCGCGGTGGGTTTTTTCGAGTGGGAGAAAAGATTGACGATAGGTTCCCAAAAGAGGACTTATCATTTTCACAATGAATGGGAAATTGAGTATTTTTTATAATGGTAATACATGTGTTATTTAATTTTCAAAGCCTGGGTGTCCTCAGTCAAACTAATTAGGTTTTTTACTAACACTTAAACTATTCATAATTTGTTTATTGTATTTTTTGTGACCTCTGACTAGATAGTTAGGAAATGGAGTTTTTACCTACTTTATTGTATTGACTTACTATATAAGGTAGAGTTAAGAGCACAGAACAGATAATAAATAGAATACCGATTGGCTATATTCAATACGCCACATCTTGAAGTAGGGTTTTGAATGTGTGAGTGTCCTACGAAAATGAAGCACGCATTATGTACGTGTAATAGTGTGTGTAATACACCAACATTAAATGAGCGTAAATGCATAAACCGAGAGCAGTTTTTAGTATTCGACGTAAAACGTATTCTTAACACGTGTGTAAGTTTAACCCGGATTCTTCCTTACTCGATTCGGTTACCTGCTATCGCCTTACCTGTTATGTATTTCAGTTCCCATTATTTCTGAGTTCCCTGGTTAAGAGTGTTCATTGTCAGTGTGTGTTTACCTTTGGTGAGTGTACACGACGCCCGAAGATGCCGAAAGGCGAAACCCGGATCACAAAAAACTATTTAAATGGAATAGTACAGAGCTTTAATCCATTAGAATAGTTTATTTGTCAAAGTTAATGGTAATGGAATATTGTGGTAGATTACAATACTTGACAGTAGATCATGTTGGATATGCGTGCAATAGATTAATCGCCAATCAACATTCACAGATAAACAGAGACATGTTGACTAGTATTTTTACTATAAAATATATTAGTTCCGTACAGATTGATGAATAAATACTCCAACTTCTTATTTTTCATATATTTCCAAGAATAAACTGTGCGAAGTAGTCTAAGCAAGTGAGCTTTCCTATTTCAACAGAGATTATCATAAGCAGGTACGTGTAGGTACTTAACAAAACTTATGATTGATAAATGTAATACAATAAACAACAACTTCTGTAGATAATCTTATATCCAATCATTCAATATCCACTCCGCTAAGCCTAATATAATTCAAGCGCAATGAAGGGAATAATGGTTATCAAACATTACCAATTTAATCGACACAAACACGCTTCGGGGTCGTTCGGCGTCGCTCGGCGTCTGGGGGCTGAATTCCCGATGCCTCCCTCCTAATTACGGCACTAAATTAAAATCTACTAATCGGCTGACAAAGCTTAAGCGATTAACTTAAATGACTGTGTTTCGTTGTTTATCGCGGGGTAATAAATACTTTCGATCTGTCGGCGATTCGCGTTTTGGAATTTTTGATTAATTAATCGTTCTGTTTACTTTTTTCTGATTTTCAATAACGACACGCACATTAAACAACAAGATCTTGATATCGTTATAATATGTCAGTATTATATTAAACATATGTGTTATTTTTCTTTGAATATAAATTGTGTATAATATAGTAAGGTTGGTACAACTTCAGTGGGGTATGCCTGATGCCAGATCAGGTATGCTTTCATTTGAAATGCTGAATATGTCGACTATAGCTCTGCCAACAAATCCTACCTCTAACCTCTCCGCGGGGATCCCTAGGCAATGCAGTATGCTGTAGCAGATAGAGTAGGGTGCAAGACGAATCACCAGCGTCTAAAAACTGGTACATTCTGGCTACCAGAAGGAAAACCCCTACAGAAATCCAGGACATGTTGACGGGCCCTAAGGTGGTAGCCCCACCAGTGAACTCGGGTGCTGTGGGATGATCACCTGTACACCCTAAAATAACAGATTAACCCAAGTACAAGGAAGCCTCCGACCCCGTGTCCATCTTGATGACCTCGCCTGAATTCGGTAAACGATTTTTCGTTGGAACCTACAATCATGGCCCCCACAACGGGGGGCTGACAGGGCTCTAGCCGGGGGGCCCGGGCTCAGGAAGGGCCCGTCGTGGCGAGTGACCAGATAAGTAATATAAACACACATCACAAATTCTCTCTAATAGTAAAAAAAGTCGCCTGCGGCGCTATTTCTCGTCAACAATATTAATATTTGAAATTATGTGGTTGTACGCTACAATTTCTAATTGTGTATCGATACTCGACAACTCCATAACTCTAATAGTTGTAATAAAATGTAAAAAAAACACTAAATATACACATTAATTTTACTGCGGACACCATTTGGGAAACGCTACTGTAGAGCGTCACACTGCCTTTATCTTTAGTGATAGGTAGGGGGCCCGCCAAAGATCCTAGCATGGGGGCCCGTTTCAAGATGTGGGAGCCATGCCTACAATAACCGTACTCTAAATGTCCCTGGAAAGGCCGAGCAACTTACAGAAATACTCTGTCAATACAAGTTATATGTTATTTTTTTTTATATAGTAAGTACTATCCAAAGTTTAATATCACTTTGCAAGCTTGCAACATAATAAGAAATACGGCACATTGTTAACAACTTTCAACCTAATGTGTGCGAGCGCTCGCTTTTAATTTATTCCGCAGAAATGTTTCCAAACTACGTAAACATATTTTTTTATAAAAAGTAGTATGTGATACAAGATAATTGTGTCGCTACATTTCAAAATCAGCCAAGTCCACCTTTAGGTATTTTTTACTTTTTTTGTAAATTGCTGAAGAACTACTGCTTTCTAACATTTCTGCATTATCAAAATGTGGAATTTTTTAATTTTAAATATTCTATACTCGAAATAATATAAACATTCACCCTTGTGACTGTGCATTTGAGAAAACAAAAAGCTGTCTTTCTCCTATTCATCTATTATGGACTTGGCTCATTTTAAAATCTAGCGACGCTATATGCAATAACATCGGATAATAATAATGTACCTACAATTTACAAAAAAATAATTAGTTCATTCATGGCTGCACAAAACATGTAAATATTTGCACAAATATTTTTACTTTACAAAATTTACTCAGATGAGTTTATGATACGCACACACAATATAAGAATTAGAGGATACGAAAAAATGTATATTAAGCTTATATGGTCCGTTTGGAAATCTCGGTTGCATTTCAAAAAAGTTTGGGAAGCACTGGATGAAGTATTTTATAAAAGGTGACAAGATGAATACAACCAGTAAACGCATTTAATGGAGCACATTACACTACACATTAAGTTGCTATGTTTCTCATGATCGCAATATTTGAATCCAATGCAGTGTTGTAGTAAGCTAAGTGATGTATGTTAAATAAGAAGAAGTGCTAAAGCGGTTAAAAAGATTATTATTAATTATGAATTTTAATATCAGGGGGTTAAGATCGCGCTGTCACGTGGATTTCACTTGCAGTTAAACGTTTGACTATATATATGAATGGATAGCAGCAATTGAAATATAAGCGTTACTAAGGGGACGTTCTACAGAATTGGCCTTGAGAATTGAAAATATGATTTTTTAACATGTGATCCATAATATCTGGTCTACTAGTTAATATAAAAAGGTCGTGTCAACGTTGTCTGTGTCAATAAATTTGCTCTATAACTCGATCCGACTCATATTTCATCAGGGCTGTCGAAGACATAAATCATAAATATTTATAATTTTAAATTTTTATTTTAAATATATTATATTATTTAAGTTTTGTGCATCTAATGCCGGGTCCACACTGGCAACAAGTTAAGTTGCTGGCAACCTCGTTAGATTTTACGATAATTATGATGATTATCGTAAAATTTCTTAAGCAATTATGGTAAGTATCGTCAAATTTAATGAGGTTGCCAGCAACTTGTTGCCAGTGTGGAAATGGCTTAATATCCACTGTGGTTCACGTAGTGGCATGGACCTGGGGTTACCTAATTCAGGAAGTCAACACCCATGATAGAATTTTTTCCAGTTTTGGTTGCATTATATTCCAAAACTCTTCTGTAAAAATCGTTTCCGATTTTATAAATGGAAATTTCTCGGTGTACATAGTAAACAAACCTACGAATAAAAAAAGACAAGAAGGAACATGTGCGGCAAACTTCGAATGTGTTTGTAATTTTGTGTATTTTATGTTTGTGTATCACGCATTGTCGGCCATATTTGCCGGCCTTTCTGATTGCCGTGATTTGTACACATCTTCCTTCCTGTCTTTTTTTATTCGTAGAAACAAACAGTATTTTTTATTAGTTATATGAAGTTGGCCTTGAAGCTGTAATAAAATAATACACAATTAAAAGATTTTGAAATAGAAAAAAACACATTTCCAAGCTTTCAGCCGTGCTCACTCATGAATGTCATTTGTCATTTAGATAAGTATATACACATTTTGATGTTATCTTGCAAAGTGCGAATGTAATGTTTCCAAATAATTGATATGGATTAATTATACCATCGTATTATTTTCTCGAAATCATAAACATACTATAATAGTATTTGAGTATCAACCTATGTTCAATTTGAATTGGGTTATAATAATAATATACCCGTATATATATCTATAGTATGTTTGCTACAAAACCCACCCAAGTTATCAGTACGTACTTGCAAAGGTTTGCTTAAAAACTATGATGAAATTAACACTTTAAAAATTTTATATTACATAATATTATTTTGACAGCCCTGTTTTCTGATCGGCGTATATCTTGTAGGTATTTATAAAATAATAATATTGTTCAGCGGCAGACAATATCAAAAATAATAATAATGTTTCTTGAAATAAAATCTCCGATGATTAGTGATTTTTGCGAAAAGGTCAATTTAAATTAACGTACTTACGACGCCGAGGTCCTTTTTATACTAAATTATATTTGAATGTCGAGCTCTTCAGCGGCCTCTTAAATAATGTGAAAGTATTGTAAATACGTATAGTATATGAGTAATAAGGGCGGTTAGTGTAATCTAAATATGTACGTAATGGAATAATGTAGATGTTAAATAAAACACTGTAATTTAGAAAATTAACAATACTTATTTATTAAAAGATTTAACACAATATATTACTGTAATAAAAAATAAATGAAAAAAGATATCTTTTTTAATTTTACAACAATTATTGAGACTTGCGATCTTTGTTAGCAGATATTATAGAGAATTTATACAAACATTATAGATACATGTTTATCTGAACCTCCTTCGTCCTTTGATATTAACCGATTCAATTTTAAATTTCTAATGAAGCTACGTATTAAACAGAATTTAATTGGATGCCCTTTGATAGGCATCCTTCAAGGTAAACTGATTAGCAAAGAGATCCGTTCATGAGTGAAATCAAAGATAAAGTGATCAAGCAGAGGAACCGAAAGCCTTTTTTCTGCAGCGAGTATCGCAATCTTGACTTTATCGTTTAATCATCCCTTTACCCAGTTTTGGATTATTTATATTTGCAACGTGACAGCATATAATACTGGCTTTCTATCTGTGAATGATGGGTTGGGTTGATTCCTTATATGATGTTTCCAAAACTTAGCGTGTTCCTGTGATCGTTTCACTGCTACTACTGCACATCACAGTAAATAAAAAACAAGCTTTATTATGCGAATATACTGTGTTTTAGAATTTACGTTTACAATATAAACAATTCACTTAACGGTAGAACATTATAAACATCCTTATTCAAAATCAATATTATTATAATATATTGATTAAAAATATATCATCTTAACGAATTAAAGCAACACGACGTGTGTGAACATAGAGTGTTATAAAGCTTTGTGTAATAGTTCTAAAATAATATAGGTATACCTGCAATAATATATAGGTACGTACGTACTTTTTACTGATAGGTTCAAGGATATATCTTTCCACCTCAGTGAAAAGCTAAGTACTAGTTGGAAAATAAGTACCTATCCATATGAACTTTTATTCCGAAATAATCACAAAAAATATATACTTTGTAGAATATTTTTAAAAAATATTTACTTTGACGAGCCTACTTCAATGCATTTTTTCATTTGCAAAAAATATACCTCCATCGGCAGACGGATGGTCAACGATTTCACTAATGGAAATATTGCAGAATTTTAGACCAGCTTACATTGTGTACCATTTGGAAGCCTTGTTTTTAATTTCCTCACTTGGTCATTCCACCGCCTTCTACAAAGGGATTGCAATACCGACCAATACGGGTTTTTCAGTATTTCTTATTAATTACTGGTATTCGTAAAATAATTGAAAAAAAAACGTATGAAAGTATCTAAAAAGAAATATACATGTAAAACACTTTTTTTAAATATTAATATTTTATAGCATGTGTCACTGATCACCAACGACGATGAAGGGCTACGGAAGTAAACCAGACATAGCGTAACCCGATAAAAAATACTACAGTCCTGTTAAACCTTTCATGTTAATTAATACATTTTGTTTCCACTTTCAATACCGAATATATCGGTATTGTCAGATTTTTAAAACCGGTATTATGGTATCGAAAACTACTGCTATACCGGTATTTTTCAGTCCCTACTTCTGCCACGTTTACCTTACACACTGCCTGAAATACGTATCCTTTTGAGGCTTCCTTGCCAGATAAAAAAAATAATGTCCCGTCAACCTCAAAAACATACAGTGTGGGCGTGAACCCACATTCATCGCAACCTAAACAGTGAGCTTTACCGTTTTAGTTATCACCACAAAATATAGGATATTTTTAAATATGTATGTTCAATATAATATATAGAATATAAAGAATTTACTGAATAAATTAAGCAATTTTAAAAGCATTAAATTACCAAAAGAAAATGGTAACTGGCTTTGCAACAAATATCTTATTAAAATAATTATGTTCGTAATAAAATCATTTACCATAAATGTATGAAAGCTTCACTTTGAAATACATCTTAATGAACTGGTATCTCTAGCACTCTGGTATGACTTGCGATTTCCATGGAGTACCCACGCAAACATTATGCAAGCGGCCAGACGAAATTATGTACTTCGGTTCAAAATAATTTCACGGGAAACCTCTCCAGCCTTTGTACGAAGTTAATAATATTTCCCGAGTGTTCTGCTTCGCTAGCCGTCTGCCTGCCTGTTTGTATTTTATTTTATACGGCAAGGCAGAAGATTTATACTGGCCGCCATTTGTAAATATTATTTATCATCGTTTGCCATATTATTATTATTATGGTGTATGTATTTTTTTTACCTTCTTATTTTTATCTCGATGCCCACCTGTATAATAAGACAGCTGTATTAAATTGCCTAGTTAATGTCATTGGCTTACGCATATGGTTCAAAAATTTACCTTAACAAAATTAAATTATTAACAGTGATTGTAAAATTGAGTGGACTGTATGGATAAGGTCGCGTAGGAACGGTGGAAGTGTGAGCTCACAGGCACTGACTGTAAACCGTTAGTGCATCATGTAGCGTACATGCTACAGATTATTTTTTAATTGTGTATTTTTAGTGAGATCTATTTTTTAGAAGTAAGTTCTATTGGTCCTTGACTAATGATATTTTTGAAGATATACTTATTTAGGCGCGTTTTGAAAATCAGATCAGAGTGTATTTTTGGCGTGTGACATGTAACACATAATTTATTTTTTCACACGAAAAAAATCGCACTTGATTGGATTCGAACCACGAATGTTCGGTTATCAGCCGAACGCACTGCCTTTACGCCACAGTATGATAATGCAATCGTGACGATTATACAGTACAATATTATAGTTTAGAATTGTTCCGTTGCAGGCAGCGAATTTATTATTGTCGGCCATTTGCAATTCCTTACGTAAACAAACAAATAATTATATAATTTAGTAATATAAGTTAAAGTTTATATAAATAAACTAGAGGCACTCCAATAAACGACCCTCCTTTATTCTAGTTTTTATTGATATGGGGCTATTAAAACGTCAATTCTATCTTATATCACACTTTATTATTTGACAGATCTGAAACATGACGTCTCGCGCAATGATGTGATCATAACCGACCATAGTGACTAGGGAATCCAATCCCGAGCCAAAATTCTGATCCCGGGATTTCGGGATTACAATTTGACAATCCCGGGATCCCGGGACTGGTCCCGGGATTGGGATTTTTTTCCATTGTTAATATAAAAATTTTATATTTACAAATAACATTGATAAAATCGGTCAAAAATAAATCTAGTATAATTTATACTATTTAAGACATTTATTGTTAATATTGTATACGTTAAATCTTGGAAATACACAAGTTTAATGGAGTAAATAATATTATAATATAAATAATAATGTGAATTTAATATGAGATTGCTATTTCTGATAGTAAAGACATAATGAATAGATCAGCGAGATTTAAAATAGTAAAGCAAATAATCATGGCGTACTTATAGCCTTTCCGCTTCATAAATCTAATTAGTCAGCCAAATATGAAACTGCCGTAAAACGTATGATATCATGGTGGAATTACTTTGTTAAAAGTGCTAAGCATTGTTTTTTTACCAATCTTTCTCATTTTTAATAATCTATGTGAAAAAATAAAATGAATCGAAATATTTTCCATAAAAATTGATAAAAAAGTCAATCCCGAAATCCCGGGATTATGTTTATCAATCCCGGGATTCATAGGTATCAAAAATAGCTCGGGATCCCGGGATTGGATTCCCTAATAGTGACCATAGAATAAGGAGTATAGATTATTTTGCTTGGTGAAAAATATTCTTTCGCGTTGTGAATTGTACCTACTCCTTTTTATATGTGATTAGCTGTCAAAACTAAGCTTAATATTTTTAAGTGTGATAGGTACGTTACTTTTGTTTGGTATTACATATTTAGTTTACATGAAAACTATTTTCTGACTGTTTGAATATTTTTGGTTGATGTGAATTTTGACTAACGTGGTGTGCGATTATTTTATTCTGTTACGCCAAAGAAGTATAACTTCTAACGCGCGTACATAAGTACACACACCGATTTTTTTACTTAAGTATTTTAATAATAATTTAAAAAAAAAACTGGATCGTACTGGACCTGAATTAGGTTAGTTTCAATTTGATATGTGTGAAATTTGGATTTTACACGTTTTTGACTGAATAAATTAACGTTATTTACGTTATTATACGAATTAGCAAAGAAAAAAATATTTTCATCATTATAACGGTACCCACT
Organism: Rhyacophila brunnea; assembly: GCF_057557595.1. Taxonomy (NCBI): domain Eukaryota; kingdom Metazoa; phylum Arthropoda; class Insecta; order Trichoptera; family Rhyacophilidae; genus Rhyacophila; species Rhyacophila brunnea. The sequence continues at coordinate 8,258,161 of NW_028232859.1, forward strand.
TTCATATTATAAATGTATATTTGTACGACCTGTAATGAACAATGAAATATAATATGAAGCGATTGATTTTTTAAATTAAAATTGTGTTTGAAATGTTTTTTTTTAATTATTTTTCCCACTGTTAAACCTATTGGAATGACAAAATTTTTATTATAACTAAAAAAGAAAAATCATGCATTCAAGGGTTAATATTGTCTGTGGACGATGAAAATTATATCATATGCACTGGCTTATTGGTGACTTTTAAAACACTGAATTTTGAATCTGTTAATAATTATCGCGTTGACTGCTTGAAGTGCTCGGCCGTAGTGGTTTGGCGGGCGCCGCGCGAACTAAAACACAAACTTATAACCGTGTGTGAAATGTTCGTAGACAGTGTCTTTTTTGGGGCATAATACACACGGTTATACGTTTGAGTTTCGCAAGACGCCGCCACGCCGCGCCCGCCAAATCACTACCGTGTTAACTGGCGGTAAAACTCTGATTTTAACATTGCAGGGGATTGTTTTAATGACATTTGTAAGTGTATTATTGTACCACCGTGGAGGTAATGCATTGAAGGTACCTAAGAAGGGAGTATGAAATGGGTATTGAGCGCAAACAACAGTATCCAAAATATAACATCTTCTTCTTCCACCCTGTCACGTCCCAACATTGGGGCATAGGGCAAGCACAAGTTCGCGCCACTTCCCTCGGTCCATCGCCAACTCTTGCGCCTCCCGCCATGTCAGACCTGCAGCACGTATGTCGCTCCTGTAGCACCGCTGCATGGTGAGGGAGGGCTGGCCACGGCGACGGAACCCTTTTGGCTGTGCCACAAGGATACGAAGTGTTGCACTCTTTGGCGGCATCCGGAAAATACAACATACGTTCTGTAAATTTACAGAAAAGTAATCGAACGCGTGGTTCAATACTTTTTTTTGACATTGGAATATGGGACCTGTCTCAAAAAATAAAAACATAAATTGAGGTATAGAAAAATACTTCAATCCAGTCCTGAGAGAGCTGTTTCACTATTATATCCTTCCAATCCTTTTATATAACATGGAGATAATGTTACTCAACCAGTATATATCAAGGATGATATACGCTTTCGAAAAATGGTTGTTTAGACGTGTCCTCAAATTTAATTGGACTGACAGGTTGACAAAATAAATATTGACGTCCTCCAACGAATATGAAATGATCGAGAAGTTCTGCGAAGTATCAGAACCAGAAAATTACATTAAGTACCTTAATTTCTTGTGCCACATGTACGTATTGCACTGCTCCAAATACCGTTGATTATTTTCTTGAATAATGGTTATGGGAATGCTGTATTTTTGTCCTCTCATAATGTGGCATAGGTAATGAATTAAGTGGAATCAGAACGATAAAATTTAGGTTTTTATTTTAATTAATATTACAACGCATTTCCATCATAAATTTTATTGACAGTTAACACAATAAAAGAAATTAAATATGTACTTAATGTTTTTAATGCATACTATGAATATTTATTAATTTGTTTTGAAAATCCTTTATCAATTTTAATATTCAGAAAAAAATAATGTAGATACATTAAATTGGAATATTGGCGTGGCAAAAAAATAATATACCTACATATACGGTATGTACCATGTACCTATCTCAAAATACCCCTTATGAATTTACTCTAAATGTTTTTTTTATTATAATATTATTGAATATGTACATTTATATTATTTATATAGCGTTGTTCCATCTGATATTACGTAAGTATCCACAACCGTCTATAAGTTATTTCCTAGTCAATTGAATATTAAGCTTATCTAGCAGCGATAAACCAAAAATGCAACGTTAACAAATTACTGAAAGCCTTCCCTGAAAGCCTTCAATCAACAACCTATCTGGAACCTTTCTCTTAGCTCAACATCGGGACGAGAGAGACTCTGCACTAAGATTTTGTAATAGTGTTCTATTTTCAGAATATATCTGGACATGAAAAGTAAATTGTCATAATTTCAATAATTATATAATATATTTATTACTAAAACTTTACTAACCATTTTCAAGGTAGATACAATGTTTTTATTATATTGTCATCACTCTTCGTCACTTAATGTTTTACATGGTTTAGTTATAACCACAATATTATTATTAATTATTATCTCTCAAAAATCTTCTCTACTAAACGACGAGGCCTAATTATATTAAAATGTATCTGAGTAAAAGAGGCGGCTCTCGAGGTGCAGTGGGTAAGGCGCTGGCCTTCCGCCCGAGAGTTCTGGGTTCGAAATCCTGGTGAGGATACAATATTTATGTGTTTTTTTCAAATCCTGGGTGTTTATGATTGTTCAAAATTACTAATAACCCCCTTGTACAAAAAAGCAAGGACATGGTTATTAATAATTCAAAAAAAAAAAAAAAACTGAGTAAAAGACTCATGGACTACTGTGGTAAGGAATGGGACGATTCGACGCCACCAACTGGATGCCAGAACAACTTGACTACGAGACAATGTCGATAGTGTACTTTCACTTTACAATAGCGATTTCCAAACTGGAGGAAACACGCCAAAGGAGGCGTGAAAAGTTTAACACAATTTATTAATGTAGCCACAGGTTTGCAATTTGCAAACGCATAGTTTATAAAACGCTAGTAATAAACTATATAAAAAAACTTTGTATTATTCTTATAAAAGGTTGTTTGCAAACCTGTCTGAAAATATGGAGACTAATTTTCTAATACCTCACTCCTGTACTATTGTAAAGCGCGCTGGCTAACTCGTGAAAAATTAAATAAAAGGGTCAAATCATAATGTTGAAATTTTCGGCACATTTGTTTAGGAACGATAATTTTGTTGTTAAACTTGTCTATTTGGTTTAAATTTTAATAAAAATTGAGTGTTTAAATCAATGCAAGGACTGCTAATGCATTCACTGCAAGACAAAGTGAAGGCATTCATAAAAAATTGGAGCTTTGGAAATCAATATTACAAAAAAAATAAGTTCGCCATGTTTGCACTTTTAAATTTGAAGCAAACAAAAATCTATTTACTGCGTTCTTGATTAGTTTGCTAATGCACTTTTCACATTATTTTATTAATAGTAAAAAAGTCGCCTGCGGCGCTGCTTTCTTTCAGGGCTATTAAATATTTTAAATATGTGGTTGTGCGTTGCAATTTAATGTGATGCCTTTTTTGTATGAGTAAGTACATTGTTGACTATTTAAAAAGGTGTATTATTCCATGAAATAAAAGGGGGGGAGGCGCCAAGATTAGATTTTTTTAAAAGGGAGTCGTAGTAACATAAAGTTTGGAAACCACTGCCTTACAATAATGAACTGAACGACAACATTACTATGATGGGCATTGCTTAAAAATCGATGTTTTTGTTGATAAATCGGCATATGTTATATAGTCAGCTATTATTTTACAATTTTACATGGTTAATACTATTATTTAGTTATAGGACTATTTATTAAGAAAATCTGTGAATTTTATTTGTTTTTGATAATCTAATTTAACGACTTTCTAATATCAGTACGAATTTTCTTGAGAACTATTACAATGTTGTTGTATTATTTGAATCCTCTTTGCTTGATGTAGTACAATAATATAGTAGCAACAGAAGTCAGTGCCGTGTTGTGATTATGTAAATAATAAGTTTCTCTCATGCATCTTCTTCATCTTTTGTTTGACTGACAGTAGAAACTATATCTGCATCATTCAATTATGTTGAAACTACGGATCACATTAAATCACATTCTGACGACCACTTATCGGTTTCCATCAGTTTATATATTTTAATTGTCTTATGTTCGTTAGAAACCAATAAATCTCATTTTGCATCTGGAAGAATTTTCCTTCACAATTATTGAAGATTCATTTCACACAGGTATAATCCCCAAACCGGATAATCTGTACATGGATAATCGAAAGATTATTGTAAATATTATATCTTTATTATTATAATTATAAGCATAATAATTATTGCATTATTAATAACGATAATTTATAATTTTTCTTTTATTCTTATCTTATTTTTAAAAAACCGTCAAACTTAATTTCAAATAATTTTAAATTACGGCACTTAATCTCTGGGACACAGTCCACAGCAGTATCAACCTGGCCATGTACTCACCACTTTATAAAGCGTAGCTTTCCCCTGCCTGTTGCTTGGAGAATCTGATTTTCCAATATGTGTCTGCGTCTCCCTCGCACCACCGCTAAGCTCTCCATAATATAGGGGAGAAAATTTATCATTGTCTCTCTCTAATGCTTCGACACCTAACCCAGCGAACCTAAAATATTTCCACAAGAATTTTCCAATGTTCATTTTAGTGAAAATTATTAAGTAAGTATTCAATAAATTTAATGCAAATTAATATTTTAAATTACAACGTTTTTCTTAGCTCGTATTCTTATTTGTCCGGTGGTTTTTTGTCCAGTACAAATCTTGCAATCGATTTTTAACAAACTTCCCGACTAGCTAGATATTTTAAACTTTTAGAATATATTATCAGAACACGATGCCAATGCATTTTTAATACTTTTAGCCATCCTTAAGTAGAATTAAATTCATTTTCAGTTAATTCTGTTTTGAATGAAAAGTTATTTCGACACTATTATCGGTTGCTAGGGGTCTGGGGTCCTAGCAACTAAATTATTAATATATTCGTGCGTTACTATGGAAATCAGTATGACATGTCAAGTACAATTTTTTTTGTTCGTTTAAGCTAGTCAAGTCAAGTTTATATGGTTCAACAGAATTTAAAAAAGTTGTATATAAAAAATTCTTTTTATCTTGTCATTATTTTTATATAAATTAAAATAATAACACATATTTATAACTGAATATCATGAAACAACTTATTTGAAGAATATCGCACGCAAGCGGGTAATTACATAATCCCATACAATAATATCGGCCTTGATGTAGTGTAGATGCTTTATCAGAATAAAATAATAATGACGTATCTAGTTGTCAAATTAACCCTAATTACAATGCATGTTGAGTTAATTATTCAACCACTTTTCTGTTTGCGAAAGAATAAAAAAATATGAGTTGACTCGGACAAATCAAATATTATTGGTGTATGTAGCACCTTCAATCATTCACACATTTTGTCCATTTAATATGTCAATGGTCGTAGTTATATGAAGCTAACTTTTCGGACACGTCAAAAAATGAAATAATTTTATCTAACGCGCAATCTCAGCCTCCCATGATGGTGAAGTGGTAAAGTACAAAATTATTTAGTTGTAGGATCTAGAAAATTCAGATGTCGTGTTGTGAGTGTGTTTGAACCTGGGCCATAGACCTAATAGATTGAACGAACAGCGAATATAAATATTTTATACGTCAATAAAAAAGGTAACAAACTTCTTCGTATAGCCAATGTGCAAAAAACCGTATTTTTCGTTTTAAAGCCTTTGTTACACCCAGCCGGATTCCGTAATTCCGTTCAGAGGGTGTACCACTGGGGAGGTAAGCTGCTAAAATCTGATATAAATGGTGCACACTAAACTTTGTCAGTCATACTTACTGAACTAAGAATAAAAATTTCTGATGGTCCTGGTTAGATTTTAAAATTCAATTATACACTGCCTAAGCCAAACTATAATAGTTTACGTATGCTATGGACGATCTGACAATAATTGTGCACACTTTTTCAGTAATACTTGTTTGTTTTCATTGAATTAAAAATACATATTACATACAGACGGTGATGTTTTCTAAAATGTATTAAGCCCTGCCTTAACCAAACCATAATCGATAAAAAAATATTTTATAGATAAACGAATATTTTTTTACTATTATCTACCACGGCTAGGATTGGACAGGGTTACAATGAAATTTAAAAACTAACAAACATTATCTACATAATATTGTAGTCTTGGTTCAATGAAAACAAATATGTTTAACTGACAAATTTTAGTGTGAACTATTTATGTCGGATCTTAACTGCCTAACTCGACCCTTCGCCACTGGGGTGTACCTATATATCGGGGGCACGGGATGCCTCTTGGACGTGCCGCGGTGTGTTCAAAAATGCTCTCAACATAAAACGGATATGGAGAAAGAAGAAAAAATAATCGTATTATAATCCACATTGTTTGGAAAGCATTGCTTCAGTCAAAGTGATTTAATGTGAAAGAATTTGTTCCGGCGTGTCCTCTCTTTTGCCTTCTTTACTACGCAGAGTTTATTTTAAACACTATACTGTAAGTGTAAAAACCATTAACATTTTAATGAAATTGTCCATTTTATTTGAATATTATTTCATGTTGATCCGTCATGACAGCCTTCCCGATTAACTTAGTTAGACAAGAAATTATAATATATTCTCATTTCTTCCTAAGACCAACAACTTTCAAATAATTACCAATTTAATGGTATTAAAATAATTATGTGTGTTATTACAATAGGTACAGATTTCATATGTTTAGTATATTTTTATGACTTACAATATTATATTATATATTCAACCATGTCCGATCCTAATAAGATCATATGGGCCTCCACAGAGTAAAGGTTTGTATTAACAGATTTTGTTTTTACGAGGAAAGAATGTCAGCCACTTGCTGGCCATTTGCACAAATTGAAAAATAATATGTCTACTTGCAGACTCAGGATTCGAACCTGGAATCTACGACGTTATCGCAACTACAACCTAAAATGGATCTAGGTCGCCTCCAGAAAGTGTCTACTGCCAGAACTCTTCCCACTCCATTAGACTTGAACATCTTGTAATCTTTTAATTAAAATATTTTTGTATTCTTATTATGTATGTTCAATAAAGAATGTTTTTTCTTAAATCATTTGTATTAAGTATTAAATTAATAAAAAAAATATATATACGTAAATAGTTCGTTTTCCGCCTCACTAACTTATAAATTATTAATCTTCACATTTTGTCGATATTTTGAGCTGCCCGGTGCAATTAGTTATTCGTAAATATTCCACAGTATTTCCATCTCACACTTAGCATCATTTCTTCCGCAAAACTTCTTGAATAAATTGATAATATTACAATAGTGAAAAAGTTAGCGGTGTGTCAACATTTCCAACAGGTGCAAACCTGTCTTCGATCAATAAAATTATATTTGCACAGCGGTCCCTTATCGCACGTCAAAAATACTGTTGCTCTACCATGCACTACGTATCTGATAGCGGAAACGACATGTTAAAAAGTGAACTAGGGCAGTATAATAATTACTACAGTCTGCAACGATAATATTGATTGCTCGTAGACATTTAATTATTACCTTCCTTCTCAAACATATTTTGATTACAGCGAATCATGGTCTTCATAGGCAGTTCATTATCTTCTAGTTATCTATAGCAGTGGTTCCCAAAGTTGACTGGGCTCCGACCCATCTAACAAAAATTTCCAATCTTGGGACCCACCTCTTAGCTGTCGTAGAGAAAAGAGGGCATAAATATTGGTAATGCTCAGACTCCCTAGTGGCGAGTCGTGGAACTACCTATTGCTGTCTTATTTGTTCTAATTGAAATAAAAAAATATTTTTTATAAGTGTTACCAATATGAATGAAAGACTTCCTATTTTTTTAAATTCGTGTATACAGTGGCGAGGGCCCTCTCAATATTCGCTCGCGACGCACTGGTGGGTCGCGACCCATAGTTTGGGAAACCATGATCTATAGAATCAGCTGAGCAGACTGCCAACGCACATAATGATACTGTTACATTGTTGATTTGATCGGTCCTGTATTTAGGACTCGGCTTTACCAGATACTCGATACCAAATCGGGATTTTTACCATATGCATTTAAAAAAAATCGGGATTTAGGAGCAAAAAGCATAACAACCTAAACATGCATAGTTCAATATTTCTAATGTTTTTTTTATATAATATCAACCATAAATGACACACGACAAACCACAAAACTATATAAATACCAAAATACTAATATTAAAAAATATATTTATTGTCTTTCTGCTGCTAAATGTATTGGTAAAATTCAGCATATCAGTATGGCTTATTGAATTGAACAAATACTTCCCATTTTATCAACTCAATAGAATGTCTGTTTCTTACATCTGACCATTTTAAATTCATCTGAGAAAATACCCGTTCGGTATAGCAATTAGATTCTGATATGTTTAAAATAAATGAAAATAGTGTGTAAATACGTGTACAAGCATCCATCGCGGTATTCTGTCTTAGCATAAACGTCTTATTTATATTTTTTGAATAGGTAATCGTGAATTTGACGGGACAATTCATTTTGCTTAAAAGCGGGACAGGACGTCTGGCAACACTGACTCGGGTGTTCTTTTATTTTCTCTTTATCGTCGTTTATACTGACAATCACGACCAATCTCCAAATGACTCACACCATCAAATACCTGAAGAATTTATTTCAGACAGAAGGTTGCGGATCTCTTTTTATCTTTGGCTTTTAGCTTTAGTTTCAGCATTTTTTATATGTCTGGAGGCGTACAACTGTAGACGCATCTCATACCTTGATTAAGTCATCATTGTGCCTTGTGACACGTCAGATTGACACTTTCTTTTTCCTTGACCAGACGCCATGTCATTACATCCATTAAGCGGGCATATACCGTCGCGTAACAACTGTAAGAAACATATGAACTGAGATTCGACATATTATGGTGCTGGCGACGGGTATTGAAGTTGAAGGTATTCTGAATGATACACAACCAATCCCTTGATACTATAGTAGCTGAGCATTCTCAAGACACTTCCTCATATGCTTTTGTCGTAAGTATTATGCATATAAGTGTCACACTATTCGCAGGGCTCGCAAACCATCAATAATATTAAGTGATCATGTGGAGTAATTGATTTAAAATCTTCTAGCATCCGCCACAAGGCTTTCCGAAGACAGGGAAATATAGATAAACCTAATAATATTACACTATTGATGATCACTAGCATGGTGTTGACGAAATGGGAAAATAAAAAGTCACGTTTCATAAATCAGCTAGATGTGGATCCCTATTTCCTAGTATTCCTATTATTCATATTGGGAGCTGAGTAAAAGTTTGTTTTAGCTAGACACTTTTTTAAATAACTCGAGTTTATCTATCTAAACAACAATCCGATTTTTTTTATTTATTTGTAAAAACAAACTCACAACTCGACGTCGTAATAAAAAATATTGTAAAACATTTCAAGCATGACTCCAACTTCGATAAAACATACTCCGTAAAACCAATGAAGACATCGTATTTCTTGAATACAAATTTTGTCATTGGAAATATAATATTCCCGCTGTGAATTTGTATGTAGGTACAAAAAATGCGAAAAGGATATTCCAACATTTCTTTGAAAAGAGATATTGTACGATGAAAGAGAGATCTTCATATGGTATCGCCTACTCAAGTGGATTATTAATATAATATTATGTAAGAATGACTTTAATACTAGTACATAAGTATATCATTATATTCTGTCTGGTACCTACATTAAAACCGTTATTATTAATCAGAAGTCATTAATAAATTCGCTGGTTTTATCGCATATTCATAATATTTATATATTCTTCTTCTTCCTCTCGAAGTGTTCGTTAGTTCGTTCAAGATGAACGGTGTTTATTTCATAGATTTCTGAAAAGAACAGAAACACTGTTTTCAACTATGATGACAGGTACCTATGCATTTATTTCCCTACAAGCATATTATTATTATTATCAAGTGTATTATTATTAATAAGATTTGGGTTTTTTTACTAACACTTCAACTATTCACAATTTGTTTGTTATATTTTTTATTGTGACCTTTGACTTGATAGATAAGTAATGGAGTTTTTAGTTACTTTATTGTCATCATCATCATAATCATCAGCCTGAATTTATCCACTGCTGGATGAAGGCCTCTTAAAGCTGCTTCCACTTCTCTCGGTCCTGTGCGTTGCGTTGTCACGTACTTCCGCAGAACTTTATCATTTCATCGATCCAACGGCCTCTAGGTCTTCCTTGCCGACGTTTTGTACCTGGTATGGATGACTAAATTTGTCCAACGATTTTATTGTATTTATTTATTATATAAGCTAGAGTTAAGAGTGTTCGTTGTCAGTGTGTGTTTCCTTTGGTGAGTATACACAGCGCCTGAAGATGCCGAAAGACTAAACCCGGGTCGTAAAAAATGACCCAAATAGAATAATACAAAACTTGAATCCATTAGAATTTAAATTCAAATTCCATCAAGTAGGTACCTTCGATCAATAGTATTAATACTATTTGGTTCGTTTACACTCACTGACATTGTAACAGTTAGTCAAATTGTGTAAAATGTTGAAAAAAAAAATTATTATCCAATTCTTGGATTTTTAACACGTCCTGTCAAATTAATGCCGACTGAAAAAATATATGAGTATTCCATCTCTCTCGTACCCACTAATGTTTACCCGAATGGTGGTAGATAGTTGCACCCTCTGTTCCGGTCTTCTCTCGGAGCAAAATGAAAATGACACGCGTGAAGTCAGCCGCACAATGCGAAAAAGGAAATGTCTCCCGTCGTCTCGCTTGATCAGATTTCGATATATTTATAGAAATTTTATTCAATACACATCTGGCAGTAAATATCTTACTTATATAGTTTATTAGGAATATGATGTTGTTTTTCTTTTAATGTTATTGATACTATTTCACACGGAGATTTGAAACGCGCTCAGGCTTTCATCTAACAATGAATACGTTAAAAGTGCAACATGTATTTGAGAAAACTTTAGTTGAACCTGTTTTAATAATCTACAATGTACAGTGCGTAAGGCATTATCTTCTTATACTTGGGGGTTGCGGGTTTGATTCCCGATGAGGTCACAACACATTATGTCGTGATTTTTTCAAAGCCTATGATTATTTCACTTATATAGACTGGGTATAGGTATATATACTGCGCAATAAAAAGTATGATTTACAACTAATAATGCAGGGGAAGGAAGAGAGCAGCAGAAGCGAAGTTAAAAGAAGATTCTCTTGGCTAAGCAACCTCCGTAATTCGCACAATGTCCAAGGCACTGGAGGTTAGATACGACATATGAATGGCCAGGATAGACAGGTGTACCTACTACAAGTTGATTAGCAGCCTTCGATAGAAGACGCTACTGAAAGGTAAACATAACGTTTTGGTTAGCAATGAATATTTCTTGTAGAAATGTGAGTTTATTACATGCCATAAAATTATTTTTAATTTCTTTTAACAATTATTTTTAAATAAAAAAAATAATATAAAAACCGAGCGATGGTTTCAAAGAAAGCGTAGCTTCGGTTCAATTCAAGTCCTAGTAATTAGTATTTTTAAAAAATATTTAAAATATTTAGACCATGCCCGATCCTAATAGGATCATATGGGCTCCACACAGTAGAGGTTTGCAGAGGCAGATTTTGTTTTTTACGAGAAATGGATGTCAACCACTTGCTCAACCTATTAGGTCCATACCCTACCAGACACAAATTGAAAAACAATATGTGTACTGGCCAGACCCAGGATTTGAGCCTGGGACCCACGGAGTTATAGTCTAACGCTTAAGCCGCGCCTAAAAAAATACCTAATGAATAATCTTGTATATATAAAAGGCTCTGAAAAGATTGGAAAAGAGATTATTCCGACAATAATACAATAATGGCTTCGGTTCTTTGGGAAATGGTAACAAGAAAAACCGTACCTACAAAACAATATAATTTATTTTCTCTATAATAGTACTATGTACATAGATGATTTATACAATGTTATTTATTAGGTACCTAATAATTGGTTTGGCATTGCATAGTCAACAGCAATAAAATAATGGCAACATTATTCTTATTCAGCTAGTCTCACTAAAGGTCCCAGTGTGAGGGCTCATCGGAAGTCCCGACCGGTTTGAAATTTATACGTATCTCAATCAATTCTTCGAGAATTTAATTTTAAATAATAAAATATTTAAATAGGTACCCACCGATCCAAGCCAAGTGGGTAAATTTTCTATCTTCCACCCACTTCCGGAAAGATTGACATCCGCCCTGAGCAATATTAAGTTTCAAAAAAATCTAAATCAGGAAAAGGAATTTGGACGGATATTTTTTAGCGTTTTCCAAATGGTGTTCAATGTAACATTAATGTTATTCAATGTATTTTAAAATGTTAATAATTCATAAACTGAAAGGCAACTTTTTTTACTATTAGAGTAAATTTATGTTGTGTGTTTATCTCACTTATCTGGTCAACCCACCACGCCGGAACCCCAGGCTAGAGCACTGTCAGCCCTCCGTTTGTGGGGGTCATGATTGTAATAGGTACCTACTTAATGTCAGTGCTCGAAATGGAAAATTTCACGAACAGGAACGCTGTATAATTTTCCGAAACTAAGTACTTATGCTAATCCTTTCTTTACGTACGTACGTACTTTTGATATAAAAATGCAACAATAAACTTTAAACTTCTTACGTGGATCTATATTGGGCAGGTTGGTAAGGATTGTCAGCGCCGCAGGCGAAATAATCTTGTTTTAACAAAGTATACCGTCAAAAATTGTATTATTCTTTATTTTTACTTTATCTACCACTATAACCAGTGCATGATACCTCTACCACCACTCGTCTTACTTACAACTTACTGTCTCATTTGGGATAGATATAGATAAGTTTGTAATTAATTAGTCATAACAAACAACATATCCACATAAGTACCTTATAGATTGAAATTAAAAAAATATTTACGTACTTATAGAAAATTTTACAAATTCCATTTAAATACGAGCACAGAATATCAAACATCAAGAAATAGTATTAAAATAGTGTTTAAAAAATAAAGAAATAGTATTAGAAAAAACAGTAAGTGCCTACCTATACCAAGAATTTATAAAATAGCGTTCACATAAACTCGTTCTCACGCAGGTGGAATATACGATTATCCGAAGCGATTTGGTTGAACATAGTTATTTCCTGCCCAATTATCATTAGCAATTATTGCACCTTGGCAGAACAAACAACTTAGATTATCAAGAAAGTTATAAAATAATATATAATAAAATCAATACTAAGTACCAATAATGGCAGAGTTCTCATTTGTACTGGGTAGATATAAGTTGGAAAAAGTACGTAGCCTAAATACCTAGCTCTCTTTTTAACTTTCAGAATACAGTATGTAAGCATACGTCTTGAGAAATCAATCGGATAAAACCATGGATAGTATCCACTATCCACACAGCTTTAAAGGATTCTCAAAGATTTATTTTGAACCTTCTCCACTATAAGGGGCATAAGGCCGTACCTACATCTAATAAAAGTTTCAAGTCATCCAAACAACGTAAACATAGCATTATTTGTAATTAAATTACCAATGGTGTGTCATTTTCATTTATATAAGATAAAACATGACGGAAGGTGAAACTCAGGTTGCTAAGCGCGACTCTTATAGAATAATATAAAATTGTCATTAATTAGTACCTACTATATTCAACATTATAAGGACTAATATTGTATTGTATGCATGTTATGTTACAATGGTGATGCTTTGGTTACCATTATTGTAATATACATCTACCGCCGTATTTATTTAATAATCTATGACTAACACCACCTAAGATAATTAGATGTCCGCACTGGACACATAGGTACCTAATTTGTTAGTACCTACTTATTCTAAACGATTCAATCTATGTTGTTTGTCCTTCCCTACTCACATTATTATTGCCATGGAAATGATAATAGGTACCTACATACAATACAGATATTATGATAGTCGTACATTTTTATTAAAGGATATTCCTATATCTTTTTTAAACAAATTTACAAACAAAAATTAAGTAAAAGTTCTCTCCACACTACCTATGTATTATTTCTATTATTTTTAAAGTCACAAGCTACAATGCATGTAATAATAATTGTAATACAATAGGAACGTCCCAAATAAATAAACTCTGCAGAAGGCTATTCAATATTTTCTGCCCAAACCATCAATGGCCCAAACACATTTTTGTAGAAAAAATCATTCATTATTCATTGTGAAAATTGGGGTTTACGACTTATCATAAATATTTTTTTAACACAAGTCAAGTTGTTGAGATGATAATAATTATTGAATCACAGAACAGATGTTGCCACTGTATTGTCCACCGGAAAGAATTCCTAATGTTTTAGCAGATTTACACGAAGTACCTACTACGTAATTAAGCCTTCATTATTTTTATAAATATCCACAAAATTATCAAATTGTGCGTGTGGCCAGAATTATCTTAAATCAGTTTGGATACCAGCGACAATAGTATATAGGTATATATGTAATAATATAATTATGTAAAAATGGCGAATTTGTATCCCACAGGAAAGTACTTATTAAAAACGATAATTGTAAGGGTGATTATCCACTTAGTGTTACGAAGAAAAAGCTAATTTAACATAATAGACTTTTTAAAATATTATATTATAAAGCCTATTATAAGGAAAGTATTCATCCACAGGTAATTAATAAATAAATGTCAAAGGTTAAAAATTCTCCTCCTGTAATAGTATTTTGGTTAATTCGCCATTTTTACAATACACCGACGATATAAAGGTATTCGTATCGCCTGCTGAGAATTTTAACTAACTTTTAAGAGAACAAAAATTAAAACACAAAACTTACCAGAAGCAACAAAATTCACTTACAAAAAAGTATACTCATCATGACCTATGGCAAATAAATGAATGAATGTAGTAGTTATATCACAAGATTTATTGTACTATAGTCGCAATTCAACAATAATGTAAATTACAAAACAAATGTAAACATCGTAAAAAGAGGGGTTTACGACACGTCATAAGCTTTTTTTAACAAAAGTTAATTGTTGAGATGAATACCATCTGTTGCCACTTCAATGGTTATTGGAGTGAATTCCTAATGTAATGTAATGTGGTTTTAGCAGATTTACACGAATTACCTACTACTTTATTATACCTTCATTATTTTTATAAATAACCACTCAATATCATTTTTTAAATGATCAAATTGTGTAGGTATGTGGCCAGCGTTACGTTACCTGCGACAAAATATTTTTCAATAGTTTCGGTTAACACGTTTCGCCTGATGACATTTTTGACCAACTTTTAGAACAATTTTTTATTAAAAAATCAAGTTAAACACACAGTTAAAATTAAAACACAAAACTTACTAGAATGTAGCAAAAAAAACACCAAACTAATAATATAAACAATTTTGTTTAGAAACGTATTTATATCTTAAATAATACAAAATATTTTAAAAGGCAACTAATAGGAATATTATAGCGGATTGCACGAGTCAAATTATCAAACTTTTTTGTACTAATTTAACCATCGAAAACACAATTCATTCACCCGAAAATAAATGGCGAAGTAATAATTTTTGTCACTCCGAATAAAATAATATAATAAATTAGTAGGTAAGTAAATTAACAATGCGTAAGTCAAAGGCAAGATTGTATTGAGATTTGAAATGTTTCATCCTTTAGAAATTATTAAACAATGTATACTTTATTTTTTAAGAGTTTTCAAATAGTGTCAGCAAGGCACATTTTTTTGGGTAATAAAGTAATTTACGCTTGCAGCTGGTTGTTTCTTGTTATTTAGACAATGCATTTAGGCATGGACATATCGACACAAAAAAAGAAGGTTTGAAGAAATTTAGGGATGTCATAATTTTTATTTTTAACCCTTGCACGCCCGGCATAACATAACTTCGTTAATTTTTAATTTTGAGAAAAACTTTAAAAGATACATTCATATATAATTATCTCAATCTAACGAACCGCAACGCAATTGTAAATGAATCCACGAGCCGGAACGGTATATTTTGGAATTCCGCGAACCACAACGGCGCTCCGGTGCGTTCCTGTCCATTCCGAGCGCTGCTTAATGTGATGAATATTATCATGACGGTTGGTTTATCACACAATTTTTTCACAATTTTACAAACCTCCCACAGTCACCTCCACGTATACAACACTACCACCGCTTTTAGAGTACGTTCCACGGATGTTCTAATTTTCAGTAAATGGTGTGTACCTATGTCAATTTAAGATTTTTAGTGTATTTATCTGTTTAAAATAGCCGACAATAAATAATATAATAGGTAAGTAGGCACTTTGCCTTTTTTTTACTTGAAAAAAGAACCAAAATTATATTATTTTGTTGCGATTTTGAAAACCATAAAATAGTATATTAAGTACATACACCTAATGGTTCAAAATAAAATAATTGTTATCCTAATACAACTATGTTTGTGATAGAGCCTTGACCATAGTAGGTAGCATACTTTGCCACCGTTTACATACTATTGCAGCTGACTACACTCCCATAGCATTCATTTTAATTTCCTATTCGTGGCTATTAGATGTTTGTTATAGACTTATAGCGTCTCACCTGTACAAATTGATTAATGGCTTAATCAAATTAACCGGGACATCGGCTAGCAATCACGAATGTTGTAGATGGCTTATGGATATCGGTACTGGCAATATAACCACATAATATAACGCAATGGATTCGTAAGGCTTACAATAATTTTAAATTATAACATACAGGGGCGGCTCTACCTTGAGGGTTCGTAGGGACCATCCCCACATCGTTGTAATCTCAAAAATACACTTCCGATATTTTGTCATTGTCATAATATACCTACTTAATCACATGATTAAATGAACTACTTAAATAATTTATTTTACCTATCAATACCCGTCGCAATATTATGGAGATATTTATTATTATTATACATATAATAAATAAAGCAATGATTTTAAATCATGTAATAACAATATAATGATGATTACGCGGTCTTAAAATAATGAATTCAATTGAATACGCTCTATTTCACGATGACACCCATGTACAAATTAAGAAATCAATTGCGTCTATTTTTCGCTGACCGGGGGGGGGTGACTTAGTTCACCCGCACGCTCCCGTCACCGAGGTACAAATCTCGTTCTACAAAGTATGTGAATGTATTAGCATTAGTATATCAGCGAATATTATTATATTAGCGAATCAAATAACCCCGTGGTTAGTAAAACGCTCGCTGTATGTCGTTGTTCAAAACGGATGGTAAGTACCTATACAATAATTATTACTATTAATTAAGTTAATATTTGTAAGCACGCTTTTTCGATGTGATTAAGTAACGACTCAGTAATGATACTAAGATAATCATATTATTTATTTTGAAAATTTAATCATTTCCTCATTAATAAAATCCATAACCAGTACCATGGTGTATAATGAGAAATTATATAATATGAGAAAGTAGGTAGGTACCTATGTACGTATATTTAACAATTAATGGGTAAACCCCACCACCTAGAATGTTGTCGAGCCGGCACTGATAACATAATACTAAATCGATGAGTAAGTATTTATTAGAAATTATGTATAATATTATATTGTTACCTAAATTGTAATAAAATCCCTGCAACCATTTCAAATGGATATATAACACAACCACTCAAACAAATACGTACTTGTACATTTAATAAAATCACTTTGTCGGCTAGAGTCATAACACTCATAACTCACACTTTTCAATGTTCTCATTTTTGAGTTAAATACACCAAGTGATTCTAAAGACATTAATCTATAAAGAAGAATAGTAGTTGGCTATCAAAAGTCATTTTAAACCATGTGACTATCGTTGATAAAGGTGATTGTTGGTGTCATATCTCACATTTTTCAATGAATAATATGAGTTCAGCTGTCATCAAGGCCTTTCTAACCAATCAGGGAACTATATTTCTCATAGTGTGGTGTGTGCATGGCCCCCACAAGGGGGGGCTGACAGGGCTCTAGCCTAGGGGCCCGGGGTCAAGGGGGACCCGGCGTGGCGGGTCAATCAGATATTTAAGATAAACACACATCACAAATTTGCTCTAATAATAGGTAAAAAAAGTCGCCTGCGGTGCTATTTCACGACAGAGAATTTTACATTTTAAAAATGAGGTCGTTAGATGCATTTTGATTGTTTTGTACTGATACTTGACAACTACATAATTGTATGTCTAGATATCAATTGGATGTATTAAATCTACAAAAATCCCTAAAAATAAACCTAATGCCCTTACAACACAATTTTGAAAACGCTTCTGTTGTGCGTCACACATGCCATTAAACTTAGCGATAGGTAGGGGGGCCACCAAAGATCCTGGCCGGGGGGGCCGTTTAAGGATCTGGGGGCCATGGGTGTGTGTCTGCAGCTTTAGGAGTATTATATTTTAAAAATAATGTAAATCGACTCACTCACTCATTAATATTCAAGGGAGTTCAATACCTTTCTTCTAATTGCAAAAAACAGTGCTCTGGTCGTTTTTTGCGATTATCTCAAAACTCGATGTTTGGAATATGTGAGTTATGACTTTATACAATTCAACTGATCATTGCCTTCTTTAATAATAATTGATTTTAGTCACAAGACGTAATACCAGAAGAGAGACACATCGAGACATTGGTAGTTAGAAGCTGGAATTTGTGATTTTTATTTAATTTTTTATTGTGGGAGCCTCAAATTCAGTCTGGCCTCTAAGTCCCCAAATCCGCTACTGATTAAGTTATCCCGCAACTCTTGAAAACATTGAAAAATGTTTATTTTCATCATATTTTTTTATAATTTACCGTACATTATCAAAATTGACTAATGTTTTTTATATACCTACGTATTGTACTGCATCCAATGATTGTTTTAGTAGGTAGTAGTATGTACCTAGTAGTGAATAGCTTTGTTAGAGACATATTGTCATTCTTGAGGCATTATTATATATTTTTTTTCGGTTTTAACCTTTTCTTAACTTAGGTACCTACGTAATTTGAGTTGAAGGTTTTAACATTTTTATTCTTTTAGTCTTTTTATGCCTTGTGGTTATACTAGTTTTATTATACCTACATTTAATGTCTACATACCTTTTCTCTTTATAATAATAATGTCTTGCTGGAAATGACCAGTGCGCACCGGAGCTCTGCTCCGGTTCGTGAAATCTTAGAGATAATCGTCTTGCGGAAAAATTAAATATTGCGTCCCGATAGTGAAATATTAAAAAGTAAATGTAATAAAATTCACTGACTTCGTACATATTTTTTACGTTTACAAGTTTAAGAAATGTTATTGCGTTTAACCGTCTGAGCTAGATAGGTATCTAACACATTTATGCTTATCACTATGTATACATGAGAGTATATAGATATATTAATGTTTTCCATAAATTATCGAGCGCTGTGGGTCATACAATTTTCCATTTCGAGCGCTGACTTTTATAGAGCTACACTATTCATCCCATTTACTTATTCTAGTTCTAGCATGAACCATCTGAACAGTCTCTTTTGTCTATTCGAATAAGCATAAATGCTGCATTTACAATGCAGTGCATTCATTGTAATATTTTATTACATTTATTATGCAAACTCTTTTATCAGCTCCTTTCTGTACTCGATGATACTTTTAAACGAGGAGCAGCGTGCGGGGATCAATTGAAACCACAAATTGTTTTATACATTTCATTTCACAAGTCATCTTTCGGATAAATAATATTATTTTACCTAATACATCACTAACCGTATATTGTATTATTGTTATTTAGGATAATTATTATTTACCAGGAATATTATTTTCATAGATACATCAAAGTTTTACAACCAAAAATATTTATATTGTCTATGGCTGTTTTACCGCGAAAGTAGCTGTCAAAGTGTCAAACTTTAAAAACAGCAATACGTCGCCTAACCTCACTCACGAAGTCTATAATATAATAATATATTTATTTGTTCTTTATAAATTATCGTACTCTGATTCAACATGCGTGAAAACAGTGAAGATTTACAAATCAAATTGGCGAGGAAGTATTTGAAATTGAAAATTATGGAAGACAATTTGACGTTTCACGATCACGAATCTCAAAGAACTCATGTTTACGATTTGATTTCAAGAACTGTTGAGGCTGGTGAATCCAATTCTGCGCTGATTATCGGGCCAAGAGGATCTGGAAAAACTACTGTAAATACCTATTGCATGATTCCTAAAATTCTTTCTATTCCTAATGAAATGATTACATGTAAATATTATGTCTTATTGAAAATAATAAATTCTTGTTATTAGTATTATTAAGTACCTGTTATAGACGTGTAATGCTGTGTACTAACACTAATATTAATACTTAATGTGTATTTTCAGCTTATTGACTCAGTTATTTGGGAATTAGATCAAAAGCCTGGATTTGAAGCAGATTCTATTATGGTTCGATTGAATGGCTTACTGCATACTGATGATAAACTAGCCCTTAAAACTATCACCACACAAGTAACTAATTACCTTTATATTATATTGAAACCAAGCAAGCAGCACAGTCGATTTTAATCAAGATATAGTTTAGTGTACCAGTTTGTGCGTTTCTTTCGGACTGGCTGCCTGTTACATTCAGCCTATTAGCCGATAACATGACACTGAGCTAATACAAGCACTCAGACACTGTATGATCACCCGACAGTGTATTATTTCCTGTATTTAAATGACTATGCTCTATTTGTTTATTTATTTATATCTGTGATTAAAACATTGTAATAAGTCTGTTTAGATATTTATCATAAGATACAAAGAAAATTACAATTGTCAATATATGTTTTTATCATAATGATGATCCAATGGTACTCAATCGAATGGCTAATAACCATTCTTCATAAAAAAAACCTTGATTCTGGCCCAATAGCAAGGGGTGGAAGTAAACTGTTAAGATTCGACATAAATAGTGGGTTCTATAATTACGTTTATCCTGGATACAGCGACAAACACATTTTGAAAATAGCCGATATACTGGATTATCTGTTAGTTTGGGTTAGGTTAGGATATCCTAACAAATAATCCAGTATATCGGCTATTTTAAAAATGTGTTTGCCACTGTATCCAGGATAACCGACTTATACCAAATAGTGCGCACTAAACTCTGTCAGTCATACCTAGGTATTTGTTTTCATTGAACTAAGATTACAATTTGCAGATGGTTCTGGTTAGTTTTTAAAATTCAATTTAACCCTGCCTAACCAAACCATAATAAACTTATAATTAACTATTTCTTTTATTCAACGAATAATTCACAAGATTTAAGAATATATCATTCTGATTATTGAACATATATAATTTAGAAAAACACTTTCTGAGAGAATATATTAAAACCAATAGAAAAAATCTTTTTTGAAAAAAAGTAAGCCAACCCGACGGGGAATCGAACTCCGTATCTCCCAAGTTTACGCCCTGATCTGTGCATTACCACTATGCTATGAGGTGACATACTAATTGCGACAAATTTTAACTATTGGTCAATTTTAATACCTACTCATCAGTGCTCTTCCAAATCAAGCTACTTTGGCAATCGATTTTTGTTTCTTAAATCAAAGTAGGTAACTATTTACTTATTACTTTGATTACTAACCGACGTCGTGACGACCGACGACCCGATCTACCGAGATCTTCCTACCGAGAAATACCGTATCTACCGAGAAATTCCACGATTCAATAATCAGAATGATATATTCTTAAATCTTGTGAAGTAGTGTGAAGTTAAATAAAAGAAATAATATAAATTATTAGCAAGTGTTAGTTACATATAAAAAATATTGGAGAAATTCCATGACGTTGGTTAGTAATCAAAGTAATAAGTAAATAGTTACCTACTTTGATTTAAGAAACAAAAATCGATTGCCAAAGTAGCTTGATTTGGAAGAGCACTGATGAGTAGGTATTAAAATTGACCAATAGTTAAAATTTGTCGCAATTAGTATGTCACCTCGTAGCATAATGGTAATGCACGGATCAGGGCGTAAACCTGGGAGATACGGAGTTCGATTCCCCGACGGGTTGGCTTACTTTTTTTCAAAAAGATTTTTTCTATTGGTTATAATATATTCTCTCAGAAAGTGTTTTTCTAAATTATATATGTTCAAACCATAATAGTTTAGGTATGCTATGGACGATCTAACAAAAATAGTACACACCTTTTCATACTTATTTGTTTTCGTTGAATTAAGAATACAAATATATTATTACAGATGGCATTAGGCAGGGTTTAATTGAATTTTAAAAACTAACAAACACTATATACACATAGTCTTAGTTCAATGGAAACAAATACGCTTGACTGACAAAGTTTGTTGTGCACTATTTATGTCAGGTCATAATAATCTACCTCCACCCTTCGCCACTGCTCTGGCCCATATGTTTCGCGAGTAAAAATGGTAATTTATTATTTAATAATTTTCAGTAAACCCTTTTTTTTTAAAGAAAATACTTCCACCTTTTTTTCAGATGTCTCTAGATAATGCAATTGGAGATAAAGTCTTTGGTTCGTTTGCTGAAAATTTAGCCTTCCTGCTTCAATGTCTGAAATCTGGTCAAGACAAACACTGCAAGAGTGTTATCTTCATTTTGGAAGAGTTTGATATGTTCTGCCACACGCACGGCAGCCAAACGTTGCTCTACAATCTATTTGATATAGCTCAAAGTAGACAAGCACCCGTCTGTGTCATTGGTATGTCTGCTAAAGATTCCTAAAATGATAACTAATACTAAACTAACTATGTACTGTCGAACTTGGTTATTACGAGGAAGATGGGACCGACTGAATTTGCTCGTTATAAGCGTTACTCGTTATATCAGAAAATAGGTATTTTTAAATGAGAGGTCACATAACACAGAAAGTCGCAATTCAAACAAAAATACACAATTAGAATTTTTCCTCGAAACAAGCATGGCATTTATAAACTACAAAAGAAGTTGTTTATTGTAATGAACGCTGGTAGGTACCTACCTACTGACTTCAGCTTGGATTTTTTACATGAAATTTCAACCATATGTGTGGATGGATACTTTTTCAATACTGTCGGCGAAAACACCAATTAGGTACTTAGACACTTTAACTAGTGTCATAAACGTAATCCGATCCCGGCAGCATCGGTCTACGGTCGGATTTTATTGCGTAAGGTCGAAATGTGTTTAAACGATCGACACATTAACAGTTTTAAGAAAGTTTTTAACAATATTTTTGCTCAGTATATCCGATAAGTAGCTCGTTATGAAAGTGAATAAATGTATGGAGAAAATCATAAACTAAAATATCAACGAATGTTTCCTCATTACATCCGAGATCTCGCTATGTCCGTGATCGTAATAACCGAGATCGACTATATTAGAGATTCAACCTTTTTTAAATTCCCAAAAATCATTAACAGCAGTTGCAATATAACTTACTATGGCAATTGACCGCATCCAGAAAATGGCTTCACTCCTCTCCATAATTCCATAATATGTCGCAAGTTCACTTCACTACCTTAGCTCCAAAAATACTGTAACCCTTTCTATACAGTCCGACAAGCAGGTTTCCTGCCCTCCCTTTCTCTTCCAGTCTATTGAAGAAGAGCTTTGTTTGGGTGTCTTTCACCCATAGCACCTATCTAATTTTTTGACTTTTATAAGACATTGCAAGGATACTACAACATACAATATATAATAACTACAACTTTCATTAATTTTCAGGTGTAACGTGTCGTTTAGATGTTATAGAACTTCTGGAGAAACGTGTCAAGTCTCGTTTCTCACATCGGCAAATATTCATATTCCCTAATGATTCATCGGCTGAAAACGGAAATACTTTGAAACCATTCGACAAACGTATGATTCTATTTACTCAACTTCTCAGCCTACCATGTGAAGTCAACAAACCGAAGAATTGTCAGGAAGCCAAACAATCCTTGGGCAATTTACTGAATGGCATTAACTTAAGTGACTCTGACAGTTTCACGGATATCAACGATTCAATATCTGGCAAAAACAGCGGGAGAAGGAGATCCAAACTCAATAATTCCTTATCTGAATTCTTAATCTTGAATAAAAACAGCCGCAAAAATACACCTGACAGTGTATACTCGAAAGGATTAGATGTTAAAATTCGCAAGAGTCCAACTACAAAATTCACAGTAAAGAAAACCCGAAATAAATCTTTCCACGATGAAAATAATCTATCAAAAATGGATATCGATAATCAGAATGATGATGGTTTAAATATTTATGAAATCCCTCACGATGTTCTTGTGAAATGTGAAACCGATTGGAGAGAATTCTGTCTGCTGGATCCCATCTTTGTATCGTTTTGGAATGGCAATATTAAAGAATTGGCTAGCGATGAAGACATACGCAATGTGTTCGAAAGAATGTTTGATATTGATGTCAATGAGCAATCATTTAGAAATTTACTGGTAAAGTTTACTCAATTAATCTTTAATTTATTTAAATTTAGAAGGGATTGTCAGTTTCTTAAGATACCTACTATTTATATTATCAAATAATACCTTAAAAATAATACATATTTCTAAATCAACTGCTTGATCCTTGATCAACCCTTGTTCCCAGTTGCATTTTTAGGCTGTCAATAATATAGTGTAGAGGTTGGCGACATGGTTCTCTGCAAGTACTCTCACAAATGTCTGCTAATTTTCTAGAATAATATATAAATCAATGGAAAAAAATGGTTTCAAGATTGCATCATTTAAATCTTGTAAATTCTGATGTCTTATTTTCTTAAATTGGTTTGATGTAGGTATGTAAATTAAAAAAGTTGCCTGTAGAGCAATTTTGTTAAATAGATACAGTAGAATCTCACTAATCCGGCACTATATAAAACCTTGTTGTGCCAGATTGCATGAATGAATTTGAAAAATTGGCTACATTTTTTGGTTAATAGCAAAACGTGTCTTTTTATTGTTTACTCGTATTAATGTATTATCTACTATTGTTTTCTCACATTAAAACTTTGTTTAAAAACTCCTTGCCATAATTTATGCAAAGCCAAAATGTCTTCAGATTACTGGATGTGCCAAACATCTGAAGTGCCGAATTAGTGAGATTTTACTATATAGGTATGTTTATTTTTTAATTAGCAACTCGATAGGTACTATATACGAGTACATATTTAAATTTCTTAAAGTGGTCAAAAAATTATTATGGTAATATTAAAATTCTTCATGACGAAAAGGTTACACCCATTTTCGTAATTTTAGAGAGTTGATTATAAAAAAACAGCAGACTTGAAAAATAGAAACAAACTTGATTCTTTTTTCAAAGCAGGATATCATCGAACATTAACGTCACTCTTCAACAGATGTATCTAGATCAGTGGTTCTCACGAGAAATTTAGCTGTGGCCACACAATTGACATTGACAATTCTATGAAAACGTCTGGTGGCTGCACCAAATTTCACTTTTGTTTTGATTGAAAAAATAAAGCTAAATTTTATTTACTTAAAAAAATGGATAAGTTTATTGAAAGACAAGTCCATTTAATAAAAGACATTTGAACATTTTAGTACATATCTATTTATTTAAAAATAATACAAATGCAAATTCCTCAACACTTACTCCTTTTTTCCAATGCGAGCCGCATAGCTGCTTCTAAGTTTACATCTGTCAACTGTCTTCGATATTTGTTTTTCATTAAGTGCATTACACTAAATGATTTCACAGTATACAGGAGTAGGAAAAATCGACAATATTGATAAAACAATCTTTGCCAATTCTTTTAATTGACTTTATTCTCAGAAACAGACTATTTCACACATGATCTCATCACAAAAACACATTATGGATCATTTGAGCTTTGAAAGAAATTTCATGGTCATGTGTATTCAACCAATTTCATAACTTTATAAATATTTTTTTGAAATATATGTTAAGCGCTGGTGGCCGCAGCAAAATCCTCTGGTGGCCGCACATGAGAACCCCTGGTCTAGATATATCATCCGAAGATGAATAAACAGTATTTTGTTTGTGTTTTTATATAACAGACTTTCGGGTTTAACGGACACCCCTTCACCCATATTAGTCCGTTATATTGAGGTTCTACTGTATTTAAATAATTATTTTTGCTATTTTTAAGTAACTAATAATATTTTTTTTTATTCTAGACTCTGCTGGTCTGCAAGTTGTCTGTTACACATCCTCAATTGGAGAAGTCAGATGTGATGCAAGTCTGCCAAAGTGTCCTCTCTGTCGATGACAAAGTGCTGATCTTATTATCCCTATCAATCCTGGAACTTTCCCTCATCATAGCTATGAAACATCAGACTGAAATATTTGACGGTCAACCAATGAACTTTGAAATGGTTCTTAATAGGTTACTATACATTTTTTTTATGATTAACTTTTATGAAATAACAATATATTAATTCAATTTAAAACTGAGCATTTAATTTCTTGATATTAAGTGGCACTCGTAGCAAGATATAATGCAAATATTGGAGGTGTGCCATGGAGATCCGACATAAATAGTACACACTAAACTTTGTCAGAACTGATATACTTATTAGTTTTCATTGAATTAAGAATAAAAACTGCAGATTCTTCTATCTATATAATATAACATTATGCCATTAAATCTTACATAATTTTAGATATTTTAAAGATAGAAAAATATTTTTATCTATTATTGTTTGCCTTTTTAACATGTTCGATCGTAAGAAGATCATATTATGGCCATCCAAAAAGTGGAGGTTTCTATTAACTGATTTTTTTTATTTTTACGAGAAATGAATGTTTGCCACATGCTCAACCTATTAGGTCCATACTCTGACTCAAACACACATTCAAAAACAATATGTATATTTGCCAGACTCAGGATTTATACCTAAGTACCACGACATTATAAGCGACACGCTCGGCTATTGTGGATAAATTGTTTGGCTTAGACAGGGTTTCATTTATTGAATTTTAAAAACTAACCTGCACCATCTGTAATTTGTATGTATTCTTAATTCAATGAAAACAAATATAGTGTACATTTATGTCGGATCTCCACTGCATACCTCCCACCCTTCGTCACTGAATTATAATGTTATAAACTAACGACATCTTTAAATTGAATGAATTTATTGTTCTGAAATCATTAGTAATATGTGTATGAAGACGACTAACACCCATATTACAAATTGACGGTTGTTGCTATTCACATACTATAACACGTTGATCACTACCTAAGTTAATATGTTTTTGAAGTTATACTTCTTTAGGCACGTTTGTAAAATCTGATCAGATTGTATTTTGGCGTGTGACATGCAACACATAATTTATTTTTTCACACAAAAAAACACACGATTGGATTCAAACCAACGATTGTTTGGTTATCAGCCGAACGCACAACCATTACGTCACAGAATGATACTGCAATCGTAACGATTATACAGTATAATATTATAGCTTAGAATTGTTCCGTTGGTAGGCAGCGAATTTATTATTGTCGGCATTATGTAAACAAACTATTAAACGTCATAGTGGCAGTTGTTACAAATTAAAAACAACGATAAATAATTATATAATTTAGTAATATAAGTTAAAGTGTATAGAAATAAACCAACGGTGTTCCAATAAGCGGTCCTTTTTCTTGAGTGTGTAATTTAACAAGATAATTAACAGCTAGTCGAAGAATCTAGTTTATCACAATTTTTGTTTTGTTACGCCAAAGAAGTATAGTACATAAGTACACACACCGATTTTTTTATTTTGTATGGGTGCTAATTTAAACCTTCTTTAAATAATCATTCTTTGTCACAGACAAATTTTGTCCAACTATTACACAATTTGGAATAAGAAAAATCTATACTATAGCAATTTTATCTTCTTCCAGTGAAAGTTTCGATTGTATAGAAACCCTTCATCTGACAAATGTATTTATACATAGAAATGTCTTTAAAGTGTTTATTTATTTCAAGGTACACAAAATTTGCAAACACCAACTCGTCTTCACAATCCGTACCACGAGCTGTCATTTTAAAGGCTTTCGAGCATCTGAAATCCATGGAACTGATGGTGCCTGTGAGAGCTGATGGAGGCTTTTCAAGTGGCAGAGTTCAGAAAGAGTACCAGCTCTACAGACTCCTCGTCACAGCGAATCAAGTCACCCAAGTCGTGAAGCAGTACAAGGCTCTACCGACCGAAATCTCACAGTGGGCTACTAGCTCGCTTGTATGATGTTGGGGGCTTGTAATTGATTATCGAGAAAGAAGACTTATTACATAGGCAGGGTGTCAACATAGAGTGTTAATACTAACCTACATAAGTATTCAATATTAAGTTTTGTATAAAAACTTACAGAATTTTGTTTTATCACAGTGATAAAGACATACATAGCTAATTTAAATGGAAACATCAATTTTTAAATTCTTTTTATATCTCTGTGAATAGTGGTTAAATATTCAACAATATCTAATGTTTGCGTCGAAATAGTAATGAAATAATAGCGGTAATCGTTTGTATACTCACTTTGGCCTAATTGGTAGAGCAGCTGTCTTTACATCAATACAAAACCTGTGGGTTGCGGGCTCCTGGTCAGCAAATGTATGTTGATTTTAATGTGTATTTGATCTAGTGCAACGACCCAATGGGTTGGGCGAATGACCAACTACTATTCCTCACAGTGCTCGAAATGGAAAATTTTACAAATCGGAGCGCTCAATAATTCTCCGAAAATATTAACATATCTAATTTTATGTATATTTGATAAAAATCAGTGTGTTAGATTTTTTGTTATACGGCATATCTAGTTCAGATGGTCGTCAAATTATTTTTTCCCGAAGATGGAGTGATAATTTCGGTGATTTCATGAACCGGAACGGTGCTCCGTCCATTTCGAGCCTCGATTCCTCAAAAAAAAGGTCTATTAATACAACCTCCACTCTGCGGAAGCTCTACTTTATACGGTCTGCTTAGAGGCAGACGTGGTAATTTATTTTACTTAGGATAATATTATTCAACTATGTATATAATATTATGTAGGTGGTTATTTTGTTTTTTCATCCATAAAGAAGTTAAATTGTTATATGAAATATGAGAATAACATTTTCTCCTTTGGAAAAATGATGGTGTAATTATGCACTAAGAGTAATTCTACCAAAGTGGTAACACGGATTTATTTTTACAAAAATAAAATTTTTTATTCATTAGATCGAACCTTAATGGTAAATTTTAAAAAACATTACTAAACAACATGCTTGAAAGGAACCACTTCAGTCAATAGTTGAACTAGCACGAAAATGAAGAAGTATGTTTAAGTTTAAATTTAATACATAATACAACACCATAAAATCTCCATTTTGACCTTCGTTGGGCATGTGGGCCCTTAATGTGATTATTATGTTAATGAGTAAAATTCTACTGTGTGATTTTGTTTATTTATTATATCAGTATTAATTATTTCTTGTATATTTGAGGCGTCTATTTCCAAAACCCGATGAGTACACATACAGTCAAAATCTAAAAAAATTAAAATACGTACTTATAGTGCATCTACACGTACATGGATTTACTTGCACCAATAGTGTGTATTTTAAACTATCACGATAATATATGTTTAAACGTAAAAGTGCTCACTGTCTCGCCAATCTCATTCTTCAAAAGTAAGCGAAACGCAATATTATCATTGTTTGGTACTATTTGATTGGTCGTTAAAAACAGTTAACCTCATAATGAGTCTCTGCGCAGTGTAGCTTGTTATTTTACCGGCAGGTTTGCTACTATCGTTCTACTGCGCAGGCGCAGATATTGCACGGTTCAATTGTCGCGTGAAAATTCGGAAGCTCCTGAACTTTTTTGATTCATGTATGCAATCTTGCAAGTTGTACAATAATACTTGTTTACACGTGCATTTTTTTGTTATGACCGCGATAATACTGTCATACTGTCAGCAGTAAATCCGTACACATGTAAATGGGGTAATATTTTATTTGTAATTCAACAGAATATGGAATAACCTTCAAAACCCACCAAAACCACATGAGGCTTAATAACTGAATGACTTACAGAAATCGATAATAAAAAATGATGCAAACAAATGCTGTTATGTATCTAATTTAAGTTTTTGAAATAAAGAGTTGATCAGCTAATAAAAATGGATCATTTAAAAACACAATATAATGTTACGCTGGAAACACTAAAACTTTGTTGATCACAAAATATTGAATTTGTGGATTTATCGGTATTTGGAAGTAATAAATGCGTCATTTGATCAATAATAATAATGTATTTGTGAAAGAAAACACTTCAATAAAAATATGTTAAAATTTTTTCAATTTATTTATTTCATATAAAAATATTACATTTTGCGGACAATTTGAGTTAATAGTTAAAGCGTTCGCCGAAAACGGCTTTATAAGTAAAAAAAAATATTAGTACGTTCTTATAAAATTTAATGTCTTTTTTAATGTAGCTGCCTTTCAGGGCTCGTTAAGATTTCAAAATCATTAACATCACTATAACTAGGTATATATAATAAACTATTTGATTTTTAATATTACGGAATATAATATATGTATAAACTTAGGTGTATCCGAAACATTTAGAATGTAGAGAAATATTTTACATCACAAGTAAGAAAAAGTCTGATCTTAATGTGTATTTATGGCCAGTCAACATTTGAGATACACCTCTACAAACATGTGTATAATAATATAATTAATCTGAAAAATATAATCCTTTATAATATATAAATATTTATTATTTTTTATAATTCTGTAATCGTTAGCACCATGTGAGCGCGTCTAATATTTAGCCGCAGGTTGTGAGTATAAAAGAATTGTTTTATAAACTTTATAATAGTATTATATTATTTCACATTAGAAATACTGCAATCTATTATTCTATCTAAAATATCAATACATATTTTTTATAGTATTTTAAAAATACTATGCCTTATTTTTTTAATTGTATAGTTAATGGATGGATATTAAATTGGACATTGATTTCTATATCACTTGTTAATTATTATTCATAAAGTTGACTATCAAAAGAGATTTATTGAATCTCTTAAAGAAATTCATCAAGTAAATTAAGTACAAAATATTTAATGCAACGTTTTTGTTGCAATATAAAAATAATGTTACACACTGATTGTAATTAATGCATTGGAAGCATAAAAAGTAAGTTAGTATAAATTTCAATGAGCAATTACTTATATTGACTAAGTAATATTTATTATAACCGGAATGTATTTATGTATAATAAGATTCACTTATATCCTATAAAACAGAATAATTCCTATGGTGTTTGGCACATTAGTTCATATAACTTAAATCTAAACATTAATAGTAAAGAGAAGCTTCTAGCTAATGGGTTAATTGTGTTAATAGCTGAAAGCCAAATAGATATTCACACATTCGATGCATTTAATAAATGTGTCCCTACTTTCTTTCTAAATTTATTTAAATCTTGCATCCGTTCACTAGTAAAGTTTCCGGTCACTACATCAATCTACCGGTTCTAGGAAGAAGCTATCGGCTTGCATCAAATGAATGAATAGTAAAGCGAAGATTAAAATAGAAAAGATTTAAAAAAATACACAATAAAAATATTTAATATATAGTAGTAGAAAAACCTCCACAAATGAAGAAATAAAAAAGAAAACTTCATCGTTCGTTGATAAAATGGCAACATTATCCGTCTTTCAGGAGAAAATTTCCAAAACGCATTCTAGAAATTCACAATGACATCATACCAACGAACAAAATATCCGCAAACTCACAAAACGATAGAGAAATCTCCCGAAATGAAACGTAGCTTTTATTCTGCTATTCTTTAAAAAAAAAAAAAAAAAATGCTTGCATTCATAATGTACAGTGTCCGAATAATTAGATATATTTTACACATTCAAATAATTTTTTCTAAGCTAAACGATAATCAAATTTCTGCTATAATTTTGAAGAAAATCAAAATTAAAAAAGTGAAAGATTACGTAACACGATGAAAGAATCATTCTACACATTTTCTAACCTTAACACAATATTATATAACGGACCATAATATATATATGAACCAGTCTATACCATCCAACACTTGAACACTCATGATAAGTACATCTTGGTAATTTTGAAATGTCTTTTTCTAATAAACTGATAAAGGTACCCAATTTTCACGAAATTCATGTTATAATATTATGTATTTATATTGAATTACTATATCAATAATATTATCTAAGGCAGTAAGGTTCGTTGCCGTTAATCAAACGATTGGCATTGGGCACATTGGGAGTGTGTTAAGTCGGTGTTACTGTCTTGGCCATCCTTTTGTCGCTTGGAATGTCCTCACTTCGGATGAAGTAAATGTGGCCATGTGCTGATGTTCGGCTGTAAAAGTAATATCATTCATAAATTAATATCAAATAATTACAAGATAAAAAGAACTTTTTATATTCAACGTTTTTAAATTTTCTGTTGAATCATATAAACTTGACTTGACTAGCTTAAACGATCAAAAAAATTTGTATCAGTATCAAGAAATAATACTGAAATGTCATATTGATTTCCATAGTAACGCACATATATATTAATAATTTAGTTGCTAGGACCATCCGCTTAGCAACCAATAATGGTGTCGAAATAACTTTTCATACAAAACAGAATTAACTGAAAATGAATTCAATTCTACTTAAAGATGGCTAAAAGTATTAAAAAAAATGCATTAGCACCGTGTTCTCATATATTCTAAAAGTTTCAAATGTCTAGCTAGTCCGGAAGTTAGTTAAAAATCGATTGCAAGATTTGTACCGGACAAAGAACCACCGGACAAATAAGAATACGAGCTAAGAAAAACATTGTAATAAAATAGAATTCCCTCACACAGAAAATCTCATCAAAATGGGGACACATTGTGAATGTGAATTTGCAATAGTCGCCCTTATTGAAGTGTATATAGAGTTAATTTTTCAACTAAATACAATACAATATGCAGACATCTACAAACATGTTACCAGAATAATGCTTGCAAAAATGAATGCGATATTGCAATAATCATCTTAATTGCTATATCTACCTAGAGTTCTTTCATCTGTGAATTTTCAATGAGGGTCGTTTAATAGTAAGTAGTAAGAGAGTTTTTTTTTTCAGCTGTAAGTCAATGATTTTTATTATGCGCTAAAAAAAAATTGGCATCATAAGTAAGCTGACAATCGAAAATGTGTGAATTACCATTTTTACATGCGCACATGGACCGCAATAGAGTAAAAGGTTATAATAAACAGGTTATTTTTATAAAGGATGATTATCAGCCATTCACCAAAGTCATTGAGTCATAACATTTGCCTTTTGTGATTCACCTACAAGCGTAGTTTCAAAGATGACAACCCACCGTGAGATTATTTGAAAATAAAGTGGCATGGTTATTCACAATTAATAGTAAAGTTATTGTTAATTATATACCTTGTTGTGGTAAATGTCTTCTGACTGCTCTGGGAGTGTCTTCATCGTCAGAAGCATCACCGTCGTCATCTTGATCGTGGGCTGCCCACCGTTCGGTGAACTCACTTGCAGAGCGAACAAGTGACGGTTGGCTCAGGGAGCGTTGCATGGAACGCTGGCTTGAAGTTCTGTACAAAAAAAATGTATCATTGACAAAATAAACACTAAATTGCATGCTTGTACTAAAATCTTTATTAACAGATTATGGACTGAAGTATGTACCTAATCAGTGAAACATTAACTAATTTTACCTTGGTATACGGAAGTCTTGTTCATTGTCGCTATCTGTGTCATAGAACCTGGCAGATAATGGCATACCCATTGAAGCCTCGGACTGGCTGTCCATATTGTCCATTCTGGCATAGTCTACCATCATCTCAGACATGGATCTGAAAGACAATTATCATTTATATTACATTCATCAAATTTTCAAGATTCACAGAAAATGGGTAGATACCGAAAATGAGTAGGTACCAATGACATTAATATGGACGACGCATTTGGAAAAAAAATGACACTCACTTTTTTGTCGGGTCTGCTGAATGGCATAATCTGTTCTAACGCCATTTACAATAAAGGTGATATTACTATAAATTCCCGATGCTTTTTGTCGGGTCTGCCGAATGGTTTGGTTCGAACGGGTTCGCTCAAATGAACATTGTCACTAGAAACACTGTTCTAACGCCATTACAATAAAGGTGATATTGCTATAAATTCCCGATGCGTGATATTGCATAATGGAAATTGCGTGACGTCTACCTATACATGTGCGAATGTCGCTTTGCGCGAATTTACTTGCTAGCTACTGTATTGAGTGCGTTGTCCATTAATAATGTCATTGGTAGGTACACACAAAAACAAAATTAAGTAGGTATATTATCTTAATTACAGATTTCTTTATTTACTTTTTTATAGTTACTGCATTATTTAGGAATGGCTTAAAAGGATAATTCCTTGGAGAAACTCATTTAATTCGCATTCTGTGTTATTAGTGGCGAAATAAAGTGGTATTTCGAGGGTTAAGAAACGACACCTTGCAAGTGACAAAATAACCACTTTACAGGAGAGGGGAAAAGCTCTGATGTTACAAATCTATGTTTTTGTCATCTATAGTGAATGTATGCATGTAGTATGAGGGTTACTTACATGCATCTGACAGATGGCTGGCAACAAACAAAATGATGCATTTACGAGTTATCATAAGTTTTATAGTAGATACGAGATATCGTTTCAAATGTTTTTAAGAGC
The DNA here is from genome assembly GCF_057557595.1 of Rhyacophila brunnea. NCBI lineage: Eukaryota > Metazoa > Arthropoda > Insecta > Trichoptera > Rhyacophilidae > Rhyacophila > Rhyacophila brunnea. Next base: position 8,292,594 of record NW_028232859.1, read on the forward strand.
TAAATATTTTTTTAAGAATTTTTAGTTTTCATCGGTAGATGCCGATACTACCAATATATTCAATAATGCAAAAAACGTATTTCGAACAAAATTTCACTTACGAGGTGTCGTTTCTTAAACCTTGATATATATAAAACATATTGTTTTGTAATGTTATAGTGAATAGAATAAGTTGGAATCGAATCGGTACGCTTACCTCATATCAACATGATCGCTGCGGTAACTAGACCTGGATGTCCTTCTGGAAGGTGAGGAAGCCTGCGGCGGTCTGGGGGTGCGTCCTGAAGTGCCTCCTTCGCTGTCATACTCGTATAGAGTCGGCAGCGAACTACGTCTTGAACGGGTGTCCCAGTCTGACTTCTTGCGGTACCTTCCGCCCTATAAATACATCAAATGATTTGATAAAAAAAACAATTTCTAATGTTAACCTTTTCTTTCACTTCAAAAAATTAAATGTACCTATTTAAATGAGGAAAACTCAACAAACACTTTAAGTATACCAACAGCTATTCGAAGGATGTGTCAAAATGGTTTATGTACATTAAATTTAGTAATTAATAATATGTTCTGTTACAAATAACCTCATTTATGTTTTCTAACGCGGTTGGAAAACATTGTTCATGTTGATACCGTCTAAACCATGGCATCCTCAGAGGATCCAAGGCCATGAGGCCTGAATCATCATTGGGCTGATTCATGCAAACATGAACAGATCGACTGCGAAGCAAATTACTAGCCCGTAAGCAAATAGTAATTATTAATATCATTTTTTAATATTATTACCTACATTAGCCTTCATCCAATTTTGACCAATAAGTATTAAATTCGTACACTTACCTACATAAATATTGAAAGCAAAGTTCCCAGCCATACAATGTACCTAGCACCTAGAATATCTGATTTGAGATTACCTACTTTAAAAAAATATGTATTTGTACCTAGTTCAAATAATTCAAAATATGTACCTACCTAGCAAAGACATACAGCCTTTTCAAAGCAGGTACCTAAAAAAGGTCTAGCTGACTATTTCTGTAGTGAGCGAAATTCTCAGAAATAAGCCAGGTACATAATATGCAGAGTGTTTTTGTCATTTTTCAGAGATAGAATTGTGAATTGTTTTTTTTTTTTTTTTTGACCATGTCCGATCCTAATAGGATCATATGGGCCTCCACAGAGTAGAGGTTTGTATTAACAGATTTTTGTTTTTTACGAGAAATGGATGTCAGCCACTTGCTCAACCTATTAGGTCCATACCCTGACTCACACACAAATTGAAAAACAATATGTGTATTATTACTACCTACTCTGCCCTACCAGCCCCTAATAGGGTCATTCGGGTTTTGGTCTCTGCAGACGTCGGCTGTGGCGCCGCGCTCCCGGCGTCACTGCCATTTTAAATTTAATTATTTTTTTTTAAATATTTTTTGTTAAATATTTTGTACGCTGTACTTTATTGTATTTATATTCCGAACAATAAACGCCCTGTTTTCGCCTGTACTTCCGCGTTGTCAATCAACACAAACATGTCCCCGAAAGAAGCAGACGATACCACCGTGACTTGACATGACATTACATCATCAGGGGGGTCCAGCGCTCATCCATCACCCCCCCCCCCCCCCTTTCGGAGGTGACAATGTACAAGATGTTTTTAGTCTTGATTAGGCTTAGTATGACACAGTACATAGTGTAATAAGTAGGTAGGTACTATCAATTTAAACTTAAAATTTTTCACTTTTTAATTATGTAATTTTATAGTAACATCAATCGACATAAAATAGAACTAACGATCTCAGTCAATAATGAAATACTCATCACAAAAACAGACATAAACTGACATTATTCGAACTTATCATATTATTATTATATTTTATTAGATATAATGAGTAGTCAATATCAAACATTTCAATCAAGCAGTTCACAAATAATCTCTCAATTGAATAATCGTTCCTCGCATAGGTACTTTGTTTGTCCACAATAGACATTAAACTACCAAAATAATAAAGCCATACTATCATAATATAATATTAAAATAGACATGAAACTACATATAAACAACCATAAAGACAATTATGTGTTTATTAATCAAATATGTATCCATATAAAAAAAACTAAGCTTAGTAGTTGGACGTAATACCAAATTAAAATAACGAACAGCTACAATTTTTAGCATAGTAACATTTTCAAATGAAAGTGATGCGTACTGCGCAAATGCATTAGTGTTAAGCAAGTCAAATGTACCTTGGGCTTATCGGATGGTGGTGCAAGTATCCTCAAGATGACTTCCCACTTGTGTTGCGGGAAGAGCGCGCTGTATCGCTCGTCTTCACTGATTCTCCTGAAGTCTTCTCGCCTTGAACAAGAACTTAGTTCACTTCGGAGTTCACAGCGGCTGGTGATGATCTCGCGCCAGCGGTTGCGCTCCTCCATCGTTAGTGTCTCATGCTCTTCCATGGTGTCTGATGTGATCACCTGTATGCATTAAACATTTTTATACAGTAACCTGTACCATGTCAAACACTAATCAATAATTATTAAACTAATCATGACAAAATTAGTTAATGAACCATATTGGTGTTCCAAATAATGAAACTTCATAATTATGTTTATCACAAGATAGCTTACCTCAGCATTTGCCTCAGGTTGCAAAACTCTAACTAACACATCCCAGTTGTGAGGAACGGTCTCCTCTTCTGTGTATATTGGGTTGCGTGCAGGTGGAAGTTCCGGCAAGAGTGGTAGTCCTTGGCCTCCGATATTACCAACCAACTCCGGTGAGAATAGATGTGGACCAGTTGAACCTGAGATTGAATAATGCATTATGTAACAAGTCTGCTAGATGTGACAGTGACAGCTGGCTAGATAGAAATGTACCCTTCGATAAACAACATTTGAAAAAATGGATTTAATTTTTTTTATATTGATGTAGGGACTTTTGTATATAAATATTGCCCGTATCTTATTTTCTTCTCGGTTCACTCGACAATGCCGAAGATTACCTAATAGCTGATAATGGTCTATATCTTGAGACTATTCATTCGACCTCTACCCAGCAAGTATTATTATATTGTTGACCTTCCCAGCTCATACTTAATAATTATATAAATAAAATATTTATTACCAATATAGTTCTGCGGCATAAGCGGCGGCTCAGACCTGGAAGCGATAGTCATTCCAGAAGCGCTCGATACGTCGGAGAAGTCTTCCCATCTTCCGTCTCCCTGGTCAGCTGGGTAGTTTCTGATGGTGACGTCCCAACGTGCAGGTGGGACCGCCGCAGCACGAGCTGCGCGGTATTCTGTTACCAGACGACGGTGCCGCTCAATATCTTCAATGGTCTTCTTCTCAGTGATGGTGCGCAGGAATACATCATCTACCATGTGTGCAGTTATTTCTGGTTTTCTACAAAGGGAAAAATCTTTGAAAATGCAGTCCTGTATCATAATATTTCATTCCCCGTTGACTTTAAACCTGATTTTACTAAAATTATAAAACTTTTGAACAGCAACACGTGAAAAATGTGAATTTATTATTGGTATTCTTTTATTAATTACCTTGCTGGCAATATTGGTGTCTCAGGCATATGCTCCAGACTTTCCATCTGCAACTCTTCACGAACAACTTGCACTGGTGGGAGTGGAGCAGGACGCTAGATATAAATAATTAAAATAACCATTAAAAATGTATTTTTTTATTTAGTAGCTTATGATTACTCTAACTCACTTTCTAAAATTAATTTATCCCTAAAGTAAACCTATGGCCTCGCATCCTTTCGCTACTGTTTATTTACACATACAATACACAAAACCAATCTCGGGCATTATATGGTGATGTTTTGTTCTCTTGCTTCTTTCAAAACAAGTTGCTCCAAAGCTATTTAACATTCATTACTGAATTAAGTGTTGTGTTTTTTGTTCTTATTTTTCATTCTCTGATTATACCAACCATTTATTTTTGTATTCATTTTAATTTCTCCCCCCAATATATAATATATAATATTTTCACAATTTCATAATATACATAATATTATGTCTGATTTTATAATACCTACATTCTGTTTCGATATGTTGTTATTAGGACCATCACATAGTTTATTCATTATTTTTTTTTTTGTTAATTCCACTACAATTTATGTATACAGCAGTTTCTGGCTATATAAATCCATCTTTGAATTGATGAACTATAACTTTACTATCATCACTATATTCGTTATTTATTTATCAATCAAATGAGGCGATAATTAAAGAAAATATAAAAATTTGGCCACCATCGTGGTATTTATTTTATGGGCTTCCGATTGCAAAATGTCAAGTTTAACTTGAAATTAGTATTCAGTACCATACAATACATTTGCAAACTGAAAATCAATCGGACAGTAATTTTTATAATAAATTGACTACACTATTGAATTTAAATGTTCCTAGGTAAATTTTGAAGAGGCTCAATATCGTTAAAATGACCCTTAAAATATGCCTATTCATCATGGCAAAGTTCATGCTTTTATTAAAAAAAATTACAATTCTAATTATTTTCCAAGCTATGCCGCCAGACAATATTGTATATCCCTGTTAGTCGATCTCTATAATATTTTTTTAAACACATCATTCATTTTAAGCATTTCTCACCTTAACAGAGAACATCTTGCTGTGAGAGTCGTCAACCAGTTCAGTAATGGAGTGCGTGTCTGTCATCTCCGTGTTGAGAGAAGCAATTGATCTTGGACGACGTGTCTCCACCATATCAGAAGTATCCCATTCCTAACACAAAAAAAGATATTATTCAGTTTGACTATAATAGAAAGGGAGCCTCGTACAATTTTAAGTATTAAAACATGTCTTGTTTATGGTATTACTGAAAAGTTTTTAGTGAGGTATTTGGTAACCAGAGCAAAATTAATATCTTGTAAGTTGGCAGGTTGGAATTGAAAAATAATGGATTATTTATTTTATAGCTGCCATCTTTCTTTTCACTTTTCTATACGGATGGCGTAATATGCGTTTGAGATATTCATGATTGTTCATGAAAATATTATTTGAATATCTGCTCATTTTCCGCTGAATTTATCAACATGCCTAATACGTGAATAATTTTCTTCCAAAAAGACTTCTGAAAACTTCCAAGTCCAACTCAATTCATTTTGAGAAACCAATTGATGATTTATCTTTTATCCAATCATTTCAAGATAGCTTATTTCTAATTTTTAATCGTCGTATCATCATATTATACCATTAAACTTTAAAACTACACAAATTCAGTATAACATTATAATAATTTATGGAATTGGTTGTTTCAGTGAATGTAAAATTGTGTTTAAATTTGCTTGATGATTACTACAAATGTACCTTTAATGAAAAATGAATTGCAGCTAATTTAAACAACAATAATTAAAAGTAAATAAACAGTTTTTCAGATTCACTCCATCCAGTATGGATGGTTCTCTTCAATGCCTGATAGAAACCTTTAATTTTAGTTTTAATAAATAGCTAATTTGATGTATTTCTGATACAAGACCTGATTTGTGTTTCCCCATCTCCATCCGCCATGTTTGTGCACGGCCGCCTTCCATGATGCTATAAACGTGTCTGAATGAAAAGATTTTAGTGCCACACTTCCTTGTCCCGAAGCGATGCTGCACGGAACTGACGTAGCAACCATGCACCTTAGTGCTTAGAGAAAGAGTTTTAGAAAATAAAAAGAATCTGATACAAGACCTATTATATTTGCAATAAACCAACCTGGGCGTTCTTCCTGACGATGCGAGAATAAATTGGAGGTGCTTGAGCAACCCTTCTAGGTGGGCCTGGTGGTGCAGGTGGAATCTCTTCACGCTGTTCTTCAATCGTTGACAGGTTACGATCAGATCTAGAAAACAAGAATCATAATATGACTACTCAACAACACATGATTGTATTGTCACATTAAATCAATACTCAAATGCGCCAGATACCGGATCATTTGCAGATCTTTGTAGCCTCTAGGTAGGTCTCGATCCATTGTGGATGTTTCTCAATATCCTGGGCCCGCTATAGGTTTGCGGGGTGCATACTGCATTCATATGCAACAAACTACTTCGTAAGGCCATGGAGGTAATAACAGCTTCATAATTATATGTATACTATTTAGGTATAGTATATTTATTCTTTTTCCAATAATATTATGTTAATAAACTAGTAATTATAAAATTTCCTAGGCTTTCATTAAAATAATGTTATTTATTTATTGGTTTTATGGATATAGGATAAGGGATGCACCGAATCCACAGCATATATGAACCGCACTATACTGGTAATCAACTACTTTACCAAAGTCATAATATTCACCCTTGGTGTGAGATGATAAAAAACATAGATCAGGGCTGAAGACTCCATACAATTATTTAAAGCCTACCTCCTTAATAAAAATAATTTTTAATTACTTTTTAACGTATATTTTAAATATAACTGAATTAGGTATTTTATATTCTACAAAAAAATATAATCGATAAATCGAAAAATATAATAAAAAAATAACGACATCTGTCTGTAGGTATGTATTATAAATTGGTTGTCGACTTGGCAAATCCACTACCTAATACGTAACAAGGTATATAAACACAATCTAACAAAGTTGAAGGCTTCAAATAATTTGACATATTACACGTATACACCACACATAAACGATTACACAAAAATCGGTCAAAATCCGGGTATTAGGTATGTAAGCTTAACATGTTTTGTATTATATATTTATTAATCTTTTCACATTGGATCTGATCCGAAACGGTTCCTTCAACTAAGCGCTGAACTACCGAGATAGGTAGTAGAATTTTCTAACCCATGTTCGAAATTGTGGTTATGCATTTTTTAATATCTATTTTAGTGTTTGTTGTCTTTTTTCATGATATATCTATTATAAAAAGGTAAAATATAATATTTTTTGTTCAGTAAATACACCTCCTGTCTTTCAGTTACTTACCATAGCATACCTACCTACAACAGGCACATAAATGCCACCGGCATAGACAAACTCCTCTCATGGACATAAAGGATTCCGATTTGAAATTTTCTATAATATTGTTGTGGATGTTCTATTAAATAAAAAATCGGTGTGTTTACTTATACTTCTTTCGTGTAACAAAACAAAAACAAAACTTGTGATAACCTAGATTCTTCGACTAGCCCTTAATTATCTTGTTAAATTACACACTCCAGAAAAGGGGCCGCTTCTTGGAGCGCCGTTGGTTTATTTCTATACACTTTAACTTATATTACTAAATTATATAATTATTTCTCATTTTTATTTTTAAAGTAACAACTTTACTGTCACTCTGACGTTTAATCATTTGTTTACCTAAGGAATTGCAAATGGCCGACATAATAAATTCGTTGCCTAGGCACAAAACGGCACGGAACAATTCTACTATCAAACATGCGTTTGTATACATCTGACTGATTCGCAGCTAACTTCATACTGCCGCGCACTTTCGTAACGGTGTGCGCGCGCAGCTCTCAATTTCGCTCTCTACCAAACGCCCCAAAAGAAGCATAACTTCAAAAATACCTGATGCTGGTATCATCACTCATTCTGTCAGGTGGTGAAGGAGGAGCCCTTCGGACTCGGACCTGCACATCAAAGGCTGGCGGGGCGGGCTGCTTCACAGCAAGAGGCAGGCGAGCGGCAGACATAGTAGTCGCATTGGCGAGATGCATCTCACTAGTGTCCCCAAATCCTATGCAGAAAGTATCACATTAATTAAAAATCATAAATATATTTTATTGAAACGAACTAACGTTGTTCAAGACCGCTAATCTCCCAAATCATTTTTATCTGGCTAACAGTTATGTCGATGTGGAACTACAAGAATTGCAATAATAATTTATAACTTACTACGAGTATCATACATATGCAACACATAGGCTAATTTTATTGAAATAGTACCATATGGAGCGTAGTCGTTAGATAAACATTTCTAAAAAAACATAAAGATTCTTTGAAAACTGATCTTTAAATTTACATTTTCACTTGAGGTTGAGGCCCTATATCTATGTTTTGCGGACTTTTGAGTATAACTCAATTTTTTGCTAATTTTACGATACGTACGAAAAAACACTCCCATATAAGAACGCATCAGTGGCGTGGACAGTATAAGTCGCAGATAGTCTACAAAAATAAAAAATAATTTTCTATTGGACTAATATATATCTGAAATGAATGTCACTGTCCATACGTATAAGTGTGCACTTATACTCTAAAACCACAACAAAATATAATGATTTGTAACAGGTAACCTGGTCGGTTTTATCAGTAGGTATAACATGTACTAATCTTCTGGAGAATATAAACTTTATTGATATAAAAAATGACTACAGAAATTAACTTTGTTTTTGCTCTCCTGGAAAATCGTCTTTTTGGACTTATACTCATAAGTCCACCCACCATAGATACAATATTAGTCAATGTGCGATATAATTATATAAGTTATTAACTTTTGTTCTCTCACCTTCACTGTGGGCGCTATCACTAACATCTTTGATGTATGAACTGATTGGCAATGATCCGATCTCCATTTCAGCTTCGGAATGAGATTCACTGGGGTAGTCAGATGGCAGTGTGTCGGAGGCAGGCGGAATCCCTTCGGAGCCTGATGAAGAGCTGACGGTTTGCTGTACAGGTGCATGCACTCTCGGAATCTTGACACCTTCGAAGGCTGAGATGTTACCTAGAAAAACGTTTATATATATCGTGGCAAAACATATTATTTAAGTGTTTTTTTGTATAATTTCATATGCGCCATCTTGGAGCAGAGGTTTATAACCTGTTGGAAGGCAAGAAACCGTTTTGTTTTACAATAGGTACCTACCTAGCGAATGAAAAATAATTAATTTTCAAAGGTTATTTTTTTGTCAAATTTATTTTGAAGGTTGGTCTTAATTAATTGAGTTTTGAGAAGATTAGTTTTTATAGTGAAAATAATAAACACCTTGAAAAATCTTAAAAACCAGTTTTTAAAAATCCATGAAAAAAATGGACTAAGTGGCATTTGAACTCACATCTTTTACTTTCCAGGCTTATAACTTTTATCCATTGAGCTAGCGATCCAACCATCATTCTTGCGAATAATTGCTAATAATTACAGGTACCTACTTAGTTAGGTTTTTCAAAATATATATTTTCAACAGAAAAAAAGAATCTTGCATTTTTATTTATTTTGCATAAAATAAGTTTTGAATAAAAAAAAGATTAACGTTGATAATGGTATGACAACTGAAATACGTAGCAATCAACTAAAATACTATCAATAACACAACTTATATTATGTTGGTATCGTATTATCGTAAAACCACAATTCATTATCACAATAAAAGAAATTATTACATATTTATGTCTATGGTAATTTTCTTTCTTAATTTTTTCTCTTTTACGGTAGGTATAAAAATATAAATTGTATTTATTCAACGATCAGTATTAATTACCAGGTATTTTCCAACAGAATAATATTTTATCACTCAACTTAACAATGACTGGACAAATATTTTTTCTACAGCAGTGATATACTTTAGATTATAATATAAATATTTTAAAATGGTAGACAGTGTTGCATTCATATTCCATTCGTGTTCCTTACCCAGACTACTGCCGGAGAGCTTGGTGATTTCGGATCCTTCCCTGGAGTAGGGCAGCCTGTAATGTGGTGGAAGAGTTCTCCTCCGCAAGCAAAGGTAACTCACTCCGAGCCCGAGGAGTAAAAGCGTCAGGAAAAGAATGGCGCAGATGATAAGCAAGATTTGGATTCCTTTTAGTGGTGGTTCGATTGGGACAGGTGGGGCTAGCTCCTCCAAGCTAAAATCATGAAAGTAAATATTAATAAATGAAACAGTTTGGTTTGAACAAAGCGATTTAACTACCTGTAAATCACTATAATAATAATATATTATAAGGAATAATTCTTACTCGTGTATAACAATACTTCCTTGCGATTCCAAAGAATTTGTAATAACTATTGACAAATTAATATTTTCGGTTATGGACTTAAATTATGGCTTACAAAATTGATGATAATAAATAAAAAAATATTGAAAAAACCTAAAATAATGATTTTGCGTTTTACTATTTTCAAGCATGAAGAACACGATGAGTATATTATTATTTAACAAAACAATCTGAAATTGAAACCACTTTGATGCAATAGTTTCATAAAAACAAATATTCCACCAGTCGTATGTTTCCCGCTATTATTTTTATTTTATAATATAAAATATACCTAATATTATTGTATTTAAAATAAATGACATGTTATTACATATACATTAACAAAATTATATATTTTATGTGCAACTTAAGACAATAAATTCCCTTTCACTCAATGTGACACAGATACCATAGGTATATACTTATTTGTTTTCGTTAAATTAAGATTATATTATATTACATACGGTTTTGATTAGTTTTTTTTTTTATTCATTAAGCCCTGCCTACACGTACCACAATAGATAAATATCTAAAATGATGTATAATTTAATGGCATAACTTTAGATATTATATAGACAGACGAGTATATTTTGACTATTATCTATCATGACTTGGTTTACGCAGGGTTTAGTTGAATTTTAAAAACCCACCGACACTATCTGCAATTTGTAGTCTTTGTTTAATGAAAACAAAAATATCACTGACAAAGCTTAGTGTGCACCATTTATGTTGGATCTTAACAGTCTACCTCCACTATTCGCCACTGGGTAATTACATAGTTAATCTAGCTACAGACCTACAAACTTTTCTGTAGAATGGCCAAAAATGGAACAACAAACTACCATAGGACGCCATTTTGAAAATGTCATTCGAATGTCAGATTTTATCCAGTTACGAGTCTTGATTGGGTAGTTTTCGACAGTGGCTCCCCCATCCCATTCTTCAGATAAGTTTGTAGGTCTGTAGGTCATAATCCGTCCCTGGACATGTAATGTGTTTGTCATCCGACCAAATTAACCAAAAACATCTTACATAGGAGCAGGTAAAGCAGCGGGCAGTGGCGTAACTGGCGGTGGGTATCTGCAGACCACAGTGATTACTTCGTCTCCGTCCATTTCCAGACCAGGATGGAACCTCACCACTATGTTATTGGTGAACACACGCAGAGGTTCCTGAAATTTTAACAGATTAATTTCAACACAATAATATTATGTATGCATACACACTGACGAATAATAAAATAAATTAATACTCTCGACCCAGGGTACTTGATATAATTTGAATTTAAATTCTAATTGATGAAATCTTTGTACTTTATTACTATACTATTTGAGTAAATTTTTGCGACCTGGGTTTCCTCTTTCGGCGTCTTCAGACACTATGCGCACTCACCAATGGCAAATACATAGATACTGACAACGAACACAGTTACCTACTTAATAATTGTTGTATAGCAATTTAATACAATAAACGAAGATAAAACCTTATTACCTAAATAAAGGATCAGCACATCTATTCTATACACAAGACTGCTATCGGCAGTTATCGAGGGTAGTTTTTCATATGTCTGTATTGAAATATTATTATTCTTACAATAAGTTAGCCGTCTAAACAGTCAAAACTGTCTATATCGCTCTAAAATTTAGCACACATAAGAGAGGTGCTGTTAAAACATAGCACTTATTGTAATAATTACAACTAACTTATTGTAATTGTTACAATAAGTGCTAATACTTCGATACAAAACTACCCTCGATAGCTGCCAGCTGATAGATGTTATGTATAGAATAGATGCGCAGGTATAAACACATTTTTTTAAATATTTTGAATATTTAAAGTGTTCGTAAAACCCGTAGTGAATACCTCATATAAATATATATTTAAATATCTACTAATAATACATTCAGTAGGTAAGCACATTAAAATATCATTACTCGTAGACAACAGGACTATATATGTAATGTGTTATGAATTGTCACTAAATAGCCCATCCAATAAGTAAAACAACAAAAATGAACAATTATGGGTATATTATGTGGTCGGCTCATATTTTTTTTCGACCATATCCGATCCTAATAGGATCATGTGGGCCTCCACAGAGTAGAGGTTTGTATTAACAGATTTTGTATTTTACGAGAAATGGATATCAGCCACTTGCTCAACCTAGTAGGTCCATACCCTGACTCACACACAAATTGAAAAACAATATGTGTACTTGCCAGACCCAGGATTCGAACCTGGGACCCACGGCGTTATAGTCGAACGCTTAAGCCGCGCGGCTACCGTGGGTGTGTTACATACATATGGTATGGTACAAAACTCAAATCAATCATTAGAATAATTAAGTATTATTTTATCTACTTTGGTAGAATATTGCACTATCCACTATACAGTGAAGCCAGGACAGTAATAATACAATAATTTGAAGCCTTACGCATAACCTTAAATACTGGCTACTATATTTTATACTGACAATAATATTTTTGTGTTTTTTTTGTCGAGTTTTTCCTTTCATATTCGTATAGAGAGCTTTTTTTTTTGTTCATGCGCAATATAATTTTCTTGGATGTCGTAACCGCCTACTTCAACATTGCCCTAGGAAATCACATAGTCTGCTTATGACATAATATTGTCTTTAGCATGGTAAGTCTAATACGTGATTAAAGTACCTATAGGGAATATGATCGATAATTCGGCATTTTACCTGTCTGGTTCCGCATCCTTTGAGTGGCAGTTCGAGCTTGTAACTAAGAGCACCTTTTCCACCAACATGACAGGCGGAATTGCGGTCAAAATCGGCGTAAGCGATTCCGTAGAACTTGTCATTGAATTTTAATTCCACCTGGAAAATAAAAGAAGTATTTAGCATTAATCATACGCTATGCTTGTATAATGAGTATGGCGTTGTCAGAAATAAGAGTATGATCATACAGCCTCTTATCTCATTATGACTCGTAGTTCAACTACGTATCCAAAAAAAGGGTTTCCACCAGGCTTGGTTTCACTTCAAGCCAACCGGATTCTGGCCTTCTAGAATGCCGCTAAATACCCACAATGCACAGGATACTACAGGATGCATCATCTCATATGGAAAGACACGGTAACACTGGCGAGCGACAGAGATTCTTGGAGGCGCCGCATGGTGTCCATATACTTCACAAATCAGACACGGACAAAGAAAAAAATATGAAGATATTATTACAATAATATCTTATTTTACCTGCATCGATCCAGCTGCACAGTTGAGGGCAGCTTTCGTTCTGTTAAGGAATATGACTGGACTAAGATCATCTAACTTCGTAACCTGGAAAATAAAGCAAAATGAAAAAGTATTTCATATGTATCGGTATTGTGCTTGCACCGGTCAATATAAATATAAAGCTTTGTTGGTGTGTTTTAATATTGGCCATTTTTATTTATAAAAAATGACAACATTTCAGTCACATAAGAAAAAACAATTCATATAAGAAAAAAGGCGCCAACATATTATCATACCTTGCCATCGAGGACTGTTTGTTCTGGTAATCCATCCCCCTGGTACTCTACGTTGTTGGCGTGCGATGCATAATTGCTCTGTCCTGCGACGCTTGCTAGCAGTACGCTCAGCAACAACACAGATATACTTATACTGTGTACCGCCATTTTTGTCTGTAAAGAAAAGATTTTTTATATTATGTGGTTAATGCGCCAAACGAGAAAGAAACACCCGAGTGATAAGATTTGGGGGACAAACAAAAGCAGGGCTTCGAACCGGTACTGAACCGATCACCGGAAAACCGTTATTTTTGTCGGAACGAAAACCGGAACCTAACCGAAAAAAATGTCGGGTTTTTTTTTTGGTTCGGTACATATTCAAACGCGCACCTTAACATGATCTTACTCCCCAGTTGTCTTTCAGTTGTAGTATTTAAGAAAAATATGGTTACGGCCGTGCGGTGCAGCATAACCAATGGTTTCGGAGTATGGCGCTGGGCTATCATACAAGTACCATAAAATGTTCTAAAGTGTGGTAGATAATAAATTTTGAATACAAATAAAAACTGAGCTAAGCTGAACCGAAAACCGGAAAAATCATTATTTTTTCGAAACAAAAACCGGAACCGAACTGATATATATTTTTTTACTTAAACCGGAACAAAAACCAAAATGGAAAAAAATAACGTTTTGAAGCCCTGGACAAAAGTCTAAAAATACATTTTATTCAATTACCCACACAAAGTGAATCTTATAATAAAATCCACGAAGTAGCTTCGTCGAAGAGCACCGCTTATGAACGTTAAAGCGACATATACAAAAAATACCTATATTCTTGTTAAGGCGTTTAAAATCTCCGTTCTATAACTAATACACGATATTTAAAGCAGAAAAGCATTCTTTCAAAGTTTCAATAGGAAAGGTATCGTAAGGTAGCGTACATAGCGTAATAAATAAATTGTTTTTGTAAACATATAATATATTTTTTTCTGTGTCACAGAATGCCAGAAAATGGAAGTAGGAACATCATAAAGGTATAAAACTTATATAAAAATCAATTTGTGTCATAATCTTTTATCTCATTGAATTATATGTTTTAATAAATTTATAGGTATAGTTAATGGGGAAAATATAAATAAGTATGTATTTTTTTTATTTTTTTTATACTTCCGTAAAAAATGATATAGGGGACGGCAATTTTCAACATGCAGCCGAACAGCAACCACCATTGGCGAAGCCCTGGTGAGATCAACAATATTTTCTTTTGTCATTCAATTCATCAAGAATAATCTTCAAAATAATGGACATTTAGGTATATATTGCGAATGTTTTATTTAAAACAATAGTAAACTCCAATTATGTGATTATCCACAGTTAATTATGATCATTAAGTACCTACCTACCTATGATGTCTGAATTTACAGGTAAACAATACACAGGTGAAAGTAACGGTGCTGCGGCTTCTTCAATTTTACAATAAATTAAAAAGAATTGTTCGCACTCGTATGTGTGTTATCTGTTATTTTCACTTTTTTTATTTTAATACGATTTTATTTACTCGATAGTAAAGTTCAGTGGTCTCTCTATTCGTGAGATACCTGTAAATTAAAACGAAAACAGTGATTGCGAAATGTTTCTCATTAACAATAATGACTTAACATGCTCGTCTCTCATTTTAAGTAAGTAGGTACTGAAAAGTTACATATATTTTGGCAAAAATCGTTTACACTTTTTTGAAGTCGACCATGTCCGATCCTAATATGATCAATATAAATCAAAGATCAAGATAAATGGCCCTCCACAGAGTGGAGGTTTATATTGACATATTTTTTACAAGAAATGGATGTTAGCCACTTGCTCAACATATAAGGTCCATACTCTGTCTCGTATACAAATTGAAAAACAATATGTGCACTTGCGAGACCCAGGATTCAAACCTGGGACCCATGATGCTATAATAGGCCGACGCTTAAGCCGCGCGTTTTACCCATTTACCCAAATTTTATTTAAAACGAACACAAGTCAAAAAAATCTTTTTTAAAGTCAACTTTATACCGTTTAGTAGAGTATACGCTTCATAACTTTGCACTCCGGCTCTGTAATATCGTCTCTGTTCTGGCAGAACACACTAACTGGAGAATACTAGATTTGAGTAATTTGACTTTGAAGTTTTTAAAATGTTTGAAATGGTCTATCATGTGAGTTTATTAAGTAATCGTAAAAAGGATGACTTTAAAATAAAGACTGTTCATTTATTAATAAGGTTTCCAGACGGTAAAGTTTGAAATAAGGAACATTTTGGTATAACTAACTCAATATGTCATTTTTTCGAATTAGTGTCTTCTGCCAGAACAATGACGATATATTCTAAAAATATATTTTTTTCACGTCATATTATATTAATACAAGACGTGAGTATCAATTTGATCTAATTTTATGTTTATTTATTTATTTAGAAAAAAGAGTATTACGGCATTACAGCGACTAGCCAATGCGCCATAATACATAATAAATACAAATTTATAAAAAATATCTGAATTACAAATAACAACTAAACAAGAAAGTAGAAAATACAGCATGTGTTTATGTAAATATTAAAAAAAAACATGATAATATATAAAATTATAAATTTAACACGTCCACCAAATGCCATCAAATAAGTAAATCGCACGATACACAGCATCATGAAACATAACACCTGTCCTGCGACGTGTGTATTATACCCATACAAAGCGTATCAGTGTAGTAAAAAGTGCAAATTTATGAAGCGTAGATATACTCTACTACTACTATCGATATACTATCATAAATCGTCCGGTGCTCGAATTTAGAACTAAGCACATCACATTATAAAAAGTATTGAATTGTTCAACCACTATGTAATCCTCGTAAACACACGTGCTTGCGGAAAATATGGACCCCTAAGTAAAAGAGATACTTATCCAGAAACGGAATAGCAAAACGTAGTATTCGCACACTTAATTAGTGTTAACTATACAATTACTAAACAGATCTAGTCATTAATTAATGATATATTTAAGCTAATCATTTGGTATTTGAAACATTTGAAATTATATAATTGTGCAATATATTTTCTGATTATTATGTGTCGATACTCGACAACTCCATTATTAAAGTGGATGTATTAAAAATCGCCAATAATTCACTGTGTAAGTACCCTTAATTTGAACTAAAACACAATTTGAAAAACGTTATAGTAGTATTTCTTACTGCGTTTAATCTTAGCGATAGGTAGGGGGCCCACCAAATATCCTAGCCCGAGGGCCCATTTCAGGATGAGGGAGGATTATTTTTCAGTGGAATTCGGCATAATTATTGTAGCTCTCTAGACCAAGCGGGTAGCACAGCCGATATTATCTGAGTAATGTTTTAGCATACTAGGCGCACATGTCCAGCATGGTCGTTGTTAGTCACTTCCAATCCGCCAGTCGTTGATGACACGCTCAACGGTTACCGCCACTATGCCTCCAATTTAATAAAAACTAAGAGAAACTGTACAAATATACCGCCGTGTATTGTGAAAATATGTAAAAATAATTATATGAAGAATAAAAAGAGCCTATGGGACTAATTTACATTCTCCTCCTTGGGCCCCCCAATATTAAATCCTGAGTTCGCCACTCTAGAGGCCGCTAGATTGACAAAGATAGTTTAGTCATGTGGTAATATAACGCACATGACTGATAGGAATGGGATAAGCTTGGGGCCTTCAACCAGCAGTTGATAGATCTGGAGTAATGAATATGACATAATTTTGTAAAATTCTAAGATTCTTATATTTAATTTTTGTGTTGAAAGTCTGTTTTCATTGGGGTGGCAGTGAATAAATAATGTATTTAGTTTCTACTTCAATTATAAGGCTAGGTTAGGTTATGTATTATAACTAATAATAATTTAAAATAAAATAATCACTTCAATTTGACCTCTTTCAAATTCATTTACGACAAGTTCCTAACACCAAAATTATGTTAAGTATTTTGTTTGTCGGGTGTAAACCTTTTACCCGTTAACTACATTAAAAAGGTGTAGGCATGAAATGTAATAAATTGTTTTGTCGACATTTTAATTTGTTAGCGGGTATAACAAAATATTCATTAATATTCAACTCCCACAACTAACAAGAAAGAGTAACTTACTGACAAGTACCGCGAACACAAACATTGCCTACGCATTGCGAGAATACGAAATTCCTCTGCAACGAACGCATTGTTCGCATTTTCCTACACGAAAATCAACGGTATCCGAAAGCAGTACCTAAGTAAGTTCCAATTCACAAAAAACGGACAAGCTCAACCTAACTTGCTCTCAATTAAGTTGTACAAGTCAGCAACAGTTATATGTTAGACGATAATAATAGTCGCACTTAGCGATTTTCAATTGATGCCGAAAGAAACTTACATTCGTACTGAACTTCTTGGTTTATGTTACGAGTATTATGTCGTAAAATATAATGATAAGGAGTAGATACCTGTTTGTAATAATTATCAAATCTTAAGTATTTATACATCCAGGGGAAATTTTTTTTGACGCAGGTGATGCAATCGTTAATTTTAAATGGGGTCCATTCATACGATTATCAAATTATATTGATGCGTATTTCTCACAAATTCAGTGTAAAATATTACCCAAAGCTTTCTCAACAAAATCCTTCTAAGTAATATCACGAGAGTCTATCTGTAACAGGGGTAGACAACCTTTCTATACCTACCGTACACTTTTGCATCTCTGTTAGTAGTAAAATTTTCTAACCGCACACCGGTTCCACAGTAATGGTGATTTGTAAAGTAGGGAAGTAACTTTACTTTATATAATTTATAAAGATTATATTAAGAGTTACAGCAAGTTAAAGCATATAACAATCATAATTTACCACTTTTTTCAATTGATTGTGAAATGCGATAAGAGGCAATTAATCCATCTTCGTTCGCTGCATGTTGTTTCTTAAATGATGCAATGATTGTTGAACGATTTTGAATTTTTTTATATGTTTCCTGAAAATCTGGGACGAGGCTCTTTTGTTTGCGGTCGCACTATACTGCCATTTAGGTTCACTTACGTAACGTGAACTAAACTTATGCGAGGGCGATACAAATAGTATATTTTCTGAAATTTAAATTGTCACAGGGAATTTTATGAAAACATAATGAAAATATTTTTAAAACCTTTGCCGCCTACCATGAAAGCTGGAACACCCACTGGTGGGCGGTAGGGACTAGGTTGACTACCCATGTATAACATAGCCACTCAAAACAGATACGTATACAAAAAATACTACTATTATTACGTGTCATAAGTGCCATCTTAATAATCAATCCATTCCTGTCAGGCGTATGCGTTGCTACTTTCATCAAAATTTGTTAATTCTTTCCATTAATATACGCAGACAACATTGTGTTTCTTACGTTTTATGGCCTGACCATCAATAAGACAAAAAGCAAATCTCGTTACAAATTCTTTGTCAATGCCGGCTGACTTCATATTTCTATCTTATTAATCTGTTCTTCATGTCGGCTCTCGTGGTGCAGTGCGTAAGGCGCTTGACTTCCACCCGAGAGTTCTGGGTTCGATCCCGGTCAGGACACAATATTTATGTGTTTTCCTCAAAGCATTGGTGTTTGTGATTATTCAAAATTACTAAAACCACCTTGTACGAAAAAGCAAGGACATGGTTATTAATAATTCTATAAAAAAAACTGTTCTTCATAATAATAGTCTTTCAGTGTTGTTTTGGCTTTGTTTTTTTTAATAATATATATTTTTAATTAATAATTTATTTTTTGCTGGTTCATCGTGCTTCTCTCTCCCACGGGCTCTTTTTTTTAGAATGAATCATAGTTAAATTTGCTAAAGCACACTGCTTGGAGACTTTAGTATAGTCCGTTCCTGAAATATTCCAAGTGAAAAAAAATCTCGACTCTTCATAATCAATCGTAGGGCCTCTTGGTATGCTCAATTAAGACCGAATATGGTGGTGGGCGGATTGATTTAGAGATATCTATGTTTACCAGATTTAGACAATAAATACATAGCACTCTTTTGAATTAACTCGTTAATAAAGCAATGTTCTAAAATTAACAACAGTTTTTCATTATAATTCACGCAACTTATGCAAAATAAAAGGAAATCCGCGCGGCGCGGGCATGTCTCTCTCGTCAAAACAAATGCGACAATCGGCAGCGATCGTGTTTTGGGGCAGAAAGTGCGCGAAGGCAGTCTCTCACATTTTCTTATCCATGCATTGTTCGCGGTCAATGTTAGGTGGAATTTTCCCACGGAAGGCGTTTCTTTCTCGGAGCAAAAAGGTGGCGCGGAGAAAACGCTCAGGTTCGCACACCATCGCGATTATTCTCTCTCAAAGCGACGAAAAAATATGCGATCTCCATTTTAATCGCGTGATTTAATTCGTTTCATATCCAGTCACAAAACAATGATTTTTCGCTCGTGATCAGACTTTAGCGAGATGCTAAATAAAAATGACCTCTCGTTGTGTCTAAAACAATGTGTGCATTACCAAGAAAACAATTCATAATCAAGAAAAATGTATAAAAAATGGTCCGCTCGATGTTATCGAGAGGAAGTTGCTGCGTGGGATATATGGGTTCATACTAGAAGGAGAAAAATTGTGTATTCGGCATAACTTGGAGCTCTATAATCTCTTCCTAGAATAATGTATCTCTGTATTTGTTAAATTTGGTATACTATAATGGGCGGACCATGTAGCAAGATTCGACAGTGTTCAACTGCCAAGGGGAATCCTGGATAGCAGACCGTATGGTCGGAGGTCAACTGGCATGCCGCGACTCCGGTGGTTGGACGGCGTCAACAAATATGTTGGAGTGACAGGAGGATAGGAGGACACTGGTCCAGTATAGGAGAAGATGGAATCAGTTTGTTTGAGAAGGCTAGAACTTTGAAACGAATAGCTTCATTTATAAGATGTTGTTTAATAAATTTAATAGAAATGTCAACTGGGATAAAATCAAACTTCTCGTAATTTAAAAAATGTAGGAAAAGTTTTTTCTCCAACCATGTCCGATCCTAATAACATCATATGGGCCTCCACAGAGTGTAGGTTTGTATTAACAGATTTCGGTTTTTACGAGAAATGGATATCAGCCACTTGCTCAACCTATTAGCTCCATCATACTCTAACTCATACAAAAATTGAAAAACCTGAGACCCACGACGCTATAGGTCGACACTTAAGCCGCGCGGCCATAGTACTAAAACTAAAAATAAACATAATTAAAATGTTTGTTTTTATAATTAATGACTAACTTAACGTGGTTTTCATGTTAGGCATAATGCGAAAAGACCACAAAAGATGTAAATGGTAAAGAAGCAGACAAAAGTACATAATATGACAATATATTGCAATGGGCCGGACATTTGGATAATTGCTGGACAAAATAGAGGTGCCGAAGGGGTAATAAACGATCACAATGCCACTCTATAATCAGTCGGATCAAACTCATCAAATCGGTGGAAATACGTGGCAGTGAAGAATCGTGTACCGAGAAGAGTAGAGAACTATTATTGAAGAGAGTTAGAGTTATATTAAATAACTTACAAGGCATTGAGTGTTGAGGAAGATACTTGACAGCATGATAATATTTTATTTTGTATTTTTTCCGTTGACACCCAAACAAAATCACTCTACAAATAATTTAATCGCAAGACATTTAAACAAGTTTTCATTGCCCCTTCGGGCGGATAAAAATGTTAATAGATACACACGGAAGCAGAAAAAACTATGCCCAGGAGCCGAAGTATAATATTAAATTCAAAAACAACACTTCGGGACAACTCAATTTTAAGACGTGTCATACTCTTAATGTTCATTTATTTACGGCTTTGATATTTTAAGAACTTCTGATTTCAGTGTCAAAGGGTGAATAGGCATTAAGAGATATTGAATATACACAATTTGAAAACATTTCGTGCATATACACACTAGAAAAAAATATTTTGTAGAAAAAAATATCTGCTGAATCGTCGTAATTAACTAATATGCCCGTAGCTTAATTATAAAAGCATACTGGCGTGAATCCAGCTGTTCAAAGTTTAAGTCCCGTTTTTTTCTACAAAATGATTTTTTCTAGTGTGTAGATATGAAATGTTTTCAAATTATGTCTAGATATTCAATATATAGAATGTTACATTCTCAAATCTTGTGTCTTATTCGTTGAATAAATAAAATAGTTTAATATAGGGAGATATAATAAGTTTCATATTCAAATATTCAAATTCATTTGTCTGTGCAAATTATGTATAAATCACAAACAAATAATCCCTAGCCATGCCTTCTCTATCAGTGCCAATCTGACCGCAAGACCAATATCGTCAAACAATAAAATTAAACCAATAAACACAGACCTACATGGTGACCGCGCATGTGTACAGACCATGCGCTTCAATGCCACGAAAGTGAAGTGATGAGAGAACTGTGCCTGCATGAGTAACTTGGGAGCCAAAAGTGCAGAACTTCCTGCTCACCATCAAACCAACGTTAGTGCCCGGAGTTCCCCTATTCACCCTACCCATCCAAACCACCAAATTACAGTACATAAAAATATTACCACCATTTTTACCTAAATAGTGTTTGAGACACACTGACACAAGACATGACGTATATTATATAATATTATATTGTAGGTAGAGTTTATGACCATTGGGAAAACCGACAATAAAATGTGCAGTGCAATTCAGAGTATAATAAAACATGATTAAGTATTGCATAATATACCAAGTTTTAGCTATCGAATATAATGTAAATGTAAATACCTATTGTAAATGTAAATACCTATTGGAATAAAATAAATGAGTGACTTCCCACTACACACGAAGCGTAAACTGTAAAGCTAGTGTGTTCTTTTAATACTAACGTATATATGCGAAATATGAACCTTAAATTTAAGTAGGTAGTTCAAAGTTAAGGACAGTCCTGCAAACTTATCTGAAGAACGGTCAAAAATGGAACTACGATCGACCGTATGGACGCCATTTTGAAAACGTCATTCGAATATCGGATTCTGTCCAGTTGCGAATCTTGATTGGGTGGTTTTCGACTGTGGCTCCCCCATCCATTATTTAGATAAGTTTGTAGGTCTGTAACTAACTATATAACACATTCAGGTATAGAAAGATGCATGTTGGGTATACAATTAAATAAATTTGTATGTAATATGTACGTATTACATTTTGCCATGGCACAGCTTACCGTGAGATATCTTACCGGAAAAAGATGGCCATATAACATTGGAATCAAAAAATAACGCGTCATTCATGGAGCATTGTAGACAGTATTGTTACAATTTTATTAAATTCAATAAGAGTATTAATTTGATATTGATCGGTATCAAATATCTGATAATAACGCTAACATTATTATCAGATAGTTGATAGGTACGACTTTATACTTCCAAGCACCTACCATACAAATATATACGATATTATGATTGTATTTATAATTTACTTACCTACATATATGTCTCTCTGTGTTTTATTTAGACGTGAATTTGATCTCAACACTATACGGACAATTGCAAACGTACAAATTTTCGGACATGAAGAAATTAAACATCGGACATAACACAATAAGTGTAGATAGACAGGACACATCGCTCGAAAAACAGGCCATCACTGGACAAATCTCATCATCAATATTCAAAAGATATTATAAGACCGAAAAACCAACCAAGAACTTGCTGGGTCGATAAGATAAATGATTAATTTTAGCAGAAGTAAGTAACAACAAAAGATTAACGACAACAAATAGAGGTCTTGATAATAAATTAGCTGAGACTAAACACTAAATTCTATTGGATTTAAGTTTTGTAGTTTTCTATTTGACTCATTTTTTGCTTTCGGCATCTTCAGGCACTGTGTACACACACCAAAAGGTAAATAAACACTGACAACGAATACTAATTGCGTTCTGGTGAGTATACACAGTGCATGAAGATGCCGAAACGTGAAACCCGGGTCGCAAAAAAAACGACTCAAATGGAATAGTACAAAACTTAAACCCATTAGAATTTAAATTCAAATTCCATCAAGTACCTTCGGTCGATATTATTAATAAGTATTATAAACACTAAATGATTTTAAAAAGTATTAACAATTACTTATTCCACTGATTCCACTAGTCTGATTATCATATTAACATACTAGGTTTATATTGAAATTTCAACTCTAAGATAAATACAAATAATGCTTACATAATATTATTAAGAAATATAATTATACAAATTGGTTTCTTATATAATCATTAAATTGAGTCAAAGACTTATGAATGACATTTCAATACATAACAAAAACACAATATGGTAACTATGAATGTTAACTTCAATAATTATTATGTCTTTCGTGTTAGACAAACCGTAAATTAATAATAAATCAAAATTTATTTAACACTGACTATTCTACAGGATATGACGAATTGACAGCTTTTTTCATTGAACTTTTAACAAATCACTGCCAGCGAACATTTTCTATATGGACGGTATTAATAATTTATAAGTGGTAAGCGTTTACAAGTAAGTAAGCAAAATATTTTTTACTTTGTCGGAAACCGGTGCATGAGTCACTCTGAATCTTTTGATAGTCGAAACTGGTCAGTCGAGTGTCGCGATCTCAGAAATTCGATTGTGCAATCAACGGGAGGGCAAGACAGAAACCGCGACCGCTGCCATTTCGTAGAATCAACATCACTAAAAACTTCCCCCTCTGTTTTCCGACAGATGTATTTTACTTAACCACAGTATAGAACAATCTTTCTATAATCCAATACTATAAAAACGTTAAATATACAGCTAATTTAAATTATACTGATTTGGACAGGAAGTGGGAGGAGGCAATTAAAATTGATAATAATATGATTGTTTATTTTTTAATTTTAGATATAGAATGAAGATTGTAAGCGTATCCGCATAACATTTTTTGTAAATGGCTTAACTTATTACAGTTATTTTATAAAACAACATTTTTATCGCTTTTGCCATTTTGTTTGCCTAATTATTAATTTGTCTCTGTTCACAGCACTTCATTCACGTGACAATGACATATGTCTTAACTAATCTTTCTGAAATTATCTACGTAGTACAGTCATATTAGGTTAAAATAACCACTAATCTAGAAATAACTCAAAGGCCCTAAAAGGTAAACTTTCCATATTTTTATGAATAGTATTGATGCCCAATAATAACACACCAAAAATCAACACTTGTCCCTACATGCGGTACTATTAATGCTATTTTGGAAAATGCTCAAGTGTTCACACACAATAGCTATATCAAATGACTTGACTAATCTCTCTGAAATTATCTACTTATCACAGTCATATTAAGTTAAAACAACCCCTAATCTAGAAATAACTCTCATAAAGGCCCTAAAAGGTAGATTTTGCATATTATTATGTATAGTATTAATGCCCAGTAATAACACACCAAAAACCAACACTTGTAACATGCTGTACTATGAATGCTATTTTGGAAAATGTTCATTGTCTTAACATAATCGTCAGTTATATAAATTGAAAATTCAAGTTATAGTATCACAGCGTGATATAGAAATATGCATGTTAGGCACAGCGTGTAATGACAAAAAGAAAATAATTAGATAAGAAAACAAACATGGGTTGGTTAGGCGATTTAATAGTGTTTTCGTAAACTCTAAAACGCTGATGAACAGGGCACATGTAGGATAAGACACTAACCGTGGATAAATCTAGTCATCCTGTTGTGATTAAGAGATATAAAACATCAGATATGTAGACGTCTTAGAGTACATAAATCGAAGAAATAGCAAAATTTTACGAAAGTACGTGGCGATGCAATACAAATGACTGTGAGAACAACAACAACAAAAAACAGCTTGGAGAGGCCGATATCTATTTCATTATGACTATATAACGGAGTAATAAAATAAAACACTACAAAAATTACTTATTTCAATGTGTGTCTATAATAAATATGCACTATATTCTACTATTCGCAGTATACCTATTTGCATATACATAACTTCAAAACACCTCAGATACGATTATATACCCACTATAAAAAATCATATTTGAAAAAAATACAAAACTCGACGGCATTTGAACCCGTATAACCATTGGTATCGCGCCATCTCTGCATGGCAATGCATGCATCTCTATATGCATTAACCAAATATGCTACGAGCCTCCTATCTAATTACGACAATTTAAAGTAGTAGGTCATACATGAAATGCTTATAAAATTGCGTTATTATTGACTATCGGTTTTTGTGTATTAAATCAAGGATTATTAATTACCTTAATTAATAACCGACGCCCGGCTCTCGCCAAATATTTTAGTTGTAACGTCTACTTGAACTTGCTAACAATTTTTAATAAACCATTTCTTTTATTCAATGAATAATTTACAAGATTTTGAAAATGTACAATTCCATACATTGCACATTTATATAACTTAAAAACAAAAAAAATCATATTTATATCTGAGGTGTTTTCAAGTTATGTATGTTCAATATTATATGGAATGTTACATTCTCAAAATTTTGTCAATTACCTACCTATTTGTATAAAATAACGAAAATATTAGGTACTTAATAACTGATAAGTCTGGCTGCGTGATCCGATGTCTCTGAAGGTTTATCTTGCTCGGCAAAATTACGAAATGGTGGGGGCGGTTTCCTAATATGGCGATGATTTGAGCGTCACCAGATCCGGCTCTGATTAGCAGACCAGTCCGCCCACCTCCGACAATGCCGAACTCGAATGTATCCAGTCGATTCCAGTTTGACAACAGCCATCTGATAAAATAACCAATCTAATTCTCTGTCCAATTCACACTTATGTTTTTTATTTTATTAATAGTTTAATAACCTGTGATACAATTTGAAATTATTTAATACTATATTGCGCCTGTCAATCATAGTAATTTATTGTGACTTCTATACTGATTACCTAATGAATAATCCCCATCTGAATTCTATCTTCCAAGTATCTTTTGCAACATCAATTGATCATTTTCTGTTTATAAAATTGCCAATGCAATTATTTTCTTAGCCGCATTGGTATGACCTTCACTTGAATTTTTATTTATTTGTATAACCAAAAACGATATTTTTTCACCAATAAATAAATTTGTGCTTGATAGCCAGATTACCTTTAATAAAAAGAACACTATAAAAACGCAATTTAAAATTGTGTATGTATACAAATATTAATGTATTTACGGCCTCATTGTATTAATAATTTCGGTTTTCTGTCTGAAGTGTGAATTGGGTCTGACAGACGTCATAATTACTTTACATAAGACAGTCTAATTCTGGCTCTGATGTACAGAAGTAAATTTAAACAAATAAGTGAGTTCGAGCTCCGCTGGGCATCGTATTTTTCTTCAAAGATTTTTTCTCGTATGTATATTATCCAAGGTGTTCTCAAATGATGTACAGACCTAAGAACTTATCTGGAGAACGACCAAAAATGGAACTACGAACTACCATATGACGCCATTTTGAAAATTTTATTCAAATGTCAGATTTTTTACAGTTACGAGTCTTGATTGGGTAGTTTTCGATAGTGGCTCCCTCATTCCATTCTTCAGATCAGTTTGTAGGTCTATATGCTATTATTGTCATTTAAATTGAGAATATCAAATACTATGTTCGAACTGAACCGAAACTGAAGAATTAACCAACAAATATACGCTTTTATTTTCTGTCAAAGGACAGATACATATTAAATTGGTAGCAGAATACTACAAAAAAATATTTAAATTATTCATAATAATAATTATGGAAAATTGTGTAATGTTTTACGTTCATAATATCGTCAAAACAAAACAAATATTGGCGGCTATAAACAAGATTTTATAGCTACCATCTTTAAATGCGCATAAATTGTAGGTATATTATTTATATTAAATTAACCACAATGTAAACGTTAAGGAATCACGACCAAGTGTTGTAATACAAAAAAAACATAAGACCCCATTTTAGTCACAGTATAAATTCTTTGATAATATGTAAGTGAGTATATTATATAATTCAATAAACATATTTTTATTCGATTAATAATTCACGAGATTTGAGAATGTAACATTATTTTCTTACATAAAAATACTTTTTAAAGTAATCAAGAATACGATACAGGTTAAACAAAAATTTAACTAAAGTACAGACTATGACTTCGACGTTTAACTGTCTAGTTCCCTTCGCCATTTGCAACTAAACATATTATGGTGGCTATATATTTATATAAGTATAACAAAACGTTTTGACGAGATTTGTTACAAATGATGGTACGGAGCGAACTGCGTCAACGTGCGTCTATCATCTGGACCTATTTCGTACTGTTTTACTCGGCGGTGCAAATGACTGTATAATGTTGTTAAGCTCAATTTAAGTAATTCCAAAAATGCATTGACTTACAAGCGATACCCGTGCGTTATAATGACGATTATAGTACCTACTCGTTATTCCGAATTTATATGCGAATCTTCGACAAAAACATTTCATGATATGAGTCCACCTTATAAATACGTAATTGGTCTCTGCAAAATTTCATTAAATGCATCGTGCCAGTGAAACTACAATTACAAAATATTTAAATTTTCTGTCTACATGGTCACAGTAATTTCATGCCATTAGTTTGAATCCGCAAATTTAATTGCCAGCCGCTGGAAATGTGCAATCTAAAAAAGGTTAAGTATCCAATTTATGTCTCAAAAAAACCTACAACGAAAAGATAAAATAATTAGCATTTTATCTGTTATAACTTTTTATTTTTCTGAAGCATGCTTAGTTGAAAGGCATGCTCTTATTGAGTTAAATGCCTTCAAATTTGCATTAATATTTTAACGAAACATTTTGTAGAGTCGTGTTTATAATATAGATTAAATTACCATTTTCCAACGTTGTAAGATACACTGTTATCCATTCCTCCAACCCATTACGGCATAGCTCTGAATGTAAAACAAGGTATATTTTCTCCAAATGAAGGATTCAAGCCAACATCTCAATTGTTTTACAGTGGGAATAATAATAAAATTATGAAATTCTTCTTCTGGCACTACAACCGGGTGTTGATTTATTTCAGAATCTACCTCCAAGAATCTCTCCCCTGAGCTGTCTCTAAATCCACTCAACTGGCTTGAGTTCGCACCCAACACTACCCATCTATTTTGTCGGTGGTCGTCTAATTCTAGAAGTTGTGATAGAGAATATTCTTGCCTAAGATTCGTCTGATCGAGAAAGAACCTGAAAACTTTCCCCGATATTTTGATAAAATATCGTGATTCTTTGTATTTTAAATGTGATTGACGAAAATTTGATAAATTTTCACCATAAACCTAAAAAAGAAAAGTGCGTCTGGGCAGATGCCTATTTGGTGCTGTTATCTTGACAATGTTATGTTGTGTTGTTTACAGCTATAGTTTTCTTTGAATTTCTCTATGCTTTATCTTACTTCCTGCCATATGAGTGGATGAATGAATTATCTTTGTGTTTTGGTCATACATCAGGTTTCCGATGAATTTATATGATAATAATAATAATATATTTTATACACTCTCCTTGTATGAAATAAAATCATATATATTACAACGTTTTTATTGGCTCGTATTCTTGTTTGTCCGGTGGTTGTTTGTCCACTACAAATCTTGCAATCGATTTTTAACTAACTTCCCGACTAACTAGGCATTTGAAACTTTTAGAATATATCAGAACACGATGCCAATGCATTCTTTTAATACTTTTAGCCATCTTTAAGACGGTACTTCAGTGAAACGGATATTAATTTTCAACTATAGGTGCGACGAAATTATGGACTCGCTGGCAATCGGAAAGCGAACGTCGAGCTGTGAGCACGTCAATTTGTTTCGTGATGGCCACGGGGGTATTAATTCTTAAATCGTGTAAAGATGACTAAAAAACGTTACCCATTTACTTGAAAAAGAAAACATGTCAATGAATATATTATTATTGTTACTAATAGAAAAATAAACAGAACATTAAATATGGACGCATGTTGGATTTATATGACAAATTATATTTCGTTCGGCACGCGTCATTTGCACAATCTGCGCATCGCCTAGCCACGATCTTTTTAGACCATGCCTCAACTGAGGTATAAGCCTTAAGCAGAATTGATTTCATTATCAGTTAATTCTGTTTTGTATAGAAAGTTATTTCCGTAAAAAGAAAATGACTATCATTTGTTGCTAATGGAGTGATCCTAGCAACTAAATTATTAATATATACGTGTGTTACTATGGAAATCAAAATGAAATGTCAAAATGACATTTCAGTATTCTATATGTGTTAGTTTTTTATTTACTTCATATCAAGTACAAGTTTGAGCATAATAATTCAACAGAAAATTTAAAAACGTTATATATAAAAAGTTGTTTTTATCTTGTAATTATTTTTCTTTCTATACACGTAGCGTTCTCTCCATGCTATTTATTTTATCATTACATTATGCATTTTATACACATGACGAAACAATAATCATTTTTCACGAGCACTATGATGAAAATTCAATTTATATGTGTCAGAATAAGTTATGAGGAGTTAACTCAATTTGGTAAAACGAATCGATTGTAGAGGGGTCCTCCCAATTTTAAATTAGTCGCGGCATCTTCAGCCCAGCGAGAATTATTATACCAGGGCCAAACTCATTCTTTCTGTAATCACAGAGAAAGGTAAAATACTTGAGTGAAAATACGATGTTAATGAAAATACGCATAGTTTTGATAATATGCGCAGATTATTTATAACACAATACTCTATAACAGCTATTATATTCTTCGGTGCATTTTTTAAAGTAGGCGAATTTCTAATAACCATTCCTCTATAACCTCTACACCAATAACGAAACTGCTAATATGTGTACATTAAAAAATGTTATATCTCGAAATATAATATTTTAGTTTATATATATATTTATATATATATATATTTAAATTCCGATAAACATAAAGGTATACTTATGTGGTCTTTTGTCAATTTATGACAAGTGCAAATTTGAATGAAATTAATGAATGAGAAATGGTGGAATGAAGATTGGCGCACAAAAAAAACTATTTATTTATTTAGAAAGAGTATTACGGCATACAGCGATTGGCCAATGCGCCATAATACATAATTAAAACAAAATTATAAAAATGACTTACATGAATGAATTACAAAATAATAACCAGTATAACAAGAAAGTAGAAAAGACAGTAGGTATATGCTTATGTAGATATTAGAGTAAAATGGTGAATACAATTATAAATCTAACCTATTTAACACGTCCACAAACATGACATAGTTAATAAAAAAACAAATCAACCTTAATGTTGCCATCAAATAAGTTAATCGCACGATACACAGCATCATTAAACATCTCATCTGTTCTGCGACGAGGTATCACGAAGACCGTAGTATTACGAGTGATATTGGTGGTAACATTAAAATTAATATTTGCCAGCATATACGGATTGTAAATGAACCCACGAAGAAGTAAAAAAAAATGCTTTAATAGAGCAACCACTCTTCAGGTTGACAGGGATTGCATCGATAGCATACCCAAAAGAAAACGAGTCGGAAAATTTATTTTATTATCTTTATCATAAGGAAATAAAAGAGGAAGAAACTATTCCACCAGATAATAATACTAATATAATAATACACCGTCCCACAAATCGGCCATTGAAATTGTAAAATTGAACCGAACTTCAAATTGTAATTCCCGTGATTTCTTCCTGTTTACAAAAATAAAACATTGGGTCAATGGGATGAATTAATATGATGCCCCGCAGTTTGACTGTTTTGACAAAAACTATTTTTCAAATGGTATGTATAGAATTTAAAAACAAGTCACCAGCTCTAATAAAAAGTGACTATGTTAAAAAAAATACTTTGGGGGGAAATGTGTTTTAGTTAATTTTTAACAAATTTATCAAACTGCATGTTATATTTTGAACGTTTTTCTAGTTAGTACTATAGAGAAATATTCATACAGCACGTTATATTCAATTAAAAGTAACGTTACAATTCGATTTGATTCACATAAAACTAAATAAAATTTTAGAATCGTCAGTCAAATCACAAAGTTTTCTATTCAAAAGGCATTGCCACACATCTATATTATATATGCAATTATATTTTCGTATTACTTGAATAAAAATGTCGTTTTGTAAAATAATATAAATACATCGAAACATGTCGTGCTCCGGTGGCTATCATAAAAAAATATACACTCTTGGGGCGGCACTGTTACAAATTCACATTAATTATTTAGAGACGGTAAAAGAGAATAATAAATTTAGGAAGCAATTAACAATACATCATGCTTTCGAATGAGTTGTAATGTAAAAACATGTAGGTATGTAACTTTCCTTCGTTAGGAGCGCATCGCATTCGATTTGATGTAATATAAAAAAAATTTAATGCATTCCGATGTTGTATGAACTTTTTCTCACGCTTTATGAAACTGGTGTTTATTACCACACTTCAATCGAGCCATGAAAATTAATATTGGTTAGAAGACTAAAACAAGTTTTCAAAAACTAACTTTGTACAGGAACTAATACATTAGAATATTAGAAGTTTCTAAGCTAAGACATATTTTTTATTATTTAATATTTAATTTCAGTGGCATGCGATACATTGATGCTGCAGATGCATAGCATCTCTAGTAATAATCGATAAAATACTGGTATTTATTATGCAAATATGCTGTAAATTTTACATAACTTTACTTCTTCTGAATGTTATAAATCATGACCACGATGGCCAAAATTGGGTTATTACATCCAAAACACCACACCCATTTGTGTCATACTGTTATGCTGTAAAAATATTGTACGTCCTTATATATACATATATATTTTAAATGAGAAACCGCCAATCCGCGTTAAATACTTGAGTAATATTGTCATTGCGAGTATTTAAAAAAAATTTACACTCAGATTGTAAAAAATACGTATCTTTTAAAGATTTAGGTACTTTCTGACGAAGCGACTATCTCATTATTTACTTCATAGAAAACCGCCACTGATTGTATATTAATTTCGACTTTATTTCTTTTAATACCACAAAACTGGGTAGTGATAATTAATAGATTGGACCCCGGGCACTAACCTTAGGTTGTTGGTAGGCACTTCGAACAGTGTTTTTTTTCTGGAACGTCGTCGCAAGAGTCACACACACACATACATGGTTTATTTAGGCTGTATCAGAATTTATTTTATGAAAGCTTCGAAGCTAGCTGTCTTCGCATTCGCGCGGCTTTAATGTTGTTAAATCGCCCTATAGCTTGGTATTTATCGTTTGACTGGAGTATTGTGTATCCGAGAAAACATAGAATCTGGGATTGTTTAGCGAGAGTTAACATAGGATTGACGCAAACACTGGATAATATGCAGTACGCACTAACCCAGGGACTTATTTGCTAGTTCGTCCATATTCTACATAAGTATAATGAAACATTAATAAAAATAGTGTGTTTTAAAATTAACACTTTGTGTCGTGCCTGATTTGGAGACATGCATGAGCATTTCTAAAAATAAGTGACTAGTAATAAACACTGCCGTCGATTGAAAGAATCCAATTGAAATAAGCGATCAGGTCACGCGCCCAGGTAAATGTGCATTCTAAAGGCAGTCAGGTGCGTAAGTGCGCTTTTGTTATGCAACGCACGCGCGCAACACCATGTCGCAGTACCCATTGTCTTCAGATGAAGCGAAAGAAGACAATAAATTGCTGAACAGAGTTTTCCTTCCAATAGTAAAACAAAATAAAGAGTGCCTACATAATTATTAAGCTTCACAAATAGTGACTTCATAACTAATTATTTACCTATGATGAAGTCATGCATGGGTGTCTCTCAAATTTTATTTTCTCGATGTACCTACTCATATGACTGCAAATGTTATCAGTATCGTATACCTAATTTTAATTACCTACCATAAATTTAAATTTATTTATTTAGTTACTTATAGTTAACTTCACAAATTACAAATTCAAGACGTTCAAAAACAAAAGTAAAATAGTACATAAATACAAAAATCATGTAATACATGGAAATCCGTCGAATGATCTAAATGTCTTGTTTTAATTTTTTTTTTAAACAACGTCTACGTAAACTCGTTCTCACGTAAATGTAAAATATCATTATCCAAAGCAATCCTGTTGAACACAGTTATCGTCAGGTTAGTTCTGCGCCTTTTGACAACAAACAATTATTGATGTTCCTGATTTCTAAGATAGTTATCAGTGGGGACAGGTCAACACCACCAAGAATGACGCCGCGTATAAGTCGGACAAAGTACCTACGTAAGTTGATATTTTATGTAATATGGTGATGCGTAACCTTCTGGTCGAAGATAGTTAGAAAGCCCAAGTTACGGCGATTAATTCGAGGGCAATAATTGACCGCGGCGGGGAATAAAGTATGGGATTTTACTGTGTGAAAGAAAAATTCTTGTGTGCACATTTAATTAGCTGTACCTATACACGATGTATTCATTTTTTTCTAAATGAGGCACCCCAATCCCTGTTATACAATATTTATTAGTATTCTTCAACGTTGCAGTAAGGAACTGAATTCATTATTTGAATAAGGTTTTGAATCTGTACGCTCGTACAATTATCTGCGAATTAAATTAAACGGGTACGCGGTAGATGGATAGCGTAAATCAGGATTCGCAAACAATCATTATCTCGGATTGAAGGATGTCACTAGACGATATTAGGGATATCAACTAAAACCATTTCCCACCATTTAATCTAGAAGAGACTAGGGCCTAGAGAAAACACCGAAATAAATAGGTATAATTGGTAGCACAAGTTTAAGTTCATAGCACAACCAGTGACGTTGGCGCCGTATGATAGATATTATGGCTCCCTTCACAGTAGCACAAGTCAGACAATGTTGACTCTTTATGATGCGTGTTAAAATACCGACACTGTGTCGATAGGTGGCAAATATTTTCCGACCAACACGTATATAAGCACCACGTGACTACAAATATTTTGAAACTATTGTGAAGAGCCAACATTAGAATTACACTGTACACAACTATACTATATATAGCGATATAACACGTTACAGCAGTGGTTTCCAAACTTTACGTTACTACGCCTCCCTTTTAAAACAATCTAATCTTGGCGCCTCCCCCCCCCCCCCCTTTATTTCATTAAATACATTTTTACACAAAGTGCTTTTTTCTACTAAACGGGCTCGATATATGAATTTCATTGCATCTATTGCAGAAAAATCCGTTTTGCATAAATATGATGTTACGAATGGTTGCAGTACCTACTTGCATTGCTTTTCTTGACAAAGTATTATATTATTCATCAGTTCGATTCAACCAAAATTGAAGGTTTTTGTTTCAATATAGCCAATTTTATTAGTCAGGAAATACACTACAAATAATTATAAAATAAAATTCTACATGTGAATTACATCAATTACACACACCACACAATCACATCAAATTATATCACACATATACATATATTATAAAATACTAATATTCTATAACCGAAACAGCGCCGCGGGTGACTTTTTTTAACTAATATAACGAATTTGTGCTGTGTGTTTATCTCACTTAACTGGTCGATCCGCAACGCCGAGCTCCCAAGCTGGAGCCCTGTCAACACCCCTCTTGTGGGAGCCATGCACAATAGTATAGAAGTGAGGTATAATACAATTAGTCTCAATATCTTCACACAGATTTGCAAATAACCTAACTTTTATAGAACTGTTTTTTACGTAGTTTATAACTAGCTGCCGTTTTATAAACTATCCACTTGCAAACTGCAAACCTGTGGCTACATTATTGTGTTAATTTTTTTTTTTGTAAAAACTCCTCAGGGAGGCGCGCCCCCCAGTTTGGATATCGCTACGTTACAGCATGAATTTAAAGAAGGTTTATCTTTAACATTAAAGCATAAAGAAGCTATTTTAAATCTAAAATCTAACCATTATATCCCGTTTACAAGTGCATGGATTTACAGTTGACAGTAAGTATTATCGCGGCCATAACAAGAAAATGTATGGGTAAACATATATTATCCTGCAGTTGCAAGCTTGCATGCATGAATCAAAAAAGTTTGGAAGCTTCTAGATTTTCATGCGACAGTAGGGATTTTTTTCGATCTGCGCCTGCGCGGTAGAATGATAGTGGCGAACCTGTCGGCAAAAAAAGAACTATGTATACTCATTTTACGGTTAATCGATTTTCACTACCTGTCAAATAGTAATAGTCATAAAATGACAACATTGCGTCTCGCTTATACTTGAAGAATGAGATTGCAGAAGACAGTCAGCAACTGTAAAAAGTTATTGTCACGATAGTTTATATTGTTGCCAGTAAATCCATGCACGTATATAGGCGCTATTATTTCAAGCCATGACATCAGTGTATCAAACCTTCATTCCGAGTTTGTTAAATATAATATAAAATGGCTTTAATGACTGATCCGACTCAAATTCGTATCTCCACAAACAAGTTATTTTATTGTCTTTGATTTGCATTCAATGCGCTTATTATGTATATTAAATACCTAGCAACCCATTTCGAATCCGCAATGTTTATTTTTTTTTTAAAGAAACTTTTATTCTTATGAATTCAGATTGTATCTTTTACGGCTGACCTACACGAAACGTGTATTCAAATTTGAACTGTTGTAAATAAATTCTCAATTCGGTTTTATATTTGACCAGGCATAAATAATAAATTGAAAATATTTCAATATTAATACCTGCTATTTATTTTGACTGACAGATACCATGTGTTGCGAAGCATCTAAATTTATTCATTGGCAATCGATAATACTATTTCATAATCACAGTTGTATAAAAACAATATACACTAATGTTCAATAACATGCATAATAAAGTATGCTTGATTAATCGTATATAAACAAGTGGATTGCAATATATTATATTGTAGCCTAATCAGTTTTATTATTTGTTTGCAATAAGTCAAATATGTAAGATGCCTCAATCAGTTGCGTCTATCCAGTGACGTCAAAATGCCGCCCCATTTTTCATACAGTATTTTTTTATCATCCTTTCATCCAATATCTAAGAAATGTGTTGTATGGATACATTACTAACAAAATATATACCACTAAATCTAATTTAAATACCACATCTACTTCAATAGACAATATTGCCACGAGTCCACGGTTTCAGATACTTTTAAAAATACACCTGACAACTTTCAAAACTCTCGAATGACTGGCAAAAATATTTGGATAAATTAATTTGGTAAGTATATACCTACCTATAACTCAAATGTAATTCGCAAATCTGCACGTACCTATCATTGCTGGTCATCAAGGACTTGACGTCCAAGGACAACGGAAGTAAACTAGACAAAAACACAGTCCTCTTAATCCTTTTATGTTAATTAATACATTTTGTTTCCAACTGGTCAGTTGAATTTTTAATGGAAAGATATTTCCGTTGTTACTAAGTGTACGTAGCCTATATATACCAAATGATTCTCCTCGATTTTCCGTCCTTTGAGTCACTGCGCCTGTGTGACCAACACAATGTGTCCATCGATATTAAAATTATTGTAGTAGAGGCTAGAGAGGAGACAGCTAGAAGATATAATATTATAATATGATCTTTTTTTCTTATTACTTAATCCATTGTATTTAGTAGCAAACTATTAATTCTTGAAGTGTAAACTAAAAATGCCTTTTTTATTAAGTTATATTACATTTTATATTAATT
Organism: Rhyacophila brunnea; assembly: GCF_057557595.1. NCBI lineage: Eukaryota > Metazoa > Arthropoda > Insecta > Trichoptera > Rhyacophilidae > Rhyacophila > Rhyacophila brunnea. The sequence continues at coordinate 8,329,765 of NW_028232859.1, forward strand.
GAGGTGAGTATCAATTTTCACTAACGAAACGATCATAAAATCCGTTAATGTATCACATTACAGGTAGTGTGGTTTGTGGAGCGTCGCTCTCGATATGTCAGCAGCTTTTTATATTAAAAACAACTTTCACTTTTGGGTATCGGTGACCGACGCGGCGGCATCTCGATTGATATTATTATGAGCTTTATTTAATTGCCCTGAAAACCTTAAAATAACACCACTGATATAACGGCCACCATCATAAAGACTCAAGGGTTCCCAACTTCTTCGCAGAAAAACTTTCATCACATTTTAAGATGACATTATTTAAATTTTGAGACACATACCAACTAGTTAGGGTTTGCAATACCAGAACCTATTCAATTATGTATCGATTCTGAAATACCGGTTTCAAACATCCAAAATACCGGTATTTTCAGTATTAAGAAAGCGTACACTTTATGTTTTCCGGAAATGAATGTAATGTTATTTTTTCATTACTACTAGGTACCTACTATTGTACCTATGTTCAATTTAGTGCATACGATTAATGCTGCCAAAATGCATATATATTGATTTAAACCAACAAAAGTAAATAATAATAAAACAAAACCTCTCAAATATACTTATAGAATTAAAATATTTCGAAAAAGAAAATATTATATTCTACAACATCGATAGTAGGTACATCAAACAAATGTTGAATTTGAGAGAAATTTTACTTTATCCGATATTATCCGGTACCCAGTAGTAAAATTAGCAGTTGTAAAATATTATGATCTATACATAATATAATAATCAGCATTATTAATATAGGTAGGTACTTAGGTTAGGTTGCTATAAAATAGTGTTTTAAATAGATTTTAATAACTATAATTATTGATAGGTCCTTATTTTTTTCTATAATATGTTTTGACGAATACCGATATTAATACCGGTATTCAATAAGAAATACCGAAATACCGGTATTGATATATTCATTCGGTAATACAATCCCTACGACCAGTGATAATTTACTCACAAGTTCATGGAAAAATATATTATATAATTTGACATAACACACGACACATAACATATTTTATATGCGTAGATAGAATTTTAATATAGTTTTACATCGCCAATTAATTTTGAAAGACGGTTATAAACGATGGCCCACATTAACGAATGAGACTGAATTTACAATTTATTGTTGGTAAATGGGAGTTTTTATCAAAGGGTAATGTAGTAATTGTTGTAACCGATATATCCTTAAAATGAAATTGATTTTCTTAGTTACTATGACAAAGCCATGTATAATAATTTAGAGCTTCACCAATATATATATATATATATCTTTTAATTATATTCGTTTGCGTTCACAATGTTGTGTTAGGCATAAAGCCCACCAAGAAAGCGCTCGACGCGCTCACTACTGAGTAGGCCCCCTCCCACCCGCGCATTACCCTTCACTTATGTAATAAGCGGCTCAAGCAGCACAAAATAATTATTATTACAGCACCTCTCATAACAAAGCAATAAAAATATTATATTATTTCGGGGCTTGTAATTAATATTCACGATGACATTATTCTACCAGCGAAATATCGGACACGCAATTAAATTAAACAATGAGTTCTCTGTTATTAAATAATGGATTCTCGCCCGTCGATCGACGACGCTTCGAGCAGCGTGATTTTGGTAGCCGTGTTCAATGAATGGACTTCTTTGTATTTTCATTAAATCGTATCGCCGAGAAGCGAAAAACGGTGACTCATGCGGCAGGTGGGGCACAAGGCATCGTCAAGTCCAGTGTGCGCTGGCGTATTTGATTACGTTGTATTTTCGATGATTTACGCGCCACTTGTAGAAATTTTGCGCGAGCGCTGCACTCGCTGCGTCAATGGGCTTTATGCCTTATATTGTCAGTCGACTGGAATATCACTGCGTGATTTGCATAAAAAATGAGTACGTTAACAAACATACGATGATTGTCTATCCGAAAATGCAGATGTAATTTTACGAGATACATAAATATGACAATAAATACGACTGTAAAACAACATAATCTTAATTACTTTTTCATAACGTTGAGTTATAACCATTTAAAAACAAATAAAAATACTGAAAGCTCTCTTTGTTAAAATATCTATACATATATCTAAATATATGATAAACGGTTGACGATAAATTAACCGAAGGCTTAATTTAAAAAAAAAATACATTATTGTTTAACTCCAATGGGTCTATTATATGCACAAGGCGGCTATCGGTGGTTGTTTATCATATTTATTAATTGAGGCGGTTAATTGTTATAATAAGTTAACCGTCTCTAAACTGTCAAAAAGTGCTATGTTTTAACAATCCCTCTCTTGGCTGTGTTAACTTTAGAACGAGATAGACAGTTTAGACGGCTAATTTATTGTAACAATTATAATACCTCAGTACATAAATATGATAAACTACCGTCGATAGCCACTGTGTGTATAGAATAGACCCACAGGACTATTTTACAATTTATTTATTTACGTTATTGTTAATATATTTCTCAGACATGTATGACTATGTAATTCATTTAATACACTATAAATTTGAATTGATCAAAATTATAAATAAACTATTTTTACCTACGCTTCTACCGCCTTATACTTTCCTCTGCATTATTAGTTAGAGATTCATATTTCTCATATCAAGAAAATATTGAAGATTCTTGGCCAATTTTATTTTGTTATTCGAGATAAAAATATTTTTTTTTGTTTACAGTGCTCAACCGTTTTTTTACGATTATCTCAAAATGACGGAATAAGTTAGCATACTTTGAAACTGACAGCATCAGTTGTTCGGGTACGATCATGACTGCTTAATTCAATAGCGATATTGTAACATTTAATTACGCTCAAAAAGATCAGAACTGTGGAAATACAACGTATCAACTATACTTAGTTAGACTGTATGGTAATATAAAAAAGGTAAAGCAGATGTCTACGTTATCATCCGACATCAATCACAGCAAACACATAAACGGAAACTGATCATAGGATGTTTCGCCTCAGTGCAAACAACCAGATAACAACATATCATTTCGCTCCGCGTCTGTAGGAATTATATGGAATCTCTCGACATGAAAATCGATATGGAAATTACGGAGCAAAACAGTCTCATATTTTCTACCTTCGTCCTGCGGCTAACACGATGCAGAGATTTTGAACGTATCTTGCATAATGTAACATGTCTGCATTTCAGTTTTATGATTTGTGACTGACGAGAGTGGTTGAACTCGGTTTCATAATAAAAAATAAATATGTATCGGAAACCAATGGTTACTCAATTTCAAAGACATATAAATTTTATCAGTATATGTGTACCTACTTCTAAACCATATTTTGGTAATTCTACACTTTAGATAATATGATGGTAGTACCGCGTGAACGTTACTCCAATTCATATTAATACTATCAACCGAGGGTACTTGATTGAATTTGAATTTAAATTCTAATTGACTTAAGTTTTGTACTATTTCATTCGAGTTGTTTTTACCCTTGACAGTTGATGCTACCCAAGACCATTGTTTTCCCAGTAATGGGGATTTTACGCATATTTAATGTATTATTAGTGATTAGTTATCCTTTTGAATGTAATATTAGTGATTAGGTATCTAATGATCTATTAAGTAGGGTTTTTAGAACTTCAACTTCACTTCAACTATTTATATTTTTGGTTGTTATATTTTGTGTTGTGATCCTTGATTTAATAGGTAGTTGATAAAGTATTTACCAACTTTATCGTATTAATTTATTATATAAGTTAGAAGTAAGTGTATTCTTTGTCAGTGTGTATTTACCATTGGTGAGTGGGTCGCAAAAAAACGACTCAAATAGAATAGTACAAAACTTAAATCCATTAGAAATAATACTTAATATTACAAAGCTTATTTTTAATTTTCGAAAAAAATATATGTTAGAATCAACAAAATTGTATGATAAACGTGTTACTTAAATGATGCAGATGCATTAAGTTGTTTGGAATTAGAAACTAGTTAGACATCTTTGAGATTTTCGCCGACAAAACGAAATATGTATCTACATACTTGGTGGAATTTCCATATACACACTCTTGTCAAGATAAAAAAGCAATTTATTATTATTACGTTCCTGTAACACTTGAAGACGATGCACCGAACATTATTCACCATTAAACCTGTTATGGATAACAACTTGCCCATTTAAAGCTCGGCGTCTCGCCAACCAATAAATTAACAGATACATTTTAAACCTATTCATTATTCCATAGTATCAGCTACTGGTTCGCAGAGCTGTTTACTAAACCGGAATTGAACTCCGAAACCCTTTAAATCGCATAATTATTTTAGAACCAGAACCAACCAAAACCCCAATGGTATTACCTGTAAAAAATCAAATATAGTTTTCTGTAGTTAGTTTATCGCTTTAAAATGTGCCATTTTTCTATGCATGAGTTTTTCTTCTCTTTTAAAGTTTGTATCAAAATTAGTAGGAGAGACTTTTTTGCATATGTTTATATCTCTCTAAAAGAAGACATTTTTTAGTTTAACATCTTTAATCTTAATACGATTAATTAGTAATATGTCAATTACTTATGTATCTTAAAAAGATATGCATATTTATATGAAATTCTCTTGACTTAAAGGCTTTTTGTTGAGCAAGCATAAGAATTTTGCTGGAATGGGGGAAGAACAAACATTCGCTCGCTTGGTCAAATGCGGCTTTACTAGTTAGATGTAATCGAGTCGACAAAAAGTAGACGCGTATTTTTTTATTTAAAATCACTCACAATTTTTAAAAAAGGAATTCGAAGATTTGAATAAATTAAGAAAAAAAACCCTTGTAATTTTGTTCATTGGAACCGAGACATAAAACAAAATAGGACTCGACTGCTCTGCTCGTTCGTACCCATGCATTAGCTCTCACTTCAGATTAGTAGGTAATCGGATTTAAAATTTAATAAGTACTGGAAATTAATCAATGTAGATTTCTTTGGTAGGTTATCATAATATATATACAAAATTAATACCACATAAGCATAATCCGACCTTTAGTATTGAAATTTTAAATACGAATAAAGTTTTTTTATATTCGAAATAATACATGTACCTACATCTAAAAATAATTTTATTGAACCGTCAAAGAACATGAATAAGCAAAAGATATAATTTAAGTAGGTACTTATTTTTAATATCATTAGTAGACTTTTAATTCAAAAATACCTGCTTGTATATTGAGAGTAAGCCGGTAAAGAAGGTGAACAATTTACATATTTTGGTTACCGTCTAGCAACGTCTGTAATTTCAGTGATAATTATCCACATTAATGAGAGAATGGATATAAATACCTACATAATAATCACATCGGAACTATTAGAAACACTCGATAATGACGACTCCCACCCCCAGTACTTATTATTTAGATAAATAAAATTATACAGAGATTTACAAAAAATAAATTGGAAGCCTACCTTTTTTATGCTTATAAAGTATTTTTTATATATTCTGTAATAAAATTTCAATTTTGTTAGAGATTTTAATAGCTTAGCGAGGATATTGCCATTTATACTGGTCATGTAAGTAAGTAGGACAAAAAACTCATTATTGGTAATATTATGATATGCTGTATATGTTATAATTTGTAACACAAACCCCTGAAATGTCTCTCTCCTCATCACAAAAGGTACCCTAAATGAAGGACTCGACACGCACGTGACTTCTTTTAGGTATTAGTACTTACGGAATTTAGTTTCGTTCGCTCGTTTCGTGTGCGTTTGGGTGACGATGTCCAACTTTCCTCGTTGCTGGCCTGATCAAGTGGTTGGCGACGCGATCTCCACCAGCCGGTCGGCATCATCCGACGTTGCTCAAGAGTTCGCCGCCTGAAAACAATGAATGTTAAAAAAACCATCAATACGACTACATTGTAACAAGTACTTGAATATAACTTAACTAACATTCCAAGTCCAGAGCATAATAAATGGAAAACGTGATATATATTAGCATAATATTGTCACGATTGGTTTCTTCAGAGAAAAAAAAATTAGATTCAACACAATGAGCGGCTTACGCGTCGGTTTATGTTATCGTGGGTCTCAGATTCGAATCATGGGTCTGGTAAATACAGATATTATTTTTTCAATATTTATTTGTAACCAGAGTACGGGCTTGAGCAAGTGACTAACATCCATTTATCATAAAAACAAAAATCTTTTAATATAAAAGAAGTCCGATATGATCCTATTAGGATCGGATATAATCAAAGGGGAAAAAATACATATACTGCGCTTATAAACATACCACATTAGCGCGAGATTTTATAGTTTTTCCACGAAATAAGAAACGAGATGCAACAGGCTTAGTATAAACACAATCGAGAATAGTAACCGTAACAATAATCACATTGGCCCTGTTTAATTCCTGCGCAGTAGAATAAATTGTTCCACTATTGAAGCAAACTCGTATTGTTTACATATAATATATTATTCAGTGGCGGGCTTAAAGACTCTGAGGCATGAGTCATTGATTGATTGTGATAAAAGTATAATAAAAAACCTTGTAAAAATATTCATATAACTCGTTTCTAAAATCACCTCCTGTAATTACAAATAAATATATATTATTAATAATGACAGTGATGACATAATGGTTTATTTTTTTGTACAAAATATATTATGGTATACTTCTGAAATGAATTTGTATGAAATACGCATCGTTTTAAGATTTTGGTATAATTTAATAACTGATTCGAGGCCCTCTGTAAATCTTCTGAGAAATCAATTGCATCGTTTGCGTCAAATAAAATACTACTAAATAAACCATTTCAATTGTTTGATAAGTTAGTAAGAAATAGAATATTGTTATTTTTTTAACTATTTGGAATACAATTTTGTTTAGTTGAGATTGGTTGTTAAATAAAGTTTTTAATTTAGTATGTAGTAATTATTTTCCGCTGAGTTAAACAAAAGTACACAATGTTTATGTTTTTTGCCAAGAAAATAATGGCATAACACAGTTAAATAATATTTAATCTTCCAAGTCGATCGAGTGGAAAGCGATGACATAAGAATCATATTTATCAAATCAAACCATTTCGAAATCATCAGGAAAAGGCTTCGACGGATCGCGGCATAAAATATGATTCGCTGGCAGACAATAATAATAAAATTGTTTACGCTTTCTAGCGGTGCAATTATTATTGTTGGGGCAAAGGCGGGCAGGAATTCACTTCCTGGATGACCATTTTACGACTTCGAATAATTTGATTGTAGACGAAGTCGTATCACGTGTGCCGATGGAAAAGCAATCAATTTTTCTATACGAGCTACAGTTTTGTTTCATACTAATTATCTATCCACAGTAGAGGTGGGAAAACTGCTCGATTTTGAAGAATAAGTATACTTAGTACCAGTATAAAAAAATACTTAATATAGAAACTTGTTACAAAATACTTACTAGTATTTGGGATATTATATAGAGCGTTATAGCTGTATAGGCTATATAGGCGCATCCTCAAAAGTCCTTGGACTGACCGGGTGACAAATGTTGAAGTTCTCAATCGAATAGGGAAGGACCGAGAAGTTCTACGTAGTATCACAAACAGGAAACTACAGTACCTCGGCCACATTATGAGAGGACAAAAATACAGCATTCCCCAACTTGTCATTCAAGGAAAAATCAATGGGAAGCGTAGCAGGGGACGGCGCCGCATTTCGTGGCTTAAGAACCTCCGTGATTGGTACGAGTGCAGCTCCACTGAACTGTTCCAGGTAGCAGACGACAAAGATAATATCGCCTTGATGGTGGCCGACCTCCGCTAGGGGATGGCACAATAAGAAGAAGATAGAGCGTTTGGCGTGCAAAGCTGTGTTGGTGCTTTTTAGAGGCCATTTTTACACAAATTGTTTATATAATTATTATTCATTTACATTTACACAATCACGCATAAAATTTGAATTCAATTTATAAGTTACAATAATTATAACAGTAAAAAATCGATAAACTCGACCTGTCAAAACTAGATCAATTCGTAAATACTTATCAGTCTCATACTCAACTGAAGCTAAAACTAATTCCATATTATTATTACAAAACGAACTTGTCACCATGTCTGTTATTCACTATACCAATTTTACAACTGGGGAGAAAGAGAGAGCAATGACGCCAATGACAATTGAGTGTATCACGGCTCGACATACGTGTATTATGCTATCTCGCTCGCGTGCATTTAATGTCGATAATATTGAAAGGCGAGTCGCGATGATCTCATTGCATGCGTTCGAACAAGTTTCTTGGAACAAGTTTATTGGGCGACACGTACTGAGTATGGGTAGTTGCATGCCGAGACTTGAGTACACAAACAGGTGACAGTATGTCCAACTCACCTCTAATCCAGAGACTGCAGATGAACAACTAGTCTCGTCAATATGCCTGAGACGCATTCTGCAGTTTTCTGGTAATATTGTTCGGCGCGGACCGGATAAACTGGAGATTATGGATAGTCTCCAGGCATTATCCAGGGAAGGCAACCCAGAAGATTAGTGCCAATACGCTGGAGTGACCAAGTGAAGGGGATAACTAGGGACAGCATTAACTCTGCCCTCAGAGAAGCAGAGGATTGAGAGGGGTGGAAAGTTTTGGTCGCTCAAAATATGGCAAAATTCCAAGGTGGTCACGATCCTCAACCATGAGGCAATGAGACAATGAAGAAGATAAGAAGATGTATCTGTAATTTTATTGAACGCAGTGACAGTTTTAGATGCAATGAGATCCAAGACGCTGACAGGTTTGGAGGCCTCATTGCGAAACTATTTCTTATGCGTTGAAATCATTCACAGCGTGTCAAAAATACAGCAAACGATGCCAGATTTTTTTTTATTTTGATACATTTCTTTTTTTATACAATGAACTACAATATTATTATTGTCATTAAAATCACATAATTTATACGTAAGTATGTGACTACACTCGATCCAAATTAATATGGCATATAGCTGGAATATATGGGGCTACATGCTGTCCCGTAGCATTTCTCTCTCACAATGTCCAATAGAATTCAGTGAAGAATTCAGAAAAGGGCAGTGTCACGTGGTATCGAATATGCGATGCCAATACGATGTAACATACAAACGCCGATAGAATTATAATTTTAACGGTTTATATTTTTGATATGTAATATTCTAGTGCTGTGTTTTGATAATAACATCAATTAATAAAAATTAAAAAAAAACAACATGTTATTAAATGACAATCGTGAATTCATAATAAAATTACGTAACAGGGACAGCATATTTGAATACGCCAACTGACTTCTTAAAGCATATTATGCGTCAATTACATTGAGCTACTTTACGAGCTGTTTGTTGGCGAATTTACAAGCGGGCAATTCAGCTACTGCAATTGTGATGATGACACACAAAACTTTCCATTCGCTGAGAAGCTAACAAGCTAGCGACTATTTTAACAGAACGTAGTTCGTTTTTTACCGGGAGGGCTGTACTGCGCAGACGCAGTAGGCCCACACGCCGGCATGTAGCGTGTAAAGTTGACCGGCTTTCAACTTTTTTCGGTAGATTGTTTACAATCTGCTTGTTAGCTTGTTCGATGATGAAACTGGGCGACTTTACAGGCAGATTGTAGCTCGTAAAGTAGGTCAATGTCATTGACGCATTATACTATAAAGCAAAATAATAAAATAGACCAACACCTTCTGTCCTTACCAATTATTCAATTGTGTTATAATAGTGTATTGGTATATTATATTAGTACGTATTCTTCAAATATTACCATTTCGATTACCTGCGTTAAAAATAACTGTAGGCAGTACAGTATAGGTAATAGGTATTTGTAGTTCAAAGATCCGATTAACATAGTACCTAGTCCAACCTTTTTGGATATAACAGTATTGTAAGTAATTTGCTATAGCAGTTTATTGAACACTAAAATATCCTTACCATTACTTTCGAAAAGTTAAATTGTTTAATATGCATTTACCGATTGCAACTACTGGTATATCTTTTCCACGTTAATGAAAGCAGCGAATGGAAGTTGGTATTGTGAATTGTTTTAGTACTAATAAAACATCAGCTATTTAAATTTAATGGAATTATGCTATTGGGTATAGCTTTTTATTTAACTCTTATTATATGTAATTAATCTTACAACAAACATCAATATTTAATTATAACGAGCTATTGAATACTTCAATAATTATGTTCTTTAAAGAATTGGTCTTGTTGTAACATAATATAAAATAATTATACTTAATTAACGTGGTTAAACTCTTTTTTTTCAAATCTGGTTTAACAAAATGAAATTAATCAAGTATTTAATTTTTATTAATTGAATGTTTTATGAAGAATTATTTTTTTAAATGTACTTATCCATTTTCTACTAAACTTGAGCACTAATAAAAATCAATCTAGATTTTTGTGTACACTCGACAACACTATTTAAACGGTCAAATTAAAAAAACCCTGTAGCTTAAAACCAAAGCTAAAGAAATCTAACTAAAATACGTATTTTTTTATATAAATGGCACAATGTTTCGTATAAAAATAGCTGACGGTGACACTTTGAGTCGTATGATCGCTTGCAAAAAATTTTTTCAATAAAACTATTACAAATATTATTTAAATAATTTAAAGAATCATTTAAAACTCTGTATCTCAAATTCCTTTTGTTGATAACTTGTGCTTTATTACTGTATTTGTATAGTGAAATTTAATACCTTGGCGCATTACTACAAATAATAGGTGAATGACACCCCGTCATTAATATATCTACAGGACAGCGGAAACACCATTCCATAAATATCTGAACAGAAAAATGGGTATTTTTTCCAGAAAAGATTAGAGATATCTGACGAAAATCTGTAGGATCACTTTTATTGCAATGAAGATATTATAGAGTTTAGTTTTACATAGTCATAATATAATGTATTTATAATAATCCTTTTTTAAATTTCCTATAAAGTTTTGAATTGATGTACCATACAAATTAATATAGTTTGAAAATTTACCACTATTTACAATTCAAGTAAAGTTCATTTTTCTGTCACATTTATTTATATTTATCTGTTTATTAAGAAAACATAAAAAAATGAATTGATTCTCGCAGACGAAGCTTCCGGGTCATTTTATTTTTCACACACTTCGTCAATGAATCTATAAATTAAAATTAATCAAAAAAATCATAGGCACGTCCTTTTAATATAACAAGACACTGGTTTGAGTGAAACAAATATTTTTGAAATACTAAATAATACTATTTTAATTTTAAATAAATGCTAGATAGGTACTACGATGCTTGTAATATTATTAACAATTTTTTAACGTTTATAATTACAAAAATGCAACTATTACCCTTAAAAACATTCTAAGTACGATAATTAACCTCGATACTGACGTTTAAGTTTTTAAGTTAACATTTTTATAGTACAAGACAGGTTAACAGTTAGAAACAACCGTCATTTTCTTTTGTCCTATCTGAAATATTTTTTCATTACGCCTAAGGTGCCTTCCGATTAAATAGTAGAATATGAATCTTGTTTAAAACAATGATCATCCAATTCAACGAATCGACTGGCGTCGTGGGAGCTTTGTTTCGTTTGATGAGCTATTGTCATATCTACCTACAAGAGGAATGGATAGGTACAAAAAAAATCATATAACGGATTTACAATATCCAATACAATGAACACCGATCAACTTCTGCCAGTCGTGATAATTATATTATCTAAAAAAACTTATACAAATTTACAGTATATATTAATGTGCGAAGATGTTAGAAGATAAAATGTAGAAGAACACTCACTCTTGTATACAGATAGAGTTTTTGCATTTATGATAGTGAGGCTGAAAAAAAGTTACTAAAGCTAATGATTATTTAATTTTGTATCACAGCTTAATTTATATCAAGATTTTCAATTCTTTCTTTAGAATTATCTGCCAGAGTCGCACCAGATGGAACACATTGAATATTTAAAATCCTAAATGAAGTGTTTTATATAATGAACCATAAGTATTATTTAAACTTTGTGTGAAAAATCAAGTATAATCATGAGTAACAGTAGGTATGTAAGCAAATCAAAACGCTCATAAGAGTAGTTCGTTTTTTTTAATTTACAAACAATGCTGTTGAGATCAAAATTCTCTGCGTTGATGGAGTGAATTTTTTTTTTCTATATTTACCTATATTTAACGATTCAACCATATTAATTGTTGAAACAGAAAAAGTTCACAGAATTCATTCTATCAAAGGTTGTCATTGTGGTTGGAAGCATTGGTGAATAGACCATCATAATTAAATCAGTTAGAATATTATGTTTGACACCTAAAAATATTTTTTATTTCTAATCATATTTAAGAATTATATATTATAATACTACGTTACAGGATTAATGACAATAGTGTATTGAACAGTAGATTATTTAGTAATGGAATTGAAACAATCACAAAATTCCAGGCTTTGAGAAAATCACATAAATATATTGTGACCTCACCGGGTCGAACCCAAAGCCCCCGGATAAAATTCCAATGCCTTACGCAGTACACTACAAGAGCCGCTTGATAGCTATTTTATCGTATGTGCAAAAAGAATACTTTTTGAAAAGTGCAATTTCAGATATTTCGGCCATTTGATGTAGGTATATCGATCGACTGTCGACTTTTTGATTTTACGATTTTCGGATTTATGTTATGAATTAACTCTAAATTCGAATTGACTATTGAAAGTGATGATATATACATATAACAATCATGGCATGAATAATTGTATATTTGTTTCTTTTAAAACTGTATTACATATTTATTTTTTGATTTGATTAATTCGTTAATAATATCTGACAGATGTTTTACCACAACACGCAAGGTTTCGGTTAAGACATTTGATATTATTTATTATTAGTTAGTTCGATAAGTAGCTTGAATTATTCAGTGGCAACAAATACGTCAATCACCAGTCTAGCTTCCGACTAGAAGACCTCAATCCTCACACGGCGGTAATTTAACAATGGCTTGATAAGATCTCGGATGCGAGTGATCTTCTTTCGTGTGGACACCGGATGAGAAAAACGCGTGTCGTTTGGCTCCCAGCCGCAGTGGTGACAGCTGTCACTCATCCAACAATTGAACGACAACCAGCTTCCATCACACTGAATGCCGACATCAAAAATACATGAATGGATATTTATGTCACTTTTCAAAAGGTGGGTACTATTTCAAAATTCAATTATATTCAAATATGGTAATTTGCTTATCTGACTATCTGGGTTAACATGTAGATACTTATTTAATATTTTTTAGGATTTAAGTATCACTGACTATACCAGTTTTTGTAGATGCTATTCTCAATAGATTATATAATCTCTCTTATCTCTTCAGAATGACCTCTGCAACGAGCCCGAAATGTCTAAGAAAGCAGGAAGAAGTACAAAACCCAAAAATCTATAAATACGATATATATATTGGTGGTCTTTGGTTAATTTATTATAATTACAAAATCACCACGTTTGCAACCGTTATATAGTTTTACTAATTTCTTATATTTGGTCAATCCAAACTTTTAAAATCATAACAGTATTTTATGGTTGGTTTAAAAAAAAATACCATTGCAGCTTCGTTTCTCAATTTATAGAGCGAAATTGATGGTTAAATAGGCTTTAATTTGAAAAAACAGTTTTTCACTTAGAATCAATTATCAACAATGACAGATAGATGCATAATTCTATATACATTAATTATACATTTTTTTTAAGTAGATATACAATGAAATCGACCCCTAATTAATTGCTTGGCTGAGTAAATTTCAAGTGTTTTCTTTTTTGTCGATATATTGTGTTTGAATAAGGATATATATTTTTCCTGGATTGAAATTGTAGAACATAATATACATATTTCATATTCAGTTTTTTTTTCTTTCTTTAATATGAAAATAATGTTACTTGGTACGTAGACACAATTTTAATTTAATTTTTGACCCATTGAAATAAAACTCCAGTCTGTCTGCAGCTAACAAAAAAGTCACTTATTCACTGTCAACAATATATACATCTCAAAGTCGTGGGAATTGGTGAAATAATAAAATTGTTTCTTTTTGAAAAAATGCATAATCCCACGATATTTTGATGTTTTTTCCATATCATTACATGTGACGAAGAATTTCAATACTGAATAACTCTGCGGTGTTTACTTATTTTACGCATATTTTTATAATGATATATTATTTATTTAAATGCTGTCTAGATTTTTCAAATTTCCAAGGACAGGGTACCGTGAATATTCATTAAAGTTGATTAAAAAAATTCTTTTTACCAATAATAAGTATTGTTTTGCACTGACGATGGACGAGTAATTAAATCCAACACTTTACTGACATGTATTTTAATTTATACAATATGAAGCTTGTTGAATGCCATCACCATATGTATTTACATATCATGACAGAAAACCATACTTATCTTGGTTTGTGTTTATTACATATCATACACTTGAATTACTCTTTGGATGTAGTAGCAGTGACGAAGGGTGGAGGTAGACTGTTAAGATCCGCCATAAACTGTGCACACTAAACTTTGTCAGTCATACGTATTTGTTTTCATCGAAATAAGACTTAAATTTACAGGTGGTGTTAGTTGGTTTTTTAAAATTAAATTAAACCCTGCGAAAACCAAGCCATAATGGATAATAGTCAAATATTACTAATATATCTATAAAATATATAAAACTATGCTATTAAATCATACATAATTTTGGATATTTTTTATATTGAATAATAAATTTAGTTTAGGCAGGGCTTAATGAATTTTTAAAAAAATAACCAACAATATGTGTAATATGTATATTATAATCCAACGTACAACAAATAATTATGAATGAAAAAGTGTACACTCTTTTGTCATATCGCCCAAAGTATGCCAAAACTATTATGGTTTGGTATAGGCAAGGTTTAATTGATTTTTAAAAACTAACTAACACCATCTGTAAATTGTAGTTTTAGTTCAATAAAAACAAAAATTTATGACCATCAAAGTTTAATGTGCACTATTTATAGCGAATCATAACAGCCTACCTCCAGCCTTTGCTACTGTGTGGTGGCATTAGGGACCTCGTTCTTCCACGAAACTAAATATAATAATCAGTCATATCGTATTATCAAAAGATTTGAATTTAATGGAACAATAATATGTATCAGTAAATTGATTGCATGTGCGCAACACGTTTTACCTGTAAGAAAAATCTTACTCAACACATAAAACAAAGATATTAATTTCCATTTTATATGTAATTCAGATTTAGTGCCGATACAACCACTGTATGTTAATTTATAGTTTCATAAGCGTCTTTCAATGATAGATGTACTGTGCAAAGAGACACAACAAGGTCAATTATCTAGTATCTACTAATACATAAATAATTACAAGATAAAAAGAACTTTTTATATACTTACAACGTTTTTAAATTTTCTGTTGAATTATTATGCTCAATATGCTCAAACTTGTACTTGATATGAAGTAAATAAAAAACAAACAAACAAATATAGAATAGGTACTTAAATGTCATTTTGACATTTCATTTTGATTTCCATAGTAACGCACGTATATATTAATAATTTAGTTGCTAGGACCACCCCCTTAGCAACCGATAATAGTCTTTTACTTTTTACGGATTTTTCTGAAATAACTTTCCATACAAAACAGAATTTACTGAAAATGAATTCAATTCTGCTTAAAGATGGCTAAAAGTATTAAAAGAATGCATTGGCATCGTGTTCTGATATATTATAAACGTTTCAAATGTCAAGCTAGTCGGGAAGTTGGTTAAAAATCGATTCCAAGATTTGTACTGGACAAACAACCACCGAACAAACAAGAATACGAGCTAATAAAAACGTTGTAAAAATGCTATTATACTCGCAAAGACAAAGACTGATTTTATTTCATACTTCAATGGACGTAATTTCTAATTATGTCCTTATAAATAATTATGCACATATTAATAGTTTTATTATTAAATTGTTTTTTATGAGTTCCATTTACTGTAGGTAATTCAACATAAAAACATGTCCATGCGGAGGGGAAATACAGGATGCCAACCAAATCCTCAGGGAATATCTGAGTATTTGCTCCGAACGGGAGAAAATGCTCATGTCAGTTCAACCAGCTGTTGGGCCCATCGACCCATCCAACTTGGTTGCTACTAAGGCCAATTATCTTGCTTTAAAAAATTTGCGGCGTCTTACTGCGGGCGTGAAGTTCTCTTCACATAATTTTCGCTGTCCGTATGACTAGCTTCGTTTTCTTTGCTATATACACAACGTAACTTCATTTTCTTTTCTTAATTTCCTTGTGCTTTTCTCACCCTGGCACTTTGCATTAAAGTAAACTCATTAAATTCAGTCAGAGCTCACTTTGAGCGTAGCAACCTAAGTCTTGGGTATCTTCTTACAGGACACTCCCAGTCCAATTCTTTCAGATGCTTCACATCACCAATTGTAGGGTCCCGCGATACGCTTGATTAAGACCGAGTGTGGTGCGGGGTGGTTTTCGGTGGAGGGCACTTAACTTCAAGGTGGGCAATTCATGACATAATTAAGACTTAATCTAGGTATCGGAATTATTATGCTAATGTTTTTCTACAAACATGCCTTAAAACGGCTACTCGTAACATTTACCGGAAATGAACTGCAGTCATATGTTTGTACTAGTATTTTCCATTCATATCATTTTAGGGTCATATATGTTTCAAATTGTCATACCCTGAAGAGTGAGGGGTCTGATACATGGGCCCCACATCCCGAAGCGGGCCCCCAGGCTAGGATCTTTGGCGGGCCCCTCTACCTATCGCTAAGGATAAAGGTAGTGTGACGCTCTACAGTAGCGTTTTCCAAATGGTGTACGCGGTAAAATTAATGTGTATATTTAGTGACTTTTTGTATGTTTTAATAGATCCATTTGAATTATGGAGATGTCGAGTATCAATACACAATTAAAAATTGTATTGCACAATCAATCACATATTTTTAAATAATAACCTTACCGAAGCAAAATAGCGCCGCAGGCGACTTTTTTGTTATTAAAACAAATTTGTGATGTGTGTTTACCTCACTTATCTGGTCAATTTGCCACGCCGGACCCCTCCTGAGCCCGGGCCCCAGGCTAGAGCCCTGTCAGACCCCCCCTTGTGGGGGCCATAGTCTGATATAATGTATTAATTTATTTTTTTAAATACTACGACGTCAGAAAATCAACTTGATTCATTCTGTTTTCTGAGAATGAAATAAATATACATTGAGAAGATAATATCGAAATCGATCATTTCATTTTCTTTGAATAAATTGTATTTTGGTTTAAACGTGTGATCTAATTTAGACAAATAGTAAAATATTTATCGACGATCCCTATTCAGCAATGGATTAAAAGAATTATTTATTGAAACTCAATTAATTCGAAATTCTAAAACATACATTCCGTTCCTATGAGTCATGACTAGGGATTCCAATCCCGAGATCCCAAGCTATTTTCGATACCTATGAATCCCGGGATTGATAAACATAATCCCAAAACTTTCGGGATGGATTTTTTATAAATTTTTATGGAAAATAAAATAAAAACGAAAATATAACAGAAAAAATACTTTTAATAACAAATAACTACATTAGAAATAAACTGAGTCTGAATGAAGTTTGATTTATAACCATGTGTAAGTTGCCGATTCATTTTATTTTTTCACATAAATTAATAAAAATTTGAAAGATTGTATAAAAACAATGATTCGCACTAAGTAATTCCACCATGATCTCATACGTTTTACGGCAGTTTCATATTTGGCTGACTAATTAGATTTATGAAGCCGAAAGGCCATAAGTACACCATGATTTGCTTTACTATTTTAAATCTCGCTAACCCATTCATTAAGTCTTTACTATCAGAAACAGCAATCTCATATTAAATTCTCATTATTATTTATACTACAATATTATTTATCCCTAGTCATGACCAATCATTTATGTGTGGCTTGTTTTTTTTGTACTGCCACACTGCTAATTTTCTTCAATAATGCAATGACCAATGGATTTTTTCTAATAGTTTTTCGAATAATAATGTAAATATTTTCTGCGACCAATATTTGATGCCCACGGTGGCCGCGCGGCATAAGCGTTGGACTATAAAGCCGTGGGTCCCAGGTTCGAATCCTGGGTCTGGCAAGTACACATATTGTTTTTCAATTTGTGTGTGTCAGGGTATGGACATAATAGGTTGAGCAAGTGGCTGACATCCATTTCTCGTAAAAAAAAACAAAAAAAACTGTCAATACAAACCTCCACTCTGTGGAGGCCCATATGATCCTATCAGGATCGGACATGGTCGAAAAAAAAATATTTCAATACTGCCACTTATTTAGATACGTTAAAATGCTTTATATCGTAGGAGTAAAATATCATTGCCGATCTTTTATCATTGCTTATGTATAAGGGACTAACTTAAATCACTGTAAAGATCTCCAGTATATTGTATGTATATTATTAAAGAGCTACAAACTGAATAAAATTAATCGTGCATGTTTTTAATTGCAATATTTTTAAAAAGCTCCCAAATGACACAACAAACAAAAAGTAAAGCTTGAAAAGATGTCAACTAGCGGTCAAACCACAAACCTGAATCGTATGTTCCGCGTCTATACTAAATAGTAGGTACATTAAAATAATTTAACTTTTTTTCTGAATTTGTTAATTTCCTAATATATTATAATACATCGATTAAATTAAAATAGATGTTTAATATAAATATTTTCCGGTATTTTTAGCAACTAGGTAGGTACATTTGAGTCAATGCAGAAATTACAGATAACACGAATAATATATGTATGTTAAAATAACCTGCAATATTGTATTCAGTCTGGTAAATATAAACATTAAATTTATAAATCACTATATCACGTCACTTTCAGCCATGTTTTCTTCGCTATCGAATGACGTCACCTAGATTGCTGGACCATGCCGAGACCGCTAGTTGCTCTTTGCAATATGTAGTTACATACGAATATGAAGTAAGCTTTGTTCAGATAGTGAGTACCTACTTACTTACGAAGTAAATATGAGTTTCATCACATCACTTTGCGTGCACGTATTCAAGACAATTAGGTTGGACTATTAATTGAAAAACTGTATATCTCACTTTTGTA
Organism: Rhyacophila brunnea; assembly: GCF_057557595.1. Lineage (NCBI taxonomy): Eukaryota > Metazoa > Arthropoda > Insecta > Trichoptera > Rhyacophilidae > Rhyacophila > Rhyacophila brunnea. The sequence continues at coordinate 8,348,920 of NW_028232859.1, forward strand.
ACTAGCTTAATGTAACGTAAGTGTAAATTTATCAGAATCTCTTTGAAATTACTGTACATTTTAATGTGATCAATTTTCCATTCCATGGCATTCACATATTAACAGAATGATTTCATGTAATTGCTAAGCTTCTTTAATATAGAAATAACATTTTATTTATGGTTGGTATTGTCATTGTAAAATATTTAATTTGTTACTAAGAAAATTAAGAAAGAATAATGTATCATTGACTAGGTGGAAAACTCACACAACCATGTACGAAATATTGTTTTATTTCTTGTTAATACATTATTAATTTTATGTTAGCATCCATATTATAGAAACATACCTCATGTATGTCTCTATAAAATTTGTATGTAATCCCTAGCATCATTTTTAACACTGCCAATAAAAATGTCTTGCGTATAAATGTGTATTATTTGCATGATTAATGAACTAATCAAAATGGCCAGAATGTTTTCTCAACTCTTCTAATAAATCTTTTTTATGCTTTGCAAAATTTTCACCATTATTGTTAAGAACTACCACAAAATATAATGTATCTATGTTTATTAAGTGCATGATGCAATTGACAACAATGTATATTCATATGTTTTGACAACATTTGACTTCATTAAAATTGAAAGTGCGCAGAAGGTTTTTGTGCATTCCAGGTTTTACATTTTGCAAAATGTAAACTTATAATATAATAGATTGCTATTAGGAATTATCCGCAAAAACGCATTTGGCTAAGTAGCTAAATGGTTAGTGCAATCACCTAACAAGCGGCTACGATTTATATATAAAATATATAAAATGTTTATTTTAGAAACATATAAAAACAGAAAAATGCAACAAATATTTTTTTTTAAATAATACTTATAATCAAAGTTTAAATTTAAATAATCGAAAAAATCTATGAAATACAATTCATTGATTCTGTCTTATTGTTTTTAGTTTTAAATTTTTTAAACACATCTTCTAAAGTTGAAGGAATGAGTTAAATTACTCCCATATTATGTTAGGTATATAAAAATGGCAAATTTGTAACTAGTAATAAGAACCAAGTTATTGTCACTCTTTATTGATTTTTAAGTAAAATTTTTCATTATTTTATTTGTTTTCTTCGGTCACATAAATAACACATTATGGCGCCGCACTAAGGCTACAAATTTTCAAATTAAACCGCTACAGTATATCATTTAAAATATATATTAATTTAATTGTATTTAATGCACAATAAAATATAGAATGGTCGTCACAGTTGTGTGTTACAGATTGCAGGAATAAGTGAAGGTGTAAAATGATAATATTATAATCGCAAGTGACCGTAGCAATAAAGCTCGGTTGAACGCGCAGACTGGCGTGGTTTGCCTTGGATTCTAAATAATAAATAAATTGCACTAAGATGACTGATCATCAATCAACATACAAATAAGAACAGCAATTTATGCTTGACCATAAAATGTCATAATTATTATAAAACCAAGATAAGTATGTGAATACCTACAGTCATTATCGGAACGATATTTTATGAGACTATTTGTTACTAACCATGTTTATTTTTTGTTGTTGATATTTTTCATGATTTTCATTTTATTAGTCTGTAATCTTCCATTACTTATATCAAATCCAGCTGCTTCTAGTAAAATAGTAATAAACCTTAGCTTGGTGGCAAAGTAGGTTATAATAATTTTGCGCTATTTTTATACAGTATTAAGTACTAATATTTAAGGTGGTTTCCTAATAATTAAAATTTGCTTTTATTCATTGTATTTTGGTATGCATTTTTTATAACTATGTACTAACCAAGTTTCTTATAAAAAATATTATAAGTATTAATAGTCCTAAATTTGTTGTTTTTGTTTTTTAAAACTGTTTTTTTCTGATTATCTACAGCGTTTCATGGAGCTAACTGACTTTGAACCCAATAGCCTCATTTTGCTATAATACCGGAGAATGCACTGGTTAACCATATCGGTGAATACTTAACAGGTAATTATTTTGGCGATAAAAAAAAAACTATATCCGATACTAGGCTAGACGAAAAGTTGACGAACTGTATCACATAGTGCGCGACCAGGGGCCCGATTTCCTAACTATCGTCTCGTGTGGCACCAGACGACATGACGTAATTGTGACGTCAGCCAATACATGTCGCCCGCTCGAGCGTGTATTGGCGACGTCACAATTACGTCATGTCGTCTGGTGCCACACGAGACGATAATTAGGAAATCGGGCCACAGAACTCTTGACCAAAGTAAACACAACCGTCAGTTAAACTATAACATACAAAATTATTAAACGCTCATTTGCAAATTGGTGATTTTTTGGTTGAAATCCAACATACACGCCAAATTAACTTCAAAATAAAGAAGTTGATATATAAATCATAAACATATTAACCATTATAATGATAATATTATGTAATAAGTTCAAATTTTAACCAGTTATCATTACGAATTATTAAATTATTGGTGGTATATATATAATATACTCGTAAATCAGTACATTGACACTGTGACTCACAGTGTATTAAATTTTATGTTATTTAAACACTAAATTTCGTTTTAAAATTCCTTACTCGTTTGCATAATCTTGACGGAAATAACGTCGGAGAAATATCATTTTGTAAAATGCTGAGAAAAATTTGAGTTCGTTGAATCCTGCAAAGTTCAAATAATAATTTTGAAATCATCCTAACTTAAAAGATCAACAATAACTTAATAGCCTTTGAATAACTTTTGCTAAGTGCTTTTTGCTTTTGCAAATAATAGCAGTTTGCTACGAGATACGAAGACGCTTATTAATTATACGTCAATTCATTTTTTTGTAAGAGCATGACATCAATCAATTATTTCATTATATTATATTACTTACGATCATTTTATCTCTCACGTAACTATGAAATATAATATTAAATGATTTATATTTTTTGTTCAATACCGAACACACACAATATAATATAAGAATTTTAGATTATTATTATTAAAAATACGTAATCAATTCCGTGTATTTTCAATAATAAGAATGTAAAAATTGTTCGTTATCGGATGAAAATATATTTTAATAATTATTGACTTCAAGTACAAAAATGTCATAAATAAATAAAATTCTAATTATATCTGAAAACTGCATTTCGATTTAATCACAAATCTAGTCACTTTGCCATGTTTAAAATACCTCTGATGACACAAAAATTAAAAATTAAATTAGCATGAGTCACCGGTGACCGATAGCTCAAAAAAATAAAAGCACTGACGCTTACAACTAAAGTTCAATTAAGTACAATTTGAAAGTGCGATTCCTATGTGGTAAATCTTTTTTTGTAAAATACGATGTGGAAAGCACATCCAATGGTATAGGATAAAATATATTTATGTTCTTGTTAATTATTAGGAACGTTATTCTTGCATTATAATCAGAAATGTGCCTCATGTAAAATTACAGAAAATATTTACTCAAGACCCTAATCCCATCATCATTTTTTACCACTGGCAAAGAAAGTGTCTTACGTTGGTATGTAAGAATATTATTTCAATAATTATTAAATAATAAAGTAATTCAAACGACCAGAATATTTTCTAAAATCTTCCAATAAATCATTTTCATGCTTTGTAAAATGTTCCTCATTATTTTGACGAGGTACTACAATACAAATATGCACGTATAATTTAATTAATAACTAGTTGTTCAGTGTGTTATGCAAATAACAGCAACGCTTGATTAATTTGTTTTGTTCGTCTATCATCCACTTCACAGGTGTCCTCGAGCATTTCTAGCTTAACTTATTGTAAAAACGTGCATTTACATGTCTACTGCATTTGTTACCTACTTATAATAAATCGTAAACGTGAAATATGAAATCCGCTCCATCAATTTATATTATTTTACTAAGTAATTGAATACACAGTTAAAATTATATGATACGTATATAACAATATGCTATGAATACTTTAGTTTTGAATAATAGGGTAAACTTCCAAGGATTTAGATGACGTTCAATATAGTGATGACTTATCACCTAGACGATTTTTGAGTCATACCTATTCAACAAACAATAAAGGTGAGGCATCTTTTCCATGGAATAGTTCGACTGTGAGTTGAACCATGATTTCTTTGAATAAACAAAACAATGCTCAACAGGTGTCATAATTAACAAAGTATTGTCTTACAACTTTTTATGTCTACGGAAACCAACACTTATTTACAATTCACGTATTCTTCAATAATTTGAATGTCACTTTTTACACACATTGTTATTCCTACAAACAACATTATTAACTGCAAGTTTGAATGATTTTAAATACCTACACTTAAATAGTATCTACTATGTTTTACTAGGTACTATGAAATTGACTTAGAATTACCGGGTATTTTCAAATGATCGAATCGATCTGAAAAAAAAATCAATGTTGATCATTTTACATATTATCACTAATTTAAAATTATATACCTTATCCTTACCTAACCTAACTGCATTTACAAACATGGAAGAGTTATTTTGCTATAATATCAGTTGAGTCTAAAATATCAATAACTATACATTTTAAAGAAAAATTAATAAGGCATCGAGTTAAATGGGTTTTAAAATATTGATATAGAAATATAATAGAATACTACATAATATAAATAAAACAATGCACAATAATATAATGTAGTTAAATAATAATCAGAACCGGATCCATCCAGTTAGAATGACATTGTTAACAATCATACAAGTATACAAATAAGTTTTTAAAAAACCTGAAAACTTGACTAAAATTAATATTTCAGTATTATAAAACACCCACGATAGCCGAGCGGCAGTCGGCTTATAATTTCATAGGTCCCAGGTTCGATTCATGGGTCTGCCAAATACACATTTTTTTTTTCAATTTGAGTGAGTATGGACATAATAAGTTGAGCAAGTGGCTAACATCAATTTCTCGTAAAAACAAAAATCTGTTAATACAAACCTCCAGAGGTCCATATGATCCTATTAGGATCGGAAGTGGTCAAAAGAAAACACAAAAGGATTCCCAACTACTTTAACAAAAATATTAATTAAGGCAAGATGGCTATACATTATAATATGAGAGCAGACAGACTTTTCCAATATAATATAACTTTAATTTTAAAACTGCTATAAACTGTTCTCAACTTTATATGAACTCTGGCCTGCCCCGTTATTTTTTTATTATATCACAAATCATTTTATGTATATATTGCTGTCGTGATTTTTTTTTGTATAAGTATAAAAAATGAATATTCACAAATTCCAAAAGATTACATAATGATAAACCCATCTACTTCATTAAAATTTATTCGAATCACTTCGATTAGTTTTTTTCATAGCAAATTAATAAAATATATTACGTGAACGAAATATATTGGTAGGAGATATAGTTTCAAAATATATACAACTGCCACAACGTTATGTAAGCGTAAAGACCAGTTTTTTTTTTTGCACCACAATAACCGGATTTATTGTCAACGTCTTTATTTGTTCGCAGCTCCGTCTTATGAGTTTTCTTAGAAGAAACATTTTATAAACACTCCACATGTATATACTATATATATTATATATTTGACCAAACATTTCACGACGATTCTAATTTCAATTAATATTTGTTAAGCTTGCAGGTAAGGACTACACTGGATATATTTTATTTGAATTTATTTATGTACACATACATTTATTCTATATGTCATAACAGTTAATGCCATATACTTACACGTCAACAAAACTCACTACCTACATAATATTATACAAAACGAGATAGTAAAAACTTTACCTTATTCAATTTTAAACAAAGACGATACATGACACAGAAAACGAGCGATATATAAATACAAAAAAGAATAAGGGAAAAACCAAAAGAAGAAAATATATAATAAAATAAAAATTAAAAAAGTAAAAGACACAACATCATTAAAACTGGCTAAATGGCTACCTGGCGTATGACGTAAATTGCTTAGTCTCGCAACCCTCGCTGAATAACCTTATTCAAAGCTCTTCGACCAACTATGCAGTTATCTTATTTTTTCAAATTCAAATTTATTTTATTTACATACGGTGAACATTACAAATTATATAATTAAGACGTGTACAACATAACATTTAAAAACAAAGAAATAGTATTAAACAGTGTAAAGAATAAATAAATATATGCAGTATCACAAAAACTGTATGAAAAGTAAAGTAAAAGGTACAAAAATTATAATGATTATAAATTATAAAGCATGGAAAAACACCGAATGAGCTAAGTGGACCCTATTTTAAGAATTTACAAAACAGCGTGCACCTATACTCATCCTCGCGTAGGTGGAATATATCAACATCCAAAGCGATTTGGTTGAACAGAGTTATTGCCCTGCCAATTGGCATCACCAATGGCAGGTTAGTTCTGCTCTTTGAGAGAATAAACAACTGATGCTCTTGATTTTTAAGATACTTATAAGGGACACACAAGTCAATAATACCAATAATGGCAGAGTTCTTATTTACATCACGTATAAATCGAAAAAATGCGTGGCCAAATATTGATATATACTAGCATTTAAACTCCAGTATGCAAGCATACCTAATAGAAAGCCAGTTGGATTCACTAATATCCCGCTTCGAAAAAAGCTTTAAATTTCCAACATTTTCAACTTTATAACTCACAACAACTCATATAAATTAACCTGAATTCGATTGAGCATTCAATCGTTATATATTTTCGTTGATAGAGATAGTCTATCGATATTCGAATTATAAATATAAAAACATAGACAACGTTAAATTCGAAACAAATAACATGTTTTATTACAATCAAAATCACAATTCAACGTCCATTTTTCGTTCAATATATTATTTGTATATTTGTAATATATAGGTATTAACCATTTGCTTTTTATCAAATTAAAATTTATCACACTCGTACATACATACAAGGTAAGATTAATTACAATGCTAGAGTCAAATTTTTACCTGTGTTCGTAATAAAACGTTGCCTTTTAATCGCAGAATCTAAGCATACATATTATTTTAGAAAGTTGCTAGTTTATATGGATTTATTGATATAGCTAGTAGGCGAGGTGATGTCATCGTGAACATTATTAGGAAAAAAAGAGAAGATGAAACATCTCAAACCGTCTCGTAGCCTTCCTAAGCTAATAATTGCTAGTTTTTATAATTCGGCCTTTCGAAAATTTGCATAATTATCATTCTGAATCCATATAAAAATAGTTGTGTATTTCTTACGTGCCCATATTTATAAATAATACATAATAAATACCTACCTACTACTGATCTTACGAAAAATATGCATTTTAAAAAAATGTGTTCATCTGTTTGGCACAATTTATTTGTGATTCCACGTTCACATCAGTTGCATTTATAGCATTGGCGAAGACTGCCCACTGGACGGAGGTAAACGATTATAACACTGTAGGTACTATAATATACGTGCACTAATATAAATAGTCCAAGTAATGCGCTGCAAAATATTCGGCTTAAGACAAAGTGAAGTGATACCAGTGATATCTAGAGAGAAAATACGAATGATGGAATTTTAAAATGATTTACAAATAATTTTCATTTTTAGGCATTTTTAATTATGTAGTACTGAATAAATAGGTATATTAAACATTATAAAATATAATTATATACGGTACAAGTCTGTTTACTGGAAGCCAGGCGGTAACACAGGCAATTGTCATAGCCGATTTCGGCAAAATTCATGAATTCAAAAATACTAACCTAACCTAACCCAACAAATAATCCAGTATATCGGCTATTTTCAAAATTTGTTTGTCGTTACATTCTACTAAATAGACAAGAACCACACATTATATTTAATTTTCAATTAAAAAACAAACTTATAATTTAAAAAAAAACTGTTATAAATAAGCCTTTCTTGAAGAATCTGTTCCTTGGTCTATTTTAATATAGTTTTTATTATGATTGAAATGTATTTTGATAATTTTTTTGAAATATGTAGGGAAAGATTATTTGATAATTTATAATTTAATGTATTTTTATTGAATTAAATAAACATTGGCATTTCCATAAAATAAAATTTGTTTATCTAACTTAAAATTGTTTGTATTTACATTTAACAGAGCTTCGGCATTTCAACCAATATAATTGTAAACGTTAATTAATAATCCTCGAGTATCGCCGCTGGTACACAGTGTATTCACTACTAACTAAACGCGTCCACCTATACAATTTTCTCGATATTTATATTCTTTGCTGTACCTACAGTGTATTTTCTTCCAGTTGAATTCTTAGAAACAGCGGGCCATTTAATAAAATAAAATAATCCGTTGCTTTCGTGAACACAACACGTGTGCCAGTCTTAATAGAAGTATTAAAAAGTACATGTATCAATGGTTTGTTCATTAAATTTATCCACCTCGCTGATCGAAACATAATAAATGAATTGTGAAAAAATTCCGACTTCTTATAAATCTATCGATGTTTCAATCGGCGCTGATCTCTCGTGACCCCAAACAGATGAACAAGTTTTTTCTTCTTCAATATCCATCTCTCCTTGCCCCATGAGGCAGAATCCAGAAACCGTTATGAGCTAGTGTAAAAAAATAAATTTCGGTACTACTATAAATAGCGAACTGCGATGGCCGAGCACGATTCTAACCGCAGTTTTTCAATTCATAAAGCACTCGCGGGACAATATTAAAATGAACACGAGAATATTAGCAATGGCACTTGCGTGTTTTTTTACGATATGATTTATTTGAAACTCTCCCATTTTTTTCAATCAAGCACTCTCTCATTAAACCACTATTAAATGGTAAATACTTCGAGTTCACTGACTGATGAAGAGTTAAAATAATATTTACAGATTAATGCCAAAATACAAACCGTTTTCGTATAATTAAATAAATTTATATAAGAACACATCTTAAATGGGAAAAATCGAGCTTTATATAATCATAGGTAAGTATATTAAAACATTATAAAACACATATCCATATAAAATTATAATGCTAAACATCAATCAAATTAGATGTACTATGACAAGAATAATTTAAAAAAAAGTGTTATAACCACATTTCTCTGTTTTAACCTTTCCTTTACGATGCTAAAATAATCTCTCCGTTCCGGTGATGTCACCTAGGGTTACCATACGAGATTAAAAATAATATAGTAAGTAAAAAGGAATTGTTTATTTTGGCAAAATATGTAAGTTATTAAGTTTTCTTCGTCATTATTTCTTTAAAATGGTTAAAAACACATCAAAACTTAATTGTAATCATATGTGTACTTACATACATACGTATAGCCTGCAAGAAGGGCTGGCATACGTTCACTGACATGCTAGCTGGGCGAGTCTAGATACCTAAATTTTGCATCAATATATTATGTACAGCACGCTTTATGATGGCATACTTTACTGAAATCTGACGGTTATCTATCAATTATATTATGGATTTACTGGATAATTCCATAGATTTTGAAAATAGCAACATCAGATATAATATTTTTGATTCTGTGAATAGCTATAATATGAACAATATGTCAAAATGCATATTAACTGATATATTTGTAATTTTAAAGAGCCTGAGTAACAATAAGTAACACTGCAGTAACGGCTGGGTTAAGACGACGACGTTTACAATAATACTCTTTAATAGTATTGGCAAATTTCATACTCAGGGCATCAAATGACATTTTTTTACATGCTAAACTTAGCTCCTAAATTACCCCATATTTTTCATTATCAACCTCTGGAAAATGGCACGAAATCCCTTAATGTATGTTTTATTAAATTATTCGTATGATAAAGTTGCTTTGGCTAACTGAATAATAGCTTTCAACTATTGTGTACTACTTACTATACAACTATTAATTGTGCATGCGTGTGAATCATATTATATTCCCAATTAAATAGACGACACAAAGGCTTAAAGTTCCACATAACACTATGTAAGGAAAAATTGAATTAGGGAAAAATAAGTATACCTATACAATGCAATAAAGTTTGCCGAAAATCTAAAATGAAAATGGAGTAGGGAGATAAAACGACACAACGAGAAAATCTAGTCATCCAGTAGGAAGCCCCAAGGATCCCAAGAGGTAAATGTAGACCTTTAGGGTACAGGATCGACGATATAGTTAGAGTTTCCGGAAATACGTGGCATCTCAACGCGAAAGGGGAGTCAAATATAATTACTTAATTAATAATTCCACTTCATACGGCATTATTTTTAAATTATTATTTTATTTATTTTAAAACAAAACATTCTTTAGGTTGTGCTTGCATGTACATAAGTATCTTCTAAATAACCACATACATATTTCGATTTTGCTAATTTGTATTATATTGAGCCAAGTCGTAACAAAATTATGAAGTATCTATATTATAATATATTTGTAAATTCTCATATTGATTTATATAAACTGCAAAAAATATTATCATTGCAAGAATGCAAATCTTAGTTTTATTTCAATCATTGTACGCAATTACATTCAATTTCCTCTGAAGGTTTTCGCTCGGACGCCTTCCTTGCGAAAAAACGATAAGTGCATCTTCCGTTGAAATCTGCTCACCGTTGTAATGCGCCACAGTGCAGCCATTGCCGGAAAGAGAATAAAAGAAAAACAAACTCCATATCATTATTCTTGTAGACGGAAGCTTAAAGTGAAGATATCCGCCTGGCTAGAAGAGTAAACCTGCCGAGTAACATCGATGAACCAGAGGATTTGAATTATTATTGAGAGTAAGTATATCTATTTCCTGCTGAAAGCAATACCATTTAAATATGACGTATTCATCATTGGTGGTGACGGTGGCCGCGCGGCATAAGCGTTGGACTATAAAGCCGTGGGTCCCAGGTTCGAATCCTGGGTCTGGCAAGTACACACATTGTTTTTCAATTTGCGTGTGTCAGGTTAAGGACCTAATAGGTTGAGCAAGTGGCTGACATCCATTTCTCGTAAAAAACAAAATCTGTCAATACAAACCTCCACTCTGTGGAGGCCCATATGATCCTATCAGGATCGGACATGGTCGAAAAAAAAAAAAAAAATTCATCATTATTCGGCCTACAAACCGATGTAGACTTTGGTTGTCTCCCAAAGAGGTTTTTTTCCACGAAAATTTATTTTTAAACATACATTGTACACGTTAAAAAAATAAAACATGAATTTCTAAGAAGTCATATTCAATAAATTGTTTCTGAATAATATATAGGATGGTCAAAAATAATGGTATACTACATTGATTAACTTCTGGGTGTAGTTAGTTAAAGGAAGTATAAATTTCGAGTGAGGACAAATATGGGATAAACTTAACACGTATATTGAATATGTTATTTTTAATATTTACATGTGTATCTAAAAATGCATTACCTACTTTAAAGTGTATCACATAAACGCAACGCTCATTCAATATCGGTATCATTTGAGGACGTTCAGGGGGCTCTGTATTGTGTTTGCCCTTCATTTAATAATATAGGTACCTCCATATTCTTTTTTTAACAGTAAAACATGCCATAATGCCCAACAATAGTAGCGCAGTAAAACAATAGTGTAATAAGTAAAAGAAGTGAAACAATCACACTCAGGCTTTGAGAAAATCACACAAATATATTGTGATTTCACCAGGAATCAAACGCGAAGCACCCAGATGAAAGAACAACGTCTTACGCACTGGGCTACGATGGCTGCGTTGTCGAAATCTTGGTCTACGGTGACTGGATTTCTTATGGTTATCTTATTAATCCGTTTTGTGATCAAAATCTATAAATAAATAGGTAAGTAGATACCTACATATTTTTTTCTTCTTTCGGCCATGTCCGATCCTAATAAGATCATATGGGCCTCCACAGAGTGGAGGTTTGTATTAACAGATTTTGTTTTTACGAGAAATGGATGTCAGCCACTTGCTCAACCTATTAGGTCCATACTCTGACTCATACACAAATTGAAAAACAATGTGTGTTTTATGCCAGACCCAGGATTCGAACATGGGACCCACGACGCCATAGGCCGACTATAATTTCATATAATACATAATATAGGTACCTAATAATTTCCAAAAGTCACCAAAATCATTCGAAAAAATTATCTAAAAACTTAATAACATAGAAGTCGATTGATTAAAATGATACAAATAAATGCCGATACTTATTTCATTTTTTTTTTGCTAATTTATTATATAATATAAGGGGGCCAACAAAAGTGGATGTATTTTCCGTATTTAGTGCAATACACAAAACAATGGAAAAAATAAGCTGGTGTTAAAACTGTTGGCTTTTCGTTGAAACATAAAAACATCGTTTAGGTACGAATATTGAATTATGTACTTATCGGTTTCTGAAAATAGATGCCTCATAAATAAGTTCATAGAAGAGCGTTACAAAAAACTATTTTCATAAATAATATTAATTTCAATATACAACATATACTCGACGTAACTACCTATTGTGATTCATATTATAAAATACTGATAACTGATTTGACTTTTCGCATGGGACAAAGCAATATAACGTAGCCGTAATGAATTTCATAAGCCCACTCCAGCCTACAGGTTTTGTAGTCGTCCTTGTATGGTCGCGAGTGAGATCGTAACGCCTACACCTATTCGACAACCTAGCTCTGCACACAAATACTCAGTTCCGGTGACATTTGCAAGACAAAGTATCAGCAAATACCTTCAAACTTTCAATTTTAGTTTCAAATTTTACACAATAATATTAGATAGCTACATATATAGACAAATGCCGTCATCCAGTGGTACCCAAGGGGCACGAAACGGGCACAGTGTCGCCCTAAAAGCCGCTGGATTGACGAACTGGTAAAGTTCGGCGGAAATACGTGGCAGCGATCGACACAGGACCGAGAGAGTTGAAAGAAGCTTGGGGAGGTCTTCATCCAGCAGTGGATTGACCCCGGCTGATTATGATGATGACATATTATATAGATGAACTATTTCTTATATTTAAATGAATGATTCACAAGATTTTGAGAATGTAACATTCCATATATTAAACATACATAACTTGAAAACACCTCTAGTGGGTATATATATATTATATTATATATAATTTGAAAACAAAACACTTCAGATACATACCTACCCACTAGAAAAAATTATATTTGAAAAAAATACGAACCTCGACGGGATTTGAACCCGTATAACCATTGGTGTCGCGCCAATCTGTGCATTAACCAATTATGCTACGAGACCCTTATTTACTAACTACTTGCATTATTATTAACTATCGGTTTTTGTGGTTATAATTATTGTAAGTGTTTTTAAGTTATGTATGTTTAATAGATGTTGAAGAAATCTTTATTTTTCTCCTCTAACCTCTGCTTTCAGTTGTTAGTGATATCTTTCTAAGCAATCATTGACGAAGTGTGTGAACAATAAAATACATTATAATTTAAGTCTGCTTTCTCTTTTGATTCTTTCATAACAAACAGATAAATGCAGATGAAACTGATCCTACCTTCATTGTAATAAGGGTGAATTTCCAGACTGCGCTAATTTGTAGGTATTTGTCAATTTTATTAAAAAAATAATTTGATAGTTCATCGGAAATTATTTGAGAACATTTATAAATACTTACTGTATTTACTGAACACTGAACTCTACCTACGTTGCAATAATTATTCTTACATAATTTTTGCAGTACTCTGCGAGTATAGCTTCTTTTGGAAAAAGTACCAATTCATTTTTTTGTTAGATATTGTATGGAATTATGTATTCTGTAGATAAAAGGAAAAATTAAGTAACCGTCAGTTTTTTCAAAATTGATTTTATTGGATAATAACATTAAATACTACTAAATACACGATGTGTTTTAAAGATATCTGCAAATTCCGTGTTATTTTCTAAAGTTAGCTTATATATTTTTAAAAAGAAAAAGTGAAGTGGGAAAAAACTCTTAATCATCATTTATATTGTGTTTTCTTCAATTATTGAGATAATTAATATCAGATTGAGAACATAAAACACATAAATAATTATCTTTGTGCACTTAAGGTTTACGTATATTGTATATTTTAACTTTGACCGAAAACCGCAAAAAAGTGTTTCGTGCCTCCTGTAAAATTTGATTTATGTGGGTTAAGACTTTTTTTCTTTCTGCAGTCGAATCAGTATAAATTTTCTTCAACATCTTTGGATACAGTTTTATTTATCTTGTTGATAATAAACCAATGACATTGAATAGTCCTTTCTCTATAAAGACGAAGATAAAATATGTAAAAATAAACTGTTTCACTCTTTTCTGAGACCTTTGTAAACATCACATTCCAGTTTAGAAAAACATTATATTAAAGATGCCGAGGAAAACTTTCCTCTATCGCACAAATTCTTTTAAGTCTACCGTATTCACTTTGCTAACTACCAACATCACGAACACTTCCAATTGTCTATTCACTTTAATTTATAATTTTTTGAACAGGAACAGTTTCACTCTCAACGGAATCTAGAACTATTTAAAAAACGAAGGAATAAATATGTTTGTATGCTATTTTAGTTTCAAATATCATAACAAGGTTATTATGTCAATAAGTATTCTTGATAATTTGTTTGTAAAATACTTGTTTTGCAGTGTATAGAAAGTGTACACTAAATTTAATATGGACTCACAGTGATAAAACTAATTGAAATGGACGTGCAATACGAATATAGTATTTATGATTATTTTAAAGTTTAAAAATTGGACTCGTCATAAACTCGGGTATTATTGTATACATTGGAACACTTCATAAACGTACTTGCTAGATTTTTTTAAAGACGGATTCTGAGCGGGATTCGAAACTACATCTACCGGATTCTGAATTCCATAGTGCTTTCCTGTAGAATTCAATATAATTCGTATTATCGTTTTGTAAAATAGAATTCTACAAAGTAAATGCTTAAGCAATTAACAAGAACCTTATCAAAAGCAAGCTGTGCCATTTTTACTACAACTTTTCGTCCATGGTTTATCACAAATTTCTTCAATATGTACCTAATATTATTGTAATAGCTTTATGAGAAGTATGTATTGAGAAATGTTAAACGGAAATTAAAAAAATAGAATTTTTTTTTTTTTTTACAAAAACTAGCAGTGTATATGTAGTATCTATGCCTGTCTACACTTAATCTTTATTTTATATTTATGAATATTTTTTATCTTAATTTCCGTTGCCTTCGAAGAGATAAATCAGGTACGCGTGAAAATGTTGTATTACCGCACCTACGATCGCCCTAAATAAAGAATTAACACTGACTTGTAAAATAACAACGCTATTAATATTATTAATGAAAAACGAGTATGGAATTCTTAATTCAGTAGCCAGATAGGACTGAATTTAAAAATAAACTCAAACCATTTGAAAAAAGAACATTGCGTGCGCCTGCGACCTTCGCTTTCAGATGGCGCGCGATTTCCATCCGCCATTATTTCTATTAAAATCATTAATTTCGAATTTATCTAAGGACAAGTTGAATAGCGATATAATTAAATGAAGATTACGAAAGAAGCGATGACACGCTTGGCACTGGCCTACCAATTATTTTGTTTTTTTACGTCCGTTCATTTTGTCAGCTTTATTAAGTTATTGTTTTTGTTCTATTTTTAAAAAAAGGATGTGTGTTCCGGATATGACTTGTCGTTATAATATGGAAAAGATATTCCGTCCACACATGATAGTGTAAATATATTATGCAATCGTGACCATCAGTAGGTAAATAGAATTTTACTCTGATTAAAGATAAAACCGACTAGCTACAAAAAATCAATTAAGTTATTTTGTACCCAGTAAGTTAATTAGAGATTACTAAGTACTACTAGAGACTAACGGCGAAAATCTAAACATCTAATATAATTGCATGGCTGAAGATTAAATGTATAGAAATGGCGTGCGCATAAGTAAAAAAATGAGTTACGTAGATGCATTTGTCAGGGATGCAGGGATGAAAAAATGTTGGACTATATTCCACAAACTTTTATTTAAAAATATTGATATTATTTTCTTATTGGCATATGCAATTGTAATGTTATTAATTCTCCTCTATTAATACTTGACTGAAAGACGTGATATTATAAAAAAAATATCTTGAACCGGTCTTGTATTAAAAATTGTAAACTAATTGTATAAAAAGTACGTACAAAAAATAGTTATAACTTATATAATATTCAAGTGCTATTCTAGCCTTTCAAATAATAAAACTTGTAATAGGTACGCGTAAAGGTATATCAATATATTCTCTTAGCATAGGAATAATGTATCGTTTAAGAATCATGCCCTACTAAAATATTGAAAATAAATGTGTACAATTTATAATCGGATATTCAACTTTAAACTCTCCTACGCCCGGAATTAACATAATATGGATCAGAATGCTGGGCACTCACCAAACAGGATGAGGTAAATATGGATATTTTTGATAGACGCGTTTTTGAGAAGAATCTTTGGGGCTGTTATAAGAAAGAGGTCAAGGTATAATGAGGAGTTGTAGACACTTTATGGGACTAAAATATCACGTGGCGTATGGAAATGCAGAGATTGCGCAGGATATACCGGCGAGGTAAGCTATGTACGCAACCTCCGATGGCAAGAGAAGACCTGGACGGCCGACATTGAGATGGCTAGGCATTTAAAAATGCTCAGTCAAAGCAACTGGGGAGTATCGGCGCTGGATCTTCCAGAATGGAGGAAGTTTTTGAATGAGGCTAAGACCCGCCAAGGGTTATAGTGCCATAAATGATGATGATTCAATTTTCAAAGACGGTTTACTCAAAAAATTCAATTCAATTATTACTATTAATATTATTTAGTATTTTACATTACAACGTTTTTATTAGGTCGTATTCTTATTTGTCCGGTGGTTGTATATCCAGTACAAATCTTGCAATCGATTTTTAACTAACTTCCCGACTTGCTAGACATTTGAAACATTTAGAATATATCAGAACACGATGCCAATGCATTCTTCTTAGAATTCAGTTCATTTTCAGTTAATTTTGTTTTTTATGAAGAGTTATTTCGGAAGAAATCCGTAATCCAATCCACTATTATTGATTGCTATATGGGTATGGGCTCCTAGCAACTAAATTATTAATATATACGTGCGTTACTATGGAAATTAATATGAAATGTCAAAATGACATTTCAGTAATTTTTCTATCAAGTACAAATTTTTTTGATCGTTTAAGCTAGTCAAGTCAAGTTTATATGATTCAACAGAAAATTTAAAAATGTTGTATATATAAAGTTCTTTTTATCTTGTAATTATTGTGCTATTCGTTTATACATTATATATATAAGTATTAATTGGTTTTAAACTAACGTGGTTTCTTTGTTTATTCTAAAATATTTTAGTTACTTGAACAACAAAATATAAATATAATTTAAAAAACGGACGTTTTTTAATATAAATTTCGCGTTGTAGTTATTACACTTTTTAAAATTCTGTAAAATAAAATAAATGAGTTAATTCGTTATAAAAATATAGAAATAGAAAACGACATTCAATTGGTTCGGTACAATAAAGTCACGTTTGCAGGTAAATCATAATGATTGCTATCATTGTTTCATTAATTTAAATTGAATAGAAATAATTATGCTAATCAAATAGATAGAATCGTCAGGTAGGTACCTACTGATATTATAATAGTCAGTATAATGAAGCGTGGGTTAAGGTCTCTCAACATTCAATAATATTATACGTTCCCAGTTTAATCACACCGCGATGGACAATGTAGGCGCACTAATCGCGAACAGGTAATGTTTTATCTGAATAGATAAAGTTATATGGGCTATGAAAATCTAACTGCAATATAGACAAGGTCGGCGATAACTTTTGACAAGAAGTAACAAATAAATTAAGAATAATTTAAAAGTAAAACTGATATTTTTCCTTTGCTAATCGGAAAAACACATGACATTAATGAATCAGTGAGATAGTATTGAGACAAGCTAATAAACCAAGATAACTTTTCCGCAAAGATACTTATTATGATTTACTTTAACTCTAAGAGAAATTTAAAGGGCAGCAAAGGTATTATCTCGATAGAAATATTTTCGGTTACACAACCTCTTTAAGTAGTTCAATGTCTAAAGTTCTGGTAATCTGATACGATGGGCTAAGGATAGCAAGATGTACTGCAATTTGGTAGCCAAATACGATGCTCGTTCGATAACAATCGATGCAAGGTGGACAAGGTAATGTTAGTAAGAGTTTGGCGCATCTCTCGCATGGACACCATATAAGAAGGAGGAGAATAATAATAATATACAACGGATTGCGCTAAAAACAACTAAACATAACAACATAATTTTACAGTTGAAAATATGTCATTTATAATGAGTGAACAAAATTCGTGAAATTTATTATTCAATGCAAAAAGTTTCACTACAGCCATTTAATAGTAAGATCTATTTTGCCGACAATTTATACCTCACTTAATGGTAAATCAAATTAAAACTCGCTTTCTAATTAATTCTGTATATATTTCATATATTAAAATAGCAAATGGAAGTATGTATTTATTGTTCTACTGTAAGTGTTATAATATTACTTCGTTCACCACATCGCTTTGGATCACCAGTTCGATATATCAAAAGCCTAGATGTCCTTTTGACTTTGTTTCATCTTTCTACGTGTCATACACAGGTAAATCTTTATATTACTCGATAACCAGCTCAACACATGCACTATACAGTTACTACGTCTAAAATAGATTATATTTATTGTAAATAAATACACCCACGGTGGCCGCGCGGCTTAAGCGTTGGACTATCATGCCGTGGGTCTCAGGTTGGAATCCTGGGTCTGGCAAGTATACATATTATTTTTCAATTTATGTGTGAGTCAGGGTATGGACCTAATAGGTTGAGCAAGTGGCTGACACCCATTTCTCGTAAAAAACCTGTTAATATAAACCTCTACTCTGTGGAGGTCCATATGATCCTATTAGGATCGGACATGGTCGAAAAAAAAATATGACAGGAAGAAAAAATATTTGTAGTGGGTAACAGATATTATTCAATAGCTACTATTGTACTAAAATAACAGCAAGTACTTGACACAACTGTTAAATAATATGTAATAGAGTGAAACAATAAAATATTCATTAAAGTATAAAATATTATAATCATTCGTGCGTTCATTTTTTTCACAACTTCATTGAAAAGTTAAACAGTTCTGACTGACAGCCGTTACTTTTTCCAAAGTCTAACTGGCCGTTAACTCAATATGGTTTTTATTATATTTAAAAAAAAAATGATATACCTATACGCTCCACTGATCGCTGCATTAGGGCATGCAACAATGATAACAATATAATATTTTGCACATACGGCAGTAAGGTCCCCTCGTGAATAGATAGTAATATATCGTATTAAAACTTTACGTTCATACTATGACATGCATTTGAATATCTATGGCACCTGCAGTATTACTGTTGCAAGCAATATCAATTCCTAAATAGCAATAATTATAATTACTAAGCTAATTTAGGAGATCTACACCCTATATTCAAAAACACACATCGATTGGAAAAAACAACATGTGATGATGTGAAATTGAACTACGAATCGAGAAGCACGCCACAAAAAACGAAAACCTAACCTAACTTAACCAACCTAAACTAACCCAACCCAACAAACAATCCAGTATATCGGCTATTTTTAAAATGTGTTTGCCGCTGGCTTTCCCATAACTGACTTGTACCCATTATATTGCATAGTACTTAGCCTCTGATAGTCTGTAACTGATATAATGTACTTAATATCAAATTTATTATCACGTTTTTATTAGCTCGTATTCTTGTTTTTTCAGTATAAATTGTTCCTTGTGTGTCTAGTACATTTTTTTTCTTGTTTGTCCAAGACTTGTATCGGACGATTGAAACTAACTTCCCGACTAGCTAGACATTTTAAACTTTTAGAATATATCAGAACACGACGACAATGCATTCTTTTAATACTTTTAGCCATATTTAAGCAGAATTGAATTCATTTTCAGTTAATTCTGTTTTGTATGGAAAGTTATTTCGGAAAAAAATCGTAAAAAGTAAAACACTTCCTAAGTCCTAGCGACTAAATTATTAATATATACGTGCGTTACTATGGAAATCAATATGAAATGTCAAAATGACATTTCAGTATTCTATATTTATTCAGTATTTCTATCAAGTACAAATAAAAGTATTTATTAACACATAGAATTGTCAAGTTTATATGATTCAACATAAAATTTAAACACGGGCATATAAAAAGTTCTTTTTATCTTGTAATTATTTCTATTAAGTTAGACTTTGAATAATCGCCTAATAAGGAGTTTTAAATTTTCCACTGATATTAACTTGAATTTAATCAAATTCACTATTCACTTTTTATTGTCTCAAATTTTACTTGTTGAGTTCATTTCTATACTCACGTATCTTCGAAATGTATGAGTCTTTCGTTTGGCAATGAGAGAGAAGCACCAGCGAAATCGCGGGAGTATAACTGGTGTGGCATGAGCGTGGGAGCCTAATCTCGTAGGCGTATTAAAATACTCCGATCAACCCAATGCAATCCAATACTACGATTCAAACTGTATGAGATAAATCGATCGAATGATACTGTGCGATATCTCTGTTACTAATTTAATTACTTCGACGGTGATGATACATAATCTAAAAACAGTTGATACCAACGTTCCCTCTAATTTTTATATTGTGTGTGCGGATCATCAGGTTTCATCCGGTGCGGTAAATTTACACCCCCCCCCCCCCACACAAACATACACATACAATTTCTTTTTTCATGACAAAGTTTAAAATTTAAGTCAAAGTTAGACGAATTCGAATGCATAATACTCGGGAATATCTGTATATTGTGATACATGATTATGAACATCTTGTCAGAGAGCCATTCTAATTTAAATGTTTCGCAGGATTTCTTCTTAATGATCGCTTTTGAAATATCACATCCACTCCTTTTTGACATTTTTAACGGATAAGTTTTCTATAATAATAATTTTGCTATATATTATGTAACTGTGCAAGCAATTGTATTATTCACTTGAATTGTTTGTTACGTACACTGAACACATCTGTAGTTATTTATTACAAAAATTGATTATTAGTTTTGTATTATAAATATTTTAGGTAAAAAACACTGCTTTTTGGCACGAACACTTCTACCGTTTAAAAATATTGTAAGAACTGTGATGCTTTCACAATAAGGACTACTATGAGACTGTACTGACAATGTTTCTTGCAAGTTGAAACATGTCAAAGGAAATGAAGAGGACCCGGCACATATGTGGTGATTGCCAAACACTAAAATACGTATCTTTTTTTCGTATACTTTGGCATGCAATAGAACGGGACGTATATGATGATCCCTTCTTGAAACTTTCTTTTACAATATGTGAGGACTGTGCGGGGGATGGAAACATGTGTGCGGACATATTTTGGTAGATGTGCGCGCGCACACCTTAGAGGGAACATGTGCATCATATCGTAATTACAACGATATTAACCAGTAGTATTTACATATTGAAGCAAGTAAAATACAGAAATATAACAAAAGAGGCTTTGGAATAGTCACGAGTCCAAAATATAATACTCGACAATACGACGAAGAATAATTTAACCAGTAGAGTGTTTATGAATATAGTTAATTGCATTTAAATAGCAATACATTAATAAATGCAGTATTTTTGATAACATACCTACATATACTTATATCACTTAAATTACAATAATTTTAATGATAATAATAAGTTTCCATTAACGATTCTATTTTCAGATATTGACTTATTGAATGATACTAAATATTAGGTAGTATACCTATAATATTTCTTATATTCATTCAAATATCCAAATACTATATGTTTTAATGGTCGATCGTGATACAAATAACTAATTAAGTTGATATACCTGCATACCAATCGCGAAGGGTATTTTGTCAGTCAAACGTATTTATTTTCATTGAACTAATAATACAATGTGTAGATAGTGTTTGTTAGTTTTTAAAATTCAATTAAGCCTTGCGTAATCTAAGCCATAGTAGATAATAGTCAAAAAATATTCGTTTATATATAACATATCTAAAATTATGACATTAAACTATACATAATTTTAGATAAGTATTTTAAAGATAGAAGAATATTAATTTCATCTATGATGGTTTAGTTGGTGAATTTGAAAAAACTAACTAACGCCATCTGTAATAATACGTACATATTCTTAATTCAACGAAAGCAAATAAATATCAAAAAGTGTGCACTTTTTTTTGGATTTCCTATGATAGCATACCTAAACTATTATGGTTTGGTTTAGGCAGGATTTAATTGAATTTTAAAAAATATCCAGCACCATCTGCAAATTATATTATTATATTAGTTCAATGAAAACATATGCGTATGCCTGATGTTTAGTGTGTACTATGTATGTAGAATCTTAACAGCCTACCTCCACCCCTCACCACCGACAGCTAGCTACCAAATATTATTAAATTTCGTTTGAAATAAAATGAGTTCGCAGATATTGGTGGTTCACGGTCGATATGTCAAAATTATTGTTATCTTAGCCTTGCGTTTTTTTTTAATCAATAGATTAAAACCAATTCAATGTTATGTTCGTCCCCCTGCATTTATTCTCGAATGCATCACGCTCGGAAGACGTGCAGGTAAAGTGCACATAAATATCAATCTCGACAGCATTAAAAGACTGTCACGCCATTTTCTCAGAGGAGGACAATCTTGCGGATCGCAGGTTAACTTTACACGTCGTTTGATTTATGGAGCGCTTAATACAATAAATATTGCGGTGTTTGTTTAATAACCGCTTCCTCGAGACAGTAACAGAATATAACGATACCAACTTGTCAATAGTATAAACATAAACTATGAACTGCAATCCCAGATATTATTACCAATTCAGGGTATTCGGGATTAGTATTTTTTTTAATCCCGAGTGTTTGTACATAATTGTCATGATTTTTTCGAAATTCGAAGTGGCAATTCTTATATATGTACTTACTATTTTTTTATAAACGTAATTTGTCAATCACTTCATTTAATTGCATTGTAATTAGATATGATTCACGTGGCTTGATTGGTAAAGCAGTATGAACGGCGGCTCTTTTTAAATATTTTTTAAAGCAGGTATCTGAGGTGTTTTTTTTTTAAATTATGTATGGACTGGTCAGTGAAGAAGTTTTATAATTATATAAGAAATATTGCCATTCCTATAATCTCGAGAAAATAAATGAGAGTTAGGCGCGTTTTCTTGGTTAAAAACTATGTCTTCAAACTAACTACAATATATCTAAGTATATTATTATGATACGAAGTAATAATGGTAATTCGACTAATTAATCTGCAAGCCAGCCTACTACATTTTGACCAAAAATGAGATTTTGATGGCATTTTGTTATAAAGCATGTTTTCTATGCTCAACCTATAAATAAATGCGTATATCGCGTAAATATCGCAAATGAAACAACTCCGCTCTTTATATAAATTGTCTTTATATATAAAAGGAAAGCTAAAATAGTGTATTAATTCACAGTGCAGCTTAATTTTTAAAAAAAATCAAAGGGTATTTTTGGAATTGTTAAATTCCGCTCGATAGTTATATTATTATGTTTTTTCGCCTTCCTGAACGATTTTCCCAAATGGAGTTAGCCGGTTTATACTTAACATAAAGAAAAATTATTAAGCATATGACATCTTAAACATATGAAAATATGACATCGAGGTTTTCCTTATATTTAAATACTTTTTTAAATATGCAAACTAATTTAATTGACGAAAATAATCCATTTTAATAACAATAAATTATTTATCTTGAAAAAAATTCAATCCCGGAATTTTGGCATAAAGAAATCGAGCTGGATCCGGGATTATAAACCTTTGTAGAAACATTCACGAATGATACGACGTCAAGAATCCGTTAGTTTGAATTACTTGACAAGAGCTCGGTGTATTACTAATTTATATATCAATATTAAATAGAATTATGTTGACTAGCGTAATACACGGAAACGCATCTGTTTACCGATTTTAACGATAACGGGGTATAAATATCAAAAGTTTAGACGTAAAACAGATGAACTATGAATAAAAAATTCTCTTTCCTTAATTGTATAAGCATATTATACTACAAATCTCTAAGTTTAAAGAAAATATCAATTGCAGAATGTCGCTTCATGATAAACTATAACTAAGCTTAAAGAAAAACGAACGTAAATTCTAAATCGGGACTTAAATCCATTAGAATTTAAATTCAAATTCCATCAAGTACATTCGGTCGATAGTATTAATATTAAAAATGAATGTGTTAAACTGGAAACGTAACTTTTGATGTCTTCGGCTATTTAACGCATAGCCAACATTTTCGCGAAGGGTCCTAAAGGATCCGTCAACTCCTCGTGCCACCACGTACCTAAAACTGCCACTACAATTATTTATTTTTCGTCATTCATACCAACTATATAATTTATCCATTTACTTATGCGTACAGTGGAAATTATCAATGACAGAAATGAAAGAATCACATAAAACAGACTTGTAAAAAAATCATTACGTACAGTAAAGCTAACAATGTTAAAGATCGACATCGTTGTCTGATATTGAAAATGTCCACATTTGTATTAATTTCTAAGATTACATAATTGTTTTTCGACCATGTCCGATCTTTAGAGGATCATATGGGCCTCCACAGAATGAAGGTTTGTATTAACTGATTTTTTTTACGAGAAATGGATGTCAGCTACTTGCTCAACTTATCAGGTCCATACTCTAATTCATACACAAATTGAAAAACAATATGTGTACTTGCCAGATTCAGGATTTGAACCTGAGATCCACGACGCTTAGGCCGCGCGGTCATCGTGGGTAAATACTTTTCTGGATGACCAATTTTGTGCCTCTATCAAATCTGAAAACACGTCACCGAAGGGCTCGAAACGGACCGGAACGTACTGAACCACAGCTCCGTTCATGAAATCGCGAAGGGAAAAATAAAATATTGCGATCCGGTTCATGAATTATGAAAAATCAATTAAATTCACTTAGTTATCATAAAACTCGTTTTTCGCCTTCAACGCTAACAACATTCACAAGTCACAGGTTTAAAGATTGTTATTCCATTTTCCGCCTGCGCTGGGTAGATATTTATAACAAAAAGTTACTTTTGTACATAATATACCTCCATACTATTAGATTAATATGATAATAGTTTCTGAAAATTATCGAGCGTTCTGGTTCGTAAAATTTCTCATTGCAAGCGCTGCCTCGCCGTATTGGTGGCAATACTCTCACATAAAGTTTAACACAGCGAGGACTTCTGCAATATGGTAGCATACCAAATCATATTATTCAATTGATATTTTCCTGTTAAGCACGCCGACAAAATAAAACATCAAAAAATCAATATTGCGTTTGCTATTCGTGCCAGACGCATTATCATAACCGCCGCCATACCAACTCGTCTGCCTTGCGAAGATTCAAAGCGGCGACCTTTTCTTTCTGCAGACGTCGGCGATATTGGTATTCTGTTAAGACATGCCACGCGAAACCCGTGGGAGAGATGAGCGCCCACCGCCCGAAGGTAAAAGAGACAATCATGTGTTGGGTCCGGCGCAATATAGTTCCACATCAGGGGCTTCAAACTCTTTCTATAGCCAGTATCCCTATTGAATGTTTGATTAATGTTCAAATACAAAATTAAAATAAACCTTGTGACTGATGTCACTATGGTCGGCTACGGTCACAACATAAAGTAATTACCTATCTATAAAATAAAGTAAGACATTACTATAGAAATTCAATTGATAATAATTATTTTATCTTATTTTAACATTTGACATTATCTATATTATTTAACAATTAAAAATTAAATAATAAACAATGCGATCCATTATAATGTTTTAATGTGGAAATCTTTTCTAACAATAAATCTGACTAGTAAATATCGAAATTGGATTGATATATTAGAGAAAAAATGGTTTTTGCCTAGTTGGCCATAAAAATGACGATATAATAATTTTGAATACAAACAAAATATCATTTATATACTTACTATGGTATGTCTATATAATAATTATAACCTTTCATAAAATCGACCATTTCTTTTTGAATGAGTTTGTGTATAGTCTTAAATTATATATCTGAATATAATATGTACAATACTATTAAGTATACTCATCATGTTAAAATATTCTTTTAATTTATTTAACCACTAACGCAGACGTTCCATTAGCGACCCAAAAGTCTGAGAATAATAAATCGTCCGATTTGTCTATGCTCTGGTACTGATCAACGGACAATCAACGAACGAGTAAAAGAGTCGAACTGTCAAAAATTGTGATTATCGTAATATATTATTAATCTTAAATTACGTTTTTTTTAATAATTTCATAAATTCAAATTTAAAAAATTATTGCTTAATCTCTCATTTTCTAATATGCCAATTACCAAATTAAACAATAAAAAAAAATTAGAACAAGTACAGGTTTTTTCGGTCCGAATGATTGCGTATTAGTGACAAATTAAACTCACGTAGTGGTCAACGGACGAATTCTGGCAACCCGGCGAGTAAAATATCAAACATGTTTTAAATCCAACGAGTCTGGTCTACGGACTTAAAAACCAGCAGATTTTAGATGCTCCACGTGAAAAAAAGACCGAAGACTATTTATATCGTCTGCATAAGAAGAGCAAAATGTATTTTCCGTCGATACACTTGTTCATGTTTTAGTGATACAAAAATCTATTGACAAGTGAGAACGATTTATTTCCATAGCGAAAATCCAACATTTGACAGAGTTGTCGTTCATTCGTGAAAACCATATATTTCCGATGTGAACTTTATATTTCTCATTGTTATCAGCACTTAGTAAAAACAGTCTATTCTCAAGAAAACAAATTCATTTCAAAAGTATGCATACAATATTAATATAAATTGAGAAATTAGAAAAATTGCAATTAAAAAACTCGATGTGTCTATAAGTTAATAAAATAAATAATACAAGTCATAATTATATGAAGATTGCTGCGCAGCTTAACACATTGACTGCTGACTAGATAATTACTTTTTAATTATCACATTTAAATAGCAAGCTAATTATATCGAATGGCCACCTGATCGTTACGCGCTAGGTGCGTCTTTTGCGCCCAATGACTCAATCAGGATTAGGAGACTGCACTGGCTAGTTCATGTAACTACTTCGTATGAACGAATGATAACAAACCGTCAAAAAGAGTAATGTCGAGCAATCCAATAGGGCGCAGAAGAAATAGTCCGAAAATTTGTTGTCTATGTGGAATTGCCAATGAGAGACTATATTCCTGGACGAACGTAAAGTAAAGCGGTCATTTTTAAGGATTGGAAGGAAGCCAGGATCCTGGGTTGTCGCGCTCCAAATTAAAATGACGATGATTATTAAGATGAAGTCAGGCGTTACGTGTGTATGTAATTATATTAATACACTGGACGCTAAAGACGCGCCTGGCGCGTAAATATTAGGTGGTATTCGATATAATTAGCATGCTATTTAGATGTGGTATTTAATAAGTAATTATCTAGTCAGCAGTCAATATAAAACAATACTATCCATTCATAACAAATTCAAGTTTCAGTGATTATCATTTGGCATTTAATTTTATCCTATACATAGTTAATATTGTTTATAAAATTATATTGTATTGTTAATATTTTTCTAAGAATATTCTTTTCTTTGAGGTTTTATAGTTACTTAATTTATCTGTTCTTTTTTAATCTAAAAGTTTTGAATTAATAATATTATTACGTACCATTTTTGGGTACTGTTCGGTTATCAGGAATACAGCGGAAAACACATTTTGAAAATAGCCGATAAACTGGATTATGTGTTAGGTTAACCTAACCAAACCTAACTTAACCTATCCCAACCTAACCTAACCCAACCTAACCTAAACTATCCCAAACTAACAAATAATCCAGTATATCGGGTATTTTCAAAATGTGTTTTCCGCTGTATTCCTGATATCCGAACAGTACCCATTTTTGTAGTAAATAAATATTTCCACATTCATTACTTTATTGAAATGACTGTTTAAATTATTCTAAAGAGGTGTCGAAATGCTTGAGGTGTGTAAAAGATTCGAGCGAAAATGAATCTTGAATACAAAATCTTAGTAAACTTTTTCAGCTTTCATAGTCTATATAAAAGATTGTTAAACGTCTTTCTTTACGACCTAAGCTTTATATTTTAAATAACATACTAGAAAAACGTTTATGGTGCAAATAATAATTACCTCCCTAATGATTTAGTGCTGTAGTCTCAGCGGAGGTGTTTATATCTCGTCCGCCCCAATAAAAGTCCGCACACATTTGGCGAGTTCATCCGCGTTCATCGACTCCTCTAGCTCCTTCCTCCTCAAATGATACATAGTCCTGCTATTATGAGTTGTATTATATCATTCGATGAAGCAACTTTATTAATCACTTTGTCTAACGTCCTGCGCCTAGGTAGATCTCACGAGTATTTTCTTATTATATCTAATACAGTACAGAGTTGAATGTTGTTAACTATGTACTACCTACTTACTAGTGCTTATTTGGGAGTATCTTCTTATAAATACCATCACTTAGTATTATATATCGATGGTTACTTTCGATTGTAGTGGTAGTAGTAATAATAACCATACTTATTTAAAATATATAAGTATGTATATATTCTTGAAACTCAATATAATATCCAGGTATGTGCTCAAGTTGACATGGAGTTTGTAAGCATTCCTATATTTTATTTTGAGACCATTTTAGGTTTTGTGATAATCGTTTTCATTCCCACGCCCATGATAACCGAGTAACGTGTCGGTTTGGATGTCGGATGGCCGTGCGGTTTAAGCGTCGGCCTACAGCATCGTGGCTCGTGGATCCTTAGTTCGAATCCTGGGTCTGGCAAGTTCACATATTGTTTTTCGGTATGTGTATGAGTCAGAGTATGGACCTAATAGGTTGAGCAAGTGGCTGACATCCAATTCACGTAAAAACTAAATCTGTTAATACAAACCTCCACTCCGTGGAGGCCCACATGATCTTATTAGATCGGACATGGTCAAAGAAGAAAGAACGTGTCAGCTTATAATGTCGGGTTCAAATCCAGGTTCTGAAAAATTGACATCTTGTTTTTCACATGTGTGTGTGTGGACCTGTATGGAGTTAATATATTAAGCATGTGGCTATCATCCTTCTCTCGCAAACACGAAAATCTGTTAATACAACCTCCACCAGGACCATATAATATTCTTGAGTTCGATCATGGCGATTAACTAATTTAACTTAATTTTCTTTCCATATTATTGGTAATGAATAATTAATCATTTTGATAAAAATATATAATTGGATAAAAAACTAAACAATGGAATCTTACATTATACATAATATTATTAAGTACATAAATATATAAGATTTTCTTTGCTATTTTCAGACATGTTTTTTGTACCGACCGGAAAATCTAAAGAGATTGCTGGTTTTTGGTAACCTTGAAGGTAAATCGAAACAGAAAAACTTACTTACAAGTAAGAAACTGACTGGGGATAGACTACACTCTGCCCTAAAAAAGCATATATGTATGCATAACAGTTAGTTAAATGATAGCATAGTAATTATTAATTTATTTTCCACGTGTCAAAATATTTTAACATACGAAATCTTTATCTTATAATTATTAAAACGGTTCGGTAAATTAGTTCAACAGTTTGTAAGTATTGCTATCTGTTATATTATTTTGATTTTCCAAACCAGTACAAAAATAGTTTGAACATATTATATAACATATACCAGATAAATTAAAAGTAGTTATAATAATAGTATAGCAGTCTACAAATGTTTAATGCTCACTTAAGGAATACGTATATATCAGGCATATATAAATCAATATACCCCATTTTCAATATCAAGTGGGTGTCATCAAATGAAATCTTGTGAATATTTTTTGCTTTAAATCTAGAAACCCCGAGTGAGAGTAATATTTATCAATTTCTAAAAGTGTGGGAGTTGCAAAGTTATCATATTTTTCTGCAAATGGTAAAACAAGTGACGTGACGATCTCGAAGAAAATTTAATAGTAAGCGAAAGTTTTTACCGGCTACAGACATGACAAATAAACAAACGCGATAGTTATGTTCAGAATTCTTCGTCAAATCACTGTCAAAATATCACATTTAATAAAATATTGTTTACTTACTTTCGAATTGAAGAAAAAGTCGCCATTTCTAAAGACTGTCACAAAGAGAAATGCACCAGGAAACATCATGATATTAAATTCATTACATTTTTAGTTATGGTTCTTATTTTAACACGGCACTTGTCACCAATTTGGTGAGTACCTATATAAATATTTCAGATAGTATTGAAAGTGTTATTTCCTCAATTTTTGTGTCAAATTAATATTAGTCCAACTAAATATTTTATAATACCTAATGGTAAATTGTATAATTTTAAAGTAATTATTTTTTTTACTCGCAAAATTTGCAGTAAATTCAGAGCACGAGAAATATTTACTTTAAAAAATACATAAACATGCTTATATGGTTTAACTAATCTTCTTATTAATTAAAATATAACGCAATTTACATAGTAGGTACCTACATAATTCAAAAAGATATATTATTGATTGGTACTGGTTTCGTCTGCTTATATTTTAGAAAGACGTTGTAAACAGCTCTCCAAACAAATAGGTTGTTTTTAAATTGTATAGACATACCTAATACACATTTGTAATTTTTTTGTAAAGTATTGTGGAACTATAAAAAACCAACCTAACCTATTTTTTTACGCTAACTGTTTCGCAACTTTTCAAACAATACCTTCGCAAGGATTTATACATTATTACATCACCGCATTCGATCCTAAAAGAGGATTATAATATTATGGGCCTCTGCAGAGTGGAGATTGTATTGGGTATTAACATGTTTTTGATTTTTTTATCGAGAAATAGATGTAAGCTATTTGCTCAACCTATTAAATCCAAACATACATTGAAAAACAATATGTGAATTTACCAGACCCAGGAGTCAAACCCGGGACCTACGATAATATAAGCCGACACATTATGGCTCGGCCATCGTGGGCATCGTAAGTACAAAAAATATGGATCTATATATTATATTATACAAAATTCAAAATATAGTTGTTTTATTTTCTTTGTTCAAATTACCTTCCTTGCCAATTTCAATTTTGAATTTTCACGACAGATCAAAATAAAGCTTGCATACATATTATGTCGGATTTGATTTTGATTTTATTGTATATTCTTTTTTTGAATTATTTTCATTTTGACATGTTTTATGTCTCTAGATACAGATATTTTAATAGTGAAAATTGTAATTATTATTGTTTTGTTAAGTAAGTTATAATATGTATATCGCTTAATGAAGCGACCACGTATAAAGCCGGGTACCTCAGCTAGTATTAAATATTATATAACACAATACATTTGTATGAAACGCGTTTGAATAATAACATTAAAAACACAATATCCGATCGATGGGGGGTGGCCATAACCGGCTCGTATAGGACTCAAACCGGCGACTTTCACTCGGCGATTGCGCAAGAAACAATGCGCAAAAACAGTCGGCTTGTCCTGTAACAGCTGTCATGTTAATTTATTTATATGCAGTTTATTATTTAATAGATTATTATTATTATTGGCGTTATTCAACTTCATTATCGTACGATTTGATCGCAAATATGCTGCTCGCTAATGGCTGACCGGTTTTGCAAGGAGCATTATACGAATGCTTCATTTTTTTTTTCAATATCAAGAGGCGAGGAATTTTTTTCCAATCACCTATTTAAAGATGTTGAAATTCGCAATACATCAGTTAGTAACGGACATGTTAAATACCTAGCCAATAATAAAATTATTATGTAATAAATATTTTCCCAGTGTTGCACTATCACGATGGTTATCTTCTGTAGCAAAAAATATAATTTTGAATTTATATACAATGCCCATTGCGTCTCAAATACAATATTTTGAAAATAGTCAGTAAAAGCATGATTTTCATCAATACGTTGAAAATAAATACGTAAATGTGAAGTGGATAAAATGGAAACTTGGACCAAAGTTTAATTTAGCAAGTCATTTTGCGATAATTTTTTTGTAACGAAATTCACACATATGCATAGAAATTTATTTATCTAATTGGTTTATCGATTCAAATGGAAAAAATACACAGCTAAATCAATTATATTTTTTAATATATAATGAACCATAGTTATTTACATGAACAGTCACGTAAAAACTTAACCAAAACAACCAACAGGCTAAGTATATATTTTTTCAATTGCAAACAATGCTGCTTATGCAGACAATATTAATTTCTCTAATACTTATTTCTATTTTTGAGATTTAAAATCAAGAGCTTTTTTTATAGCTCATTGGGTGAAAAAATTCCTACACCCCGCAAAAAAAATCACGCGCGATTTCGAGGTCGAAATACAGGATTTTTTATTTTTTCGCAGCTGCTTCCGAATCATTTTTTTACAAATATAAGTAGGTATACTCCTGGTAATAATTTATTTCTCATGTGTGATTTTTCTCGAAAAAATCTGAAGAAATGAGAATAAACTCGAAATTTTTTAAATAAAAAAGAAAATTTTCACAAACTGTAGAATTTTTTGAACTCCTTGTAGTATGTATAGCAAAATTGTTTGGCGTCCAGTTGCAGGCAGGGGTCACCAATTGACACAGTGCAATATCGAAAAAAGAACAGCTGAACTAAGCAAGTTTAAATCGAGACACCCCCAAGCTGGATGTAGGTAGAGATATTATGTTGACATATGATGTAGAGTCATAATTATTATATTGATAAACAAAAATATACACAATCTCTGATATGCTTTAAAGTTTAAACAAACCAGTTAAGTAAGTACGTATAATAAGAGTGATTATCTTCACTAATTAATTGGCTTACAAACAGTCCGTAAATTCATTGAGATTACAGATTACACGCAGACACGATGAGTTGTAAAATAATTTATTCATATATTTTTATTACTCCTCGTGTAACAGCATAATTATCTCATATCTACTGTTGTCCGCCACTTGCCGCATGGCCTAAACAGCTAAACTCGCTCAACGCATGGCATTAGCCCAAAAAAATGTGAAAATGTATTTTTAATTTCGTGCCAACGACAAACACACGGCAATGCGTCGGGCGATCAATTAATTTGTTGTGCGAATTTCCTGTCTCGTTTATTTCTTAACACTTGTATGTATTACGGTAGTGTCTTACTTTTAGTCACTTTTTGAATAAACTCGGTTAGCTATGACGTTAGATGCAGCGTTGCCAACTTGGCGTTTTTCTTGCCAGATCTATCATTTTAGAATAATCGCATTGCTTGCAAGATTCTCATCGTGCGTATCCGTATGGATTTGAATTTAGTGTTTTTGACAACGTAAACAGCTCCCACAGTTCTTATTGATCTTTTAAATAATATAAGGTATATATCGTCTCTGTTCTGGCAGAACACACTATCTGGAGAATACTAGTTTTGAGTAATTTGACTTTGAAGTTGTTAAAATGTTTGAAATGGTCTATCATGCGAGTTTATTAAGTAATCGTAAGAAGGATGGCTTTAAAATAAAGACTGTTTATTTTTTAAGAATGTTTTCAGACGGTAAAGTTTGAAATAAGGAACATTTTGGTATAACTAACTCAATATGTAATTTTTTCGAATTAGTGTCTTCTGCCAGAACAGTGACGATATATTATCTCAGTGGCGAAGTCTGGAGGTAAGCTGTTAAGATCCGCCATAAATAGTGCAAACTAAACTTTGTCAGTCATACGTATTTGTTTTCATTAAAATAATACTACAATTTACAGATACTGTTGGTTAGTCTTTAAAAGTCCTAAGAAACCAAGCCATAATAGATAATAGTCAAAAAAATACTCATCTATCTATAAAGTATCTAAAATTATGCAATCAAATCATATATAGTTTTGGATATGTTATAGATAGAATATAATAACCAACAATATGTGTAGTATTGTGTATTCTTAATCCAACGAAAACAAATAAGTATGAATGAAACATTGTGCACAATTTTATCGGATCGCCCAAAATATACTAAAACTATTATGGTTTCGTTTAGGCAGGGTTTAATTTATTTAAAAAAACAAAAAAAAAACTAAGCACACCACAACACCATCTGTTAATTGTAGTCTTAGTTCAATGGAAACAAACAAAGTTTAATGTGCACTATTTATGGCGGATCTTAACAGCCTACCTCCACCCTTCGCTACTGGTACATATTAACAACAGAATCAATGCTACACGATAGCCGAGCGACAATATGTCACCCCATAATGTCGTGGGTCAGGAGTGCGAATCTCGGATCCGGCCAATGTTTACATGTTGTTTCTCAATGTGCATTTAGATCCACCGTATTAACTTAATAGATTGAGCAAATGGCTAACATCCATTTATACTAAAATAGAAATCTGTTAGAGAGAAATCTGTAGAGGCTCATAATATGATCTTCTTAAAAAATAATAGATGAATAAATTTTTAGTTATATGACTTAGTTCGTAGTTTTGAAACAATAAAATTCTTCTTCACTAGTTGTTCTCATGAAAAAATGTTAAAGATGTTCTTCACGTTTTTTTAATTTTGAAAAAATCTATCATTATTTCTGCCATCTAGCTTATGTTTTTACCCTATCTGACATAATTTTATTAATGATAGTTGGCAACACTACTTATACGTACCAATAAATAACTCATCAATGAATCAATTGAGATTAACGTAAATTAAATATTTACTTCTGGATCATTAATTAATAATGAACATTCACTGTATAACAAAATGTTGACTGTATAAGTCATACACTTCGGAAACCATATTCAACACGGACAAACAATATGCAAATTAGGTATTTTCGTGTGTTAAATAAAAGTAAGAGAGGGGCAATGTACAAAAATAATAATTTGAAGGTTGAATATTAAATTGTATCGGATACAAGTCGATGTTTTTCTAAGGTCAGTTCCCACTCACATGTCCACACCTTTGAAACATATCTGTAAAATCTATATACCTATGTATTTTCTAACATAAAAAATAAAACGTCGACTTAATAGTATATAAAATACAACCATAATAAAAATTATTGTCATAGATAAGATAATCATTTACGTCATGAGTAGTATTGGTGGTAGTAGTGATGAAAACTGCCCGTTGAAGGGGTAGTCAAACAATTTATAACAGTCTAAAAAAATAAATAGGTACACTCTTATACAGTATGTATTATAAAGCACCTTTTAAACATAACTGTAAAATCTATATACCTATGTATTTTCTAACATAAAAAATAAAACGCTAGCTTCATAGTAGGTATATACAAATTCAAACATAATAAAAATTATTGTTATAGAAAAGATAATCATTTATGAGTAGTAATGCTGGTAAGGTTCAAATAGACTATATTATTATGACGATCGGGCACATATATGCTAAGAGCGTTTTAGTGTCTATGATCAAATCTATGCCATTCCGATATTTATACATACATATTGTATGACAGCTATGACATCGTATTTACACTCTGTGACACCCTGTGACACAGGACGCCAACATAAGAAACGGGTTTTTCGACATATATATGACCGATCGTCATAGAGTGTATTTGAAGCAGTAGTGGTGATGAAAACTGCGCGTTGAAGGGACAGTTAAATAATTTATAACAATCTAAATGAATAAATACACACTTATACAGTATGTATTATACTGTAATATCTACATAGAACGAAAACTCTTGTATATTTGACTTGTCCTGAATATTACAAAATAAACTAAATGACATGTTTAATTTATGTTATTTTGGTATTGGCACTTCCAAATCATTCATAAGTACAGTGTCAGATACGTCTGTATAAACATAAAATACGATTACATAACAATAAGATTCACGAAGATTTAAGAATGTAACGTTCTAATTATCGATCGCCAATAGTAACTCAATTTGGAAAGCGCTTCAGTGAATATTAAAAGCCATAAGTTAAAATTTGTTGCAATTAAGTATGGCTCATTTAGCATAGTGGTCTATGTGCGCGATACCCGAGAGATGCAGGTTCGATCCCTGCGGGGTGTCTTACTTTTATCGAAAACATTTTTTTCTATTGGTCATAATATTTTCTCAGAAGTGTTTTCAAAATTATGTATTTTTGATCTTATATTATTTTAAAATGTCGTCATTTTTCGAGTTGTAATTTAATTATACCTATATAATACATACTTCCTTATCCTACTCGTCGTAATTGTATAGTGTTTATTATGTTTAGCAAATTCTTGTATTTAATTTGTATTTTAAAAATGGAGGCGAACTTTAAGTATGCATTTATTATTGAGTCTTCGCCATTGAGTAGTAAGTAGCTTGTAATAATAAATTATAGATCTTATAATGCCACAAGTCTACAATATTGATGTCAATGGTGCCTACACAGCGTTCTTAGCAGAATCCTGATATGAGCCATCAAATTTTGATTGGAAAATATGTTTACTTAACGGCCCACGTGCTCCGCGTAGGTCAAAGAGGAGCTTTTTTGGTATTTTCAAAGCATGATCCTGGACATTCCTTAAACGTTGTAGATAATCTATTTATATAATTTTGAAGCCTTATTATCATTTATATTTATTTTAAACATTTGATGACTGCATAAAGTATTTTTATTACATAAAATAGTATTCTTTTAAACCTCTCAATATAATGTTTTAGAATATAGTCATATTATTTCAGTACATCCATGTGCAGTGGTGTTAAGATTTTTTAGATTTATTATTTTTTAAACTCATTTATAAAACCATTAGTAAAATTTATGTTAACACTATGTAGTGAAGTTAGAAGAAGAAGTAATTAAAATAAATATAAAGGATAATAAGGCTTCAAAATTATATAAATAAATTATCTACAACGTTTAAGAAATGTCCAGGATCATGGTTTGAAAATACCAAAAATGCTCCATTTTGACCTACGCGGCGCACGTCCCCCCTTCAATAAATTAATATTGAATAATAATTAATATTGAATATATTACATTGAACACTTACCGTACAATAATATTTAATATACAGTAAACTTTTGAAATATAATTAAGAAACATCCTTTCATTTTCTACTATTTAAGTGTTTTACTGCAATCGATATAAAACTAACAGCTGAATTATTAATGTTATTGAAACACCGCCAATAAAATAAAATGTATATTTACATTCTCATGAAGAAGACGATTATAATATTATTGAATAGTTTACTTAATATAAAATAATCTCTCGTGCTTGTAAAAGAAATATTGTTTCGCATTAAAACACCTCTTGGCATTAAATCGGTATGAATCATTATGCAACTTTTCCTTGATGTCTTGACATTCAGCTCCCACTAAATTTTTAGCAACAAAAATTATTGCAACACAATATCGCGTTTTTAGTTCAAACATCATGGTAATGTAGGTAAGATATCTCGACAATGTAAACGATGTGAAAATATTATTTATTTTTTTGACCCTTTCCACTTCAAAATATTCTGCACAATAAGTAAGTATTAATAATTAATCTACAGCCGTGGTTCTATGATCACGTTATAATAATACTAAATTGAATGATACAATATATTATTAAATTTAAAAGAAACTATCGTTGAATTGCAATTAATACCTATATTATGATACATATTATATTAATTGATGCGATAAAATCCGACAGTTCTAATATCACATTGATTTCAGAATGTATCTTTTGTCATAAAGATGATTTTAAGTTGCTAAAATTATCAATAAGTGACATATTATTTTTTTATTCTTATAAATTAAAATTGTACATATTTTACCTGGTATACGTTCATCAAAATATAGATGAGATCAAACTATGTATTGAAAAAGTGAATTATTAAGAGCGTACATAAATGAAACGGCAAATAATTGTCAAAAGTATGTGGGACGTAATTTCGGCCGCGTTGCCAGTCGGAGAGCGATTGTCGACCTGTGAGCACGTCAATTTATTTTGTGATGGCGTCGGAAGAATATATTCTTAAATCGTGTAAAGATGAATAAAAAACGTTCCGCATGTACTTGAAAAAGAAAACATGTCAATGAATATACTATTATTATTAGTAATATAACAATAAACATAACATTAAATGGACGCATGTTGGGTTTTTATGACAAATTATATTTCGTTCGGCTCGCGTCATTT
Source organism: Rhyacophila brunnea (assembly GCF_057557595.1). Taxonomy (NCBI): domain Eukaryota; kingdom Metazoa; phylum Arthropoda; class Insecta; order Trichoptera; family Rhyacophilidae; genus Rhyacophila; species Rhyacophila brunnea. Next base: position 8,387,076 of record NW_028232859.1, read on the forward strand.
GCACAATCCGCGCATCGCCTAGCCACGATCTTTTTAGACCATGCCTCAGCTGAGGTATAACCTTAATGAAAATAGATATATGAGACAATTTAAATAGCCCTAAAATTTACACCCACGTTCCTTTGAGAGTTTTGAACTAACCACCACTATATATCAATAGCATGATTTTTAATTTCATTTGGTTTTATAATTCGGTATTGATCTAGGCAGCCTTACGAAGAGATTTTTTAAGAGAAATGGATGTAAGCCACATGCTCAACATATAAGGTCCATTGCATGCGGGATAGTACCATTGGTTAAAAGAAATACAGATGAAATTTAATAAACTCTTCAGTGGTTTCTCCGTTAGTTAATTTTGTCGTAATTAGATATAGTGCAGGTAGCTAATTTGGTTAAAGCACATTAACCGTAATACGACATGCCGTGGACCTACATACATTTTTTAAATATCCAATAGATGTATTTCTGAGGTGTTTTCAGTTTTTAGTTTTCAGGGGGAAACGTCATTTCCATGAAAAATATTAGTTCTGGTAAATAGAGCCTTGTAATTATTTTTATTTGAAGATTAGGTACCCCTTATACATTTCAGTCGCTTAGAGTCATAACTCACATTTTGCAATTTTGTCATTGTTGACTTATATACAAAGTGATTCTAAAAGCATTAATCTATATAAAAAAAAATAGATGGAAATCAAAAGTCACTTTAAACCATTTGAAAATTGTTGACAAAGTTGACTGTTGGTGTCATAATTCATATTATTTTTCAATGAATAATAACCTAACCTAACCAAACAGAGAACTCTATTTCTCAGTGTGTGTCTGCAGTCGCATGTGTATTGTGTATTTAAAAAAAATGTAAATCGAATCATTCACTCATTAATATTCAAGTAAGTTCAATACTTTTCTTGTAATTACAAAAAACAGTACTCTGGTGGTTTTTGCGATAATCTCAGAACTCGATTTTTGGAATATGTGAGTTACGTTATGATTAAAAGGCAAAACGTCAATAAATGCGTAGTATTCTAAAAAGGAATTTTCTAGTCTTAAGTTAGATAATATATGTGTCGCTACATTTCAAAATCAGCCAAATCCACCTTTAGGTAGTTATGACTTTTTTATAAATTGCTAAAGAACTACTGCTTTCTAACATTCTGCATTATCAAAATGTGGAATTCATTAATTGTAAGTATTCTATACTCGAAATAATATAAACTTTCACCCTTGTGACTGTGTATTTGAGAAAACAAAAAGCTGTTTTTCTCCTATTCATCTATTATGGACTTGACTGATTTTGAAATCTAGCGACACATATGAAAGTATTCAATATAAAGTATAAAAGTTGATATGGCGTTATACAGGTTCGTCGAACTGTGTTTTAAATATAAGATTATGTCATATTAACAATAGAAATCTTCGCGTTTCCAAAAATCTAGCAAAATAGTAAATTTAAAAAATGAAGTACCAGTCGTGGGAGGACAAGCAGAAGTTACTTACTCCAGTTTTGACGAAATTGAGATTTTAATGTCAGTATATAGAAAAATTAATGCTGCTTGACTGGCATAAGTCACGATTTAAGATTATTGAATATATAAAAAATTAAAAGTAATGAAGAACTCAAAAAATAAAGATTTAACAACCATTTTAAGAAAAACAATAACACAAAACATTGTTTATCTCAGAACTATGTATTTGGAGTTAGTGACTTCTGTCTGTACGCCCACGCTATAACAAGAAGACTTTTATTGTTGTTTTAATTTAATAAAACGAACAATACAATGCAGTTCCACCATGAATTGACAGTTCAACAAAATAACAGAAAAAAAAGACAAAATAAAAGAAATTTGACTTTCGTAAAATAATCATTCTGTCTTGGAATATTGTTTTTCCGTATGCCTTCAAAGTGTTAAAATGCGTTGAGAGTAGAACGGGTTGGAGAGTTGCAGATACCAACGGCAGACAATACAAACGGACGTTTAGCCGATTTCGAAATGGAACAATCGACAATCACATACTCGTGTCGTTTACGTTAACTTATCGCAGGGTTGTCAATCGCTTAGAATAAATTAGCAAATATAATATACAATCATACAAATATAGCGTGTGTCTAAACTGAATCCGGTATAGGTTTTCGAGATATTATGTGCGTATACGATGCACAAGAGGGGCTTGAAAGAGTCTTCACTTTGCAAGTGTGGTGAGATTCAGACGACGGATCACATCGTGGAGTCATGCAGCATATTGTATGCCTTCTCCGGAGGGATTTTATACATACACCAGGCCAAACCGAAGGCTTTTGCTTACCTAGATTCACGCCGTGACGGTCTCATTTTTACGTTTTTCTTATCTCGTATTCTTATTTGTCCGGTGGTTCTTTGTCTGGTACAAATCTTGTAATCGATTTTTAACTTTCCGACTAGCTAGACATTTGAAACTTTTAGAATATATCAGAACACGATGCCAATGCATTTTTTTTAATACTTTTAGCCATATTTAAGTAGAATTGATTTAATTTTCATTGTTTTGTATGAAAAGTTATTTCGGAAGTAATCCGTAAAAAGTAAAACTATTATTGGTTGCTAAGTGGGTCCTAGCAACTAAATTATTAATATTAATATATTATACATGCGTTACTATGGAAATCAATATGACATTTCAGTATTATTTCTATCAAGTACATTTTTTTTTTGATCGTTTAAGCTAGTCAAGTCAAGTTTATATGATTCAACAGAAAATTTAAAAACGTTGTATATAAAAAGTTCTTTTTATCTTGTAATTACTATAAATATAGCTAAATTTTACATTAAAATGAAAAATTTACTCAGTAATTTTTAAAATATTGATGGTTGTTTTCTGTAAAAAAAAAAAAAAAGATGATGCGGTCGCTTCGAAGAAAGCAAGTACCGAATAAAAACCTCTGTTACAGCAATTTCGTTGAACAATTTATTAGTCGAATAGATAGTTGTAGGTACTTATTTTTTCTCCTGCATATTTAGGAATACTCTAATAATCGTTGAATAATTTCTGTCAAACGTAATACAAAGACTTCTTAAGAACTCCTCTCTTTATAACATTCTTTGGAAAAAAACAAAATTGTGATGACGTAAGTATATCGGTATCATTTTTTCAAATATCATCTGTTTACATACATCACAATTTCATGTTTTTGGCTTATCATATTTTCTTTAGGACGACAGATTTTTGCGTGACATCTGTAGTATTTGTTCAAGTTATAATAAGTACAACGTTGGTAATTTTGATGTAGTTATATTTAAATTTTTACTATATTTCTGATCTCATCCATTTGTTCAATCCAACATATAGAAATAATGAAGTATTTGACGGTTAGTTTTACAATATTTTACATTGAGACTATTATAATAAGTTTTTCATAACTGATAAAAGATCACATAATATAATTATATATAGCTGTGTTAATGTCTTAAATTTGATACCTACGAGTATCTAATGTGCACGCATGAATACACTAGCATTACAAATCAATAACACTATGTATTTTCATTTCGCCGGAATCGTGCATGCGTTCTTTATTCAATTCACCTTCGAAGAGCGAGCTGCACTTTCCCGTCATCTAAACGGCTATATTATTATAGCAGCTATTTTATAACATAAGAGCAGCACGAAAAAATATTATTATGAACATTAGGTATACTTTACCGTTCCAGGTTACGCAACAATCGCGATGAGAAAAGCGCTCGGCGGAACAAACGCGAGCGACCGGCAAACTAAACTTCTTTCAAAGCGGTTTTGCTTTTTGCAGTAGGTAACTAACTATACCTACTTGTATCGCGGTTCTTTTAATTTCATTCTCACTCTTTCTAATTACTGTAAAACTTTCTGCAGCGATTAGACGAACTGTGCTAGTACTCAATTAAAAGCATTCGGTCATATTTTAAAGCGTAACTATTCATTGTACGTATATTCATTGTCTTCTCAGTCTGGTAGCTGCAGGTAGCTGCATCAAAAATGTGGTCTTTAAAAAAAACAATGGATATTGGTACTGCGTACGAGTTGCTTAAAATTAAACTCACGTCTCACATTAACACGCTGTCAAACTGTAGATGAAAAAGTAATAGTGTAAATAAATCTTTTAAAAACAAACTAATACACCTATGTATTAGGTTCAGAAAATATACATTTCAAAAATATCCTAGAAAAATGTTAGATCAAGTGAAGCATGAAAATCATTATTGGGAATGGGACGACTGGACTCCAGACAACTGGACGCCGCACTGTCGTAGACACGTATACAGAACCTAGTCGAGGTATTTTACTCAGTTTCTATCTACTACTTAGTAGTTTTAATTCATTTTACTCTTAACATAATGTATTCTTTATTGCGGATTGAGAATTACCATGCCTAAGGCTTATATAAAATAAAAAACTCTTTTTTCGTTGGAACTTAAACATATGCACGATTAAATCATTATTTACGTCTGCATATTAACATTCTCACCAACTATTAAATCATATTATAATCATTGAAATATAAATAATAATATTACATTTTTTTAAGTACCTATAAGTACCTAAGGTCTATTTATTTTCGAATTCCGTGGCGTCCAGTTGTCCGTTGCCAAATCGTTCTATACCTTCATTATTATCTTCTCACTATCCGGGTAAACGCTCTATATATATCGCTACATGAAAGTAACAGTGGAATAAGTCAAAATTATTAATATCCAGATAATTTAACTTTAATATTATTGTGCCATACAAAAAATTAAATAGTTATTAGTCATATGTTTATTTTGTTTTTTCTGCGGTTTATAATAAATGACAACCTGGAGAGACTGGTAGTTTTGGGTAGCCTCCAGGGAAGGCGAAGCAGAGGAAGACCGTCTGCTCGATGGAGCGACCAAGTGAAAGAGCTGACTGGGGGGGCACCATCCATTCTGCCCTGAGAGAAGCGGAAGATCGAGAAGGATGGAAAGTCTTTAACTAAATCTAAATTTAAATGTGGTCACGATCATCAGCCATGAGTGCACGACCAAGAAGATAATAAATGACAATGGTAGTATTTTTTGTTTACCATTATTAACAGTGGAGTAATATGTAAGTTATCCCACTGTTACTTTTAAGTTATATGTAAATTTTAATAAATGCAACAACGGTATTTTTTTTATTTTAAATGGGGTAGGTATTATATTTTTTTAAATCTCGGTGATTTATTATCTAGGTATAGCTTTCAGCAATCAATTAGCATACTTAACTTAAAATCGACTTTTTTCACTGTATCTCACCGCTACTTGAGGGTAGCGTTATACGCACTCTTGGAGTAGGTATTACAATTAATTGAATTACCTAATTAGTTACTAACACGACTTATATACAATAATAAGCGGTTAAGACAAATATCTTTATGACGTATTTATACAATGAATAATTATAAGATTATTATTTTTTAAAATACACAATTTCAATGTCAATAATTTAAGATTGTTAAATCTTGTGTATATCAGGGTTCGAAAAGGACCGGAACGCACCGGAGCGCCGTTCCGGTTCATGAAATCCCAAAAATTATCGCTCCGTCACGTGGAAAAAAATCATTTGACCATCTGAGCTAGATAGGCCATAGGTAGGTATAACAAAAAATCGAAAACATTTCTTTTTATAAAATTAATATACATATCGATAAAAAATAACTACTATGTTATGCGGCTCTCGTGGTGCAGTGCGTAAGGCGCTGGCCTTCCAACCGAGAATTCTGAGTTCGATCCCGGTGAGGACACAATATTATTATGTGATTTCTCAAAGCCTGGCTGTTTGTGACTGTTCAAAATTACTAACAACCACCTTGTACGAAAAAGCAAGGATATGGTTATTATTTTCAGAAAATTATTAAGCGCTCCGGTTCGTTCAATTTTCCATTTCGAGCACTGGTATATTATTCAATAGGTATTGAATAAAAAAATATATCTAATGTAATACATATTAGGTGCCTACCTAAATACCAAATCTCGGATTCTAGGTGGATCAACCAGTATTAATAGTGTACGGTTTGTGAAATCAGCATTCCATACAGAATGAGCGTAATTATTGAATTCTGTCTTTCCACCAAGAAATAACGAAATAACAGTGAGAAAAATTAATATCATAATTTTATTTATAATATTGAGAGCATGTCAGATCGTGCAATTTTTTATTAAATCACAGTAAGTACATTTAAATATATTTCCCTTTGTTATTAATATAAAAAAATATTTTGCAAAGTACATAATAAATATTGCATTAACTTTTTGAATCCATCATCATCATCACCTTGGGCGCACCAACCTGAGGTGAGTCTCGGCTTCCTCGAACAACTCTTTTCAGCTGCATCCCTATCCAAAGTTGCTGCTTTACAGTTTGATATACCCAACCCCAACTATACAAAAGTCATTTTAGTATTCCTAAGACACGCTTGATTCACGAAATATTCAGCGGAATTACGTGGCATTAAAAAATCAGAAATGTAGAGTGGAGAGAACTTGAGAAGGCCTTCATCCAACAATGAATTTAAATTAGTTAATGATGTTGAAGATGATGCAATACAGGTATGAAAAATCACACAATAAAAACACTTATAATAAAGACACAGTGAAAAATATTTTCAAAAGCAGAGAAAATCGTCAACAACGAAACGAATGTCTATAATTGTGGTGACTTTACATTGCCGAGTGTGGCTGTTTATTTATAATTCGTTTATCGTGATTCAAACATTGAACAATGTCTGTGTTCATCCAATTACTTTTGAAAAATTAATTCCACTTAAATTACTCACACGTTATTTTTTTTACAACTCATCACTACGTTTTCTGATCGTGCCACCCCTAACAGATCGACCACGATCAGGCCTTTGGGATCCATGCTTTATCATCTGCTACCCTTTTGTACCCTCATAATGTGGCTGAGGTACTGTAGACATGGTCGCCACAAGGGGGAGGCTGACAGGGCTCTAGCCTAGGGGCCCGGGCTCAGGGGGGGGCGGTGTAACGGGTCGACCAGATAAATGAGATAAACACACATCTTAAATTTGTTATAATAGTCAAAAAAATCGCCTGCATCGCAATTTTATTCCGGGGTTATTACCATTTTAAAATATAAGGTTATGCAATGCTATTTTTGGTTGTTGTGTGTTGATACTCGACAATTCCATAATTCGATGTGTTAAAAAATCGCTGAAAATACACGAATGAATGTTATTTGACCTCAAACACCATTTGGAAAACGTTACTGTAGAGCAGTGGTTCTCACGTAAAATTTAACTGTGGCCGCACAATTGACATTCACAGTTCTATGGAAACGTCTGGTGGCCGCACCAAATTTCACTTTTGTTGTGATTGAAAAAAACAAAACTAAGTTTTATTTGCTAAAAAAATGGATCAATTTATTTATAGACAAGTCAATTTATAAAAGACATTTGAACATTCTATTACATATGTATCTATTTATTTAAAAATATTGCAAATGGAAATTCCTCGACACTCTTTTTTTCCAATGCGAGACGCATGGCTGCTTCTAAGCTTACATCTGTCAACTGGCTTCAATATTATTATTTGTTTTTTTATGAAGTGCATTACACTGAATGATCTTTTACAGTATACAGTAGTAAGAAAAATCGACAATTGTTGCCAATTCGGCTCTATACTACGACCGTACACCCTGGATAAACGTCAGATGTTTTTTCTACACTTGAAAGTATCTAAATGCCATTTTTTGACAACCATGGCTATCCAGCTATTATAATCGTAGACAATAAAAAAAACCACTATTATAAGCGAAGACAATAATTACTGTCACAGAGAACAGTGAAATATTTTAATTAACAAATTTTATGAAATGCATTGGTGAACTCTAATATGCTATACTGATTTTTGAAAACGGCGAATTTGTTTGAATTTTGTTCATTGTAAAAGATTTTTATATTTGTGATTATAATAGCGTTTTAGCCATATAATAACAATTTTTCAATGATTGTCTATGCTCAAAAAGTGTCGCTTAGATGCTTTCAAATATTGAATAAAAAAATCTGACGTTTCTCTGCGGTGTACTCTCGGTAAATTGAGCCGCCAATTCTTTGAATTGACTTGATTCTTGGTCATCGTATAACTTCGACCAAATTTTTTCAAAGTGGTTTTATTAAAATGTTTTTTAAGTACCTACGTGGTCATGACTCATTTCCAATAACGCATATTTAACGTTAGCCCAGCCAATTAAATTAATACTGAAAATTATGTTAATCTCGTTTGTAGTCCTATGAAATTTTCATTCGTCATCATCTGAAAAGGCAAAGTTACAAAAGAAAGAGTTTAAAAAAAATCAATTCTTTGAACCTTATATCAAGTTCCAGATTTAGAGATTGAAGATACTCAATTATTTTAAGCTTTGATTTTAATTTAGAGGTTGTGTTTGTAATTTTATCATTGAAATCGCTAAAAGAAGGTAAAATAGAAAAATTGTCATTTTCAAATTCAATTCTGACACGAAACTTTTCACTGTGTTTTTTAATATGTCTGTGATGAACACGGTTTCTATTATTGTTAGGTTACTTTATTGTAGTTGTTTATTTATCGAACTATTATTCTATTAGCAAAATCCTCTGGTGGCTGCATATGAGAACCACTGCTGTAGAGCGTCAGACTGCCTTTAAACTTAGCGATAGGTGGGGGGGCGCCAAAAATTCTGGCCTGAGGCCCGCTTCAAGATGTGAGGGCCATGACTGTAGATATCTGGTTTCCATACTACACAGATCTTTTCAGTTCTTTCCCATTCGATTGAGAAATTGTTACCCGATTAGTCCGAGGTGTTTTAAGAATCCGTCTGTATACAGCCACATCTCGAAAGCTTCAACTCTCCGTGACATCTCTCGGTTTGGCGTCCATACCATAGTAAAGGATTTGAGAAAACATAACAGCAAACCATATGCAGTCTCGGACCTAGGTTAAGGTCTCGATTACTGCGGAGGCTTCTCATTTTGAGAAAGGCACTCCTTGCTAACTCAATTTTAGTTTCTATTTGAGACTGGTCACATTTATCATAGGCCAATATGTTCCTAAATAATAGTATGTATAGTGGGTCACACGTTTAATTGGCTCGCTGTTAATAACAAAACTTGTGTTGATGTTTTATGTCGCTATTTTTGGTACAGTTAATAATACACTTCAATTTCATAATTATTAGGTTTATTGTGTATTTTGTTTAATAATTACAATATTAAATGCAGGTCGCCAACCGTGCAGTAATGAAGTCTAAAGAAAGTGTAACATTAGAATCGCTTATCTATAATTTTTGAAAAAAAAATCAACATAGTGAAACCAATAGTACCTATACGATTGTCTGGACAAAGAAATCACCGACGATAAATTCAGATCGTGTCCTCAAAGTTGGCGAAATGGATAGGGGGAAATAGATCTCGATAACTGACTGACGAAGTTTATTATGGACTATTGATGTCGTATCTTAACAGCCTACCTCTACCCTTCACCACTACCATAGGCTCTCTGGCTCACTTCGCTTCTGTATCACTGAAACTTGTAATATATAATGTATAGTGCCTGCCTAGTCTTACTTGTATAATAACATATCATTCTAATAGAATATAGAGGCATAAATAACTAACATAATATAGGTATATGATGAAAAAAAAACAATATATTGATTGTGGGCTATGATAGTCATGCATTTTTTACACAGTCATCAACGCAGAAAGTGAGCTAATTTCAAGGATTTAAAGGCAAATAATATGCTTGACTGACTTGAAAGTAGACCTTCACACGATACAGCCAACTATTTCACATTCATTCAATCATTTAGAACCAAATAAACACATATTGGTGAAAAATAATAATATGGAATGTGTTGAGAAAATATTCTATGAACATAAATACATACTAATGTGATTCAGTAGTTACTAGAATTTAAATGAGTTTTAATTCCAATGAAATTTTTATTGAAAATGAGACAGGTTATATTATCATTCATCAATAAACTATTTTCAATACAAAATAATGGACTAAAAACGGAACCATACGATTCTATAATGATTGGTAACACACTTTCAACGAATTCTTGAATTTAATCAATAGTTTGTCGCGGGTTTATTTCATTAAACAATTATATCGATGACAGTGTAACTATATACCTAATAAGATGAGCATAATATTGTTTATGCCGCGATTAAAATGAGTGCTGTATGTTCAATATTAGGTGTATTTTAAATATCTCAATATAAGTCGAAATATAACCATTTGTGTAATTATGATCCTAGAGAAAGAGAAAGGCAATATAGTCAGAATAAAGTATGATAAACTGATCATAGTAAAACCTAACAATAAAATAATACTCCCTACATCACCTGAAAACAACCCCCTTCCACAAAACGATAGAAACATTCAAGCCACCAAAAAGAACAAAACGCTCCAACCACAGACATCGTTTCGAAAACCAAATAGCCTATCAGATGGAGCCCCAAAACCGGGTATGCTGAACTTCTTAGTCAACAAAAATACCAACATTATAACAAACAACCAAGTCAACAAAGACAAGAACACATAGCAACCAACCCACCCCTCCCACGAACATCTCATACATGAACATTTATTATAACAAGAAACAAAAACCATCTTCCAATACAGCTGGTCACCGAGGAAGATCACGACCATAACCCTCCAAAGGAAAATACAATCACGCTAACAAACCTTGCATCTATCCCACCAACCAAGCTTTACATATCAACCTGCAATAGAACAAAAGGGAAACGCTACAAAGAAAGACCCCATGCGACATGGCAAGACGACATCACAACAACAGCGGGCCCAATTTGGCTACAAATAGCCAAAGACAGAGTCCAGTGGGATTTCTTTCTTTGGAGGAGGCCTTCACCCGAAGAGGGGTTCTTACTAACCAAACAAACTAGTATCTTAACATTAAAAATATTATTTAAGTTACAAATACAAAAATATATAGGTACTAATATAAATGTTACATATCACTGTTTGATATATAAACATTATTTATTAGTATTATATACAAAATAAAAATCTTAATATATATATGTATTATACAAAATATAAAAATATCATAGATAAAATATAAAAAAATCATAGATAGATAGATATATATATGCATTATAGATATTATAATTATATATACATTAGATATAATCAATTCACTGTCATTTACTTTTTTTGTTTGTAAGAAATAAAAAGGCTTTTTATTTTTATTATTATTATATGTAATTATGGGTGGAATGTATTATTAAGAATCTCCATCAATCGTTTAAAGCTTGGTTGTGTTTTGTATTCATAAGATTGAAGCAGAGTATCCTAAGAATTGTCAGTTTTCGAAATACACCTTCAATTATTTATTTACAAACCGTGCCAAAATCCAGGCGTCTTGTAATTTTTTGCTCATTACCTCTAATACGATAATACTTAGGTACAAGGTTAAACGTACTCTCCAAATATAATAGATTGCTAAGTAATTTTACTTTACAAAAACTTTTAAAAGACCAAAATAACCGAATCGATAGAGTCTTATCGAAACGGGTAAATAAGCTGTCACGTACAACTTTGAATCAAATTTCAATAAAGTCTTTTATCTTATGTGCTGACTCAGGATTTATCAATTTTAATATATATTAATATGTTTACTTATGCTTGAAATTTATTATATTAATAAATAAAACATTGGCATCAAAAGTTAAGTCTGTATCTACTTAAAGAAATGTTTATGTTCAGGTGGTAAAGAGATTGCCCAGAGGTTGTGTTATCTTTTTCAGGGGACCATTGTAATAAAACGTTATTGATCTATGGAATGGAAATATTTGTGGATGTTCCTTCAATATCCCCATTTAGATAAAAAAAAAAGCAGACAATGCTCGCAGACAGTGGCGCACCCAGGGGGGGAGCCAAGGGGCCCTGGCACCCCCCAAAATGAAAATTATCAGAATGATTTTAAACATTGAAATTGAAACCCAATAAACTATAACCTTTGGGCTTAGACAAATAAAAACACCGCATAAAAATGATTAGTAATAATTCTCCAGCACCCTTTTTAGAAAAAAATCTTAGATGTTAATTTCTAACACAACAATTTCGAAATACTAATGTCAGGTTTATTTAGAAACCCAATCCCTAATGGAACTGTCAAAAAATTCTCAGTGTCCTCCCGAATTCCGGAGTGGTGTAGGTTATGGCTCGGGAGGGCTGACAGGGATCTAGCCTTGGGGGCCTGGGCTGTGGGGGGCCCGGCGTGTCGGGTTGACCAAATAAATGAGATAAACACACATCATAAATTAGCTTTAATAATAAAAAAGTCGCCTGCGGCGCTATTATACTTCATGACTAAGAACATTTTCAATTACTTATATAATTGTGCAATATATTTTTTGATTATTATGTGTCGATACTCAACAGCTCCATTATTAAAGTAGATGTATTGATCGCCAATAATTCACTGTATAAGTTCCCTTAATTTGAACTAAAACACAATTTGAAAAACGTTAATGTAGTGTTTCACACTGCCTTTAATCTTAGCGGTAGGTAGGGGGCCACCAAATATCCTAGCCTGAGGGCACGTTTTAGGATGTGGGGACCATGGTATAGGTACACCGAGTGCAATAGACAAAATACCGATAAACGAGAAATTAGGATGTGAAGAAGAAAAAGAGCCTATGGGACTAATTTACATTCTCTTCCTTGGGCCCTCCCCAATATTAAATCCTGGGTGCGCCACTGCTCGCAGACATGCACTTTATATATATAAAGTAGAAACCTCCCTTTATTGAAAAGAGTACCCTTAAAAGGACGACAGTAACGAACTATCCCCAGAAAAGTCTTTTCTTTGTAATACACCAATATTAAATGAACGTCAATGCATAAACCGAGAGCGGTTGTCGTATTCGACGCACGTGTTTAAATTTATCCAGTATTCTTCCTTACTCGAGATCGGTTGCCTTCTTCTCCTTACCCGTTCGGTATTTCAGTTCCTATTATTTCTGAGTTCCCTGAAGTGTCGGTGCGCAAGACATAAAACGAACCCGATAACATGGTACGTCTCATATTGTCTGTCTGATAAGATGCAGAACGCCAGTCCTGTGCTAGTCTGCCTTCGTATAGGAGTAAACTACAAGAAAAAGGACCTGTTGAAGGCAAATGACAGGAAGATCTCCACTGCAATTTATTGAAGACAAGTAAGTACCTAATATGATTATTGATTGCGAACAGTAAAACTACAATAAACCTATAAGGGTAAGTCGAGATTTCTCCGTATGTTTAAACTTAATTGAAATATGAAAATGCCACATGGTATTTAAGTATGTATCTACTTAAATAAATATCTACAATGTTTACACTGAAAAACTTTATAATACTCTCGAGTGACCACTTTTTCGGTTGCAATTTTGGTTTTTGCTAATTATATTGCCGCCAAATTTTTTTGGCGGTTGTGGTTAAAAAAAATTTACCCAAACCCCAAACGGAAATAATTTCAATTAAAATCAGCGGTTTTATTCATCGTGATTTTTTTAACCTTCCATCGAATACGTTTGAAAGTTATTTTTTTTTTTAATTTAACTTTTAAAAGTTTACAGAAATGTCGAAATAATTTCACAGCTAAGTGTTAGTATCTGATGGCCGTAAACGGTAAATCGTATCAAATCGGTTGACTTGCGAGAGAACAATGGAAATCCTGTACTAAAGTAAAAGTTTTGGTTTTAGCTGTAATCAAATCGTAGTCCATGACGACCCGTGCGTATTCCGTATCAGTGTATCCACTTAACACAGTGCCTGTATGGACGATCAACCAGGGCTCGAAGTGGACCGGAGCGCACCGGAGAGCCGTTCCGGTTCATAAAATCCACAAAATTATCGCTCCGTCTCATATACCAATTTATTTGACCGTCTGAGCTAGATAGCCCATATAACAAAAATCTAACACACGTTTTTTCATAAAATACATCTATGTTAATATTTTCGTAAATAATCGTATATATATAATATATATAACAGTCGTATGTTAATATTTTCCTACGGTGGCCGCGCGGCTTAAGCGTTGGACTATAACGTCGAGGGTCCCAGGTTCTAATCATGGGTCTGACACGTACACATATTGTTTTTCAATTTGTGTATGAGTCAGAGTATGGACCTAATAGGTTGAGCAAGTGGCTGACATCCATTTCTCGTATAAACAAACTCTGTCAATACAAACCTCCACTCTGTGGAGGCCCATATGATCCTATTAGGATCGGACATGGTCGAAAGAAAGAAAGAAAAGAAAAATTATCAAGCGATCCGGTTCGTAAAATTTTCCAATTCAAGCGCTGCGACCAGCGAATATGTACGAATGAAAGACCATCGTAAATCTATTTAAAATGTTCCCCTGATCCACGAGCCCGTGACGGACATAAAGCTTTCGTCAGGCAGGTGCTACACACCGAATTACGACTAACCTATAAGATAACATTCTGGTAGAGCGAACACCACAGTGACACATAATATATCGTCACCTCACTTACATTGTGTTTTAAGTTAATCAAAGTTTTAAGATTGAATTCAATTATAAGTATACGATGTTGATGGAGTAAAATTCGGGATAATATAAGCTTTAGATAAAATATCGTAATATATACTGACTACACTTGTAATAACCGAAGATAAGTAGTTCAAAAAAATTTTTTTCCTCACAATAGATGATGATAACATTATATTATATTCAGATATTTAAGTAATAAAAAATAATACATATTACATTATGTTACGAGTATTATGATCAGACATAAATCTGATGATTTAATGGAGGATTATCAGGTGCTTCACCATACCTTCCCGTACTGGTCTACGGAGTCAATTTCATTTTTTTTTTTACATATTATGGACATTACAAATTATAAATTTAAGACGTTCACAACATGACATGAAACATTAATATAAAGAAAAAAGTAATAAAAACGATAAAAATGGAAATATAAAAAGAGAACATAATATAATTAATATACAAAGCAGTGGAAATACAATAATTATACATCTAAGTTCAAAGAAGTACCTACCTACACCGAGTTTGCTAAAGTGACCCTATTTTAAGAATTAGAGCCTAAACTCACCAACACGCAAGTGGAATATATCAACACCCGAGTCGAAGCCTAGACGTTAAATTATACTGGAGGATTTCGAGGTGTGGCTGTATCGGCGTACCATCATGAAGATTTCCTAGTCTTTAACTATGAGAAGATTTTAAGATGAGCCATGAGAACTTACATATAAGCGCAAAAACATGTATACTTCGGTGATATTTTCCGGAATGATAAAGTATGATTTAATTCAAGAAGCGTATATAGAAAAAGATCCGTAAGTGGCTCAATGTCCATGGCGTTGGAAATCTGATACAAGATACAACTGTCCCAGGATAGGGAGGTTTACTGCAATTTGGTCGCTAAGCTTCAATATAAGACGACACCAAAAGAAATATATTAGTCATGTGATACCCACAGGAAAATGAAGCTGAAAAATTCTTCATGCGAATTAATCCCTATTACTTTATAACTTTTGTGTTAATCGTTCGTTACACAACTTTTTTAAACTCTTCACATATTTTATAAAACTGCTCTGGCTTAGTAAAACTGGCCATGCCGAAATAAGTCTTCAGACAAATTTCATGTGGGACAGATAGTGAAGAAACTACCGATGCGCTTTGCTAGTATTATAGTAGGTACATACCTATCATACATGATTCCAGAAAAATATTTAGTTACTTACTTAACACCGTCACTGTACAGGCCAATTGTCGTAACCCTCAAAAAATATCAAATTGTTCAGGAGTGAAAAAACTGTGGGCATTGGATTTACTTATTATTTTATATACCTACTTATAATATTATTTTATTACAAATGAGTGGCTTACTCTGTACCTACCCTTTAGCTTACGTTTAGAGAGGGTTACAGCATTTGGCTAGAATATTTTTTGTCAAGTTACAAATGGCTTAAAAAATAGTTTTGAATTATTTTAATATCGACTGTGTTTAGGAAAAGGGCGTAACCCACACAGAACAAATTTTACAGGAGAGGCAAAAAACGTTTTTTGGATGTTTTTCGTTCAATATTAATAAAAAAAATAGTCACAGACATTGGGTGCATGATGATTGATTATTTGGTGTAATATCTTTTCGATCTACTAATAACTAAAGAAGTTATTACAAAAAAATCATTAAAATTGAGGGAAAATGCTTTTTTCCTTCAATTAAAACTTAATTAAAACTCAATGAAAACCTGAATTAAGATAATAAATTGGCATTTGTGGCTTACTTCCTTTTTACTGAACGTGTATTTAGTTGTATACTTTGTTAATATCTAATTAAAGCACTTTTCGAAAAATCGAGGGTTACGCCCTTTTTCCTAAAGACAATCGATATGAGATTTTTTTTGGGATCTATGATACTTGTCCAGATTGTGTAAGAGTATGCAATAAGTCCATTACAATCAAACTAATCACTTTGGTGAAAAGTGAGGGTTACGGCAATTGCCCTGTACAGTGATGATAGTACGTACAATACTCACTCATTTTGACCTTTTGCAGCAAAACTTACCTACCTAAATCCCAATATTATAATATGTTTATGTTTTTCTAATCGGATTCCACTACGATTCCAATTATCCCGAAAATGGTGGAAAATTATGATTAACGGAGAATTTACCGCCAAGTAGAGCGCAGAAGAAAAACTACACTATGTTTTAATTCCAGGATTTTTGGACATTCAGTTTGGGGTTGCGTTAGGTATTTAGAAAAGAATAAAAGAACAATCTAAAAGTGTAACTAAATCATATATTCTAATATATTCTATATTCTAATGGAGACACTCTACGGTATTAAATTTATTTGTTGTAAAACAAAGTGCTAATTACAATTATTGGATAATAATTTATTTCAATTACCTTGTAAACCTGACCACGCGTGAAATTGACCGTGTGGTCTATTATTCAGGACGAATATATCTACAAATATTTTTTTTAAGTTAATCTCGTATTATAACAAAAGACAATATTTTATATGTATTTATATAGGTACCTACTGATTACATGAGTATTTGTGATTTCGTCACAATTTCTATCATAGAATCCTCGTCCCATATTTTTTATGTGCTTGGAGAAGTCTGGATACTTTTTGTTGGTAATGTTCCTTTCGTGTATTTCTGTGCCAAATATTGTTTTAAAAATGACATAATATATTAATGAAAAGTTGCTTTAAAATAATACTGGATAATATATAAAATATATAATATATTTTGGCCGCCTGAATAATGTCTTCAAAATGACCTCCCATTGTGTCTAAAGCTCATAGTGTTCAAACAGTGTGTGCTTCCTGTAATCACACATGCGTGTGAAACATGGACCCTAAGTAAAAGAGTGATCCAGAAACTTAGAGTAGCACAACGTGGTATGTAGAGGTGCATGCTGGGCATAACGCGAAAAAAACAAAAAGAGGAATGAGTGGATTAATAAACAGATAAGGGTTTGCGATGTAATACAGTTCACTAAAAACCTTAAATGTAAATTGGCTGGTACATAGCTCGAAGAAAGGACAATCGTTGGACAAATCTAGTAATCCAGTGGTACCCAAGAGGTAAAAAATGTCCGCAGGGAAGACCTAGAGGATTGATTAAATGATTAAGTTCTGCGGAATTATGTGGCAACACAACGCACAGGACCAAGAGTAGTGGAATCAGCTTGTAGAGGCCTTCATCCAGCGGTGGATAGATTCAGGCTGATGATGATAGTGATGATATCAATAATACTTTTAGTATTAATTTTATAATCGATTATGTGTTTAGTTACAATCCAATACGTATTATCAATATATAGGTATTCAAACACACTTTTATGATGTCAACGCTGTCGTTCTATTTTAAAACCCATGGTCAATTCAAACAATCAAAATAAAATACAAAAAAAGTTGAAGAACACTGTTGTCTTTTTATTCTACCGAACCGGATTTAAATCTTTTCAGTTTTAACATAAATAATTGTAAAACATGGATTTTATTTTAGATCATTTTCAGAAGAATCGCATATAATAGCTGATATTCCGAGAATAGATCATTCATTTGATTCAAAATAAATATAGGCGCGGAATTTATCCATACCTGTGTTAGTCACTGCCTTCGATAGAATTCTTCTCAGGTACACAGCTCAGACAAATGGCGATAAATCCTTTCTTACGTCCAATTTTCACACTTCAATCACGCACTAACATGATCTTTACACACTATGAGACACTATTGAACTGTAATTATCATTTTTTTCCAAACAATAATCAACACCTTTCACTTTGTAATCTTTCTGATTGGAAATAATGTCTGTCCATCGTTGTCTATGGCGTGCAAAAAGCAGCGACACGCAACCAACCGACTCAACCTGCAATAGCTCGCGCACTGCTGAAGGTTTTTCTAATTTGTTGTTCATACTTCATGGTTCTCGTGGAACACTACAATCACTACAGTATGATCTGGTATTTCGAGCAGACTATTGAATTAAATCCAAAGTGTATTGTATATTTTTTATCTTTCTTGTGTAATATATTATAATATAAACAGTATTATCAAAACAATATTTTCGAACTATTCGTTTGTATTTAAGTATATTGCCGCTTTCTTACTTAGGGCCTCGACACACTGCGCTGCAATTTGCACTAAATTGACACTAACTATTATAGGAGGTAATGTACATACATATAAAAATAATGGTTTTTTTCTTGATTCCAATTGGATCTATCTGGAATAAAGCAAGAGCTGCGTTTTGGCAACGCAATCTGCATCGATTTACATGCGATTAAGCCGTTGTCTTGACCCATAAAAATTAACAAACTGGCAGTTAATAACGTCCCTAGCCAACGAAAGCGTCACCCTTAGAGCTTGCCCGTATGACGCATGTGGACGGCTCAATGAGTTCACATGTACCTACTTGGAATGCGCGTTTTTACGTACAAGTCAAATCGCACCGCGTCATCTGGACAAAGCCTTATGCAACTCAATATGCCGTCCCCTATCATGTCTTAATCACAAGTTGTACGTTGATTCAATAACTATCTACCATATGTTATTATTCTGTCTTGACCATCTTAGGCATAGAAATACAGCAAAATGAAAATCATTAAAATATTATGATATTCCCATTCACAGACGTTTGGAAACTGTCGGGTTTCAAAAGATTATATCTTATTTCTTCTATCATTTTCCGGCCCTTACAATGTGTCGCCCTTAAGCACTGCATGGTCATGAGACTTACTCCAAAACCGTCATCGTTGAACAAGCATAGGTACTTACAATATCATTTTGAGCCCTAAAATATATAGCTTCTGGGTGTCACGATAGTGTTTATCTGTAGTAATCGATATCACTCAAGTAAATTAGCCAAGCAACTATTGTTTTAAGTATCTCAAACTAAAAACACAAATTTATACAGTTAAATAAATTAGTTCGTTAACTACTTACTGACTGGTTTTAACTAAATGTAGATGATTTGTTTGACTGTTATTAGATTCCGATTAAATAACAACCTCCTCAACAACTGTACTTATGTGACGATAGCTCTTACCAGCCTACACGCTCTGCGCACGAAAGTGGGGGCAGTTCCTTTTTTGAATGCATCAGTGGGAGTGTTAGGAAAGTGTATTTGGATAAGAGTTTCATAGAAGAATAATGGAAATACAAAAAAAAAACATGAAAATCTTCTATCTGACTATTTAATTATTTTATTTACGTTAACTTTGTAAAGGACATTATGTAATAACGTAGGTAGCTGATAAAGGAACTAGTACCATACACATTTATATAAATCAAATAAAAAATACCTACATAGGTAGGTACATAAAGGGGAGGTATGCCACTACACCGCCACTGACTGTAAAACAAATATCGGTATTGTTCCCACCACCACTCGTCAGGTATGTACAGCCGTGGATATGTACGGCCGCCTTCCATGACCCTATAAACGTATCTGAAAGAAGTGATTTTAAGTGCTCATTCCGTCCCGAGACGGAGACGCACGGGACTGATTCTACAACCATGGACCGTAGTGCTTAAAGAAGTAAGTTAAGAAAGAAAAGAAAAAAAATAAGAATCTAATTTTCCCAGCTAAAATACAAATTTATGTTATGTATTTTCTTTTTCTTCTCGTTTAGAAAACGACCGCCATCAAGCAATCGTTGCTTTATCACTACGCGGAATAGTTCCCTAAGGATAAAGGTAGTGTGACACTCTACAGCAGCATTTTCTAAATGGTGTAGGCATAGCAAAGTTGTGATGTGTTTATCCCACTAATCTAGTCAACTCGCCTAGCCGGTGATGAAGTGCTAAGTTGCTAAGTAGCCTAGTGCTGGTAACGATTTTTTTTAAATACTAATCCCCAATCGATCGTGTTCTTACACCTAGTAGGTAGGTATAATGGATGGGAATATACTTATTTAAGTTTTCGATTATTTCTCCAAGTTTATAATACATCATTTTCATAATTTAAAATTCATAATAATTAATATATTTTTTTTAAATATAATATGTATGTGCCCTGATAACTCCTAGTATAATAATAGTAGGTATACGGTATGATACAATGAAAATATTACAATTCGTACAATCTTATTCTTTCTTTTTTAGTAGATGAGCACTAGTGACTAGTCTATAAACGATTTTTTTTACTTGTCACCATTCAAGACTTCAGCAGGTTTTGCTCTGCACCGCGCGTCCAAATTTTCTTATTTTGCACTGTAAGTATACTTGTTTGGTTTTCAATGACGTTATGGATATCCACCGACACAGACATACAATATAATATGCAAACCATCTACCCACACATGCGTACAAATCATTACGAAATAAAAAATATATTGGCAAATAATCTGCATAATATCCATATGTTTGATGATAACAAAAAGCAAACGTGTTAAATAACACTATAGGTAGGTAGGTATATTGTATCGTGGATTTGACTAAAACCTCGTACAGCATTAATTATTTTATATTATAATAAGATATTATTATATTGTACGCACTTATAATCAATTCAAGCGACGGATTCGAATAGATATAATATAATATACATATACATAATTGATAGTTCAAATCTGCACAATAGATTTAATTTTAATAACCTTTATCTGTGTAATTAATGTATAAATAAACTTTATCTGTGTTCTGTCAGTTAATCTGATAATGAATGACAATGTCATAATCAATGGTAGGTACCTAGATATCTGCATTTGAAATAGATTCATTTAAGAAATCTTAGTAATATATTTAGAATTGGATTATTGATCCTACCCCATGTGGTTCTCCAGATGAATGTGGTTGAAAAATGGACTCGACCTACATTCTATATTACCAGAAAGGTGCATATTGCAAATCGACGTCCATATTGTATGTAGGCACACAATCCTTCTCATATTCTGGTAACCAGCGACGCGTCCGGATGTGGCTGAAAAATATTAAAAATTCACTATGACGTTGACCTATTCAGACAGAGAATTATCTCAGGCAATATCTATTAGTAAATCAATTATATTTACCTCAATGCTAGTATTACCTAAACACGCTAAAATAAATATAAAACACAATTCTACACGTGAATTGTGATTTAATTAAGTAATATCAATCATTATAATATCATATCAAAGAACATGCTGTTGGAACAAATTTGCGATCTGTTTATCTCACTTAGCTAACCGAGCCACCACGCCGGACCCCTCATAAACCCGGGTTCCCAGGTTAGACCCCTGACAGCCCCCTCCGCCTTGTGAGGGACATGCTAATGAGTACCTATTTGTGTATGTGGCGTTTTAATTTTTAACAATACCGAATAATTTAATAATCAGTTTTAATTACCTACACATTTTTTTAATTCTGTAATGGGGCCCTTTGGCCACAGTAACAATATTAACATAATAATAATATGTATCCACAGTTACATATTTAATTGTTCCAGCGATGTTCGCGATTCCCGCTTGACCTGTTATTGAAGTCTCTCTAAATTTAATATTTCTAGGGAGAATAAAATATTATGCCAAAAATGAGGTGCCAATAGACGAGCTAAATACTACTAAATATTAACATAAATGCTGTCACCACTTCTTAACTAACTTTCATAGTGTTATGACATTTAAAAATAAGTAGGTAGCAAAGAGGTAGGTAGTTATTTAAGCCGTAAGCGTTGCTAAGTGAATTAATTTATAAAAATAGTCTAAATATACCTATATAGAAGAACATGACATTATAAAAAAAATATTATGTTTTGGCAGTGACATCTCGTGTGAGTAGGCAGGTTATAAACTATTTAGGGGCGGCATATTATTATAAATAACAGTGAAATGCAGTGCCTAACATACGAAGAGGGAGGATGTAGCTTTTTAAACATTCTTAAATACAGCTCTAGAGGTTACCTACTAGGACAACTTCATCAAGAAGAAAACTCAACATACCTATGACCATGGCGCCCCAACAAGGGGCGGGCCTGACAGGGCTCTGGCCTGGGGGCCTGGGCATAGGAGGGGTCCGGCGTGCCTAATCAACCAGCTAAGTTAGATTAACACGTATCAGAAATGTACTCTAATAGTAAAAAAAATCTTACTTCGAGGCTATTGAATATTTTAAATAATTTGTAGTTGTGCGTTGTAATCTGATGTGATATGATGATTGATATACTTAAATGATAATTTAGGTATAGAATTTGGGAAACACTATGTAGACCATAACACTGCCCTTAACATTAGCGATAGGTAGGTGGGCCCGCCAAAGATACTGGCCTGGGGGCCCGCTTCAAGATGTGGGGGCCATGCTTGTGACCGATAAACAATCCTGCTGAATTTATTATGTACCTACTATAAATTCAGCAGCATTTTTTATATACGATAATAATACAAAATTT
Source organism: Rhyacophila brunnea (assembly GCF_057557595.1). Classification (NCBI taxonomy): domain Eukaryota; kingdom Metazoa; phylum Arthropoda; class Insecta; order Trichoptera; family Rhyacophilidae; genus Rhyacophila; species Rhyacophila brunnea. Next base: position 8,409,979 of record NW_028232859.1, read on the forward strand.
CGCCCCTAGACAGCGCCAAAATGCCGCCTCATTTTATTATACACTATTTTTTTATCATCCGTGCACGTGTCGTTTCTGGTCATCAAGGACGTCGAACGGCAACGGAAGTAAACTAGACATCGCGAACTCGACCAAAAAAATACAGTCGTGTTAAACCCTTTATGTTATTTAATAGATTTCGTTTCCAACAAGTGAGCTGAATTTGTAATGGAAAGATATTTTCGTTATTACTAAGTATAGGTAGCCATTTCTATATAATATACCAAATGATTCTCCTCGATTTGCCGCCCTTCGAGTAACTACCACCCCCAAGCGACGCTCAATCTGCCTACCCCGCTGCGGGACGTCACTGTGTGTAGGTGGTTACCACAAATCGTAATAGTAAGGTGACGATATGCCATACATCCTGTGGAAGTTTGAGGTAAACGGAAGCCTGTGGCGCTGGTAGTTTTTAACACTTCTTCTTGCTAAAACTTTGTGTGTAATACTGTAATATATGATTGTATTCTTAATTCAACGAAAACAATTAAGTATAAATGAAAAAGTGTGCACAATTTTGTCGTATCGCCCAAAGTGTACCAAAACTACAGCAATATAGGTATATTGAGAAAAGTTTTTAATATTCTGGTCAGGGAACTCATAAATAATCATAAATATTATCTGTTCTGTGATTCTGGTAGATTTAACACAAGCAGTCATAGACTATAGATACATCTAGACGCCACCCGTTGCATTGCTAAATGAAGCTGCATGCCGTGAGTTTGGTTTGTGGACGAGCGAACGCATTCGTCTTCAAAGACGAGTATTGTTCGAGACCATAGACCATTTCGCTAGTGCTCGCCCAAAGTGCTCGCACTAGACGCTCAGAATTAAAATATTATATTCTATTTTTTTACGTTATATAGTATTTTTAAGCGGTCAAAATGCAACCATTAGGTAAATATATCCATAATTTAAGTTATTTTAAAGAAACACTAGGTAGGATATTAAAATATATAATAATATACAAATAAATTATCACGAACATGTATCAACTTACCTATAAAACGTAATACCATCTTCTTGCTTATCAGTACGGCTACCATATTTTAATACGACACACAGAACCATCTTTCCTACTTAATTAACTAAAAATATTTACCACTGACTTTATGTTTAACACAAAAAATAGCAATTTTAGCAATACGAGCTCGCAGGTTATCGACGCTACATGAAGCGATTCGCCACGGTTTGCCGGCGATACTTTTGGAAACTAACTGACACATATGTAGACCTTTTATCTTACTCTAGCGCGTGTCGCAGAGATTATAAGGGTGCCGAATACTTTCTCACTCGCACTCATGCATCGTTTTTGCTCAGGCCTTGCAAGCAGTGCATTTTTTATAATTTCCCCTCGCACACTAATTTATGTAAAGTCCAACCGCTAAAGCCGAAGATTGTCGAACATAACCGATGATTCAATATCATACGACCAATGACATATTAATGTCATTGCGTATTAATTAAATAACTAGGATATTATCTGTAAGTCGGGTTAGTTACACCATTTATAACTCAAGAACGGTTTGACCGATTTTTATGATCTTGGATTTGTTGGATTTGTCTCTACCCCGAATAGCAAAATAACTATTAAAACATCGGAAAAAATCATGGAAAAAAAATTATGAAGAAAATTCATTTTCTCATATATTTCGTATGTAACGGATTTTTTGATGATATCTCGAGAACTGATTGACTGATTTCGATGATTTTTTTTTGTTCGTCTCGGCCTCGAGAAGTTTCCTCGCACATTGGAAAAGTAAGAAAATCACAAAAAAAAAACAAAATCCAAAACATTCAAGGCGCATTGCAACGTGGAGTATTGCAATTCAGTGAAGTTCATCAAATACATCTGCAAATATGTCACAGAGGCAGTGATATGGCGATTTTTGGCGTTCAAACTCCCAAAACCAACGATGAAATCACCCACTTTTAAGTTGGTCGATTGGCGTATTTTCTCATTCTATCTATCGACTATCGGTAACGGCCGTGTTCCTGTCGACGAATCGAACGGATTGATTTCGTTTCCGCTGATTTTTTGCAATTTCGTCTCAACGAAGGATGACCTCATCAACAAAGTGTTCCCGAACATCATTGCTAACCACGAAAATCACAATTGGTTGAGTGAACGAGCAATACTTGCGGCAAAGAAGAAAGATGTGGATCACTTAAACTTCACAATTCAAAATCAAATCGTCGGTCCACTGCATTCCTTCAAATCTATCGACAGTGTAACAAACGAAGATGAAGCAACCGACTATCCAACTGACTTTTTAAACTCATTGGATCTGCCTGGCTTGCCACCGCACAATTTACAACTGAAGGTTTTTTTTTCTAGATGCCTTTATGGATACCTCGCATTTATTATCGAGGTTTCTTAAGGACTTTGGCACGCAAACTACTCTACTTGATGCTAGTCAAATGAAAATTGTGCCGGCTGAGAGAATATGCCTTATTGAAAACTGTTCTTCTACCCGCATCGGGTATTGCTAATTTGAATTCGGCCAGGGCCTATGAAACCGCCTTGCAAAAACCCTGGAAAATTCTTAGTAGCGCAAGGCGGAGGTGATTCTGATGAATATTTTGTCGTATTCATTGGGAACTGAGGACTGCGATTTGTAGTCGAGTTTTTTCCCGTGGTAAAAGAAATGTCGCATAGGACTGATATTCTAAGTATATACTTATCCTATCTTATATTATGATTGCAGTCACTGGATCTGAAAGGCATGAATCATCTTTACATGTCACCATTTATTATTTTTATTCTTTTTATTACATCAATACAGAAATTAAAAAGTGCATGTCTTCCGGCCTCGTTTGCCATGGTCCCCGGAAGGTCTCGAATGTCCGCATCTGCCATCTGTAATAAAAAGTTCAGGTTGTGCCGCTCCTTGCTAAAGATTTGACAATCTAGGAGTAAATGTAAGACGTCCTGGTCGCTTCCGTCGTCGCATGGACACTTTCCATCAGATGTTATTTTAAACCGGTGCAGGTATGCTCGCATGACTCCGTGACCTGTAAGAATCTGAGTCATCTCAAAACACAGCCCCTTATGCACCCTGACGTCTCGTGCTGCTAAAATTGAAGGTAAAAACTTTCGGGTTAACTCCCCTGTCGATGAGTTTATGTATCGTGAGTTCCATTCGTTTTTCACCATATCTGAAATTGTAATTTTCGCGTAGCTCAGAGGAAATTTGTCATAAGCTATCGCGGTCTTGGGTTCAGAGGCACCATGCCGAGCCAATTTGTCAGCTCTTTCATTTCCTTCTATCCCGGTGTGTCCCCTTATCCACTTGAAGTGCACCTCCGGGTGTCGCCGTCTCAGTTGAGCGGACTCGCTGTGAATAGAAAAGACAGTCGGATTAGTAGACAAGGGATCTCCAATTGCTTGGATTGAGCTTTTGGAGTCCGAATAAATACAAATACTATGGTTTTCGGTGAGCTTTCGCTGGATTTGATCTGAGCCTGCCCACTACAGAGCGCATTGGATGGCATAGAGTTCGGCCTGCATTACCGTACAATAGCTGGCAAGGCGGTACTTACGAGCCGCTATCTCACCGCCATTAATGTATGCCACAAATCCTGCACCAGTACCGCCATCAATTTTGCTCCCATCCGTGAAAATCGGCATGTTATTGCATTCGTTGCTTTCCAACGTTGCAGGATAAGAAACCACTTCAGAAAATAGTCTAGCCGGGTGTGGCAGCCTTCTATAGTCCACCGGTTTTTCGAAAAGCCTGTCGTCAGGCAGAAAACCTGCGAGGCCCTCCTCGCCCTTCTTAGCTCTGTAAATGAGAGCGATTTGTTTTAAACGTAAATCTAGAGGCATAAGTCCTGCTAGAACTTGCGTTGAATTGAGCGAAGCCGTTCGGTAAGCTCTGCATATTCGTATCGCTAGTGCTCGCTGAACCGTATTGAGTTTTTTGCTATGTTTTTCCGTTTGGCAGCTTCATGCCATATGCTAGCCGCATACGTGATCATAGGCTCAATAGCACAAGTGTAGAGAATTCGAAGAGCTTCAGAAGATACACCCCATGTGGGTTTGGCCATTCTTGCTAGTTTGAGCGAAGTCACCGCTGCTCTTTTGCAGATGCTGTCCGCATGCTTTGACCAATTTAGTTTGTCATCGATTACAACCCCTAAAAGTTTAAAATCCCTAGAAAAAGATAGAGGTTGCCCATTCATCACCAGCGAAGGCGGAGAGACGCGCCTCCTAGTAAAGAATAAGGCCTTCGTTTTCTCCGCGGAGAAAGACAGTTTGACCTTCCTTCCCCAGGCCTCGACGCTCTCCAGCACGCTGTTAGTCATGGTTTCTAGAGAACCAAGTTCTTTGGATTCCATAATCAGCAAAACATCATCAGCAAAGGCCTGTGCGTGTACACCTTCAGGAAACGGCATAGAGAGAAGATCGTCGAGAACTATGTTCCACAGTACAGGGCCGCAAGACGAACCTTGTATGCATCCCTTTGATGTCTCTTTGGTAGCAGATGCTCCAGCATATTCGACGAAGACTTCTCGGTCGGATAGATAGTTTTTGATGAGCCTGAAAATGTTAGCGGGACAATTTTTAGATTTCAACTGTTGAAGAAGATATGGCCACCATGCGTTGTCAAACGCGCCTTTGATATCAAGAGATACCGCCACTACGAGCTGACCATCGCGGTTAGCCCCCCTGATTCTATCAATTGCTGCATGAAGCGCGTCTTCAGTACTCTTTTGAGGGGTGAAACCGTACTGGTATTCGCTGAGCAGATGTTTAGTCTGAAGTTTCCAGGAAACTCGATTAATAAATAATTTTTCGAGTACTTTACCGAACACGGGCAGCAATCCGATGGGCCGATATGACGAGACGTTAGCGTAGTCGTCCTTTCCCGGTTTGGGAATGACCACCACTCTAGCTACCTTCCAGATTTTTGGAAAATGACCAATTCGCAAACAAGCATTATAAAGAGCGACAACTATGCTATGAACAGTTAAGAATGAATTGAGACAAATATCCGCCGTGAAACTGTCGTGTCCCGGAGCTTTAGCTGGATTGAACAGCCTCATTGTTCTTTCGACCTCCTCGAGAGTGAAGTTCTCGTCGTCATCTTCCTCTGAAGGAATCGAGGCCGCATTTCGGATCAATGTCTGTTGCTCCGTTTCGTTTGCAATACTGTCGTCTGGAAAAAAATACGCAAGAAGAGCCTCTGCAGATTCGAGAGCCGAAGAGGTCATGCGACCGTTGATTGTCAGAGTTTCAGGCGGTTTGAACGCCTTACTTTTGAGCAATCTCTGAAGACTAGACCAAACATTCTCTTTTCCCTGAGCCGAGCAATGGCTCTTCCAGCTTTCTAATTTCGCTTCCGCAATCGCAGTTTCATACTTATTCTTTGCGGCTTCAAAAATCTGTCGAGTGAACGGCCGTCGAACCACGCCTGAATTTCGAAATTTTGTCCTTGCTACTCTAAAAGCCGTCTTCAGTGTATCCAGTTTCGGACTCCACCATGGATTACTTTTTCTTTTAAATCCTTCGCCCGAAGAGCGCACCATCGTGCTCTCGCATGCTGACTCGTTCGCCAATGACCATTCTTTGACAATGTTTTCGAGCTCATGTGCGTCTGTGACGCTATCCAAACTTACAACTGAAGGTTGGCTCGGTAGTCATCATGCTTCGAAATCTGAACCAACCAAAACTATGTAACAGAACGCGTTTGGTGGTGAGAAAACTCATGGGCAATGTGATTCACGTGACGATAATCAAAGGAATCTTCAAAGGTGAGGAACTCCTCATTCCAAGAATTCCGATGATCCCAACCGATATGCCATTCGAGCTTAAACGAACTCAATTTCCGATTCGTTTTGCATTCGCCATGACAATCAACAAATCACAATCTTTGAGTATTTGTGGCCTGAATCTAGATAATGAATGTTTCTCTCACGGTCAATTGTACGTAGCATGTTCACGTGTCGGCAAACCATCCGCGTTGTTCGTTCTCGCACCTGACAATGAAACGAAAAATGTCGTATATCACAAGGTGCTTCAATGAAGGGAATCGACCCGAGTGCAACCCATCCAGCAAATAGTTTAACAGGAAGTTGTGCAACAATGCTAGGTACGCGAATCATTTCGATTCGCGTAGCAAATGCCTTGCTGCCACGTCAATTACATTCATTTCAATGTAATTACAATACTTTTCATTTTGATTTGATTTTTGCACATTTATTGAACTTAATTCATTTTGAGTACCTATTCATTTAAACTTAATAAAAAACTGAATTTAATTCAGCTAATTAGTTAACACGATATTTCTTGATTCTGAGGCGGTACGAAGTTCGCCGGGTCAGCTAGTATTATTATAAAATAAAACGATAACAATTGAATTTAATAATTACGATCGAGATCAATCATTTCGTTTGAATAATTTTATTTAGTAATATAATCTAAGTTTTATTTTATTTGTGTATTAATATGATACGATTAATATATTTTTATCAAAAAAAAATATTTACAGTAGGTACCATTAAAATATTGCAAGTAGGTATTTCTTTCAAAAATTCTCTAAAATAATAAAGCGACGCTTTATAATTTTTAAATTTTATAGAGATTGCAACACTATTTAAAATGTCAACAGAAAGAAAACGTCAAGACTTGTCAAAATTCCACGAATCTTCTACGCGAAATTGATTTCAGATGAATTTTGAACTGCTAGATTTTTAAATAATTTTTCAGTTTTTAGCAAGATGTTTATTTTTCCCAAAAAACTTATTCCGACTTTAAGGTTTGATTCGGGTGAGTACAGTACTAACTAATGATAGTATAAAATTTGGAATATTATTCCTTGGTAGATAGAGTATTTTGAGTCCCACAAAATCCTTTTTGATCGCTAACGCTTACAGTTATTAACTCGAACTGTTTTAAATGCGAAAAAATTTTAATATTTAGTAGACCTTAATTAACCTTAGAATGAATTAATATGTTTGGCTCGGATTGGTGGTCTTCTTTCGATATACATTAATTACCCTGGTAATGTTTTTGGGAAAAGCACTATCTATTTCTTAAATATACGTTCGGTGTAAATGTAAACGAAACCTTTCTTTCGACCATGTCCGATCCTAATAGAATCATATTATGGTCCCCCACAGAATGGAGGATTTGGGTCTTTTTACTGGTTCTCCGCCGTCGCGAGCTGCCATCTGTCAGTGAGCGTAGTGCGAACTATAATTATAGTACATTTTGGTCTGCGTACTATTAAAAAGTATAATACGTCAAAAATACCTCAATTTTGAAAAATGGAATTAATTGAAATCGCCGGTTGTGCGAATACTTCCCATAGCTTCTTTCATTGCGTTTAAAAGTTGTCTATATTGTCGATGTTTAAAGTTCCGTAAAATGTTCGTACTTCAATCACAGCAAATCGTAATAACGTGAAGCGAGGGACATAGTAATTATAATCTATATAATATAAATAATATAAGATCTCAGTGTGCGACATTAGTCTATGGACGTAGTCTTGCGTTGTATACTCTAAAAAACTAATGTGACAGCTAATGACGGCCGCCGGCGTTGGCATTTTTCGGTCATATGAGGTGTTTAAATAAAGCAGGGCATCAGAATTTCTCGAATTCTCCGTTGTGCTTATGCGACAAACAAAAAACTTACATTTTCAACACGTCCTATAATGTTTGCCGAAATACTATCATTTCTTCAACCGTGTACTATAATTCGATGACAAAAAGATAGCTGAATTCCAAAATGGCGACTGACATCTAAAGACGGCGGAGAACCAGTCACAACCACCGAGGTTTGTATTGACAGATTTTGTTTTTACGAGAAATGGATGTCAGCCACTTGCTCAACCTATTAGGTCCATACTCTGACTCATACACAAATTGAAAAACAATATGTGTACTTGCCATATCCAGGATTCGAACCTGGGACCCACGACGCAATAGGCCACGAAACGAAACCTAACCTAACCATATCGAACCTAGCGATCTTTGAAAAATAATTACCTAAGTAGCTAATTTTATAGTACTCCATATCGTTATTGTGGTTAAAGTGTTTTGAGACCAAATTATCAATAATTGATTTTCAGTTTGTTTCCGCAACTTATAGCAGTGGCGAAGGGTGGAGGTAGGCTGTCTGAAGAGACAGTCAACACTTTTACGTGTAAACAGTTATTGTCACGATGTTTTAAAATAAGCACTATTGCCGACAGTAATTCCATGCACGTGTACAGGCGCTATTACTCTTTCGATATGCATATCCTGGTAATATTATTGGCAGTCTTGATTTTAAAAAGAAAGAAAAAATAATAGCATGCAAACATCTATGTATCTTTTAGATAACTCATAGCAGGGGTCGGCAAACTGGGATAAATAAGCACCAATGCATACTTTATTTTGATAGTTACTTGCACCAAGTATCGATTTGCCCCAACACTAATACAACATCAAGAATTAAATCTTTTATTCTGATATGAGAGGTGTAAAATTCTACCTATATTGACTGTAACCAAAATTCTGAAACATTCTTTATTTAATAAACTATTCTCTATAATGACCATTCTCTTCTAACCACAGCCCAAAAATGTCGCCAGACTTTAAAACAGACATTTCGAGCAGCAAGCTCATCTATTGGCAACATCCAAGATGCCCAGTCCAAAAAGTCATCTCCAGAAAATAATGGCATACCCACTGGAGTAATGGGCCAGCCCACCTGCCACACGCATCCTCACCTTGTCGGGGCTGGACAACTGGCAGCTGGATTGACAGTGAATGAGTTCAAAAACCGAAGATCATCGCTGATGAAAAAGCTGGTCGATAATGCACCTAGAGATACGAAAAATAATGCCCATACCGTAAGATTTATGTATCAATTTTAGATTTAATCACATCACCATAAAATTATGAATGTTCAAAAAAATTTTAAACATTTATTAACTTTGTAACCTGCGTTCAGACAAGGTGGATTCCGCGCAGAGTCAATCTGTACTAGCATCTTTATATTCATTCGCGCGGCACATGAGATCCATTAGTTGACTGTAAACAACTGAATCCAACGCGGAATTTCTACAGAAACCCTACGTTGTGTTTAGTTAAGGCGTGGAAACCGCACTGTACAAATGTGTAATTGTGACAATGGAACGCCATTTCTTCTGGTGATTCACTATCCCTCAATAGTCATAAGAGTGTAAGAACTAGAGAGCTAATGAATTTTAGTTAAAATTTCTCAATTTGTTATATAAGGTTGTAAATTGGCCACATATAACACTATCTTTTAATATCAGTGGGTCTATTCTATACTTATCGAACACTAAATTGATAAATAGTATCAAACTTAGGGTAGGTTTGTATCAAAATATTAGCACTTATTGTAACAATTACACGAAGCCGGTTTTTATTGTTGCAATAAGTGCGATATTTTAACAGCAGCAAGATAGGTGCTGTTAAAATATAGCACTTATTGCAACAATAAAAACCGGCTTCGTGTAATTGTTACAATAAGTGCTAATATTTTGATACAAACCTACCCTAAGTTTGATAATATTTTTCACTTTATCACTTTAGCGGTCGATAAGCATAGAATAGACCCACAGGTGCACCCAATACTGCCTTCTACTTTTTTTAGAGCACATAAAAATGAATTGCTTCATCGACCTCCATTTACCACGTAGACTCCAAGCTAGGTTTTTATGAATTAACTTAATCATTTTCATTTAATCAGTAGCGAAGTGTAGAGGTAGGCTGTTGAGATCTGCCATAAATAGTGCTCATTAAACTTTGTTAGTCATACGTAATTGTTTTTATTGAACTAATAATGCAATTTGCAGATGGTGCTGTTGGTTTTTAAAATTCAATTAAACCCCGTCTAAGCCAAACTATAATAGTAAGTTTAAGTTTGCTATGTGCGATCCGACAAAAATGGTGCACACTTTTTCATTCATATTTGTTTTCGTTGGATTAAGAATACGGTAAATGTGCCGCAGAGGTGGCCATGAGATTTTACAACTTTCTTTTTAGACCAAACCAAATCTAACCTACCCCAACCTAAGATTACCTCATATAATCTTAGTTTGTGATAATGGTGCATCAAAATATATGAAAATTTCAAATTTTCAATTAACCATTATCGGATCGAAAAGCTGATGCGCCGACAGAAAAAGGTATTTATTATAATTGTCTACATGGAATAAACTGTTTTCGTAAAAAAAAATATGAAAGCTCATGGCCACCTCTGAGGCACAATTACCAAGAATACATATTAGTATTACACATACTGTTGGTTCATTTTTTTAAATTCGTTAAACCAAACTATAATAGACAAACATATTACCTATATAATATCCAAAGTGATGTATTATTTCGTCGGTCCCTATTAAAAAAGTCGGATCTGAAATTTTGTCATTTTCGGATTATTATGTAAAAGTTATTTAAACACTTTAAAAATTTATACCACAATCACAGTTTTTTTTTGTTTGTTTGAAAAATTTCGAGATATTCAAGTTAAAAATGACGGATCTACCGAGAGTGTCCGAATAAAAATGTCGGTTCTTACCAACCGACATTGTTGGCTGGGCGTGGGTGAGCAAGATGCATCGGATCTGATAGTTGCTGCTATGTTTACCGGACAGACGGATGTTTTATTAACGTTTAGAAAAGTTTCTATAACCCGTATTTTTATTCATTATGGCAAGCAATAGGTCACAAAGGATATTTGATGAAACATCTTTGTTTGCTCGTACTGAAAAATAGCATTTTGCAGATCCGACTTTTTTAATAGGGACCGACGATTTAATTACATAATTTTAGATATTTTATTGATAGACGAGTATTTTTTGACTATTATCTATTATGGCTAGGTATTCGTAGGGTTTAATTGAATTATCGCAATGCATATTAATTTTTTTCACCATTTTTACAGGTCCTAATTCCTTCAGCCACAAAGCAATATGTATCTGACAAAATTCCATTTATATTTAGGCAAAGTTCAGATTTCCACTATCTGACCGGATGCTTAGAACCAGATTCCCTCCTGATGATGACCACTTTACCTGGCAGTGAAAACATTCATCGCGTAAGTATACTATTTGTATTCAATATTTTTCAATATTCCTCCTTATCACAGTCCACAAATATATTCAATTGATGTATTGAACTATCTGACCAATATTTAACATATTGAAAAAAATCTTCTTTAAAAATGGGTCATAAATATATGATACGAAAGCTATACAGTGAGTTAAGCCTCAATTACATTGAGCTTCTTTACGAGCTATTTATTGGCGAATTTACAATCTGCCTGTAAAGACGCCCATTGTAATCATCAAATAAGCTAATAAGCAGGTTGTAAACACTCTACCGAGAAAAGTTGAAAGCCGGTCAACTTTACACGCTACACGCCGGCGTGTGGGCCAACTGCCTCTGCGCAGTACCAACCTCCCGGTAAAAAAACGAACTACGTTCCGTCAAAATAGTCACTGACTTGTGGCTTCTCAGCGAATGGAAAGTTTTGTGTGTAATCATCAAATCGCAGTAGCTGAATCGCCCGCTTTTAAATTCGCCAATAAACAGCTCGTAAAGAAGCTCAATGTAATTGAGGCTATACTGAGGCTAATGAGGCTAGCTGAAAGTCATTCGCATTTTTGAGTCATTTGTAGCAAATACCTGTTTAATAAAAATTTAATGGAAAATTAATAAAAATCTACCAATTTGTCAAGGATTCACGGATAGATAAAAATACCTTGCATTCGTGATACCAGCATAAAAAAGTTTTTTATACATTACGACATCATTATTTACAGTATTTAGATGAACAATCATATAAAATTCCAAATAACAGTAAGTAAGTGACTAACAGCAAGCAGCCATTGTCTTTTCTATTTACAAAATAATGTATTCAATGCTGCCAACACTGAGTATTAATTTTCTATAGTTACCTACCTACGTACTAAAAATATTCTCGAATCACTATCAAATGTTGTAATACAAACTGTTTATTTATAGTAGTACAATTTCTTTGATTTTAGACTATTTTATTTCTTCGTGGGCGTGATGAGTATTCTGAATTATGGGATGGTCCTCGTACTGGAGTAGATGACGCACCTCAAATGTTCCGGGTGGACACTGCACTGCCGTACTCAGAATTTGAGACATTTTTGCATAGGTATTTAAACTTTTGTTTAAATTCATGGGAATTATGGAAACAGAACAGTCATAGTGTTTTTGCTGTTTCCTACAACACATGTATCAATATGGACAGAAAACTGATGCCTTGAGTAACTGATAAATTATGTATTTTTTAAACAGGATTGAAATTCCTGATACCCCTAAAATCAGGTTGTGGATTTATTATCTTTTCAGCAAATATTTATTTGAACCTATCAGTGATATGTACCATTGATGGCTTTAATAGTTATCTATCCATAGCTTCTCCAATTCAGACAGCAGCTTTTTCCTTCTGATGGTATATTTCTGAGTAACAACCTGGCGCCATACAACTGCATGAATTAATAAAGATTTATTTTTTAGTCATTTATCTTCACACACTTCCGACAATATATGGTACTCTCCAAGCTCTCCTGTCCACCAAGAATGTCACGCTACCATTAATAGGGCTATTGAATCGAGTAGGGCTTCTGCTCAAATGTGCCCCCGGACTATTCTATCGTCTTTGAGACTTATCAAGAGTCCCGCTGAAGCGAAGCTCATGTTGGAAGCCGGCAAGACAGGCAGCGACGCAATTAATAAAGCGATGGCCTGTACTAGACCCGGTAAATGAATAATGAATTTTTATTTAAAATTAAACATTATTACATACAGCCTCTCTGAGTCTGCCAATGATACTTCCACATTTACACCGTCTACTACTTATAGCTTCTCGTCACTTCTACCGCGGACCCCCGCATCAGATACTTTGCACTTTTAGTATAGCGATGAAGATCTGGCCTGCAGCTATGACTATAGTCACCTATGAGTTATTTCAACCTTACGCATTCACAAGTGGTTGTCGAATGTGGATGGCCTAACGGTTATAATTATTAAGACCGTTAGCGTTTGTCTGTGTCGTCCACGCTGTCTTGTTTTTTAGACATACCACATTGAATGTTAAAGCAAACATTGGAAGCTTCAAATAGTTGCAACAATTCATGAGTGCCACGGGCCTTCCGCTGACACTGGCCTTGCATGTCGTAGCATTCCAAGATGAGAGTTACCAATCCGTTAAATCCCAAGCCCAATCATCCGAGTCATGATCCTGACAAAGTAGATGAAGGAAATCGCATCTGTACATCTTACTTGTTATACGGGACCACTATATTTCCCTGCTAAGTAAAAAGACAGTTTTTCAGTGTTTTTAGTTTTAGTAAGATGAAAATCCAAGTTTTAAACTACATTTTCTCTTATGTTATGTAAAATTGTTGGATTGTTTTGACATAATCTCTAAATAGACAGTGTATACATAATCTTTGTATATATTGTCTTTTTACTTAGCAGGGCAGTATAGTAATAAACGCATTTGTACAGTAAAATAAATCTGCTACAAATTGGCTGATTTTACAGTGATCTATGTACATATTTATCTTTTACACAGGTATAAGCGAGCATGATGTCCACGCAGCTATAGACTATTGGTGTCGTCGAGCGGGTGCTGAACATCTCGCTTTTCCACCTGTCGTTGGAGGAGGAACCCGTGCAACCTCTATACACTATATTCATGATAATCAAATGCTTTCTGATGGAGAATTGCTGCTCGTCGATGCTGGTGAATAGACGGATTGTTATTGATAAAATATATCTACTTACTTCAATAAAAGACTACCTCTATTTTATTACAACGTTTTTCTTGGCTCGTATTCTTATTTGTCCGGTGGTTCTTTGTCCGGTACAAATCTTGCAATCGATTTTTAACTAACTTCCCGATTAGCTAGACATTTGAAACTTTTAGAATATATCAGAACATGATGCCAATGCATTTTTTTAATACTTTTGGCCATCTTTAAGTAGAATTGAATTCATTTTCAGTTAATTCTGTTTTGTATGAAAAGTTATTTCGACACCATTATTTGTTGCAAGGGGTCTGGGGTCCTAGCAACTAAATAATTAATATATAGTGCGTTACTTTGGAAATCAATTTGACATGTCAAGTACAAATTTTTTTGATCGTTTTAGCTAGTCAAGTCAAGTTTATATGATTCAACAGAAAATTTAAAAACGTATATAAAAAGTTCTTTTTGTCTTGTAATTATTATAATATTTAATTGCTATAGTCTATACGCTATAAGAAGTCAGATAGCTAAATTGAATATACTGTCTTTGTCTTTTGACGTTTGAAACATTTTATCTACGTATTATCTTTGATATGTGTAACATCCATAAATAAGTTATTTACGTAGTTCAACAATGAACAAACGACACTGTCTTTGAATAACTTGTTTTTTTCTTAATTGATGGCATTATCAAAATACTATCATTTTTACACTGTTGTTCATACTATTATCAGCATAGAAAAGGATGCTAAGACTCTTCTAAGTATAGCCCAAACTCATGCAATACATGAATGAAATGCAACCAAAATTAAATAATCTATGTTAAATTTCTCTCAAATATAGTTATTACTAAAACCACAGCCTCTTAAAATTTTTATTATTCTTATATTTTAGGTTGCCAGAAATCCTGTTACAACTCAGATATAACGCGCACCTGGCCTGTATCAGGTAAATTCTCACCGCCCCAGGCCATCTTGTACGACATCGTCTTTTCGGTCCAATCGACATTGATGGCCATCCTCTTAAATCAACGCCCCTCTTTGGATAAGCTGTTTAACATCATGTGCACAACTCTTGGTTCCCATTTGAAAGAAGCCAGTCTCATACCGAATAACGCCAGCGACTCGGATATATTCGCAGTAAGCTATGCTATTATTCGTTCGCTTTTTCAGTAAAATTGCCATTTAGCACCTCGCTAATTTTTCATATTGCAGCCTTTGACAGATCGACTGCTTAATCCGCAAACCGGCTAACTCCATTTGGGCAAATTATTCAGGAAGGAAAAAAACATAATAATTTAACAATTACAAAAATACAGTTGGAATTTTTTTTTACAAATAAGCTGCAGTATCAATAATAATAATAATACACTATATTAGCTTCCCTTTTGAATTTATACAAAGAGCGGAGTTGTCCCATTGACGATTGCATTTACATTGGAAATTTGGCACCAGAACGATAACACATTTATTTATAGGTTTAGGAGTTTGAAATTTGGTCAAAAGTGCAGTTAGCTGGTTTGCAGATTAAGCTCTCGATATTAAATGGGCGAAGTGTGTGAATATAAAATGACACCATGCCGCATATATCGATACCATATTTCAATAGGGAAACAACTCAAAAAAACCTTGTTCCATGATAATGATGTTTGATTTTTTGCAGCAATTCTCATTTTAATTTTAAAACCTTGATTTTGAGGAAAATGTATGTTTTTTATATTTAATTAGTGGAATTCAGCAATGCACAAAGAAATTAACCCAGAAATTCCAGTGTATAACTAAATTAATGATTAATCTCAGAAAGGGTTTTTCGATTTTATGACACATTAAAGAAATTTTTGACTCTTTTTTTTTTTACTGAATTGTAAAAAGAAGACCTTTCTACATCGAATGGCATTATTAACTCAATCCTTGAAATTCTGTGTTATCCTTATTGAAATGGGTATCGGTATTTAGTTTGCCTGAATTTTATTCTTTCGTAATAATAAACAGATATGTACATACAGGTGAAAGTGATAGTGATAGTGAAAATGAGCTCTACCTGCATTACTAATAAGGGTCAATTATGTTAATTTATATAGTAGTGTATTTAGTAATAGAAGTGAAACAATCACAAACACCAGGGTTTTGAGAACATCTCATAATATATTGTGAACTGAACGGGAATCGAACCCCGAAGCTCCCGGATGAAAGACCAGCGCCTTACGCACTGCACCACGAGATCCGTATTATGCAACCCAATGTCAGATGTTTATTTTAAAAATGCATAATATGGTGTGTACTTAAAAATTAACTCTACTTACATTGCAATAAAGATGATTTTTTACAAATTTTTGTCAAGATGTCTATAATCTTTTCTGAAAAAATCATTACTGAACAGATATTATAATGTCTATCCTGCATATCAACTACTACAGCTTCCATAAAATGGTTGAAAACAATGTATTTTCCAATGAAAAGTTTTATATTTGATGCCCAACCAAACCAATAACTCGGGGTCGCATATATGAAATGGTCTTGACTGCAACATGGCCATAAGTCAAAACTACCGGCAATTTTGCAACTCTCTTCCACGCACATAGCCGGGACAGTGACGTCATACTACTTGCTACTAAAACAAATGGCTGACCGCGAAAAGTAGCATCTGCGTATGCATGGCAGCAACATTTGCTATGTTCGACATGCTGACCATATCAAGCTGATTTAGTTGCAAGTGTCACCAGCTACTTCTACTACTCCTACAGCATTTCAGGGATATTAAAATACAAACTTGCTAGTATATATTATTATAAAAGAATTATTGTCAGTTTAAATTTTCACTAGCTGAAATTGTAATCTACCACCCTGTGTAATATACATGACAGAACTGAGAATAAAATATGTTTATTTTATTTTAATCTTTCTCATAGCTGGCGTACAAATTCTGTCCCCACCACGTTTCTCACTATCTGGGGATGGATGTCCATGATACTCCCCCTGTTCCAAGAAGTATACCTATACAACCGGGTATGGTGATCACTGTCGAACCAGGTTTGTTAATTCAGTGTTACCTGTATCCAACAAGTCCTATTACATAGTAACGAACATCATAAACAATTGAGTCCATATACGGAAATTGAACATTATCGCGGTAATGCGGTTTTTCAGTAAATAAATTTAAATTACGCGGCATACGCCTATGCATGCACTCACCAAATATATTCAAACAATAGGTGGCAGTCCAAACTGACCACGCGGAGTATGCTGTTTATCCATATACCATATAATATCTATGCCGTACACCACATACACACAATTCGTGCTTGCAGCTTTCTAAAAAAGATGTCATTGATGAAACTACGTCAAAAAGGAACAGTGGTCAAAGTCATGAAACTTTTAAGGGAAAGATTATCAAGAAAATAATATACTATGGCGTACGTCGGTAGTGCTGTCAAAAGTTGTGCAATACAATATTTTCTGGCATTGAAAAAAATATATTTTTCAAAGTTTTGGGAAATGGGAAATAAAATCCAACAGGATGGAAAGAAAATGGAAAACATTTTGTCTTGTTTATCCCAATAAGTGTTAAAAATGAATCTCCTGAAGAAGACATCACTTCAAGTGACTCTGATTAAAAACGATGTTACCATCAAAATCAGTTGTATGATTATTTTATACTATATGAAAAAACAGCGTTAATACTCAAACTACCTCTATTCATCGGAATTAAATATTTTCGATAATGGGTATCTCCACAACAACCGACTGAAATGTTTAACTGCTAATATCTCTGAACAACGTTTTCAGGATACGCTACTCTTCCGCATATGGGCTCAATTGTTTAAGGACACATTTCTCAACCTTTTCCATTAGTGACATTGCAGTTTCTACCTTTTAAGCACTTTGGTATCTATTTCAGAAAATTTTCTCAGCCTATTTTTATCTTTTCTGAGCTGCTAATTTTTTCTTTGAATTCAGATTGTAAAGCTTTTCTTTATACTAATATCAGTGTGTTTCAGATAACTTTTCGGATTTTTTTAAATTATAATACTTTCGACATAGTTACACTGCAGATATGCACAATTATAGTATATTTACCATACTATACATACCAGTGGCGAATGGTGGAGGTAGGCTGTTAAGATCTGACAAATAGTGCACACTAAACTTTCTCAGTCAAACGTATTTGTTTTCATTGAACTAAGTATCTGCCAAATTTTTTTACCTTATGGTACACTGGGGAATGGAAATTTGTTTCATGGCCAATATGGCAAATCATAAAGATAACAATATTGATTTGTCAGTAATATAGGTAATAATAATAGTAATTCGCAAAGATACGGCAACAGTGATTTAATGACTGTAGTAGCTAATCGAGTATAGAGTGCAAACCTAAAATGCTAACAATTATTTATAGCTCAGAAAATTCGCTTTGTGAAGAAGAAGACCGTTTTTTAAGTATTTTAAATTTTCATCAGGTGTGTATCCTCGAAAGGATTAATGACTCACTCATACAGAAAATGATACATAGATAGATGTTTTCTACTGTCTTCAGAACCTCAACATTTTTTTTTAAATTTGTTTAAGGAAACATATAGATGATTAAGTTGTGAATTTTTAACATTTATGGTCCAATTCAGAACCTCATGCAGCACACAATTTGGCAGACGCTGTAATTAGATAAACAATGATTAAATAATATAGTAGCAAATCGCAATATCCACAAATTTAAAAAAATACAATTTATGTATTATTTTCTTTCAGGTATTTACATAAATGCTAATGATAAGAGTGTGCCGCCAGAGTTCAGGGGAATAGGTATTCGGATTGAAGACGATGTCCTCATCACTCATGGCGAACCAATAGTTCTCACAGAGAGCTGTATCAAACACAGGAGGGTTATCGAAGATATTGTCGGAACAAAGAATCTTCCAGAATAGTTATTTAACGACTGAACATGTGATTAGTGAGACGTTATAAGGTTTATATATAAATATTATCATCAGCTGGGATCAAGCCACTGCCGGATGAAGGCCTTCTTTAGCTCCATCCACTCTTCTCGGTCCCTAATTCTTCACTGCCACGTACATCCATCAAACTTTATGAGTTTGTCTATCCAGCGGGTTTTAGGACATCCCTGTGTTTAGTGCCCCTTGGGTGCCATTTTATAATGGCGTTTGTCCAGCTGTTGTCCACTCGCCAAGCGACATGTCCAGTCCATTGCGATTTCATCTTCTTTGCGACCTTTGTCACATCGCATACTCTTATCTGCTTTCTCATCCATTGGTTTATTTTATGATTTTTCCGCGTTTTGCACCTTTCGATGCCACGTTGCACTATTCGTAATTTTTGGATTTATCTTACATTAAAAGTCCATGTTTCACACGCTTATGTGAGTGTTGGTGATACACATTGATTGAACACTTTACGCTTCAGACATAATAAGAGATCACTTTTGGAGATACTATTCAGGCACCCAAATGCACTTCATGTCAGTTTGATTCTGCGAGCAATCTCGTCGTACATACCACCATCAATTGACATTTGTTATCCGAGATAGACGTATTTGTTGATCCGCTTGATTTGAGTGCCATTGATGAGGATCGCTTTTGGTTCAGAAAAGTAATTTATCATTTACTTTTGTCTTTGAGACATTCATCTTTAAACTAACTACGCGGCTTTCAGTTGCAAGCTCCTGCATTCTGTTCTGAAGGTCTTCTTGGTTGATCGCAAAGCCAACAATGTCTTCTGCAAAACGCAGGTGATTGTGGTGTATATATTGATCGAATATACAACATTGTTTTAAAGATCTAATTTTGCTTTCTATCAAAATTTGTTAACATTGTAGTACCAAATTGAATCTCAATTCAGATGAACATTTTGAGGTGACAATATTATGAAAATGTTCTATCTATTCACAGCTAATAAAATTATAATTATTACGAATAACCATTTCAAAGTTCCGTGTTATAAAACACGGGTTCCCAATTACTTTCTGGTCGCAATTTCCTTTTATAATAGCCTGCGACCCATCGCTACATTTTCATAAAAAGGGCATTTTTATTAGAATGAAGAAAACCAACAAAAAGCATTTAAATAAAATACATTTTACATATTTTCACTCACAAGGTTTAGATGTGAATTCGCAATCATGACATTTTCTTTCATGTTACTCCTACTTATAATTAACAAACATTTCATTTGGTTTCACTAAACTACTCTGTGTCAAAAATTACACTTTTTTTATTATCTTGAAGTAATTAACAATTTACAGGTAACTGACTGATTTTGTTTGTGGTATAATGCACTTTTCTTAATTTTACACTGATGTACATACATAGTTAGCTATAAAATATATACATGTAAACAGTGGCGACCGGTGAGTTATTTTACTGGGAGTTCACTTTTTTCACCTTTTGACTGCCGTAAAAAGGCCTTTGCCTTCATCAAAACTTCACCAAAAAATCAAAAAAAAACTATTGAGAATATTATCATCAACAATGCCATTTATCATTCAATTCCAATAAAAAAATAGGACTTCCGCTAATGAGAAGCAACATATTAAGGATTTGCTTACTTCAATAACAAATTAAGAAAATAGGTGACCTGATTTATTGTGGCTCTTGAAAGCAGTAACTCATCAAAATTGACAATATTTAAGCATGTAGCCGTGATATTTTACGATTTCCACCCTACCACGCATATTAAACCCCCCACAGAGCTAGTTTGGAGAGATATCATACTTGATAAACATTGTGAATTTAGTTATCAAACTGAAAAAAACTTGAAGTTTATTTTTAAATTGTACTTCGCCTAAATTTGAGAAATGTTGTCAACATGTGCGGAAATTTAATATACGTACTGTGAAAAGAATTAATTTGTATAATAATATTGAATAAAAATTGTCAAACAATAATTATTGTACGTGTGATACGAGCTGTATTGTTTTAAAACCGATGAAGCCGCATTCGGGCCGGGAGCGACTGAAACTGTCGCTCTGGAGCACGCAGGAAAAATATTTACATATTTGCTATTCCACGCGACAGACGACGCTCTTTCTCATTGCAAAGAAATCGAACTGGGCGCTTTGGTCGAGCGATATCAGATATCGCTCCCATCAACATATAATGTTTAAAATAGCCGGTTAAAAACACATATTAGAATTTGTTTTTGTATATGAATTAATGACTACGGTAATAGATCAGAACACTTTTAATTAATCAAATATAAATGAAATACTTATTTTAAAAAAATAAGTCTTTTCGCATTAATTGAGTGGGTGGGTGTTCACCGCTCCAGCGCTCTCAAGGGAGCATCGCCACTGCATGTAAATATGAAAAACATAAGTATAGAAAACTCGGCAGTACTATTCTAAAATAACAAGGAAATCTATGTATTTATTATCATAAGAGTAATAATATACATTATTGTGCCTGATTTTGGGGTTAACCAAATATCCATTTTCACAAAATGCTTTTAAATGTAATTTTAACAAGCAAAATATAAACAGCTGTGATAAAATATACTAGGTACTATATATCTGTAAATACTTTGTATTGTTATGGTGAATAACTATATTATATTAAAAACATTATTTCCTGTTATGTAATTGTTTTATTATTTATTATGCCTACTCCAGACCGAGATACATCAGTTCGGGAATAAATGAACATTGTTTAGAAACTGTTCGAAAATTGTATCAACGCGTCTGTTCTATACACAAGGCTGGTATCAGTGGCTGTCGAGGGAAGTTTTTCATATTTATGTATTGCAGCGGTTAATTGTTACAATAAGTTAACTGTCTGAACTGTCAAAAAGTGATATGTTTTAACTGCACCTCTCCAAGCTGTGTTAACTTTTAGAGTGAGATAGACAGTTTAGACGGCTAACTTATTGTAACAATTATAATACCTCAATATACAAATAAGATAAACTGCCCTCGTTAGCAGCCTTGTGTATAGAATAGATGCACATGACTGTTTACATACTCTTCTATAGTTTCTGATACAAAATAATGTCCATGTATTTTTGTATTCTGTCACGAATGTAGAATATTTTTCAAATACAGAGAACTGGCTATATGGCATTTTGGCAAACGCCAAATTTTATTAAATTAATGTTTCAATTGATTATGGTAGTACAAGTGATACTTTTTTTTCATAATTGGTCAAACGTATTAAAAAAACGGTCATTTTCATATAGATTTTTACCACGTTTTTATTAGCTCGTATTCTTGTTTGTCCAGTACAAATTTTTCTTGTTTGTCCAAGATTTGTATTGGACGATTGAAGATTTTTAACTAACTTCCCGACTAGCTAGACATTTAAAACTTTTAGAATATATCAGAAGACGACGACAATGCATTCTTTTAATACTTTTAGCTATTTTTAAGCAGAATTGAATTCATTTTCAGTTAATTCTGTTTTGTATGGAAAATTATTATTGTTTGTTGCTAAGGGGGTCCTAGCAACCAAATTATTATTCAATTCAATTCAATTCAATTTATTTATTTTTACATATTGTGGACATTACAAATTATAAGTTTAAGACGTTCACAACATGACATAAAAAAAGAGATAGATAGTATGTTATTAAACAGTAGAAATATGTACATACAAAAATATTAATTATATAGTTACATGGAAATACACCAGATGAGTTAAGCAGACCCTATTTTAAAAAATTATAAAATAACGTCCACCTATACTCATCCTCACGTAGGTGGAATATATCAACACCCGAAGCAATTTCGTTGAACATAGTTATCGCCCTCCCAATTGGCATTACCAGTGGCAGGTTGGTTCTGCACCTTGGGAGAATAAACAACTGATGTTCTCTATTTCTAAGATAGTTATCAGAGACACAGGTCAACACTGCCCAGAATGGCAGAGTTCTCATTTATACCTCGTATAAGTCGAAAAAATCACGTAGCTAAATAAAGATTTCTTCTAAATTGCAAACTGCAGTATGTAAGCATGCCTAAGAGAAAGTCAGTTGGATAAAGCCACGGATAGTATCCGTACAACCTCAAATAAAGGAGTCTCAAGAATTTCTTCTGAACCCTCTCCACCATAAGGCCATACTTCAACTGATGCGGTGCCCAAATAATAGACCCACTCTCAAGACTGCTTCGAACTAAAGAATTAAATAAAAGTTTTAATTCCGTAACATCCGAAAAGACCCGGGAAGTACGCATGACGAAGCCCAACATTTTAAGCGCCTTGTTACAAATGGTAACTATATGGCTAATAAATGTCAGTTTACTCTCAAACGTAATGCCAAGATCCCTTACAGATGATATTCGTGACAGAATTCTGCCATGCATCGAGTATTGGAAAAACAACACTTGAGGCTCTGGTAAACGACAAAAGATTGCATTTATCAATATTGAATTCTAGTTTGTTACGCCTGCCCCAATCTAATATATTATCTATATCAAGTTGGAGCTGACGACAATCGTCCAAGGTGACAACTTCCAAAAAGAGTTTCAAGTCATCAGCGAACAACAAAAACATAGCATTTTTTTTTACCAATGCTATGTCATTTATAAAAATCGTGAACAGCAACGGTCCTAAGTTTGAGCCCTGAGGGACACCAGAAAATGTGTAAAAGCTCTGTGACTGATAAAGGCCGTACGATACGTATTGTTGACGGTTCCTAAAATAACTCCCGAATAGCTTCAAAAATCGATCAGACAATCCAATAAGTTGGAGTTTTTCCATCAGGACATTATGATCGACTTTGTCAAATGCTTTTGAGAAGTCATTGTAAGAACAGTCAACCTGGTGGCCTCTATCCAGGACCGATGACACATAATTAGTAAATACCATCAGGTTAGTTTCCGTTGATCGTTTTTGGAGAAATCATGTTGTGCATGATCATCTCAAGGACTTTTGCTGATGCAGAGAGTACAGCTACCGGCCTGTAATTTTCCACTGATGACTCTGTACCACTCATATGGATTGGAGTAACCTTCGACATCTTCCACGTTTCCGGAAAGATACCTGTCTCCATTGTAAGATTATATATATATGTAAGTGGGCCTTTGACAAAATCAACACACCCCTTTAAAAAAAATGTAGGGACGTTATCAGGTCCCAAAGAGTGAGTATTTTTTAGTTTTTTAATAAATTTTAACACATCACTCTCATCAACTGGAAAAATATCAATGGACTGGGCACCGCATGATGGCTGTCTCGACGTGGAGGCAACATCCAAATAAGGAATACTACTTGCGTAGACAGACCTGAAGTGACCAGCAAATGCTTCTGCCACTCCATGTCCGGTTACCTCTTCGCCTTTCCAACTCATCGAATTGGCATACCCGCCATCCCTTAATGATTTAATATAATCCCAAAACGATTTGGGATTTTTACGAATGCAATCTTCTACCGATTCCATATATGTTCGATAGGCCATTCGAACAGCTTGCCTCACTCTCAAGCGATAAAGGCTAAACATTTCATAGTCGCGTTGACCATGCTCAGCCTTCCAAGCTTTGTGATAGCAATGCTTGATCTGAATGTCCCCAATAATCTCTCGAGAAAACCACCTCGGGTATCGCCTTCACCACGATATGGCGACCTCCTTGAAAAACATTCATCAAACACATTATATACAGTATTATAAAAGAATTGTACCGCCTCATTTACATCACAAATCCCGAGCAACTCACTCCAATCCACTTCACTCATTAATGAGTAAAGTAGCTTGAAGTTTCAACCTTCAAACTTCCATCCCCTGCACCGATCGGTTTCATGTGAGGGTATTTCAGTTCGTAGCGGGCGAATCGACCGAAACCTGAGCACAAAAACCAAAGTAGGATGATAGTCATCCTCCCGTACAAGAGGGGACATGCATCGGGAAACTGACAAATTGATGTTGCTGAATACCCTATCCAGAAGCCCATTACTAAAGTTAGAAATATCATTGTACTGAGAAAATCTAAAAACAGCGCACATAAATTCCAGGTCACTATTGACCCTTTCACCGTTGCGCGCTGAAGTTAGATTAAAGTATCCCATCACAATAATACTTCTGTCTCCAATCAAGTTGACACTAGATAGCATATTCTCAACAAAACATTTATACACCTCCACGTCACTGGCTGGAGGAAAATATACAACACAAACGTAAATAGTGATTAATGTATACGTGCGTTACTATGGAAATCAAAATGAAATGTCAAAATGACATTTCAGTATTCTATATATATTCAGTATTTCTATCAAGTACAATAAAAAGTTTTTATTAATACATAGAATTGTCAAGTTTATATGATTCAACAGAAAATTTAAAAACGTGGTATAGAATAAGTTTTTTTTATCTTGTAATTATTGGGTTTTAGAGTTAGTATGTAATATGAAAAACGGACACTTACACCCATGCTCGCGAATCTCTTGTAATTTTTCGTAAAGGGCTTATGTACCACTTTGATATTCATGTACTCTGTGTTCCAGCGTTTGATGACCTTTATTTGTGTATTAGTGATAGTAGGGTGACTGAGGCGGCGATGCCACATCGACGTGGCGTTCGTTAAGTGTGTGTGAACCATTCGGCCAATCATCGTGCGTATTACTGATTTCACCAACACCTAGACAAGGGGCATTAAAGGCTAAAACAGGCCGTATTCATATATTGTCTTTATGAAGTTCCTTGTTTACAAAGTTATCACATAATGATTGAATATTTAGAATTACATTCCCAGTAACTTATGATATAAATTAAATCAACTTTTACTTATATATTGCAGAATTTTATTTATATTTAAAGCCCTAGAAACATACCTATTGGCATAGGAATATTTAAGGGGGGGGGCTTCGATTATACAAACAACAAATTAAAATAGGATATAGCTGTAATATACACGCTACCCCACTTTGATATTTCCCTCGTGCATAGAATTTAGACTTTTAGAGCAATAGCATGTGGTACCTAATATAATATGATGTAACATTTTACAAGAGTCAGTACCATTTTAATATTAACAGTTAATATTATTGATTTTAGTGTTTTTGAGCTGTATTATTAAAGGTCAATGTTGTGATTTCATAGTTAAACTACAGTACTCTCTCGGTAATCCACCACCCCAAATACCAGAAAAGTGTCCAATTAGTGGAAGCGGCGGATTATAGTGCATACATACATAATAGTATGGTAAAAATTAAAACAGGTATTTTGTAAAAATAGTTTATTTTGAGAAATTTGTACTAGCAAATTACGGTTTTATTTATAATCAAAATCAAATATTTACTAAATAATTATACATATTTATAAACTAAGTTTATTAACTAAATATTAAACAGTAAATCACTTGACACAACCAGTTGTTCAGTGAGGCAGATATTCTTGAATGGCTTCGGATTCCTGGCTTTCCCTATGACCAAAAACTTCAGTTTGTGTGTCCCGGTTGCATTGGAGCATGGCATAATTGTGATGTGGTCCTTGGGCACTTTCCTACCTGGTACATTACTTTCTTCGCGATGAACTTACGTTTTACGAAGGAAAAGTTTCCAAAATAAACCCGTCTCATCTGCGTTGTATACTTGTACGCGGCGGGCTACTGAATTTGACAATCGAATACCGGCGAATTATAGAGCTGGATTTTGTGATTTCAACTAGTAAAAATAACGGCGGATTATAGTAGTTGTCGGATAATCGAGCGGCAGATTACTGAGAGTGTACTGTATATGCATGGCCGCCTTCCTTGACGCTATAAACGTGTCTGAAAGAAGTGATTTTAAGTACTCATTCTATCGAGAGATGGAGCCGCACAGGACTGATGCTGCAACCATGCACCATAGTGCTTGAAGAAGGAAGTTAAGAAAGAAAAAAAAATTGTACTGGCTCTGCTGTCTACTGACGTTAAGCACACTATGTATCCACATACTCAGTGTCACGAGCTGAAATGGATAAGTCTACAGAGGAGTCGGAACTATCCCGCTCCCCATACAATACTGCAAATTTCTCGAATGCAGCAAAGTTGGCCTCGGTTGCTATCAGATCTGCGTGTCCAATTGGGCCCGTATGAGGAAGGACCCTGACAGATAGCTCTGCTCGTTTGGGTTCTATACACGGGCAATCCCGAAGGACGTGTTCAACGTCTTGGTGGTCATGCCCGCAGGTACAACCCGACCCGCTATTATCAAGCCAAACTCGTGGAGTCTGGCGACAAAGTTAAACTATCTGATTGACTGATTAATGGATGTTACATAGTATTTTTGTATTATATGATTTTTCTCACAAAGAAAACGTCACGGTATAATATTATTGTAATTACTTAGATTATGATTTGGTTGTGATTTTGTTATTTTTTTGCTAAAAATGCATTAAAAAGTTCATCTTACAAATTCTTATTTTTATGTAATAACTTGAATGGCCTCTATTTTAAAAAATCTTGAATTGAGTCAGTAGCTTAATTACATGTGTGTTTGAATTGTACTCAGAATTGCAAGTTTTTTTCAAATAAGAATGTGTCTGTGGCTAAGTTATATAATATTAAGTAATACTATAATCTAGAATCAGTTAATATATTTTGCATTTTATGATAAAACAACATAATATAAGATAACAGATTAAACATCCATTTGCTGTTTATAGTTCATTATGCTATCTAAATTCAGCGCTGTACAGTATTACAGATTAAAATTCACACACTGTTTACATCTCATAAATCATGTGTTATGAAAATAATATGCAATGGGTAAACGAGAAAACAGATTACATTGGATAACAGTGTGATCTCGAGACTATGTGGAATAGGCCGGGGACAACAAATCCACATAAACAAATGTATTGCCAATATTGATGCAATCTGTTGTGAAACATAATATCGATGACCCAGTATTGAACGGTAACAAGTCAAAAATTCGACATTTCGCGATAATAGTATCAAAATACTCGTAGAAACGAGCTCTTGTCGGTTTTCTACAGAAACAATTCGAAAAAAACAATTTAAATACCTTGAGAGCCAAAAAACCCATATGAAATTTTACAAACTTTCAAACAAAACCAGTTTTGTACAGATCCATTTCGAATTGTTTTCATTTAAAACTGTCGATTGACCATACGTTTCAATTTAGAATAGATAAATTCTGACATGTATCCTTTTAAAACTTGTCAAATCTTGTGTATTGTAAAATATTCAAAATATTAAAACATGATTATCTCAAAACTACGTTTTGTGAGTTGTTACTGTTTAATACTGGGTCATCGATATATCAAGAGATAATTTCCAAAAAAACTGATTATGCTAGATACATTCTTGACATTGCTTATATGATTTTCAGAAATCATCAAAGTCAACAATAAATCGCTTTTAAAACTTACTAATATTCGGTAGTGGACAAATCCTGGACGATTTATTTTCAAATACTGTCAAATTCATTTCAACCAATTACGTTACATCATCGCAAAAGAGCATACGCCATTTTGCTGAATGCCATACATTATGAAGATGATCAGAAAGACAGTGTGTTTGTTTTCTTGCTTGTAAATAGTAACTTTTTAGGTACCTAGGAAGAATGAAAATAACACTTTTTCTCACCTCCTTATATAGTTATCTGTCTAAAATCATGATTAACATCATCACTTTTGCCCCTAAGTCGGGTCATGGTCCCCTCCGGAAATTTTGAGTGCCGCCACTTCCCAATTACTTTAGCTCAGCATCCTCGAATCCCTCATGATGCAGTTCAACCATCTTAGGTTCAGCTAGATTTCATTTACGTCTGAAATATATTATACTTACATAGCACATCTTGGCTCTATAAAACTAAACATTTACCCTGTATGTAAATATATTATTTATAAGGCATTATTCAAATATATTAATTTCAGTATGAAAGATGATGGATGTAATGAATAAATGTCTTTATCATCATCAATATCGTCGTCAACAATACGTATCGTACGGCCTTTATCAGTCACAGACCTTTTACACATTTTCTGGTGTCCCCCAGGGCTCAAACTTAGGGCCGTTGCTGTTCACGATTTTTATAAATGACAGCATTGGTAATAAAAAATGCTATGTTTTTGTTGTTCGCTGATGACTTGAAACTCTTTTTGGAAGTTGTCACCTTGGACGATTGTCGTCAGCTCCAACTTGATATAGATAATGTATTAAATTAGGGCAGGCGTAACAAACTAGAATTCAATATTGATAAATGCAATCTTTTGTCGTTTACCAGAGCCTCAAAAGTGTTGTTTTTCCAATACTCGATGCATGGCAGAATTCTGTCACGAATATCATCTGTAAAGGATCTTGGCATTACGTTTGAGAGTAAACTGACATTTATTAGCCATATAGTTACCATTTGTAACAAGGCGCTTAAAATTTGTCCAAACCATTGTCAAAAAAACTAACTTTTATGTCAATTGTGCTTACTATCATTCTATCTAAAATATTTACCAATAGATTCATCACAGTCGGTTTTCAGATAAGAATGCAAAAAATACGAATATTGTTGGTGTACATTTTGACTTAATTGACTAAATAATTCATTAACCTCAAAAAAAATATATTATATTATTTACTTTTAGCCGGCTCGCACATCAGAACTCGTCTCACCTAAAAACGTGTCGAATACGTCGATGTGACATCATCGTTATTTAACGAAACAACATAACACACATTGCCAAATGGAGTTTCGCAGATTGATCGAATGCAACTGTTTCATCTGAAAAAAACATCTGGCTGTTGCATTCGACATGTTGCATCCTTCTCAGGCTCCGAGTCGGAGGGTCGAAGTCACAAAGAAACACCTACGAATTGGTCATTCCTATACCGGCTCGCCGATCACCGCATTCAAATATCAATACATTTCGAAGCCTACGCGCGACTGTCGCTAGATAGATGTGCGAGGTTGTGTCATGCACACGAGGCGAGTTGTGATGTGCGAGCCGGCTTACATCTATATTTCCGTGTCCGTCTGATCGCCCATCCATTTCCATTTGTTTGCTTATTACCAGCGGCGGCTTGTAGATATTATATCTGGGGGTGCTGCGGTTGATTAAAAATAAAAATTAATGTTTATTTGGATAATATTTTACTATTAACATCAAAATTATTAAAATTAAACATTATCAGTGTTTTTATTTCATTATAAAATTGATTCTTCTGTCTTTTTTCCTTGAAAGAAGGTCTATCACCTTTTAGTTGCTCTCGACATCTGTCGCGACTCGCGCTGCGTCTAGCTCAAAGCCGCTGTACCCGACAACATTTGCAACATGAAAATACTGCCAAAGCGGCAGTACCAGACTAAGCTCTGAGTGGCGAGCCTGGCTCCCCACGCCCCTCCTACGCATATTCGAGCATATTCTATCGAAAATGGTACTGCATGAAATCACGCAATGCATCACTTTCATCGCGGTGTATAATAATTATTATTGGATGTATCGGTGTGCGGGTGAGCTTAACACGCTTAAATAATATTGATATTTTGATATAATATGCATAAATTTATGTATAAGTATTATAATAGTATATTTTTCTCAATTTG
The DNA here is from genome assembly GCF_057557595.1 of Rhyacophila brunnea. Taxonomy (NCBI): domain Eukaryota; kingdom Metazoa; phylum Arthropoda; class Insecta; order Trichoptera; family Rhyacophilidae; genus Rhyacophila; species Rhyacophila brunnea. Next base: position 8,440,240 of record NW_028232859.1, read on the forward strand.
CTTGGGGGTACTGCAGTTCCGCAGTGCATATGGACAAGCCGCCACTGCTTATAACTCAAAAACTACTAAACCAATATTGATGAAACTTGCACAAAGAATAACCAACGTGATATCTCTAATGGTTCCGAAGGGACAAGATAAAACTTCTAAAAAACCACACTTTAGGTAAAGTGGTCAGCAGCAGTGGAGTGGTGAGGTGAGATACTGGTGGAGAGAGTCAGGTCTACATGCAAACGCCGAATAACGCATTAGCAACAATTCATCAAAGTGAATAAATTACTAAGATAGTAGTAGAATGATGAGATGAAGGTAAAGGGGCAGCTTGATCCAACCGTTAACCATCTCATCGGTTTGAAAAAATCAAATTGTATCAGTCTATTTTTTCTTTTTTATATATATTTTACATAGACGAAATAACGGATTATCGCTAATTATATATTCAGTAGGCGCTCGGTAATCCGGCACCCTTATTTTCTCACCTATGCTGGATTATTGGATTTCTATAGGAAATAATTCTATCACAGATTTGCACAGTAAAAATCTTTATTAGTTTGTGTAAAAAATCCGGCAGTTTAATGTGCCTGCCGGATTATAGAGCAGGAGAGCTGAGTTGCGAAATGCCGGACTAGTGGACGTGCCAGATTGGTGAACGCCGGATTACCGAGCGCTTACTGTATAACATTATTAATGTCAGCGTTAAACTTTCGGTACAACATATTATATAGATACATAGGGTAGATTAAAAAATAATGCAATTAGTATCGAAATATTCAGCTGATAATTCAAAGAATAGGCTTTATTTGGGTTATTTACCCACAAGTCGTAAAACATATCAGATCGATAACATAAAAGAACTTCCAAGAAATTTGGTTGCTATGGCAACCAGGCAGTATATACATAACACAAATCAAGATGGCATGTCTTTACAATTCCAAAATCAATAAACATGTATTGTTCACTTTGTAAGTGTTAGAAAACGAATAAAAGCAAACATATAAAACTAAGGTAATTAACTATACAGTGTACTTTATCTTCGATGCGACAATGGTGGCCAGTGTATTTGGCTCTTCAAGAAATACTTAACAAACACCTTAAAATAATTAGCTTTTCGTACAAATATACATCACATGTAATTAAAAACTAGGGTTGTTTTTTTTGTCCTTTTTGACCCCTCTGCTCCATTAAAACTTGGAATTTTACCAACTCTTTTTCCGACCCCACCACATAGTATTGACAATAATTATAACATTATAGCACCTGTACACGTGCATAGATTTACTTGCACCAATAGTGTGTATTTCAAACTACCGCGATAATAACTGTTTACACGTAAAAGTGTTCACTATCTCACCCATCTCAATTCTTCAAGTAAGACACGATGTTGTCATTTTATAGTACTATTTGACACGTCATGAAAATCTGTTAACCTCAAAATGAGTTTGCGCGGTGTAATTCATGTTTTACCGGCAAGTTCGCCACTATCGTTCTATTGCACAGACGCAGATATCGAACAAATCCTAACTGTCACGTGAAAATTCAGAAGCTTCCGAACTTTTTTGATTCATGCATGCAATTCGCAGGATAATACATGTTTACACGTAAATTTTCTTGTTATGGCCGCGATAATACGTACTGTCAGCAGTAAATCTATGCACGTGCAAACAGTTATTATCGCGATAGTTTAAAATACACACTATTGCTGCAAGTAAGTCCATGTACGTCTACAGGCGCTATTACATATCAAACTCAAACGTAAATTTCGATACTCATACTTAATAAAGATCACCATGTGAGTGAAACATGTGTCAAAGAAACATGATGATAAAATCATTTCTTTCAAAATTGGAAAATCATTATTCAGCTTATTTCAAATTCATTGCATGAAGTTGTATTTATTATGTAGGCACGAGTATAACCAAATGTGCAATATGCAAGGAAACCTTAATATGCTACTTCTTACAAACACCTAATCCATTCAGCTAGAAAAAATATATTTAACCACATTACGTAATACACATTTTTACATTAAAAAGATCAGCAAAATTGCGCAACACTCAGCTCAGATTAATGTGCTTACAAAATGCTACGTAAAGAGACTTTTGAAAATTTCAAACAGAAAATTGAGACAAACATAATTATCGTGTCCAGAAACTTGTACGTATGCAGTTCACCGTGTCACACTTCACGGTGAAATGTAGTATCGGAAATATATGGCCCTATATTAAAAAAGTTTCCACGCATACGGTTGAAATTGCACTGGTACCTACCAGTGATTATTGCAATAAACAACTCCTTTTGTAGTTTATGAATGCCATGCTTGTCTCGGGGAAAAATTCTAATTGTGTATTTTTGTTTGTTCTTCACCTCTGCTATTCTCTGATATAACAAGTAACGCTTATAACGAGCAAATTAAGTCGGTCCCATCTTCCCCGTAATAACCAAAAATTTACTGTAATAGTAAAAAAGACACTGTTGTACCTTCAAGATTATTAACATTTTTAAATATGTGGTTGTGCAATACAATTTTTGATTGTTTTGTGATGATCCTTGACAACTCCATACTTCAAGTAGATGTATTTAAAAACCCAAACCATTGTTCGCGGTCGGAGCGCCACAGCGCAGTATGAACACGTCTACACTGACCCAATCAGTAAATTCATAGTTTCAATAATTGAAACTTGAATTGAATCAATAATTATTGATACCTATTAATACTATTGAATACTATATTTTAATGAAAGTACTTACTTTTGACGAGTTTGACGCAGAGGCGCCTGCTTTCTCTGCCGCAAGGTGTTTATAAGGATTAATTTTATTTCTTAAGCTTCAGGACCCCACCAGCTTGGAGGTTGTGTTATTTATAGCCCCTTTACCCATATGGTGAATCCGACCCTGGATGACTACTCTAACCAAATTATATCAATTTATTAAGAGCAGTGATGGCGAACTTATGGCACGCGAATGTTTTATTTTGAAGAGGAAAAATACATACACTTACCTAATAATTAAGTCATTGTACGTTAACCACGCTCCTAGCACATAACGATTAGGTGGCCATTAGATATAATTAGCATGATATTTAAATGTGGTAATAAATTAGTAAGCATAATGACGACATAGCCATGCGTATTTTCATCGGTTTTATAAATGAGAGATCGCTTTGTAGTATAAAAAATAGCAAGCAGTACTCTTCAAGAATAAGCATTACAGTTAATTGCATAGGTCGGTCCTTAAGCTTTATGCATCACATGTAATATTATTGCACTGACCTCATCAGGCGACAGGGAAGCATGGTTAAAATGCTCCCACGATCGAAGTAAAAAAATATTGAAAGAACAAAAGATACCTATGCCTTCGGCTAGAAACACTGATTGATAGAACTCATTTTTAATTTTTTTAATGTGATTCCTAAAAACTTTTCCATGTAAAGTGCTTGGCATGTCAGTCGAAAAATAATATTCGGTTAATTTTGGCACAACTACGTAAAAATGTTGGCCAACCCTGATCTAGAGTATGTACAAACGTATATCTGCCTAAATATCCAACGAGAATATAACGTCGTGGTAAATGCAATAGGTCGTATGTCAAAGATACCAAACTTTTCAGGAGCGACAAAAAACTATCCCATCTTAACCCCAATGCACCGATTTTTTTCACAAATTTATTTACTTAGTAGAATTTGTTCCCTGTTAAGACTGTTATCATCATTTTGATGTAAGATGAATAATAAGAAAGTTAGGTTGACATACAACTATTTGATCGTCAATGTTGGCCACTTTTGTTGACATAAGTCCAATTTTTATGCAAACATACCTAAATTGAAAACACTAAAATTAGGTATTTATAATGAAACAAAATATAATATTATATTAAAATAGACATATTATTATACACTTGTACATAAACGTTTAAAAAGTAAGCTTAAACTAATGAAAAAGTTTTTTTTTATTATAAATCTCTGTTTAATTAGGCACTTGTATAAAAACGATTTCAATGTTTAAAAGAAAAGATTAAAAGTTAATATTCAAAATAACACACAATAATTTTTAAAAAGATTTATTTAAAAATATCATAGTTTAACTATGTATTTGCATAAAACAGAGCAGGTAAATACCTACTTAAAAGAAAAAAGAACAGTTTTAAAAGAATACTTTTTTTTAGAAAAGTAATTTTTTTATTTAAACGGTAGGTAGTATTATTTTGTTTTCTTCCAAAAATTTGTGAATAGCAAGCTGCGTTGTTCATCACTGATTGTATCGCACTTAAAGGCTATTTTTGGCCCACCCTTTTGAGCATGTCACTATGCCCACCACAACGTGGACCTATGGTCATAGAATCTTTTTTAGACGTCTGTCTATACTTGCCGCCCTTGCCGGACTCTTCATGCTTCTCAAAACCCGCATAAGACTTGCCTAGCAATCGCAGTTGAGCTGATTGAGTTGAGTTGAGCAGTTGAGATGTATCTATAGTCTAAGCAGTTGAGAGTTTTTTTTGCCTCTTCCACTCTTTACAATTATTGCTTTGCCCTTTTCGTTTTCTTTGATTGACTTGCTCAGTAGGTTCGTCACCATGGGTGTCAGACTGCATAGCAAACTCCTCTAAGTCTTCTGATGAGCTTGATTGATTCGATTCAGGTTGATACAGAGCTTCAGAGTCACTACTGATATCAGATAGTAAATGTTCAGGGCCACTTAGATGTTCAGTCATCGTCATATCACAATCTATATTTTATCTCAGGGATGATTGTGTTGATACAATGTTCTCTGCTATCTTTATGTCCGAAGGTTGCCTCAGCAATGATTCTGCTTGTTCTAAAATTGGAGTTTTGATAGTCAAAGTATTATTAACCTCAGCGAAATCGAGTTCTATTTCTGAACCAATATTTTGAAAAGTGATTTCAAATGGATGCTCTAAGACTAAGATTTCGAGTTCCGCTGCATTCCCAGGTTCAACTTGTAACGCCATATCGTCAGTGGTTCTTACGACTTCACAGGTTATTTGAGGTCCTGAAGAAAATAATCATTTTTAAATTTGATAATCGTTAATGCATCTCAGCAAAATATCATCTCCACTCCACATTTGTGGCGACATAATCTTATTTATTCTTACCATTAGTATCCGGTGAAGTAATGTTGCTGACTGCTAAAGATACCAAGTACCGCCCACACCTTCCATTAATCATTTTAATAGCTTTTTACTAAATAATTTTTAACTAAATAAACAGTGTCTTATTAAAACTGTCAATCGTGATTGGTGAACAAATAATTACTTTGGCAATAAATAAATGAGACAAAAAGTCATCATCATCATCAGGGGCACGACAACCCGGTGTGGGTCTTGGCCTCCTCCAACAGCTCCCTCCACCTGTCCCTATCCAGTGTGGCCGCTTTCCAATTTGGTACCCCTAGAACACGGCAGTCATTGGCAGCTCCATCCAACCAGCGAATCTTTGGCCTGCCTCTTCTTCTACGCCCGATTGGATTGCCGGACATCATACGTACGTACATTCATACGGTGCACATGACCTAGCCATCGCAGTCCCCCAATCTTAATTGATTGAACTGCGCTGCAATCTTCGTATAGCCCGTAGAGCTCAGCAATATATCTTCTTCTCCAATTGGTGCCGTCCCTGATCAGTCCATATATACGTCGGAGAATTTTTCTTTAGTTTGAGACAAAAAGTAATGTTAGATTATCTGTAGAAAGAATCTTGAAAATTTTACTAAATCTGACAACAATAATGTAATTATAAAGTAGATTTTTAAAAACAGTGATTGGTAAATTACTTACATCGTATTATTTGACGAATTCTTTAGTATAAAGTCAAGAACGAGGAATAAAAATAAACAAAAACATTACTATCATTATGATGAGCTCTGACATACGACTGTTTGGCGTGACCAATATCAATGACGTCTCGGTTCGTCTTTTTGCAAGTGTTGGGATAGTCGACTTCTTATTGGTCTAACGACATAAGACCTATTGGAGATGGTGTAGATGACTGGGCTGGTCACTATGGTGCAATAAAACAAAATTGAAATTTTTTTGACATACGACCTATTGCATTTACCACGACGATAAATTCAAAAGGGATCTTTTTGGAATGGACCCAAACCTTTTTAGCAAAAAATAAAATTATAATGTAGTTACCTACATGGTACACTTAAATATAAGAAATTGACCCCGACAATGTTAATAGGATTGTTCCTGTTTTGACCTGGAACCTGAAGTCACTCCGATGTAAATTATAAAGTTACCGATGACATTGATCATTTTGTATATGCAAGTATGCAACGTGTTAACTGACAGGACATGCTTCATTAAAAAATGAGACGCGGTCGCCAATTCAGTATCTCAATTGAATCAATTACTTACCTACAATATAGAGTTTTAGACAAAGGAACCACTCCAATTATACGAACAAATAATAAAAAAAAAACATGTTACCGGGACAAAATAATTTATTGTATAAGGCGTTTAACAAAAGAATATAGATGATAGTGAATCTATACAAAAAGCAATCTTAACACTCTTTTAACTTATTCGTAGACCCAACCTTCGTTGGCCGGTGTCCAGGAGACAACTTCCTTCTCTGTGAACCAAAGGTCGATCTCCTTCTTCGCGGATTCCACTGAGTCTGATCCGTGAAGTATGTTGCGGCCGACTTGAATGCACAAATCGCCACGGATGGTGCCGGGTGCTGACTCTGCGGGGTTTGTAGCTCCCAGCATGACTCTGCCAGTCTTCACCGCGTTGAGCCCTTCCCAAACCATCGGTACGACAGGTCCTGAGCTCATGTATTTAACAAGGCCCGGGAAGAATGGGCGGGCGGAGAGGTCAGCATAGTGCTTCTGCAGGAGCTCTTCCGATGGCCACACGAATTTAAGAGCAACAAGCTTGAAACCCTTGGCTTCGAAGCGCTTGATGATCTTTCCAACGATTCCTCGCTGGACGCCATCCGGCTTCACCATGATAAAGGTCCTCTCGCGTGCTTCAGCCATTGCTCTTGAAAAGAATGAAAAGATTGATAGAATAGTAACTATCATACGACCCGCCGGATGTAAGTAAAGTAATTTAGGCGGAATTGACGTACACGCGTGCCGGCAAAAGTAGTTAGTGCTGCCAGGCTTGAAATATATCATCCTAAAACCTTCAAAAAATATTGTAGAGATAGCTGTTTGTATCATTATAAAATATTTGCATGTTTTGCCTACTTACAGGTGAAGAAAAACTTAACATTGAAGAGCTCCAATAAAACTGCTTATAATTTTTAACACCAAAGATTGACATTTTAAACATAAGTTTTTTTGTTTGTTCTTCAGTTTTTTATTCTCACCTTTTCTCTTCCAATTAATCGTTTAAGCATAAAAAATATAATGTCCTGATAAATTTAAAATAGGGTTTCCTGTTTCATATTATTTTCGAGAATAAATTATTATGATAGATTCAAAAACTTTTCGTACCAAGGAGGCTTGTATGGAATTAAATTATTTTATTGCTCTTTATCAAATCGGAATATTTTTGCTGGTGTCGGCTGACAACACTTATTCGAACGTACAAAATGTCGCGCGTTTTGTTTTCTAAAACGTCGTAAAAACACAACAGTGAAAAACCATAAAACTAGTGAAATAAAACTACATAATATAATGACTAAATGTGCTACAATGGACCTAAACGATTTTTTAAGTGGAATAAACTCCCTCGATGATTTTAAACGTTCATTAAAATATAAACATGAAACAACATCTTCGCCCATTGAGCTGTCGAAGGATCTTCTTGAAAATTTCGAGAAATTTGCTTGTTTCGATTTCAAAGTAAGTTATAAAAATATTTTCAATTTGTATTAAACCCTCTTCAATGTCAGGATGCTAATTTTTTTTCTGATGCAGGCAAATTACATCGAAAACTCGATACCGCAATGGTCACTGGAACTTTTTCAAACTATTCTAACATCAACTGTCAGCCATGATGAAAAATGGAAAATGTTGTTACCCGGCGTCATGAAGATTATAAAACTTTTCTTCAACCAAATTGATGAATATACAGCGAAAGATGTTTTTGTGTGGTGGAAAGTCGCCTCATCGGTCACAAACGCGGTAGTGGTACGTAATAAAATTGTTTTATTTTTAATGGAGGCACATTATGAATAAATTCTGAAAAATATTTAACAGTCACAGGTGAGAATAATAATTAAATTTACTGCTCAATCTTATTTTAAAATGTTGTTTTCAGTGTCAGTTTTTTAACACTAGAAATGTGATGAAAATGAGATCGTAATATTATTTGGTATGTTTTATTTAGGATACCTATATACCTACCTATATAATTATTTAAAATGCTTTCTATACCTATATTTTTTTCAAAAAAGGACCGCCAAAACGTGTGACCACAAATTTTATATTGTGTGGGTATGTAGGTAAATTGGTTACCTAGTTTAGTTATTGTTTTAGATTGTTTTAAAAAACTTCCGAAAAATATATTTACCTGTCGTAAATAAGTACCCACAAAAAGTTACAATAGGTTTGGCGTGATCGAAATTTGTATCAACCGGTTCGCGCGTACCGGTTGATACAATGTTTAAAAATTAATCATATTTACCACACGCAACATTTATTTTTATCTACTTAAGCCTCAATTACATTGAGCTTCTTTACGAGCTGTTTATTGGCGAATTTACAATCTGCCTGTAAAGTCGCCCAGTGTAATCATCGAATAAGCTAATAAGCAGGTTGTAAACACTCTACCGAGAAACGCCCGCTTTTAAATTCGCCAATAAACAGCTCGTAAAGAAACTCAATGTAATTGAGGCTTAACTAACATTTTGTACTAAAAATTTACCAAATTTTCTAAAATCGAATGAGGTTGGGTCTGTCTCAACATAAACAATTTCATCATTCTCATTGATTATAATAAATGTTAGTTAAAAGTTAATAAAAGTTAATATATCATCATAATTTAGTTCCCTGGTTGTTAATTTTAATCTGAGATGCAGTTCTACATCCAAAAGCCCGTTCCTTTTTTTTTACTTAATGTCTACAACTGGTGAAAAAGCAACTTCACATAGATAATATCTCATATTATGAAGTTGGAAAAGGCAAGATGTATTTCAGGATTTTCTCTGTTACAACTGGATATGCATGTTGGATTTGCAACCAAAATGATGTTAAAGTACACTTTTTATATTTATTTTTCAAGAATCCGTCTGAAGCTAATTCTAACGATTGCTCTTCTTCCGCATGCGATAAACCTTCTAGAATAGATGTTGTATTGATGTCGTATTAATGTTCGTTGCAACAGGCGCAGCCAAAGCCCGGTGCAGCGCGTACCCTACCAAACTCTTCCCGTACCCCAGGGGGTACGCGTACCACACTTTGGGAAACACTGATCTATAGGTACTTACCTATTAATCAAAGACATTGAAGTATCCCCCTGAATTAATATTTATTATATACGCAGCGGCCTAAATAATATATTATGAGAATTATGCTGAGAAAAATGCTAGGCAGTGTGTAACACCAATAATTAAATTAATTGCTAGTCATTTCGTATAGTAGATTATTTTTTACTAACATGGATAAAACTAGAAATTATAGAAATGTAATTATATATATATAACAATGACACCTATGTACTTTTTGAGTTTTCAAAATGAAATACAATACCTACTTATCCATAATATACCAAGATTGGTAAGTGTAAATAAGTAAGTACATAGAATCTTTAAAAAGCCGGAACCTAACCTCATTCGATTTTTCCACTGATACCAAACCCAGTATTGAACCTTTAAAAAATTTTGAAGGCTCTAACAACTCTGCGGGTCTATTCTATACACAAAGCAACTATCGACCGCTAAAGTGATAGTATTTATTACATAATATTTGTATTGAGGTATTATAATTGTTACAATAAGTTAGCCGTCAAAACTGTCTATCTCGCTCTAAATTTTATCATAGCTAAGAGAGGTGCTGTTAGAATATAGCACTTATCGCAACAATTACAACCAACTTATCGTAATTGTTACAATAAGTGCTAATACTTTGATACAAACCTACCCTAAGTTTGATAATATTTATCACTTTAGCGGTCGATAAGTATACAATAGACCCGCAGGTAAAGATTACTCCAAATTTAGTTTTGTTGTCCTTGTGCTTACTAATACAGATAACCTACATTTATTGTGAAGCCGTGATTGATTTTTAATATGTATTCTGCCCTGCACTTATTTTGACATGTCGTCGGTGTAGGATTGGTTTCCCGAATAGACCAAATGTTCAGGAGACGAAAAACAAATTTCATAATCCTATATTTAAATACATGGAGATATTTAAATTGTTGTTTTTACTGCATATGAATGATGTATTCATTACCATTACTAAGTAATTTAAATAAAAGGATGGTTCTGGTTCATTTAGATACAAAAAAAACATTCTGCATGAAAAGGTCGATTTCGACAAAAACGGATATTCGGCAAACCAATCCTATAGCAACGATGTGACACATGCCAGGAATCATCAGAATTAGTAGAACCATGCGTGTACTATCTTTCTTGCTCGCTCGCATATTATAATAAAACTAATGAGTGAAACAAAATTAAGCCGTCAAGTACGATCCAAGTACACTTGGACCGAGTGCCATCCAAGCGCACTCATATGAGACATATTCATACTAATTATTCCTATCCAAGCTAACTTGGATGAGTAGGACACAGTCGGAGTAGCTTGGATAGGAATAATTATTTTGAAGCTGTCACTTGGATGGCACTCGGTCCAAGTGTACTTGAACCGTGTCAACGCGGCTTAAGCAGGGTAAACTAGAATCATTTTTGCAATGCGAAACAAAATGAATGTTACTTTTCAGTTATATTCTGTACTTTTATTTTATCTATGACGTTAATTTGTTGTTTAGTTTATTAATGAGTTTATTAATGATAATATATAATTTTTTTTTTATTACCATGTTGGATGGCAAAATTTTGCTTGTTATGACTGTATCCAAAACGTACCCCTCACGATCGTACAATGATATGGATTATGATGTGAGAGAAAGAGAAGCACCATACATATGTTTAGATAACAGTGTAAAGATGGCTGCTGATTGATATAAATATTGTCTATATGATAATATATATCAGGCATATCTAACGTGTCAATTGTAACCAACCTCCAATCATGGGACGAACTTTGGTCGATCATCGCACCATAATAGGTTTGAGTCGTAAAAATGTAAAGAGTGTTGAATGTTGTGAGAATAATTTCAATGTAATTTTGAACAGGAAGCATTAAACATTTGTATTATTATTTCCTTAACAAGCTTACGTGAAAGTTATTTTCAAGGAAGCTCATGTGACCTCGTCGTATCACGTGATTCGTATTGCATCACTTACAGCCTGCTGCAGGAGTGAGACAAAGAAAAAATGTGAATGATGGCGCTTTTAAACTGAGGCGGAGTTTCCTCTTCCTGTCGCACACAAAACTTATAATTTTCACTGTAATGGGACATTGAGTATTTCTTTATGATTTAATTTGTAACATCTCAGTGTCCTCACCTACATATTATAATACATTTGTTGTTGAAGGATGACAATATGAGAGTGTGGTAGATCACTGTCAGTTTTGATACTATACAGACTACTGAAATCGGATATGTCTGATATATAGATAAATCATTGTACGACAATGTGCAGATGATACTCACATTAATCATGTTACACAAATTAACGAATTTGTCTGGCGCTGGCCATCATATTTAACACATCAATGTATTATTTCTTATAGAGTGCTTCAAATAAACATCAGGACATAAAGAATACAGTTCTGCAAGAATATGCAGCCAACATACTGGCGTGCATTAACAGAATAAGTTATTACACTGACATCAAATTTATGTGCACTAAATATGGTCAGTGCGTCAAAGGGGCAGACCTGAAAATCAAAGTTGGCATTTTGGTCAATCACTCCAGTCACTTGTGAGTTTTTTAGTGGGTGTGATTTTACTTATGCGATGATCGCAGCTCGAAACAAAACGGCATTTCCTATTTTCGTAAAATCTTGGCAACTCAACATAAATGTATAATTTCTTTCTTATAGGTATATCTTCTATACAAAGTATTCTAAAATGTTGTATGTATAGGTACTAAGTAATAAAAAATAACATTTTAGAATAGTTTCTTTTGAAGTTCATACCTTTTTCATCATTTTTATTGACTTCCCAATGTTTTATGAGAATGGAAACTGCCATTATTATTTCCAACGATTTTCATTAATAAATTTATAATAATAATATTAGAAAACCAAAACGATTCAATGAGCAGTTGTATTACAATGCATGTACCTGCTATGCGATGCGATCATCGCACAAGTAAAATCACCACCTTAAAAATACATTAGGTAGTTGAATGAATATTTACCTCTTAGAATTATTCCATTGGGTAAAGTTATTATGTACATATTTATAAATAGCATTTAGTAGTTAGTCAACCTTTTTGTATCTTCTCATGGCAGCATTCCACAGCTCCACACTATGGATGATACATATTGATCTTCCTGAAAGCCGTAATCCAGTTGACTTGGTCCAATATCGCATCTCTATGATGTGATGATGGGCTGAATTGTCTACACTCTTATCTATCTCTGACAAATTCTTAGCGCTGCATACCCAGTATTTGCTCAAGTATATTATGTTCTATAAGCTCAGCATACTGTTGTTAAAGTCTTTGTAAAATGCCATAACTCATTATCATAAATCAGCACCGTTAGAATGCAAGTGTTCAATACAATGCCAAAAAAACTCTAACAACAGTACCTAATTGATAAAATCAACATGTTTCAGACACCAATTATTGTTTTTTTACAATTTCAATACGAAAGGAGGTTTATGAAAGCTGATGATAATTAAGTTCACCACCTGTCTGTTCTTTCTGGTACTAGGAAATCAAATCAAAGATTCTTTCACCAAGGATTGAATTGAAAATACCGTATCTATCTGTTCTTAGATTTTATTTAAATTTTCAGCAAACAACTAGTGTCAGTAATGATACAATCCAATGAACTTTCGACGAAATCTGTTCTACTGGAGTTTCTACTGCTGTGGTTGGGTGGCATAGATGACCGCAATACGTATGCCATGAATTGGTTCAGTAAGCCTCCAATCAGGGAAGCCTTCTGCCGGCTGGACTTGGAGAATTTAAATGAGGTAATAAGAAGTTTACTATTAAGTATTTGTGCTAAACCGTTACACATTAATCTTATCAGCTAGCAACTATTCCTCGCGACAAAAGTCGGTTAAAATGACTTCTGTCGATAATTCGTAAAGTGTCGTAATTTACTTTTTATATGCTGAGAAATGTTCAGAATCAAAGCTTATGTGCTTTTAATTAACCCGTTAGCGGCGGCAATCGGTGGCAGTTTGACGCCGCTGTTGACCATGTCATATGTCAATTTGGCATCTCGTGTCCTTGGTAAAAATGTTTTATTTTTAGATATTTTTTCTAAAACTCGACCTACCTATATAATTAAAAAGAGAATTGATGTGTTTCAATGCCTACATAAGTTTTTGAAAAATAATGATTAAACATACAATAGAGAATAAGTAATTGTCAAATTTTATCTCGCTACTGGTCCACTTTTTTCTCCATTTAAACCTGTCTTAAAAAATAAAGTGTCTCCTCATCAATGAGACATTTCAGGAATGTTTTTTTTTGTCAGTCAATTTGGCATATCCAAATTGTCAATTTTTCCTAATATAAGGTGGCACTTGGAGATAACCAGATTGACTCCAGACCATTGGACTTCTCAGTTCCTAACCGGACATGGTGATTTTGCCTCCAAGCTCTGTCAGCTTGGTCTAATAGAATCTCTGATTTGTTTATGTGGCGAATTGCAGGATGCCGATCACATCCTCCGGGAGTGTCCCCATATGTCGTTTGAAAGGGAAGAGCTTCTCAAGTCGGTCCGACTCTCACTTGGACCGGTCGGCCATTGCGATTTGGTATCTACAAGGGAAAATTTCTCAGCCTTTAAAAAGTTTGCGCCATTTTACGGCGAGCAAGAAGGTCTTTTCTCATCGAGAATTGACCGTAATACATTATGTCGAAGTAGGAATCACACACATTCTAGTGTACGCCAACCAAAGTTTTGAGAAGTTGCTCCTGAGACACTTTCGGCACAAATTTGAACAGTGCCTAACGTTCGTTACGCCACGCTATACGCCTGCATAACGGGTGTAGAGACATGGCAGGTGGTGGAGGGAAAAACAAGTCAAATTGGCAATAAAATATATTGTAGACTTGATACTGGTTTAGTAAAATCCATAATGTTATAACAGTATGTATTAATTTGTAAAATAGTATTTCCTAGTCCAGACCAACACACATCTGTCATCGTAAACAAGACAAAACATTGTATAAAAACTACTTTTAAACTACATTTGGCCAAACTGTCGTGTCACAGTATGGATTGAGTGTCAAACAAGCGATTGTGCATATGCATCTGTTAAAAACTGTATAATCTATAAGCGGACCTATGTGAAATATACGCTATATTTTGGGCTCATTATATGCACTAAATGTAGCCTGTCTAAAACTTGTCAATATTGTTGTCTCGTTTTTCTACCACCCCATCACTTTCATCTCTTATTAAAGCTTCCTTAAAACACAACCAAATTCCGGATATCGTTTCAATGTTCATATTTTTAAATGTGAGACCGTTGCAGTTAATTGTTTATTGTTTAAAATATGTCAATTATATTATTTTTCTAATTCATTAATTGTTTTTAGGACTGCAAAATATTTTTCAATATGGTTAATAAGGAAATGAACATTACTCCATCTGATCAGGTATGTTTACAACTCACTTTATTTGTGAAATTTAGTACCGTTGAATTTATATCCTACTTGACAGAGCCAAAGATGCCATCTCTATATATGCAAAGTTCATTCAGTTGAAAATGTCCCTTTGAGGCGGACGAAACCGGTCCAAATTTATTAAATAAAAAAGTGGAATAAGCACAAAAAAAAAATTGCATTTTATTAAATTAATCAATAATATATTATGCATAGTACTAACGGAGGCTGTGGAGTTGGAGTTGTCATCACAAATACTTTTTTTCTCTCCGACTCTTTTTTTTGTTTAAAAAGCATTTGATAAAATATGTGTTTTTTTTAATTTACATTCTTCAGTGTTACAGAAACGGTTCAAATATTGTATCTATTAAATCGATGCGAATCCGCGGAAGCTCAATCAAGGCTCAAATACAAAACCACAGTACTCCTCATCGTCAGGTAATTAAAATATATAAATTTTATTCTACATTTTCGTACAATTCATGTTACATAAAACTCTGTAGGTGAGTCTCCTGAATTAAATTTTT
The DNA here is from genome assembly GCF_057557595.1 of Rhyacophila brunnea. Classification (NCBI taxonomy): domain Eukaryota; kingdom Metazoa; phylum Arthropoda; class Insecta; order Trichoptera; family Rhyacophilidae; genus Rhyacophila; species Rhyacophila brunnea. Next base: position 8,455,606 of record NW_028232859.1, read on the forward strand.
GATACTGGCTCTTTCAACCATCTTTCCCTCGGGACACACTCTCCGGATGATATCCAGTAGTCGGTGCTGGATCCATCGAAATTGCATGTGTCGAAGACCATCATAGCCGACTAAGAATGGGGAATTAAATTAAAATTACTATTACTGTTTCATAAAATTTATTGTTGGTCTATTTAATATTACATGGTTACACATAATGGAAAAGCTGAGAAGTGAACATGCTCTTTAGTTAATGATAAAATTTATAAGTACCCCCGTGTAGATAGTGTGAGAGAAATCATGTTATGCAAGGATTTTTAACTGTTCGCCTCTGCCGACTGGCGCCAAAGCTCGATGAATGTTTTGTTATTTCATCCACATACCTCGGTAATCATAATATTTAGGAGTTTTCACTTAGTTGTGCTATGATACCCAATATATACTATTCAATATGGAACGAACACCAATGAACAAGTCTTAGGATTATATATTTTATTTAAGTTATTATTAGTTAATTTAAGTATTACTACACTAAACAATTGGTCAATAAAGTGTCTTTCCTTCATTCCTTCTTGTGAATTATACACATGATACGCACATATGCGATATTTATACATAAGTATGGGAGTACTATTTGAATCAGAGTATTTTTTTTTTCATACAATGACCATTATTATGAACAATGACATAATAATTGCAAATAACAAAATTTAAGTAATAAAACCAATTACATTAGTATGGAACGGGTCACTATTAGTTACTATTAATCTACACGAATACCTCGCTATAGAGCCAAGATAGATTTCTGGAAATTATTAAATTATCTTATGACAAATCATATTTTATTTCCAATACAATTATCAACTTTTTAATAGGGCCCTCTTCTTCAGAAGCTTTATGAAAGAAGAAGGACCAAACTAGACCTATTGATCTAGTGATTTTGTATTTATGACAAGGGACCTAAGATAAATAAATGATTCCATTTGATTGATTTATTAAATTTAGGTTAAGTTATATATGAAAAGATAGATTTCCAACATACACGCTGAGTTTTATTTTAAGAAATACAGTTACAAAAATTGGATATTTTTGAGAAAATGGACTTATTGATTTTTTTTCCGTTGCAGGTTGAAGTACCGAAAGTGAATAAAGCTTCAATTCGTCTGAAAAACCCATCACATACACTTGATCCTAAAGCGTTAAAAAATAAAGTAATAACCCAAATATCTAAACTTGTAATATAGCGCCTGTACACATGCATGGATTTACTTGCACCAATAGTTTAAACAATCGCGATAATAACTGTTTACAAGTAAAAGTACTGACTGTCTCGCCAATCTCATTCTTCAAGAGTAAGCAAGACGCGACGTTGTCATGTTGTACTATTTGACAGGTCGTAAAAATCGGTTAACCTCAAAATGAGTCTCCACGGTCTAGTTCTTTTTTTTACTGGCAGGTTCGCCACTGTCAATTTAATGCAGAGGCGCAGATATCACACAGTCCAATTGTCGCGTGAAAATTCAGAAGCTTCGGAACTTTTTTAATCAATGCATGCAATCTTGCAATTTGCACGATAATACGTGTGTACACGTGCATTTTTTTGTTATAGCTGCGATTATACGTACTGTCAGTAGTTAATCCATGCACGTGTACACGAGGTAATATTGTAGATGGAACAACGCAAATACACTAATACCTCGAATTACAGCTGAGACACGTTCCTAAAAATTTGATCATATACACAATTTCAATAGGTTCGGTTACAATAAATTTTAGAAAATATTATAAAATCTCTAAAGTATTTTTAAAATTTGAAGTACTATGTGAATCAACATTCCTTGTTTAAAATGAGAAAGCGCTTCGGGGCTATGTGTCATTGTTGAATTTTATGAAGCAGGTGTTCATTACTTATTATTGTTCTATATAAATCTAGGTACAGGTAAATAATATCTCTCTATATTATTATATAGGTCGAAATATTTCCAAATTTGACAAACTGAACAAAAATAAACTTCATATTTCTTCTCATAGATGAATGCAGCTGAAAATCAGGACCTGTTGAAGTCGTCGGTGGTTTTAGAGGACTGTACGAAGTCACCCAAAAGTAGTCCATTGCATTTAAAAAAGGTAATCATATTCATTTACTTTGTGCATTAATGGTCTTGATCAATAATCATTATCAATTTCAAACTATAGACCTACAAACTTATCTGTAGAATGGCCAAAAATGGAACTACGAACTACCATAGGACGCCATTTTGTAAAGTTCATTTGAATGTCAGATTTTATCCAGTTACGAGTCTTGATTGGGTAATTTTCGACAGTGGCTCCCCCATCCCATTCTTCAGATAAGTTTGTAGGTCTGTAAGCTCTATTCTAGATATTCCTTTTAGGATATCGGATGGGCTAAAAATAAACCAACTGAATTCTTACCTAATGTTTGAGACTTTCACGGTTGTTTTTTATCGTAATAGTTTCTTGGGTTTCCACCGCATGTACTTCTTCCTTCTTTGCAGAGGACATTATCAAGAGATATGTGTTATGATGAAGTGTAGTGTGGGTATATGAATGTAAACGTCGCTCTAAAAATGCCAAAAGGAATCTGATTAGCTAGGGGCAAACATTGCTCAGAGTAATGTGTCAATTGTTACAACCAGTGATACCGGATCGAATATTGGATTTTGCTGACAGTGCCGGAAATCATGACTTTTTTAACCGTAACCCATCATCCCTATTAATATTTTCAGGGTTTCTATGGATTTCAATGGACTTCTTTACCAATCATGAGAAATATCCCTTATTCCGACCCAGTATCTTGGTTTCAAAGTCAAATTTGTGTCCTGTATCCATCGATTATAAAATTGCCAGGCACTTTGTTAATTAACTTTCATCATCATCATCATCATCACCTTGAATCTATCCACTGCTGGACGAAGGCCTCTTCAAGCTGCTTCCACATGTCTCGCTCCTGTGCATTGCGTTGCCACATACTTCGGCAGAACTTTATCATTTCATCGATCCAGCGGCCTCTAGGTCTACCTTGCGGACGTTTTGTACCTCTAGGATACCACTGGATGACTAAATTTGTACAACGATTGTCTCTTCTTCGAGCTATGTGTTCAGCCCATCTCCATTTGAGGCTTTTAATGAACTCTATTACATCGCAAACCCTTGTCTACTTCCTTAACCACTCATTCCTCTTTTTGTCCTTTCGCGTTATGCCCAGCATGCACCTCTCCATACCATGTTGTGCTACTCTAAGTTTCTGGACCTCTCTTTTACTTAGGGTCCATGTTTCACACGCATATGTGATTACGGGAAGCACACACTGATTGAACACTTTGCGCTTTAGACATTATTCAGGCGGCCAATAGCACTCCAGCCTAGGTTTACTCTGCGAACAATTTCATCAAATATACATCCATCTATAGAGTATAGACACTTGTTGTCCCAGATTTATGTAGTTTTTCACCTGTTCGAGCTGAGTGCCATTGATGAGGATCTCTTTTTGGCCCGCAAAGCAGTTGAACATGACTTTCATGTTTGTTACATTTATTTTCAAACCTACTTTGTTGTTTTTTTATCAAATTAACTTTAATACACAAATAATATATATGATAATATGAAATAATGTATGAAAAAAACTAGCTAATAGCTAAGTATGTAACCGAGGTCCAATTTTCTTTTATCGTTTGTAGACATGAGTGAAACTGAATACAAAATATACTTCTTTTTTCTTATAGAAAAATATGGCTGAAAATCAGGACCTGAAGACCTCGTCAGTGGTTTTAGTAGACTGTATGAAATCATCCAAAAGTTCATTGCATTTTAATCGGGTAATGACATTTTCTTTATACAATAATATTCTTAAACTGTATCCATTTAGAACTGACAAAGTTCTCATAAAAATTGGCTCTCCTGTCCTACCTGACACATACGGAGACATATCAGTAGGTACCAATAAAAATAATTTGATTGATTGTTCGGTAAAATCAAAGAGGTCGCTTTTACATTATACACTACTCTGTCAGTAAACCGCCACCCAATGACATTATTAATGGACAACCCACTCAGTACAGTAGCTAGCAAGTAAATTCCCGTATAGCGACATTCGTACATATATAGGTAGACGTCACGCAATTTCCATTATGCGATATCACGCATCGGGAATTTATAGCAATATCAACTTTATTGTTATGGCGTTAGAACAGTGTTTCTAGTGTCAATGTTAATTTGAGCTAACCCATTCGAACCGCACCATTCGGCAGACCCGACAAAAAGTATCGGGAATTTATAGCAATATCACCTTTATTGTAAATGGCGTTAGAATAGATTATGCCATTCGGCAGACCTGACAAAAAAGTGAGTGTCATTTTTTTTCCAGGTGATTCGTCCATATTAATGTCATTGCGCCACCCCATAAACAGTCTCCAATTAGTGAAAGCGGCCCATTATAAGTGCATACATACAAAATATGGTAAAAATTAAAACAGGTATTTCGTAAAAATAGTTTTTTTTTGAGAAATTTATACTAGCAAACTACGGTTTTATTTATAATCAAAATCAAGTATTTACTAAATAATTATGCATATGTATAAACTAAGTTTATTAACTAAATATTAAACAGTAAATCACTTGACACAACCAGTTGTTCAGTGAGGCAGATATTTTTGAATGGCTTAGGTTTCCTGGCTTTCACTATGACCAAAAGCTTCAATTTGTGTGTCCCGGTTGCATTGGAGCACGGTATAATCGTGATGCGGTTCTTGGGCACTGTCCTCCCTGGTACATTATTTTCTTCGCGATGAACGTACGTTTTACGAAGGAGAAATTTCCCAAATAAACCCGTCTAATTTGCGTTGTATACTTGTACGTGGCGGACTATTGAATTTGACAATCGAATACCGGCGAATTATAGAGCTTGATTTTGTGCTTCCAACTAGTAAAAATAACGGCGGATTATAGTAGTTGTCGGATAATCGAGCAGCGGATTACTGAGAGTGTACTGTAATAGTATTAATTATAATATTAAGAAAATTAATATTAATAAGCAGGTATATCAATTTGAATTTAAATTCAAATTGATTTAAATTTTGTACTATTGCATTTGAGTAGTTTTTTTACGACTATGGTTTCGCCTTTCGGCCTCTTCAGGCACTATGTGCAATCACCGATGGTAAATGCACACTAACAATGAATACAATTAATTCTCATTTGTATAACAAGTAAATACTATAAAATAACGTGAATACCTAATTACTAAATAGGTAATGGTGTAAGTATAAAAACTAATGCTGGAAATTTGAAGTGAAAACCCATAGTAGACACATTAGATACTCATTATTAGTACAAAATATCATTACGTCTAACAATACTTAAATGAAAAACTAATAATTTATTTTGGTTGATGGGGACGGGACAATCATAAGTAGATTTTCACCATTACACTGCCATCTACGAATAAAAAAAGATAGGAAGGAACATACTGATTCATCGCAATATAAAAACTGGCAACCAAATTCGCCATTCTGGAAATGACCATTTTCCGTAAACAAATATCATGTGGTCTGTACGTGTGCGGTAAACTTCGTATGTGTTCACGCAATATCGGCCATATTTCCCAGCCTCTCTGATTGCCGTGATTTGTACACATGTTCCTTCTTGCCTTTTTTTATTCATAGGCTACCATACATACACTAACCTGAGTAACTGTCTGATATTTCAGAAGAGCGTGTCGCAGTCAAGTTGGATATCACCAATGAAACCGTTGGCAAGCCGCATGCTGATAGAGAACTCTACGAATTGGCCCTTAGGCTCGCGAACAGTGAATAGATCGAAGTTTGGTAAATATCACATTATCTCTTTATGTCAGACCATGCCATTTGAATGGAATTATGATTTCTCCGGTTCAGTGAATGATTGTCATCATTCTATGACAATCTTGTCAACTATCTCGTTTGTTGATGGGATATAACTAGAGTTGAGTATTTCCCGAGAAAATCTCAATCTCGAGATTCGGGATTTACCGAAATGATGAAATTTTGAATTCTTGGGATTCGGGATTTCCAGAAAAGATTTCTCGAGATATTAAGAAAATTAAGAAAACCTGTAAAAATCCTAAAATCAGTGTAAAAACAGACGAATTCCAAAAATATAATTTGTTTTTATTTAAGTAAGAAGACAAACAAAACAGAAGTAGGAAAACAAAAATAATTCAAAACATTACTTATGTATTAAAATAGAATTTCAAAAAACACAGACTGTCAATGGCTGCGTCTGACAATCGCGTACGCTTTTGAGACACAAAATTCTCTGATGTTGAAAAATTGCGCTCATTTTGAGTTGACGTTGGCTTAATTGTGTTAAATGTCCCGATCAGTCTTTGAACCTTTTGGATTTTCTGTCCACTTCTTTCATATAAAAAAATCGTTTTTTCAATTAATATTTGATAATAAAGAAATCCCGAGAAAAAATTCTCAAGATCCGGGATTTCCCGAAATGTTAAAAATTTCAATTCTTGAGATTCGGGATGGAGAATCTCGAAAATTTCTGGAGAATTCCTGTCGGGAAATTCCCAAAACCCAACTCTAAATATAACTTACTCTTTACATAAAAATTAATTGCGAGCTACTACCAAATTCGTAAAATATTCAACAGGAATTACGCAGACCTAATGTGATATTTGTTGCGGTTGCTATTGTCGGATGTAGTTACATCAAACCTAATGCATTGTTTTCTCCTCTGGTTTGGCACCCCTCTGACTATGTCATGTTCTCTGCCTAAACCATTGAACCACTATGTTTATGCAATTTTTTCACAGGTAAAAGATGAGTTAGAACAGGGGTCGGCAAACCACGGCTCGCGAGCCACATGAGGCTCTTTGCCAAATTCCCAATTCACAATTTTTACAAAAACTTTTGCAAAAATTCACAATTTTTATTTTTTATCATTGATTTGTACACTTATTAAATTATATATAATGACATTATCGCAAAAATAATTTGTCCTTCGTGATGGTTAATGCAAAAATGTTTGATTGTTGTTGTTTTAAATCCGCCCATTGCAAAAGTCGACAAATTAAAATTTTCTCATTTGATATTTCATCAATAAAAACATATATTTACGTTAGTTTTATTCGGGAAATCTTCTTCGCTTAATAAATAAACAATTATAAAATGTAATTAATTCATTTAAATAAATCATATTTGTAAAAATATATGTAGGAATGCCTCTCGAATATTTTTTAACCGTTGTGCCACTCATATTTGGCTCCTTTGGTCCAAAAGTTTGCCGACCCCTGAGTTAGAATCAAGTATTATTCTCTTTTTTACATGAGACAACAAATTTTCAGTTGTCAATTTGTTTTTTCAATAACGGTCCAGCTCATGTTATAATGATCCTTGGGTAAGACGTAATTGCTTGCAATTACCAACTTGACCTTGTCACGGTCCATCATCACTACCCGCATCTCCATATACTGTAACACAAAGATGCATAGTGTCAGACTTTCAGGCGGTATCTGGAGCACATAATATGCAAGTCATGTGGTACACCTTTTCATAATCATATACCTAAACCTAAACAGATCTGCTTATGTACTCGAGTATTTGTGATGTAATCGTACCAATGTATCCCCGAGATTCTCGGTTCAATTGTTTGAAAATTAATTAGATATCATTTTATTGCATATTATAAAGCTTAACACCTAATGCTTATTGATTGACGTTCGGGTTGGCGTATTGAACTCAGTTACCTTTTTTTTTATATTTACAGGTTCAAATGTCACCATTAGGATTCACAAACGCCCTGGCAAAACGGTAATATATCTATTATTTAATAACACTTCACCTAGACATTTTTTAAAACACATCAGTAAAGAATCTTTAAACACTCTCAATATTGTAATCACACTTTACCCACAAATTTTTTTCAGATTCCTGAAACACAGGAAAATTCAAAAACGACTAGATTATTAGACTTGGCTTCGCCAAAGTCTAAAAGCGTGTTGATCACAAGTAATTTTGTTGATGTTAACAATGAATTTACACCCTCGGGTACGTCTGTTTTAAGTCAACATATTACTGATCATTTTATTGGACAAGCCAACAAGCTGTTGAACAATTCACAGATTACTGCGCCTCATGAAACGATTCAGCCGACTGTCGAAGAAAAAATTATTTTGAACGTCCAATCGAGTATCAATGACTTTCAAAAGTTGAACGTAGAAGATTTGTTGGATGAAGTGCTCAGTGGCACGATGGTAGATAAAGTATCACAAACCAAAAAAGATGGGGAAGGTGGAGATACTCGAGAGTATTGCGAAACAATCACCGATCCAACTGACCACAATTTGGAATCTTCAGAGATAGTTTCTACCGACATGCCTAAAAAATTCTCCAATGAAGCAAACGAAATTCTAACAGAAGAACCGGCGGAAGCCATCAAAAAAAAAAAATGTTCAGAGGAATTTATCGTCGATACGCCCGACCGCAACAAGAAAAACCTTGCAGGCAGGAAAACCAGATGCGCTATGCGTATAACTAAAGTCAGACAAAAACATCTCAAGAATTCCCCTGAGATTGTCAAAAAAAATAAAGACAATTTAATTCTCAAACTGGGTAACAAATCTAATATCTCATCGAAGATGGAAAAAGATTTTGATACTCTTGGGCAATCGGCTGAAATTCAATCGTGTGATAATCAACCGGAATGTGCAGAAGCGCATATCATTAAAGATTTGCCAAATTCCAAGTCGATCGACATTATTGCAGAACCAGATTTGACAGTTGTTCAAAGATGCAATATAACATCAAATGGTTCTGACTATGAAAAACCAATAGTCCAAAATATAGATAGTTTAACAACACAAATATGTTTGCCACAATCTGAAGCGGTCAAAAGTCTATATAATATAATGAACGATACAATGCGTGAGGCAGTAGAAGAAAAAGTGGTCACAAAAAAACAGCCTTATTGTAAAACCAAAATAAACATTATAAGTGATGTCTTAATAAAAAAAGGGGATAAGACTTTGTGCACTGATAAAATGGAAATATCCACATTGGTCAATAATGAAACTAAGACAAATATAATAGATACCGATGCTAATGGAAATGTTATCACTCTTCCTCAAGAAAAACGTACATATCCAAAAACTATATTAAAAGCCATTCAAGAAACAACCGAGATCAATACAAATGAAGAGAAAACTAAGAATTCTAATGTTGGCACACTACATAATATCTCACACACGTGCATCACTCCCATCGCAAATAAAACCAGCTCTTTTTCCACACCTAAGAGGAGAACTCTCTTTTCTCCCAGTGTAAATTATGAGCAAAATGTTCCAGAAATGGCGAAAACCATAAATATAAATCCCGATCAAATCGATAATGTTGCAACATTTTCTAGTAAAAAGACACGTATGCCATTGAACACGTCGGCTCTCAGCTACTCGCAAATCATAAACGCGCGAGCTGCAAATCAAAAAGGTAAACGAAACCGAAGCCCTCAAAAAAAAAAGGCTACCCCTCGAGCCCGAAAAACTAAACGTAAAATGTCAGTGACCGATGAATATGAAAAAATGATGGAAAAAGTACCCAAATACAAAGGAAACTATCCTAAACCTTCATTTTCCTATAAAATTCCGAAACCAACAACGAAAATGAATGAAAATGAAATGAAAATCTCTAAATTATTTAACTCATTGCTAGAAAGTGATACTAAACCTTCATCTTCGCCTCATGATAAAATATTCGTTTTTAATCGGTCCTTTGATGATGAAGCCAGCCGAGCACATGCGACTCGTCCGAAAAGGAATTTACAAAATAAACTAAAAAGGCAACAAAGGCAAACTAGAAAAAACATCAACTATAGTGAGCTCGAAGATAGTGAAGAATTCTTCATAAAAAATAAAATTATCATTACTCAGAAAAAACCTGAATTAATCGGTAAAAAGGTAACAAAAACTAATTTGAAAGTTATTAAAGAAAACGCCTCTCTATTATTAGACGAAAAGGTTCGTTCTGGTAGTAACGAAGCACAGAACGCTTCATTTATCATTGAAACTATCCCAATAGATTCTAGCGATAATGATGATCCTGATGATTTGCCAGAAAAACCTGAAATGATTACCTCTTCACCAAATAATTTGGAGGATAAAATAAAGCACAACTCTCACCCTGGCAGCCCAATCAATCACGTGCATACTAATTCTAATTCATCACTTCCTCTTTCTGAGAAGATGGAAACCGCTAATTTTTCAAATGCTGCTTTGCCATCTAAAAATTTGAGGTTTAATGAAGGTCAATGCCCTAATTTAGAATCAATGCTTAAAAATAAGAAGCCAGGACGAGTTGTGTTTGAAACGGAGGAAGAGTTGCCGTCTCTGATTATTGAAAAAGAGCCTGACATCGAAAGGAATGACTCTGCCGTGGTGATTCAAGGAATCGATTTGAAATCAGTCTTATTAAACTCTAGTACCGCAACAAATAATATGTTAACACTCCACAATAGTAGTGTTGAGGAATTAATTATTACGAGAGAAACTGCACCCACTTCAATACATTTGAATGATGTTCCCAATAACAGTGAACAAACTCATTTTGAGAATGTTACAAATTCTGCAAGTCCAGAATCCGGAAAAAAAAATTCTCAGAAACTATCAGATATAATATCTAATTCAAAGTATACATGTCTCTCTGCGATTAACAAGCTTAATCGAATCAATGTTCCCGCTAAAGATCCTTTGGTCGAAACAAATACAAGTAAAATTGAAAAAATTATTGCCATGGGTATTAAGAACACTTATTCTAATAGTGATTTTGATGAATTCCAAAAAGAAAATTTGGTTCGTGACAACCGTGATGACTATGAAATGCAATATGAAAATGTGGAAGATTATATTGAGGAAGATCGTATTAGTACACCATATATCTCGCCGAGTGAAAGTAATTTTTCATTTAATGCAAGAAAATATACAACACATATTTCTGACTTCGAATCTGTCTGCTCTCTTGAAAGTGCTTGTAGTAAGAGGGAAATTCATACAGTCACAAAGAAAGAATCATCCCAAGTCAAGCAGTCGCAGGACAGACGAGAAATAACAAACAAAGCAAATATAATCACAGAGAAAGCTTTAGAAATGATGACAATCGATGAAGATAGCTCGGCAAATACTTGCTCACCAGTCAGAAGATCACCGCAATTTGAATCAAAGGAAGGAAAGAATAACACATCAACAGGTTTAAAAAGACAACGCCTTACAAATGTCTTGCATGACAGAAATAAATTGAAGAATAAAAAGTCAAATACCATGAATAATGGTGAGCGTTCATCATTGTCTCAAGTCACAAATTGGCTGGAACAAACATCATACGCTGAACCATCCAAAGGTAACTGAATAAATTCATATTTTCTATTATTTATACTAGGTAATTAATTCACAAGGCCTGCAGTGATTCCCATAGTGGCGCTTCCGTCACCTTGAGGAATGCTAGAAGACTCAAGGGTAGCACTGGAAGGTATGTGGGCAGAAGGGGGAATTTGAAAACGGCAGGGGGGTAACTAGTATGCTCAAAAAAGCACCAAATAGAAATTGAATCCTTTCACCTTCGCCGGTATAAATCATTTTATGTGTTTTGCAGTTATTAATATGCAATGTTTATCCATGAAAAGACGAATTTAAAAAAAATCATTAAATGGTTTTTCTTCAGCATGTGTCACCCACAATGACTGACATCATAGAGCTGTTGTCACTGATTCGATCTAGCTGGGGAAAAAGTGCATGATGTGTTTTTCAATATTTTGATGGCCCAGTATTGAACGGTAACAAGTCAAAAATTCGACAATTCGCAATATTGAAATCAACATATTCGTAAGAATGAGCTCTTGCCAGTTTTGTACAGAAATAATTCAAAAAATAATTTAGATGCCTTGAGAGCCAAAAAACCTATATGAGATTTTACAAACTTTCAAACAAAACCAGTTTTGTACAGATCCATTTCGAATTGTTTTCATTTAATACTGATGATTGACCATACGTTTCAATTTCGAAAAGTTACATTCTGACATGTTTGCTTTTAAAACTTGTCAAATCTTGTGTATTGTAAAATATTCAAATATTAAAACATGATTTTTATTAACATTATTTCAAAACTAGGTTTTTTGAGCCGTTACTGTTCAATACTGGGCCATCGTTGTTTGATTCAATACAAGGACCTGATGGGTTGAGTGAACTATGAGTTGGGTATTTTAGTGGCTAACATCTATTCCTATTGTACTATACCGTCTTTTAAGCGTAAGTCCTCATGTGGCGGTTTTGAGTTTTGAATAACATTCGGTAAGTAAAAAAATCCTACACCGTGTTCCTTCTATGGAAAAATTCTTTTTGAATGAAAAAATGATTTTTTTTAACTAAACACAAAAAAAATAAGTTAAAAGGTATCAATTTTCAATTTTTTGAGACGTTTTTTGTTTCCCCTGAAAATTTTAATTAATTGACTTCCGCGGTGTTGTTTCTTAAGCGACGATACCTAACTATAATATGATGGCAATATTTCACCCAATCTTTATCACAGCGAATTGTACACTGTGCAGGTTATGTGATAGCAATCAACATGGTGGGTGGGTGTGGGCAATCAACATGGCTATAGGATAAAGTGTATGGTCTTGCTCTACAGCAGATTATATCACATAAGGCTGCAAAAATTCTTGTAAATAACATAGGATTCTATTAGTATATTCTTTGTCTTCCGGTTCGTTTCTAATCACTAAAACTTGAAAGCTATCTCTTACGATTTCACATGGTGTTTATTCATGGACATTGCAAACAGTACGAGTGTCATTTCTACTCATTTGCAGGCCACCACCATGAGTGTCAAGTCCACCCAATTTCTCTCCTTCTGTCAACTTTCTGCAGTATCTGCTGCTTGTAGTGACACATAAGTATTAAATTTGACATATTTTAGTAAACTAAATTCAAAACAAAAATATTTTTTCCAGACGATGAGGTGCATAGAAAAGACCTGGAAGCCAAGCTTAATGATATCTTAAGATGTCTTGAGAAAAACATGTCCATGAGGTATAATGATTTATTATTTGTCAGTATTCAACAGTGATTCCCAGCCATGGTTCTGCGGATCGTCAAGGTTTCAATTCTCATAAACTTGTGAAAAAAGTACAACTTAAGACTTTTTTGAAACGAAGATGTGTATCTGAAGTGTAGGCAATAAATAATAAGGAACTACTTACCTTATTCTTTTTTTTTTTCAAAAGTATTACTTCCCGAACCCTACTGGCAGTGATGTCTTGTGCGGGTAAGCTGGTCATGCATTACTTATAAATGTAGTAGAAGATTCAGCGGAGATAACAAAATTTTCAACTGAGGCGCTAAGAAATTATACGCATTTGTGAATGTGTATGTTATTGTATAATATGTGTCATCCAGATAGGGGTTCTCTGAGATTTTACAAATTGAAGGTTCCGCTGAATGAAAGTGGTTGGGAATCACTTTAGTACAAACAAAAATATATTAATTATTTGTGATATTGTGTGATATACTATTTCTAATATAGGTAGCATAGATATCAGACAAAATTATAGCACAGGGATTATTTCAAATAAAATTGTGTTGTTGACGTGGACTCCATGCTTCAGAATAAGAGATTGCAATCCTCGATTAAATTTTAAATCACAGGATTCTATAATTAAAAATAAACAAACTAATTTTTGTTGCAATTTTGGTGACATAGATTTTCAAAAAATACTAAGTGATCACGTTTTTGTTTTTCAAAAAAATTTAACTTTTAACTTCTTCGACTGACCATTTTCTTCATCAATATTCACGTGAAATACCTATAATAATAAATTTATAATATGATACCAACATAATATGAATTTATTAACAAAAAAATATTGATAGTAGATACTCTCTTGTTCGGTACATGTTTTACAATTATACATATTTCCAATCCTGTAATCCTGTGAAGGTTTAGTTGTAAAAAATATATTTTTTGTCAGAAATCATATTAAAAGTAATCCAGGTATTTCGGTATCAATAAATCGAATGGAATCTCAGGATCCCAACTTTAGAAAACTTAATTGGGCTATTCCATACCAATTATAATGACTGTTATATATATTCTGTTCCAGGGTGAAAAATTTAGTGCAACAGCATATCGATACGATATCCAAATCAACGGATAGACTACAAGCCGGTATAACCAAAATTATCGATGATAAGAAACAAATGTAAGTGATATTTATTTACTTTCCAATGCTCATATTTTTCTATATATTTCAAAATGTGTCGCCTATGTGTACCTTTCTTTTGTTGATCACATTATTTAAATGTACTACTCAGTCTCGCATAGAGCTTGTGATTTCTCCACTTTTTAAATTTGAGAATTAAGAATTAATATTTGAGATGGCGTAGATTAAAAGAGTGCAAGTTACATTATTATGTAAATAAAAAATGAGTTGGAAACAGTTTTCACATCACGACAAAACGGTGTATTTATCTGTGAAACAGAATTCGATTAGTTGATTGATTTCTTGGGTAAGTCTCAAAAGTTCCCAAGATATTGCAACTGGGAGGAAAACATTTATGATTAATGAATTTTTCCAATTCTTCATTTACAATCACGGTACTGTCCAAGCTGTGGTGTGGAAGACATACAGTTTTCATCTTTCAGATGAATTGAGTATTGATGTTTATTTGATCTTTAAGTATTTAAGATAAGTTTATTTTTTATTGAAGTTATACTTCTTTAGGCACATTTGGGAAAACAGATCAGAGTGTATTTTTGGCGTGGGACGGAAGTTTTACCCGCCGATGCAACATAATTTATTTTGCGCAGCGACGTTCAGGTGTTCTAAATGCTGGAGGTTTGTAATTTTCAGCTGATTGAATTCAGGTTCGATTCCTGCTGGGTGTCTTACTTTTTTCAAAAAGATTTTTTCTATTGGTTATAATATAATTTCTCAGAAGTGTTTTTCAAAATTATGTATGTTCAATAATTAGAATGGTACATTCTTAAATCTTGTGAATGATTCGTTGAATAAAAGATTTAGAGCGAAATACACAAACAGTGTTATGTATATACAGAAGCACCAAAAAAAATGGGTCAGTGTCATAGCATAATAAATAAAGCATTTCTGCAAATATATTATTTTCCGTTTGACAGGGTGCCATAAAATGAAATCCCATAGAATGAATGAGTCATAAAGGTACAACATTTTAATAAAAAGCAATTTGTCTCATAAGCTTGTTTTACAGTCATAATCACGACTGAAAGCAATTACTTTGAGTGGTATATAAGTCACTATATAAATATGGGGATGCATGCGACATGTATGACATTTTTTAATATTTTTTTGTTTTTATTTTCAGATTTAAGAAACTGCGGTTACTCCTGCTTGATGATGGTGATAGTGATTCTGATTAAACCAGAAGAAATAATAGTTTTGAGACAATCACCTAATGACAGATGTTTATTGTATTAATTTATTATTAGAAATAGATTACCTATGTTACTGTTGTTATATTATTAATTCTTTACTATTAATTGTAGTATACAATTTACAGTCGAACTTGGTTATTATGAGGAAGATGGGACTGACTGAATTTACTCGTTATATATAACATTTTTCACGTCACATTCTATTTAAGCATAGAACATAAAAAATCTGAAAACGATCGTAAAAATCCCCAAAACAAGCATGGCACTCATAAACTACAAAAGAAGTTTATTGTAATGAAATGCTGAGCCGCCGGCGCTGGTCGGTACCTACTGACTTCACAAAGTTTGGAATTTTTACAGCCAATTTCAACTATATGCGTGTATACTTTTTCAATGTTGTCGGCGAAAACATCAATTAGGTACTTAGACACTTAACTAGTGTCATAAACGCAGTGGCGCACCCAGGGGGGAGCCAGGGGGCCTTGGCCCCCCCCAAAATATGAAAATCATCAGAATGATTTTACACATTGAAATCGAAAGCCAATAAACTATACCTTGGGCTTAGACAAACAACACGGCAAAAAATGTTTGTAATTCTCCAGCACCCTTTTTAGTAAAATTTCTTAGATTTTAATTTCTAACACAAAAATTTCGAAACACTAATGTCAAGTTTTTTTAGAAACCCGTTCCCTAATGAAATTCTCGGTGTCCACCCGAATTCCGGAGTGGTATAGGTCATGGCTGGGGAGGGTTGACAGGGCTCTAACCTGGGGGCCCGGGCTGTGGGGGGCCTGGCGTGTCGGGTTGACCAGATAAGTGAGATAAACACACATCATAAATTAGCTTTAATAGTAAAAAAAGTCGCCTGCGGCGCTATTATACTTCATGACTATGAACATTTTAATTTATATAATTGTCCAATATATTTTCTGATTATTATGTGTCGATACTCGACATCTTTATTATTAAAGTAGATGTATTGAAAATCGCCAATAATTCACTGTATAAGTACCCTCAATTTGAACTAAAACACAATTTGAAAAACGTTAATGTAGTATTTCACACTGCCTTTAATCTAAGCGGTGGATAGGAGGCCCGTCAAATACCCTAGCCCAGTGGTCGGCAAACTCATTAGTCAATAGAGCCAAATATCAACTGTACAACGATTGAGATTTCTTTTGAGAGCCAAATTTCTTAAACTTAAATTATATACGTAGGTAGTAAGTAAGTATACTGCTAATTTACTTAATAAACTTTAGTTAAAGTTTTAAGTCCTAATTAAGTTATAGGTAGGTACACTGAATAAAACTGAATATCATACGTAATAATGATCTTATTTATTAAAAAAAAATTAATTGTAAGTCAGGTATCCATAAAATTGAATCATGAAAATGACTGACAAACTCAATGTGAATAATGGCCTTGCATCTCCTTGTAAAGTTTGGGTAAGTCAGGTTCGTATGTTGTTGATTTAATTTTAAGCATGATTCCAGGTTCTCATCAATAAATCAATTTCTTAATTTACTCTTGATTTCCTCTCTTGGAAATCTTTTTACTAACCACAAAACTTGCAATATTAACATTGTTGACATATTTTATTCAGTACCTAATTAAATACAGAACTTTATTTTTATTGACTCTTCTCCTCAGCTGTTTTCTTCCTTGCATCATCGACAGAATATTTAGCGCAAAATTACGAGTTAATAATTAGTTGTACCTTTCTAAATTTCAATGCGCCAATTTTTCCCGACACATAAATACAGGTCGGTAAGCCATTTAAGTTTTGAATAAACGCGAAGTCTCGGTCTATTCAACATTACATTTTACGGTTATCCTCTTCCATTTTCTTTGCTTCTTCTTTGTAGCCATGTCAAATATGGCAGAGCCGCACTCAAGGGGCCAAAGAGCCGCAGTTTGCCGACCACTGCCCTAGCCTGAGGGCCCGTTTCAGGATGTGGGGGCCATGGTGTAGGTACACCGAGTGCAATAGACAAAAGATCGATAAACGAGATATTAGGCTGTGTTGTATTGAGTAGGTTGTGTATAATTTGAATGCAATAATACTTTTATGTCCATTTTCGATTAATATGTTGGAACCTTAATATTGAAAAACCAAAAATCTACGATAAACATTCGGCGAAAAGAACGAATACACCCACTACGGTGGTGGTGTAAATCAAAAGAACATTTTTTTCGGTGGAATTCGGCATAAATATTGTAGCTCTCTAGACCAGTGTTCCCCAAACTTTCGACATCTGTGTACCCCTTCTATAATTTTCGTAACACTGAGTACTCCTCGTCAAAGAAAAATGCATATAAGTACTTTAATAACAATCAAAATATATTTATATATTCCTTTTGTAGTACATAAACAAAACAATAATAAATGAAAAATAAAATTCATTCATAATAAAATATAAATAAAAGTTATATTATAAAAAATAACATTCATTGGTTATTAATTTTAATCGGAGGTGCGGTTCCACACCCAAAAGGCTGTGCCTTTTTTTTTACGTAATGTCTACAAATGCTGAAAAAGCAACTTCACATAGATATGAAGTTGGAAAAGGCAAGATGTATTTCAGGAATGTCTGTTAAAACTGAATACACATGTTGCATTTGCAACCTAAATGATGTTTAAGTACACTCCTTATATTTATTTTGCAAGAATCCGTCTGAAGCTAATAATTCCAACAATTGCTCTTCTTCCCCATGCGATAAACCTTCTAGCATGGATATTGTATTAATGCTTGTTGCACCAGACGTAGCCATAACCCGGTGCAGCGCATACCCCCACCAAACTCTTCCCGTACCCCAGGGGGTACGCGTATCACACTTTGGGAAACACTGCTCTAGACCAAGCGGGTAGCACAGCCGATATTATTTAAGTAATCTTTTAGCATACTAGGTACACATGTCCAGCATGGTCGCTGTTCACTTCCGATCCGCCAGTCGCTGATGACACGCTCAACGGTTACCGCCACTATGCCTCCAATTTAATGAAAACTAAGAGAAACTGTACAAATATACCGCCGTGTATTGTGAAAATATGTAAAAATAATTATATGAAGAAGAAAAAGAGCCTATGGGACTAATTTACATTCTCCTCCTTGGGCCCCCCAATATTAAATCCTGAGTGCGCCACTCTAGAGGCCGCTAGATTGACAATGATAGTTTAGTCATGTGGTAATATAACGCACATGGCTGATAGGAATGGGATAAGCTTGGAAAGGTCTTCAACCAGCAGTTGATAGATCTGGAGTAATGAATATGACATAATTTTGTAGAATTCTATGATTCTTTTATTTAATTTTTGTGTTGAAAGTCTGTTTTCATTAGGGTGGCAGTGAATAAATAATGTATTTAGTTTCTACTTCAATTATAAGGCTAGGTTAGGTTATGTATTATAACTAGGAGAAACTGTACAAATATATCGCCGTGTATTGTGAAAATATGTAAAAATATTTATATGAAGAAGAAAAAGAGCCTATGGGACTAATTTACATTCTCCTCCTTAGGCCCCCCCCCAATAATAAATCCTGGGTGCGCCACTGCATAAACGTAATCCAATTCCGGCGGCATCGGTCTAGTTAACTGCCCAGTCGGATTTTATTGCTTAGGGTTGAAAATGTTGTTTTTAAATGATCAACACATTGACAGTTTTGCTCGATGTACCCGAGCAGTAGCTCGTTATAAAAGTGAATAAAATGTATGGAGAAAATCATAAACTAAAATTTCAACAAATGTTTCCTCATTACATCTGAGATCTCGCTATTTCCGTGATCGTAATAACCAAGTTCAACTGTAGTATACGAATGTTGTGAAAATGTCTTTTTCTTGTAAGAATACGTATATATAACAATATATTCTGTCAACTGCACGCCACTGATGTTATCCATTCATTATTAATTAAGATAGCATTTATTTCAAGCAATTCATACATTTAACTGAATTATAATTGTGCAAATAACTATTTTAAAGGATTCCTTCTGTCAGCTATTTCGGTTTGTCATTATGTACAGCAAGTCTTGACTATGGATAAACTTAATATTTTTGTTAGAATGATAATTTAGTACTTTATTCATTTATGGGATTTTATGATTGTTATATTTACTAGTTAGTATATTAGGTTACCTACTCCAAGAGAAATATTAAATTTTATTTATGTAGGTACATAAATATAAAAATAGATTATAATATTTATTCTCTATGTGAGGCCACTGTGAGGGTTACAGCCGCCTGTGTATGAAAAAATCGATGTGTCTTAGGTTACAAAAATAGTCTACTTTATATTTTTACTTCGGTTCATCTGCTTAAAATATAAGATTGCATAGAAAATCTCAACTTTTCGGTTAATCGCTAATTGCAGCCATTCTTTGATATAGATCAGGTATGCCTGTACAACTTTAGTTCCACTAAAGTGTTGGATTGTGTAACACCGCCCTAAACAGTTCACCAATCGTTACTTTATGTATTTCAATACTATAAATTTTATTTATATTCAATATAGTGTCGTAATAATTATGTAAAATCACCATGTAAGCATCGTTTGTAAAGGATAATAATATGTATTGTCTTAAAAACATGAGGGTTTATTCACTTTTGTAAGCATATGGGTGGATGAGAACGTTTTTGATATTATCAATTATAAATGTATCACTAATAAAGACTGCCAAGTCAAAAAGCAGCAGGTGTAGAAGGTCAAATCAAAATATGATCCACGGCCGCCTGTGCGCACTGCACACATTCCACATATGGATACGGTGACACTGCCTCTAGGTAATTTTATTTGATTCATAATTTATAGGTAGGTACTTCAAAAAGGTACCTAAATTAAACTATTTGTTTGAATGTGTTCTGTGTACATGCTAATATGCTATATTAATAATTATATCCATGTATGGTGATATTGATAAGTCTAAAAACATCAATTTATTCTCAGGGCAGCTATTTGTATGGCTTTCTGTGGTAAATCAAGAATGTTTTTAAATTTTAGTTGGTTGAAAATTTACAAACATTTTACTAAAATTTAAAAACATATCTGATTTCCTACAGTAAACCAAACTTACAAATAGCTGCCCTGAGAATTTATTTTTTTAGACTTATCAACATATTCACGCCATACACAGATATATAAATGGTAACCTAATTATTGTCCTGTATAATTTTCTGTAAGAACATGATAATACTTTACATTGATTTTGCATTTATACCCATAAAATATAGTTAACATATACCTATTGGATAAAATATTTTATCAATCTTAATTCACGAGTAGAAACTCGATTATCCAGATTTCTTTTTGATCGTCAGTTTTGTATTATTGTCACAAAAAGATTCAATTTATTTAAAATCATATATAATTAATGAATAAAGTGGAAATATTATAAAGGCTTATTCTGAAAGTAAAATTGATGTTTTATTATTTTTACTATCTTCACTCCCAATAATTAGTCAATAATCGAGGTTCTACTGTAAATACATAATACGAAAATATTTCTGCGCATTCATAATATTATATTGAGGCGTGCTAATTAATTTTATGTGTTGTCTAATATCTAGGTAAATAATTGAAACCATGGATAAAAAGAGTGTCTAATAATAATTTTGTACATGTTCAAAATTCTCTGTTTTTAATAAATTAATATATTATTCACACTGTGTTCAAATTATTTAAAGTGAACTTTAAAAAAAATAATAATTGGAGATTTTACGTGAAGTAATGATGAGATGATTGCTTCATCAGAGAGTACCAAAATCTTAAAAAGATGTGTATTCTTTACAATTCATGAGTAAAAAATCAATTAAAACATAAACACCAAAGTGTAAAGAAGTCTGGCAACATAACCATTGTTATATATGACATAGGGAAGTTTTTTTCAGGGGGGCCTCCAAAACTGTCAGTGCCTCAAATCTTCGCTGACCTACCTAAAACATTTGCTATAACTTAAGCAAATATTTTTTTGAAAAATATTTTATGACTTATTTATTGAATAGGTAGTATAATTTTTGATCATGAAACCTTCAGACTCCCTTAACCGGTACTTTAGATCTCATATTACTTACCCAGTCAGTTAATTATACCGTCGGGAAACAAGCAGCATTCACAACGGGAGGAAAGCTGTTCGCCGGGAGCCGTGTAGGTATATTTTACAAATCTATTGGAGGTTGTAGTTATAAAATTTAAGAGGGGGGTGCATTATGAAGAAATAATGGCAGTTTGGATTATACTGATTAGTCATAGGCAGTCGAGTAATGCATCTTGCTTCTATATAACACAACATAGTAGCAATAAACTAATTTATACTAACCGATCGGTGGGAAGCGCATGCTCAATTCCCATGTGTGCCCAAAACAAATCATCCTATTTAAGCCTCGATCTTCATTGACTGCTTAGCAATGGCTGGTATGTAACACCGCTTTATGAGATCATTCATCAAAAAAATTAATGATATTATAATATGAATAAAAATCCTGAAAAAACTCAATTAGGTATGTACTTGCATATCTACTATGACAAATTGCCAATTAATATACAACAGTTGTAAGTAGGCGCCGTCCGTGTAGAACAGTAAAATTCCCCACAGGCCTCATGATAAGAGCTGAGCCACACCGGGCGACTCTGGTCTCGAGACCAGAGTCGCCCGGTGTGGCTCGGCTCTAAATCAGCTTTTCTTTGGTGGCTCGCTTTAAAGAAAACATCTAAAATCTTGACTTATTGAATGAAATCTTTAAAATCCTCTATTTGCAGCTATCAACCTAAACACACATTAGTAAGGAGAAATATTAATACCTATGTAATACGAAAGACTATTTTTTTATACGTTTTTCATTTCCATTGTTATAGGTAATATTTTTGTACCTAGCTATGAGATTATCATCATGATTTCAACTAGACAATTTTCTGAGAAGAATGTCATTTGTAGAGGTTTTTTATTCATTTTCATTATGGCAATAAATAGTTGTATACAATTTCCGCCATTTTCCGTGTTTTTTTTTGCAGTTTGTACTTTGTAGAATAAAGTTTATAGCTATCAATCAAAGTTAATATTTTATAGACATTAATGCTTAATATTTATCATGGAATTAATCTCAGAAAAATCTATGTCTGACATTGAATCTGCGTGCTTTGATGCTATTTGTAGATGTTGTCTGGCACCTTCAGCAGAAATGAGAGACCTGTTTTTAAAATACAAAATAAACATAGGAACTTGCGTTCTAGAAACGTGTATACACGAATTGATATCCACTTGCACGCAAATAACGGTTCGACTACATTTAACCTGTTTACTTTTCTTTCATTCAAACAATAATTTCATCTTTAAAGTATAAATTAAAAATTTCCCAAAATAATACATCTGTCAAAGTGACAGCTTTTGATGTTTCGGTTGAAACGTCATGTTATTGTATAATGACAACTATTTTAGTCTGATTCTAAACACGTCATAATTGGAAACTTAATATTATTATAGATTTTATTGTTTTTTTATTAAGACAACAGTATGTAATAAAATAATGATATTAGGTACCCTACCTACATGGTGTCAGCATCGTTTCTAAATAATTCGCTGACACTGGAAAATTTCAGATGGCTGAAAATGATGGCTTACCACAATTAGTTTGTGAGACCTGTATAGGAGAAGCTTCATCAGCATTTGTCTTCCGCAACCAAAATCTTCGTTCTGATAAAATTTTACGGACGGTACTTGCTAAGAGATTATTACAACAGGTATGTTTTATTTTAACTTATAATTTCAAACTACTTATATTCATTTCAAAACTTGAGATTCAGAATAGGTACGTCCATTTAGACAGGATCTTGATGTGATGGATTTAGGGACACTTTGATATCCAATGCATCTCTCAAATATTACAAATAGCATTCGGAGTGGTTTCAGTCATCATGGAGGCATGGTGAATGCCTACCATCAGGCTGATCTTAGGGTTGATTGAATGAATTATGATCAATCGGGCTCCATGCAGCCCCACATAATATGACGAAAAAAGGGAAAATAGAGAATTGATTTTTAATTTTAATTAAAGATTTAATCACTCCTGTGGAATAGGTGGACCTAAAAAATATTTATCGACTTCACAAACATGGGATGAGATTATACGTTGTCGTAATAGTGCACATATCACGCAAGTTGCAACAATCTTCTGAAAATTCAGAAGCCACTAAACGTTTTTGATCCATGCATGCAATGTTGCAACTTGCACGACAATAAATAAGTATTTACATTTTGCATTTTATCGTCATGGTCGTAACAATACGTACTGCCAGCAGTAAATCCACACACATGAAAATGGGCTATAAGGATAGATTTAGCTGGTTGATTGTCACCTAACCTAAAAAAAGGACATAAAGTCCATTTTTTCGTCATCAACAAATAATACTTTCGATATTACATTAAATTTCATGAAATCTATTATTTTTAAGAAATCTTGAAAGATGAAAAAAACATGAAACTAGCAGCTATCCAGCATATCGGCTGGCTTCCCCATAACCGACTTGTACCGAAACTAGTTTTATTAAAATGTATTGTAAATATATATCCAAGTCTACGTGCTTCAATGAGGTCTACATTTGGTAGGACCGGCCGCTACCTATCATATAAATCCATTTGAAATCATATAATTTTCAGTAGTGTACATAATCATGAAAAGTCGACATTCATTTGTCATTTTAACTATTCAAAGTAATAGCGCCTGTACACGTGCATAGATTTACTGGCGGTAATAGTGCTTATTTTAAACTATCATGACATTAACTGTTTACACGTAAAAGTGCTGACTGTCTCTCCAATTCATTCTTTGAGAGTGAGTGAGACGCGATGTTGTCATTTTATGGTACTATTTCGTACTAGCTAAGTCTAACAGCTAGTGAAAATCGGTCAATCTGAAAATTCGTTTTTTTTGCCGGCAGGTTCGCCAATATCGTTCTACTGCGCAGACGCAGATCGATAAAATCTTACTGTCACATGAAAATTCAGAAGCTTCCAAACTTGTTTGATTCATGCATGCAATCTTGCCAACTGCAGGATAAAACATGTTTACCCATACATTTTCTTACTGTCAACAGTAAATCTATGCATGTGTAAACGGGGTATAACGTTAGCATTGTAATTAAATTTAGAATGTACCATAGACACTATATGTCCTCTTTTTGAATATAAAATGTACTTATATTATTTTTAAATTCCAGACGGATGAAACTTCTGCCTCCAACAATGAAATATTTGAAGTCAAAAATGCAAATTTTGAAAAGCAAAAACCTACTGGTAACTAAAATCCTTTCATGTTTAAAGCTGTAAGCTGCATTATTCTAAAAATAAAACCTACACAAGGCCTAAACAAAAACTAACCATAAGAATGAGTGAGAAAGCATGTGGCGCGCGTATAATAATATGCATTAGAGTAAGAAAGAAGACAGATGAATAATCGACTTGGTGAAGCTAGAAGTAAAACCGGAAAATATTGTTTTGATGATGTGCTTAGGGCAAAACCGGGAGTACGTGAAACTGAAATATATAGTTTTTTTTATGTAAAATATAAAATTACCAATCAATATTTTTAGTTAATTTAGTAGAAAAGACGGTTAACTGTGCTGTATTTAAATAATATGGTAGCCATACTGAGAAGCAAGATGATGGTGTAACGTTTTATAGGTAAGTTAATAATTATAAAATTGAATTTCTACTGTGCGTCATATGGAAAGAAAAAGGCTTCATTCGTTGCTCTGAGAACCTACATCATTTTGTTAATGTGCACACTACCTAATGAAAATATTTCAGTAAAAATAACTTCATTAGTGAACATATTATGTTACTAAAATAATAGATCAGTGCTTTTCAAACTTTTTCGTGACGCAGTGGCCAATGTGTCTTCTCACAACATTTTCTATCCACCGATTAGTGGGATGGGTTAGCTTGCTGTTCTTCGCGTAGTTTCTCAAATCTTAGAATCAATCTAGAAACGGCTAATCAAAGATATACCTAGGCAAACTGCCGCCCTTAAATAGGCTGAAAAAAATGTCCCATATTATGGTTAGTCTCTAATTTCATGCAGATTCATGAAGTAGATACCTACTTATACTGCGTTATTTCACTATTCTAAATGGATAGGTACATGCAAATATTTTATTTAAATTCTAAAATACACACATAGATTGTTGCGCTACAGATGAAATATTTGTTGACTCCAAAGGATCTACTCGAAAAAGTTGTATTATTTGTATTTATTCCATAATTTTCTGACACCACGCAACGCATGACTTCATAATTATACAAGACATCACTTTAAATACCCTCAATTCTCTCAAATCCATGTAAACTTCTCCATACAGTAAAACCTCGTTAATAAGAACATGGATAATTCGAAATTATTTCAGAGTCCTGGCATATACAAATATTCAATAAATCGTAATAAAGTACCAGTGGCGAAGGGTGACTTTTGGAAACAGGTAGGCTGTGGAGAAAGCACATTTTTGTTAGATATATTTACGGGAAATAAGAAGATAATCCGACATTACTACTGATGAATAGGTAGGTATCCAAAATTGATGAAATTTCAAAAGCTCACTGATGGTATAAAATTAAGCAATTAATTTGAATTATGTATTTTCCTAAATATTTATTTATTTATTAAGATACGCTCAAAATATATTGAAAAAATCCATTGTTGTGTATCTGTTCCATAACAATTTATAATTTAACCCGTAAACTAGACATTTTTAAATACTTCTATATTTAAAACACAGACTTAGATACAATATCAGATTTCAACTGACATCACTGGCTGAATAAATTGTCTTAGTCTATGAATGAACTAACTGATGAATAAAAATCACGAGATAAATTATTTAATATTTTTAACAACAATCAATATTTATATGTGATTGAATCCCATAGAAATTATTTTTTTAAATTATCTTATTAATTACTAGCTGAAGTACCCGGCTTCGCACAGGGTCGCTTCGTGGTCATATTTATCTAAGATATTTAAAAAATTATAAGAGGTTATTATTTTTTTAATATTAAAATATCTGTGTAATACAATATGGCAATATGAAAATAATTCTAATAGGAGTAAAGGTCAAAAGAACACTAAATTTAAATCGAATCCAAAATATGAAAACGTTATTAATGTTATTAATATATGGTAAAAAAAAATCAAAATTGGATGGAACAAACAAACAACAAACTTTGTATTTTATATAATACTAATTTAGAAACCTTCGCAGGTGTGCGCACAACAACTCACCAAAATTTCATTGCAATCGGATGAATGGTATAGGAACGCATACAAATAGAAGAAGAAGAAGATGGTTGTACTAATTCAGAAACCTTTGCGGGTGTAACCACAACAACTGACGAAGGTTTCATCGCAATCGGATGAATGGTATAGGGACCATACGAATAAAAGAAGAAATAATGATGATGATGAAGAAAATGAAAAAGAATATGGTTTTTCTAATTTAGAAACCTTTGCGGGTGTGCGTACAATAACTGACGAAAGTTTCGTCGCAATCGGATGAATGGTATAGGAACCATACGAATAAAAGAAAATAGAATGAAGAAGAAGAAGATGATGATGATTTTTCTAATTCAGAAACCTTCGCGGGTGTGCATACAACCACTTACCAAAATTTCATCGCAATCGGATGAATGGTATAGGAACGCATACGGGACAGACAGATAGACATTCATTTTTATATATAAGATATAGTCTATACTCTTCGCGCAAGTGCAAGCAATAAGTTGACAAAGTTTTATCGCAATCGGATGAACGGTATGGCAGCGCATAAAATACGAACAAACAAACAAACAAATATTAGATTTTGAATAAATGTGCATTTACGTAAAATGTAAGCGCCCCTTAAATACCTTACCAATTTGTATGTGCCGCCGCAGACGTCTTGAAATTATGAGAAACAAACTTCATATAAAAAAAGTTTTCGATTCCATAATCCATAATGTGGAGCGAAACGAGATGTCGCTTATTTTTTTAAACTTTCGAGACATGCCATAAACGGTGCTTATTGAAATAGTGGAAAAGATCGTAAAATTATTATGACAATTATACGATAGATGTCGTTGGGCATATTGAATATATTATTTAATATGTCAATATAAAATTAAAAAATATTTTTCTTAAGAAGGTAGGCTTTAAATAATCGCCTAGTATGGAGTCTTCGCCACTGTAAAGTACACTATGTCATGAGCCAATGACAGACTTTTCTTAAAACATCATAAATTACTTATTTTATGAAGGTAATAAAAATAATCCTGACATTTTATGACTTTATTTATTTTGATTTTATACACACACAGAGGCACAACAGCACTCCACTAAAAGAAAAAACAATAACTCACATGTTTCAGGAGTGTAAGTATTTAATTGTTGATTGTTTATTGGATTTTCACATAGTTTAATTAGAGAACCAATGCCAAACAATTGTGTTGACAAGTTGGAAAAATAAAAAATATTTCGTATTTTTATATAATTCTAGCTCAACACGGAGGTATATACCTACCTACATTACTTGGTAACTTCAATTAATGGATTAATGACACATGGTATTTGCTGATATTAATTTTAAAGAATTGTATCGGAAATTTGGTAGGCACATCTATGATCGCAAATGAAATTATTGAAAATCAATTTTTTTTTTATTTTTCCCCCATACATTTTGTATTTCGATTTTCGGTCCCGTGGAATTCATATTAAGGAGGTTTTACTGTATTATACACCTGAAAGTATTTTTAAAAGCAATTGCTAAGGTGCTGCTCAAAAAAAACTCTACATAATATACTGAAAGGAAGCATTTTAGGTAACATACTGGTCACAACAAAAAGCAATCTTTCATCGAAACTATTTAATAAATCTAATATTCAAAACTGCAGTAGTTGTTTGAGTATAGTCAAGTTGCGATAAGAATAGTACCTATCTCAAACGCTTAGCTAAAACAGCTTAACTAGAAAGATTATCCATACTACGTAGATATAAACAGTACATTAGAATTGTGAAAATTTTTTCATGATTGTTTCCAGGTGAGCGAAAGACACATGTCAAAGATGACAAAAAAATTCACTCGGAAAGCTATAAAAGTAAAGTACACCTACCATTGGAGAAGAAGAAATCATCGGTTAAATCAGTCGCATTGAAAGTGACACATGCGCATAATACTAGAATTACTAGATTGTTGAAAGCGAAAAATGATGCAGTCTTAAGTAAGTCAGGCCCAAAAATCAATCTCAATGATTCTCCCATTGTATTTGGTGAACTGAAATCGGATGCAGTCAATTCAAATGGATTAATGAACCCTTCTAATGCGGGTAATATTGAACATGAAGGAACACCACAAACAAAACCATTGGTAAAAACACAATATTTTATTTTATTTCATTAAAACACCTATGAGTATAATTTTTATTTATTGTTGGCTGTGTGTATAGTTATCATTTGGGTTTGCATTTGCCATTAACCTTTTATAAAAATCTGAGCTGTTCATAAAGCAGGAAACAAACCCTTAAAACCTCATAATTATTCTGGGTATGACATTTTTTATCTCAATTATTCAAATAGCCAAGCATCATAGTATTAGTGTGGGTTTTTCCATACCCCAGGTTTGAAGGCAGTAGATTTGCCGGGATGGTATATATATGTCGCCTAGCTGTAGATATATTAATCCGTCATAACGTTTAATGCATTTAATAATATCTGAAAGATCTTGCCAAGATGATTTTATTTACGTATGCATATCATTTATATGTAATAAACATTTTGTTTCTATCAAATTTCGACTGCTTAATCCGCAAACCGGCTAACTCCATTTGGGCAAATTTTTCAGGAAGGAGAAAAAACATAATTTAACTATCAAGCGGAATTTAACAATTCCAAAAATAAAAAACACTATTTTAGCTTCCTTTTTATATGTAAAGAAAATTTATATAAAGAGCGGAGTTGTTCCATTTATGATATTGGAAATTTGGCACCTGCAGTTGTCTGTTTTGTTTGAAGAATGATAACGTATTTCTTTATAGGTTTAGAAGTTTGAAATTTTTTGTGAGCATAGAAAACATGCTTTATAACAAAATGCCATCAAAATCTCATTTTTGGCGGAAAGTGCAGTTGGCTGATTTGCAGGTTAAGCAGTCGATAAGTTTATTAAAAATATTGTTTTTTAAATTTAAAATCACACCTTTTTGAAAAAGGCATTCCAAGTTTTAGGATTAAGATTAGATCTTTTTTGAAGAACCGTAGTTCTATATTTTACTTTAACGGAATAGAACTTCTTGCGATGTTTTCAAACACAAAATAAGTATTGTCGAACTTTTTGCAATGATACGCTATTTACCAGTGGCGAAGGCTCCATACTAAGCGATTATTTAAAGCTTACCTTCTATTTTCAAGTATTTAATTTAAATAAATAAATATCTATATTGTCTAGGACTAGGTTATAATAAAAATATTGATTGTCATCTATCGTCGGTATTTAGAAGTAGAGAGTTTAATTTATCCAAGTTTCGAATCAAAAATAAATGACGGAACGTCACAACGTGAGTGCTATTTTTAGAATAATGTCGATCATAATCGAAGCCAAATTTTCTACCGCAATTCAGTTGCCAACTTCATACATCTCTGCGTTTTTGTTCCAGACTTGGAAGCGTTACAGGACAAGCTTATGCGCTATGTTGATTTGTTTATTGTCTATGATTATCTTTTTAAGCAAATAATAAATAATAAGGATGATTAAAAAAAAAAACTATTGTGTTCGATCACATATAATTATTTATAAATTGTTATTAAAAATAAATATTGTACTAATTCGCGATTATTATTTAGGTTTCTTCAGTCATAGACAAACATAACATGCTATTCACAGTTCATGTCATATTAACATTTCAAAGCGGTGATAAAGTTTTATTTTATAATACAAAATTCAGTATGTTACTGTGTTTTGAATGTGGATAAATTATCTCATATTGTACGGAAATCGTTCGCCAGTGCTTTAAATATATAAGTATTTATTAAATTGTGTAGTGTCCCGATCGAAGATGTGCGAACGACTGCATTTAAAAAAAATCATTCCCGAGTTTGACGTTTCTTCAAAAATTAAAAATTATCAAAGCTTGACCTTCCAAGGGTTCATTTAGATTTGAATACAACAAAAAAACTTATATTAGACATTTTCACAACAATTTATATGATAAATATTTGTTTTTAACTGGCAGTTATACATTAAACAAACTTTTTTGTTGGCGATGCGTATTGTTTGCTTAAGAAAAGTCTGCGTGGAATTCTACTGCCATAAGTGATTTAAATAATTTGACAAATTCAGCGGTGAAACCTATGACCAGTGTGTCGTTGTCATTAGTGTGCACCTATTCATCCGTAGTAATATCGTAAGTATTATCTTCTTATTTCCCGTAAGTTACCTGACAAGTGTGCTCTTTTTCTCTGACCTCCACAGCTTACCTCTTTCCAAAAGTCACCCTTCGCCACTGCTACTTACTGTCCGCATGTAAATAACTGCCGTATCTATTATCTTTTTAGAATAATATGAAATCCAAAATATCTCTGCTAAAAAACTGCACTGAATCGTTACAAAACAAAGAAGACATTGGGTCATCGATAACGAAAGATATTCACAACGGAGAGCAACAGGATCCAATATCATTGTTGACAATTGAGTTGAAAGAAGAAATTTTGGAGGAATCATCCATACCCGATATTTTTGATGAGGTATCTAACTATATTACATAATCAGTACTGTTATATTGTTTCTGTCTTTTTATTATCTTATCATAAAAATTTAATTACCGCCCTGCTATTTCCTACCTTTTTTTGGTTAAAATGCATTGGTACCTTGAACAGAAACATGCATAGATAATTAATTTTTGAAATTCTGGTCTACATCAACACAAACACTCACAGGCTATTGGCGCCGTACTACAAGTGAAAATTTGTCATCTACACGAGGCTCTAATAATTTATTTTATTCGTATTCCTTCCTTGATATGTCGCACCTAATCAACACATGACCCGCCTACCCGCAGGCCATATCACTGCTGGTAGGGATAGTAAACAATTACAAATTATCTATGTGATACTTTATAAAAATAAAAAAATTAAGAGCATTATTGCTTACACTTTGAATACACATTGCCAGATACACGTTTTCTTAACATAATATTTCCACATTTTCCAAAATTACTGGGCAGGGAAATAAAACATACCAGGCCTTACTTCATAATCGGTTACCTCCATTTTTACATCTTTTGATATTTTTCTTGCTTTTGGTTCTACAAGTATTTTTCTATCATATTATAGAACTATTATAGGTTCATAAATTAATATCAATGTAGTATTAAACTGGAGGTTGATTGCAAAGTAGGTTATATTCATCAGCCGCCATTTTATATATTTTTCGACCAACTTTGAACATCATTTTTTTTTTCATTTTAATGACGATTTATTGTATATTATTTTTAAAAAAAATAGTTTTATTTTCTGTGTTTTTTAAGCCATGTCATGTAAGAGGTTGTATTAACAAATTTGTTTTTACGAGAAATTGATATTAGCCATTTGCTCAACACACATTGAAAAACAACATGTGTACTAGGATTCGAACCTGGGACCCGCTATATCATAAGCCGACATGTTATTTGCTGGGCCATCGTGGCCGCATATTGCTTACTATATATTATCTAATTGCAGTCTTTAATGTGATTTACAGTTTTTTATGATTATCTCAAAATGGCGGAATATGGAAGTAACTGACACTCTTAATAATATAACAATAAATTAATACAATGCAAATACTAACTTGACTAAAAACAGAAGGAACAGTGCATAGCATAAAATTTGAGTTTGCTGCAATGACATTAATATGGACGAAACATCTGGAAAAAAAATGACACTCACTTTTTTGTCGGGTCTGCCGAATGGCATAATCTGTTCTAACGCCATTTACAATAAAGGTGATATTGCTATAAATTCCCGATTCTTTTTTTCGGGTCTGCCAAATGGTTCGGTTCGAACGGGTTTGCTCAAATGAACATTGACACTAGAAACACTGTTCTAACGCCATGACAATAAAGGTGATATTGCTATAAATTCCCGATGCGTGATATCGCATAATGGAAATTGCGTGACGTCTACCTATACATGTGTGAATAACGCTATGCGCGAATTTACTTGCTAGCTACTGTACTGAGTGCGTTGTCCATTAATAATGTCATTGGTTTGGTGCAACAAATCTTCCGCTTCTACTTCGCTACTTCAATAATAACAATGGCGCCATATTTGACTAAGCATAACAACATAATTACAATACTTTATTTTTTTTAAATAGGTCACAGTAAACCTCTAATTGTGTCTTGCAAGCTTTTGCAAAATTTTATGGAACCCCTGACACCGCCCGGTTGACAATCACTGAATTATCCCAATGACAGTATCCTGTTTTCAATCCTTTTTAATTGTTTCTCCCGTCCTTACTTTCAGGGTGATGTGGACTCATACAAATCCTTTCCAAAAGAAAAGAAATTGAAAAATAAAAAGCCAAAAGCCAAATTGTTACGCAATGATAAGAAGAAAAACAAGACAGTTTACGGACGTGAGTCATATTATGTATGTAGTCATGTAGAGATCAGCCAGAAAAATTAGTGGCATCCAATTTTAAATTTTGAAAGTGTCTGGGCTTTTTTTGTTATTGTAACATTTTTGTAATAAAATTCCCAGTTAATCTTGATTAAAAAAATTCGATAATTTTACCATTGCAAGCTCATAGTTGTAATTTTGCAGCACTATATGAGTTTCCTGATAAGCCACAAGAATGCAGTGTCTGTTCGAAGACTTGTGCAACAGCGTCGGCTCTCGTCAAACACCGCACAGAAAGTCACGGCTCCAAGAAATATCAATGCATTACTTGCGGTAAGATTTTTAATAAACTGACATGCTATTTATGATTGATCTAAGACTAGAAGCTTTCTGTAATAAAATTAGAGATCTGCACCACCTCATATTATATTCTTCTCAGAGATTGTCTTCTAACGACAGTTGACGACCAAATTGCAGGACGTCTCCTTGATTTCAATGCCTAAAATGCGTCAACTCTGTAATGTTCCGAACGTTGAACCAGAATCTCTGGTTGTGTAGCCAAGAAAATCTTACTCTACCTAAGCTACTGCTGCCTTTAAACTTTACATTGCAATCGTCATCATCAGCCGGGATCGATCAACTACTGGATGAATGCCTCCCGTAGCTCCCTCCACTCTTACACCGAACTTTGTCTATCCAGCGAACTTCAGGGTGGGTTGTGGTCGTTTAGTACACCTCGGGTACCACTGTATGATGCAGCGGTTAGCCATTCACCGAAAAAAGCATTCAATCCGAATGAAATATTCTTGGGATATACACAGAACTTTTCCAAAGAATAGTTTATATTAATTTTAAATATATGTGGCATTTATTTATAAACAATGAGGTTATTAAATTGAATTAGATTTGCATACATGTATTAAAAATATAACATGGTTTACTATTTTTCATTCTACCGCAGGCAATGGCTTTACCACTACCCGTGGATTGAGAATACACCTCAGACTGCATACGGGAGAAAAACCAGAGATTTGCTCCACTTGCGGAAAAGCCTTTTCAGATCCAAGAACACTCAAGTATGTTTCATGATCTGAAAATATAGTTGAAGACAATGATAATTTAAAAACTAACAAATTATATCAATTAATGAATGACAGGTTGCACCGCTGTGTTACATGTACATGGTTACATGTAAATTGTACGTATTACATTGCACCGTAGCAGAGTTCGCTGTAGCTTTCTTATCTGAAAGAGATGACCATATACTATACACAGACAATAATATTCCAATTTTATTAGATTCAATATGGACATTAATTTGATATTGATTGGTTTCAAATATCTGATAATAACACTATCATTATTGTTATCAGATATTAAATATGTTCGATTCAATATTTTACCTAACCTAACCTAACAAATAATCCAGTATATCGGCTATTTTCAAAATTTGTTTGCCGCTGGCTTCCTGTAAACCGACAAGAACTGTTTTATTTAGACATGAATTTTATCTCAATACTAAACGACCCAAAAAGGTTGGACGGTCTTTAGCATACGACCATATATTTCCGATACAACATTTCACGGTGAACTGTGATACAGCGAACTTCATACGTACAAATTTCCGGACACGATAGACCAGGGCCCTTAGCTAGTTGTCAAAATGAATTGACAAAGTCTTTTTCCAGATGCCACAATCGAGAAATCATGTACCCAACGCCATTAGCCAACATCGAATATATTCACATCTTTTAATTGCAAAAACATCTGAAATGATAGATTTAATATATTGTAATTTATGGCTTTGATCCCCCAATATAATGCCCAGCCCCACCCCTTCAAGAGTAAATCCGGCCATGATTGCATTAGTTTCATTGCTCATATGATTCATTTGTCTTTCTATCACATTTTCAATTCTAATAACTCTATTTTTTTATATTGATCTATCAATGACATCCACTATTAATACATAGTATGTGTAATGATTAATTCCAGGAGTCATGAGCGCATCCACAGCGGAGATCAGCCCTTCCCGTGTCCCGTTTGTGGGAAAAGATTCCCGGCCCGTCTACCATTGGCCCACCATTTCAGCACTCACACGGGCGAACGGCCTCACCAGTGTCAGCTCTGCGATAAAGCCTACGTTCAAGCATACTCCCTCCAAGTATATTTACAATATTTTCAAGAAATCTCTATATAAGTATAGGATTATCCAACTCGTATGAATTTCACAGTCCTGTCATTTGTTTCCTGTTGCATATTTCGCGCTTATTTTTTAACATATCATCAGTAAAAAGTCTACCATTTAACATAATGGAACGTTTCTCCACTGCACAACGCATAAAAATCGTACAATCATAGTACGAAAACGGCAAATCTTCGATGGTCGTACTGCTGAAATCTAAGGTTAGAATTCGGTAGAAATCATCGCCCAATAATTGAAGGCTGTATTCGGGAAAACATGTCTGCTGTACACGAAAGATGAGAATAATGACCTGGAAAAATTCATTGTCATGTCGAAAGTCAGCGAGGATTAGGGAGAGCTTCCTTCGGACAGACGTACCAAATCAAGAATGCCACTGGTTTTCTACCAATACAGACGGTGTGCCGCTGAATAAAGGCTGCCTAACAGCCAATTTATCCAGGTCGCAATCCTGTCATGAAGTTCTGACAAAGAAGAATTTAATATATTATTATGCTTGTTTTTCATGGCAAACATTCAATAACGCTTTTATTTCTGTGTCATTTCCACTGATTCATATTCGAATTTATTTATTTACACAAAGCGAATATTACAATTAATTATTAGCTTAAAACATTCTGACATGACATAAAAAATATAAAGAAAAGATGTAACATTAACAAAATTTTGTTTTATTTATAATATTATTAATATACAGTACAGTAGTAGTAAGAAAATTATACACAAAATCATAAAAAACTAGAAGGAAGCGACTCAAATATAAAACAATATCCACTTAAACTCGCCTCGCCCAAGTAGAATTTATCAATATCCGAAGCAATTTGGTGGAAGACACCTATTTTCCTCTCAATTGACATTACCGATCACAGTATAGTTCTGCACCGTGAGAGAACAAATTAACTGGTGCTCTTTATAGATGGAATCCGCAATTGTAATTATTGATGGTCTGTGTAGTAATAATGTCTTATTCTATTACAATCCATAGGTTCACATGCGCACACACACTGGGGTCAGGCCATATCCATGTATTGCCTGCGGCAAAGCTTTTACCAACAACACATCACTCTCAGTCCACATGCTCACCCATAATGGTAAGAAACAACTTAGGTATCACTAGGTATATCAGAATGTAATTAGAAATAAACTCGCCAGAATTTTACATATTATCCGAATCAATGAGACTTCTTCGGGCAAATCAAAGCCAACTCATTGAAAAGCAAGGCATTATTTGTGGCATTACTACATCCATACAGCATCCAATTCAATGATCAACAGTATGATATTAATCATATGAAAAGCCAACAATTAGTTTTACGGGTAACCCGAGTGCGAATTCATTCATCAGTATGGCTGGCAGTTACATGACGTCAGCTAAGTAAAGGAATCCGTAGGCGCCAGAAATGCAGCCTAAAGTCGTTGCGCATATATTTGTGGTCGATGACTGCAGCTTTGTCAAAATAATATTAATAACAAGATAATTTAAAAAATATATTTCTATGGGATTCAATCACATAGAAATATTATAATATATAAATTTATATATTATTTAAAAAATAAATAATAATTTTGTCTCGTGATTTTTATTTATGAGTTAGTTCAGTCATAGACTAACATAATTTATTCAGTCAGTTGAGTATTTTAAAACGTCTAGTTTTATAGATGAAATTATGTATGTTAGGTTTATGAATGTTTAAGAAAATACATAATCCAAACTCATCGCTCAATTTAATATCGTCAGTGAGCTTTTGAAATGTCATCGATTTAGTGTGTCGTTGTCATTAGTGTGTACCTATTCATCAGTAGTGATATCGGATTATCTTCTTATTTCCCGTAAGTATACCTGATAATTGTGCTTTCTCGACAGCCTACCTCTTTCAAAAAGTCACTCTTCGCCACTGGTACATATATATGCATGTAATTTTGACTATATTTCAACATTTTCTACTTTCCAGGTGTGAAAAACTTTCAATGTACAATATGTGGCAAGCGGATGGCCCGCTCTGGAGAGCTGACTGTCCACCTTCGATCACACTCCGGAGAGCGTCCTTTCAGCTGCTCCTTTTGTCAGAAGGCTTTCACCAACAGCGGCGCTCTCAGAGTACACATGCCCACTCATACCGGTAACCAAACCATCAACAGTCAACAGTCATCAATGATACAAAATATTAATAAACCTAATGAACTAAAATAGAGATATATTCTCTACACTCGCTCGCACTGATATAAAAATGCATTGCATTAATGTAACAAAAAAAAGTTTTTTATACAATGAACCATCATTATTTAGATATGGCACATAACTAAAGAACGATACATAGCAATATGTTGCTATTTGAATTTTAAAATTGGAAGAAAAGATATCGTCGTTTCCATTGCAAAATTGTATATCTGCAAAATATGCGTTTTTGACATTTTTGTATAATTAAAACCGCAAAAATCACCTTTACACACATGCAAAATAGCACAATTTACAAAAATTGCATTTTCGTTTAAATTATGAAAACCTTTTTTGAATTGATTCAAGTTCCATACATTTTTTAAACTGTTTTTATGCTCCCCTGAAAACTTGAGATTTTGCAGATATACAATTTTGCAATGGAAACGACGATATAATGTTGAGCCCTATGGTCTGTATAAAGATTTCCACGCTATGCAAGCAATTATGATTGGGAAACTATCTGGTTATGATTGAATTCAACCGTAATAAAACCGTTCTGAATCGCTATTAAATATTGCTATAAAAAGGGAGTTTGATCGGCTCCCTCTTCATTTGTCTAAAATCTTCTGTCTTATTATAATTTCAGGTGTGAAAAATTTTGTCTGCACGGTGTGCGGCAAACGAGTTGCACGCGCAATCGAGCTGCAGGTGCACATGAGAGCGCACACGGGTGAACGGCGCTACACTTGCCAGCACTGCCACAAGAAGTTCTCCACCAGCAGCAACATGAGGCTGCATGAGCGGAAACATACTGGTCAGTCTATATCTACCAACTGATGCATTGAATCGAAAGCTGCCATCGTAATACAACATGACGAATGCCATGGCTGTCTCCTGAATAATTAACAAAACTATTTACATACTAAATACTAGTACTCACCCCCCCCTCCCCCCACACAATAAATCTCTATTGATAGAGATATTTGTGGTGAAACTGCTCGAAGAACTAAGTTAACATGAAGCGGATTTTATGCACATGGTTAATGTAAGAGAAATCCAAAGACTACAAGTGAAAGACTACAAAAAGAACACAATGTGGCACAGAAGGGTGCATGTTGAGTATAAAGCGAAAAGGGAACCTTGAGTTAATAATACATCACGGCTCTTTTATGAACTAGTGAAACTAAATTCCTAAATTCCCCCCGCTTCAGCATCTTAACACTGCATTACGTCCGTCCCCCGCCAAATCCATCGTCAATGTGACGCGATGACATGTATGCCAGCTTATAGATATCAGAGTCTATATCAATCAATAAGTTGCATTTGCAGTAATTTTTTTTGTTTATTTTAAATAGGTGAAAAGCCCTTTGTTTGCAATGAATGCGGTCGTGGGTTTGCCGACTCCCACGTGCTTCGCAACCACGAGCGAACTCACACCGGAGAGCGACCTCACGTCTGCGCTACGTGTGGTCGGGCTTTCGCCCAGCACTCATCACTGCGTACACATCTCAATACTCACCACAAAGGTGAATGTCATTCTAAAATCAATACATATTTTATACTATAAAATTGGTCTGTCTCTAATTATTTTAGGGCCGTATGTATGAGATTCCCAAATTCTTTATAAGCTATTTAACCGATTATCCACCATATAGCACTGTTTGTGACGTAAGCAATCTGACGTCACACGCCATTCAAAATGGCTGCTTCATCTGTCACTTTCAAATGTCATTTTAATAATGCATTCATTACAAAATTTATGTAATATACATTAACAAATGTTTGCTTGAGGCCCTCGTTCATTTTGTAGACTCTAAAACGTTTACGAACTTTAAAAACAGTTCCTAGTCGTGCTGTTTACAAAATACTTATAGTTTTTATCTATAGTCGATAATCTAGCTAGATAGTAGGATGGTAAATAGATAGGTAGTAGGATAACATGGATTTACGTAAGATTACGATAAAATATCTCCGCTAAACGACCGCAAAGATAGGTACCTACTGCTGTAACTGTATAATATTATACAGAGATCATTACATTACATTCAAAACTAAATCCATTTTCATTGCTGTCATTACTTATTCCGTTTTGACATCTCATAATAATATAAGTGATTGAAGTGAAGTTAGTCATAATAAAGGGTGTTTTTTTTAGAGGTATAGAACTTTAAGCTGGCAGCACTTTTTTAATTGGCGGCCATTTTGTCAGCTGTTAAGTGATTTATGTTTAGTTTGGTTTGGCATTTCAACATGAATAGACTGATGCCTGAACAACGCTTCCAAATTGTGAAAATTTATTTTTAAAACAAGATTGCCGTTGATCCCGATTTTCATAAGCGAATTTTGTTTAGCGATGAAGCTCACTTTTGGTTGAATGGATACGTCAATAAACAAAACTGCCGTATTTGGATTGACGATAATCCTCAAGTGTATGTTGAGACACCGTTACATCCAGAAAAATTGACTGTTTGGTGTGCTTTATGGGCTGGTGGAATAATTGGTCCGTACTTCTTTAAAGACGATGCTGGCCAGAACGTTACAGTCAATGGTGACCGCTATAGAGCCATGATTACTGACTTTTTCGTTCATCAATTGAACAACCATGATGTGCAGGAGCTGTGGTTTCAACAAGACGGCGCAACATGTCACACAGCTCGTGCCACAATTGATTTATTGAAGGAAACGTTTGGTAACCGCATAGTTTCACGTTTCGGACCCGTGAATTGGCCTCCAAGATCGTGCGATTTAACGCCGCTTGACTATTTTCTGTGGGTCGCTAGTCTACGCCGATAAGCCCGAAACGATTGACCACTTGGAGGACAACATTCGCCGCGTTATTGCCGATATACGGCCACAAATGTTGGAAAAGTCATCGAAAATTGGACCTCCAGATTAGACTACATCCGAGCCAGCCATGGCGGTCATATGCCAGAAGTCATATTTAAATTATAATGCCAGAAGAGCATCTTTCGAATAAAGTAAATTTCATGTCAATATAAAAAGTCATCTTTGTTTTATTCCATTTCAAAGTTCTATACCTCTAAAAAAAACACCTTTATAATTGTATGTATTGCCATCAAATGGAAATGTTTATCAGGAATACTTTATCCTTTCGTACAGTAAAATTATAAAATAAATATGATAACATAACTGATAAATTATTTAAAGTTCATAATAATTATTCATGTATAATTATTAAATTTATATGGTACCGTTCGCACACTTTCAGACACATTTACAATTTCAAAATTTTAAATTAATGGTCGGGGAAAGAAATTTTATAAGTTTACCATTATTTGCACGCTATGACACATTATGACGTCACTAAACAACGAATTACATCTACACTCATGCATACAAATGGGTAGTATATAGCCTATAAAGTATTTGTGAATCTCATGCATATGACCCTTAGTGTTTATAAATGGTAAAAGATAGATAATAAAATACTAAACCATCGGAAGATTATGGATGGCGAATATAGATTTTAAATATTGCAATTGCTTAAAAATCAGTTATAAACTCAAATAGAATTCAAGAAGTACTATATTTGCTTGAATTTTGTAAACAATACTTTGGCAGCTACCACTTGCGGTCCGCAATTCTACTTAAATGCGGAGGCCAGTTATGTACATAACCGTGACTAAGCATCTCACTCGTATTACTGTACCTAATGTGTTTTATTGAATCCTATGTCAATTCGTATTTCAATCTCATTTCAGCCGCCCGGAAAGCCAATGTTTCTCAGTCTGCTGTCAAGAACCCAAAAATCCAGCAATTGCCAGATCCCTCAGGTTCAATTTCACAGCTGATTCTACAGTACGCAAGCCCGATAAATGCAAAACCACAAATCACCACAGACACTGCTCATATTGATTCATATAATCTAAATGACCCTGTCACAACTCTCGAGGAATACAGCGGCCCCAATTTTCGCAATTTAGCATCGTCAGGGTCATCCGATAATCATAGCAATATTATCAACACTGGCGCAAACGCAATTCCCTTGCTGAAGACAGTCAATTTGGTTAATGAGAATTTGAACAGTGGTTTAGTTCCTGTCACTTTGATTTCTACTAATTCATCTACTCCTATAACAATTTTGAATACTGGGAAAATAGAAAGCGGAATGATTTTGTCCGAATCTGACGGACATGCAGTTATGAACGGAAATAAGAATCAACTAATAAAATTCAGGAAATGCTTTGAAAGTACTAATCAGTTTACTTATCGATGATAAATCAACTTAAAAATCAACAAAACCATGGAGCCGGACACTAATTCAAAGTTAAACATTTTATAGCCTATAAAATACCAAAATGGGAACCAAAACATCTTTGTTTAATTTAAATTTGACTGATTATTATAAAAAACAAAAATGGCAGTTTCCATTTTCGTAAAATGTTGATGAGTCAATAAAAATGTCTTATTTCTTTCTAATTTCTGAAAAAAACTTCTAAAATGTTATCTTTTATTTGTAGTACACATACTACATTTCGTTTTTTTTAACGTTTTTATTAGCTCGTATTCTTATTTGTCCGGTGGTTGTTTATCCAGTACAAATCTTGCAATCGATTTTTAACTAACTTCCCGAATAGCTAGACATTTGAAACTTTTAGAATATATCAGAACACGATGCCAATGCATTCTTTTAATACTTTTAGCCATCTTTAAGTAGAATTGAATTCATTTTCAGTTAATTCTGTTTTGTATGAAAAGTTATTTTCGGAAGAAATCCGTAATCCAATCCACTATTATTGGTTGCTAAGTGGGTGGTCCTAGCAACTAAATTATTAATATATACGTGCGTTACTATGGAAATCAAAATTACATTTCAGTATTCTATATTTGTTTGTTTGTTTTTTATTTACTTCATATCGAGTACAAGTTTGAGCATATTGAGCATAATAATTCAACAGAAACTTTAAAAACGTTCTATATAAAAAGTTCTTTTTATTTTCTATTTATTTGACTTGTTTTTGTTTCCTGACCCTTAAATGCATGCATGATCGCATAAGTGAAAACAAACACCAAAGAAATTATTATTGAGCAATAAGAAAATAAAACAATTTAATGGTGGTTTTACTTGTTTTTTTTATTTGTGATATAGGTATATGTAAGTACACATAATTACATGGAATCATCATTAAAAAATGCAGTTTAATGAACAACTATTCTGCAAATACCACATGTGACATAAAAAAGCATGGTTTTGTATAAAAAACACATCACAAATTTTGTTACACACAAACACTTGGTATTAACTATTTAAATGTATATAATAATATAATAAAAAAGATTGAATTGTAAAAATGCAAAATTGTTTTGAAGTTATAATTTAATTTTTACAAAAATAGTTTCACAAATAAACTAAGAGCGTACACTGAATCAAAAGATACACGTCGAACTTATGATGTCGTAATCGGCGATCTAGTTTCAGTGAGGAAAAATATAATATATTATTCTTGTTATTAAAATGCATTAGCGGAAGTGAGAAAAAACGTGTGACATGTTACAAATTGTTTTTATCTTTTCTGCTTATTCTTCTATATAAATATAGTTCCGTATTATGAGTGCGTGGTTTAAAATATAATGGACATTCACAACAATAAATATTTTTATGTTTCAATTTTAATATAGTAAATGTATTTTAAGTTTCATAATAAAATTGACACTGGCCAAGAATAAAATGGCACCAATAGAAATATCATCAAAGGTCCATATTTTGAAATAATTTGAGTAAGTTAAATGACATATAAATATTCAATGCATACAATGATATTCCAAACGGTGACGTTAAAATCTGACTCTAGTGTAAAATTAAATGGTTGCTAATCAAATGGATTTAACACTAAAAAATGCGATAAATTAATATGGCTTCCTTAATTGTGTCAATGAACTATTATTTATTTATCTTAATTTAATTTCTGTCCTGTTACAACATAATTTATTTAATGAGTTTTTTTTTAAATTAAATTTACATTTAATATTTTTTATAAAATTCGGAAATAGTGAAACATGTAATTTATCACAAAGAAAAACACAAACAGAAAACAAAAATTTACCATGTAAATGTTTTAAATGCTAGTTCAATCAATGTAGAGGTTTTAGACAAAAATTAATACCCTGGTATCACAAGATATAAAGACATAAATAGACTTCACCATTAAAAATTTCTATAAATTTATTTACTATCCAATTTTCAAATTCATAAGAGTAAATGTCGAATTTGCAGACATATTATAAATTTTTGTATAAAATCTAAATCACTACGATCAGTCATTTTTTTTTTACCTTGTAAATTCATTTTATTTCATTCGTTTAGAACATTTTCTATATTGTCCACAGTGGAATGCAACTAATTGTCTTCTATAATTTTGTTTCAAGTTTCATATAGATCTTACGTAAACCCGAATTGTCTTTTGACAAAAAAATGAAAAATCAGCAAATAGATGAAAGTTCATCGGTGGACATTCAATCATAGAAGTATTATAAAGCTTCTTAGGCAGTAAGTATATGGCGGCATTAAAGTACGAAATCATTTGTATAATAATATTTGACCGTTTAGCATTATTTCACATTAGACAGACAGTCTACAAGTCAAAGACATCTTTTAGAACAAGAAATTTTGTATAATATACATTATTATGTTACTTTTGTGTTATTTATTCTGTTAAAAAAAGTTTCAGTATATTGCACAATATAATGAATTAATTTTCATTCGGAACATAATATGGACCTTGCCAGAATGGGGATCAGGAAGGGTTATATTAATAGATCTTTTTATAAGGAATGGATGTCAGTCAAAAGATTGCTCTGGATCAAAACACTACAGGTTTTGCAACCAC
Organism: Rhyacophila brunnea; assembly: GCF_057557595.1. NCBI lineage: Eukaryota > Metazoa > Arthropoda > Insecta > Trichoptera > Rhyacophilidae > Rhyacophila > Rhyacophila brunnea. The sequence continues at coordinate 8,499,859 of NW_028232859.1, forward strand.
GGTTTCAGACAAAGGTACACTGTCATTGCTCTACCGTGGAGATAAATCATTAACTGCTTATATTCCGTGATAGAAGTCCATTATAATAGAATTATTAGAGTTGAATACATATTTGAGACGATATTCAATTTGTGCTGTCTAATGCGAGATGATAAAACATATAAATTTGTAAGTAGGTAATATAAGTACTTATTCACCATATCTGGAAACTTGTGACTGTATTCACAGGTAATTTGAGATGGCATCGACGATTATTTGTGGTAAGAATGTGATATTTTGAAGTTACAAGCAATAAATCTGTATACCTCTCAAAACATTAAAATCGACCAACAAATTTCCAAACAAGTTCTGTTATAAATAGCAGTATTTATGTATCTTTTATTTTTAAAGGAAAACGATTAATTAAAATAATTGTGCTACAGAAGGGCTCAGGATAGACACTAAATAAGTATTGAAACAATTATATATATGGAGAAATTAAGAGAAACATTAATATATGCCATCAGCGTAAGTATAATACCGCATTGGTTGGTGTATTAAAAATTCTGAATCGTTTTATAGTTATCGGCTTAATTCAAAACTGTGGAGAGCCATAGTCGATTTACACAAAAGCAAATAAGTTTTTTTTTCTGTTTTCATAAATGATTCATTAGCGGTTGCATTTACGCCGACAATATAAGCTATAAGAATTGTTGATATATTCAACCCAAAAAACAGTTACACAACATCACAGTTGTGCATATTTCAATGAGATGTCCCTTTTAACTCAGTAACCAACCAATAAACAAATCATTTTTGTGCATTTATTCATCGGCAACGCGTCAAGGCATCAAAATCACACAGTATAGCCATCCTGAGCCCAATTATTCAAGTTTCAGTTACAGTCTATTCAAGTTTCTTTGAGGGTCATGCGTAAGTCTCTCTGAATCGCTTTTGGATATGGTGATAAGCATTGACGACTCGGTTCTGGAGTCCTTTGCGGTGGGCAACGTCACACGGGGGCTGCTGCCTGAGTGGAGCGCAGGGGGCCGGAAGGGGCTCCACGGCAGTGCTGTTGTCGGGGTGGCAGAAGAACGCGATCGAATGGCGGCCTCTTGTTCGGGCATAAGATTGCTGAGGTACAATCACTCGGTGGGACTGTAATGAGAAACACCAACCTATTAAAAATCTATGCTGAGTTTAAATACACATTAAATAATATTACGATAGCAGTTTGCAATGACACATAAAAGCCAATCACAGGACTATTCTATTATTTAGTAACGTTCGTTGTGACTTTTACGAATGATTAATTTGGAAGGCGCTGCGATCTAATACCTATATGGAATGATATATCTTACAAAGTTAACCATTACAAAGCATGCCGTGGCACATGACCATCGGCATAATGTGAAATACTCATTGAAAAAATACCAATTAGATAATGCCCAATAGTCAAACCTGCCTCATATCACATTCGGTCTAAGCCGGCCATATCCCAAGGCATAATGTGACATCTGCAGTTGTTTAGGTTTAGAAATATTTCAATAGCCACTACCCTATACTTAGGTTACAACACACTCCAGTGTGCTTAATGGATTTATTTTAAAACGGCTCAAAGCAAAGAAAAATGAGATCGAACCGCTCGCAGTACGATGTCCCCAGTTTTTTTAATTCAGTAAAAAAAATATTGTCGCAACTTATTATATATATATATATATATTTGATTCACAAAGATGTAGGCCGATCTACCAAGGCTAAACCGGAAGAGTTTCAAACCAAACAGTAACTTGTGAAATGAACCACTAAGAGTAGTTGCGGGCACCAAAATATAATATAATATCACTGTTAAATTACCAGAGCTGGATAGCGATCTTGGGTCCACATGGCAAGAAGTTCTCCGGTGTTAACGAGCAAAGCGCCTGGCAGATGTCCAACTCGCTGCCACACTTCACTGCATGGCAACTTAACCTGAAAAATAATATTTTCATTCAAGATTACTGCCTTGTTGATGCTAAATAAATTAAAAGTAAAATTTAACAATATATATCACTCCGCAGCCCATCCGTCTGCCCACCACCATTAAAGTTACTTTGTGATTGTATAAAAAAATTAAACAAAAGAGTTCAAAATGTATCTATGAACTTCATAATGATTACAGAAGGATTTTATTAATATTATCTGCATTGACAGCAGAATGCATTGAAAAAATCTCAAATCGAAGGTGAAATTTGCGACAAATGTTTTGGCAATGCGAAATCAATTTTAAATAATTTTATCGTTAGACCTAGTAACCTTTCTGTCGATTTCTTTTTCATATATTTAGACTTCATCTCTATAGAAGATTTTGTCAACATTTTAAAATTTTTTGCCATTCAATTGAACACCAGTTGGACACACCATGAGTTTGGAAGTCTTTGTCTACTCCGTTCAGACACCGGAGAAGTGATCTACTGACGCATCATCAGCCCTCTCGGTCTCATGCCATATCTAGATATTTGTTATTTGAAAAATAGGAAACCGTATAATTAAACAGCCTTTGTCGGGAGTGTTTACAAGGAATATTGTGCAATCATTATAGACAAGACAATAGGAATTTAGAAAAATGTTTTATCAGTTTCACTTCCTCAGAACATCGTTTTCTATAAATAATAAAGCTATTTTCTCGCTCTGCACTCCTGTCAGCGATATTTACTCGACGGGTCTTCTGTCAATTGTTTGTATAAAATTCTGACTATTAGCACCCACCTCGAGTCCTCCTTCGCAATCCTGAGCCAGCAATGTGAAGGTCCCGTAATCACAATGGGCTCCGCATCTGGTGAAAATACCATTGCAAGAAGAAGCGCTGCCGTTAGGGCAGGGGTAGGACCCTTCACTGGGCTCGTCCACGGGTGGGATCGGCGGATAGTACAAGAGGCGGAGACTGGTTTCGTTTTCATTGCGGCCGCTCATCATCGCGGAATGACGGTCTATGAAGTAAGTGGGGGACAGATCTGGAAGACAAATATGAAATACATCATGAAAACACGAAAGAATGATGTACTTCAGGACTCATTTCTTCGTTATAAGATGATTATTAAAATTTTTGTAAACCTTTATTTATCAGATAAATAAAAATCTGATAATCCGGCTAAAGGTAAGAATAAATAATTTCAGTATATAAAATTATATTGAACAATTTGTAGATCCGTTAACAAAAATGGTCAGTTTTACTGATGATAAAAATCTGTCTTCAAGAGACTAACGAAAGTGTAATGTACGTCTGACAAGGAATAACAATGTAAATAAAAATGTGATGTTTGCAATTCATTAATTGAATTGGCATCTGTTTATGTGGTAGAACGCAGTTATAATGGTTCGACTCCTTCAGGACGATCCAAAAATATTCAGATCATTATAATGCTGAGGATGAGTTTATAACAAATTAAAAAAATTCAATTCACAATATGTAAAATAGGCAAAGTAAGAGAAATGTGTAAAATTTAATTCTATGATTATTTTTAATGTGTTGGCGATTACAAAAAGGTGTCGCGAGTCGAAAAAGAAACCCATCGTGTAGATCCTTTACATCAGTGATGCACAAACAGCCCATGGGCCCAGTACTTCATCACCAAATTTTTCATTGAATACGACAAAATTCTTAATTTCCTATATATTATGTACTAAGTTCTATCATGCAAATACATATGTACAAATGCAGAGTGGCAAATGATTGGTAAACTTGTTTAAATTGGTGAACTATTAAAAATAAAATAATAAAATGTATGTCTCGTTTAGTATAATACAGTACACTCTCAGTAATCCGCCGCTCGATTATCCGACAACTACTATAATCCGCCGTTATTTTTACTAGTTGACAGCACAAAATCAAGCTCTATAATTCGCCGGTATTCGATTGTCAAATTCAGTAGTCTGCCGCGTACAAGTATACAACGCAGATGAGACGGGTTTTTGGAAACATCTCTATCGTAAAACGTACGTTCATTGCGAAGAAAGTAATGTACCAGAGAGGAAAGTGCCCAAGGACCGCATCACCATTATGCCGTGCTCCAATGCAACCGGGACACACAAACTGAAGCTTTTGGTCATAGGGAAAGCCAGGAATCCTAAGCCATTCAAGAATATCTGCCTCACTGAACAACTGGTTGTGTCAAGTGATTTACTGTTTAATATTTAGTTAATAAACTTAGTTTATAAATATGTATAATTTAGTAAATACTTGATTTTGATTATAAATAAAACTGTAATTTGCTAGTACAAATTTCTCAAAAAAACTATTTTTACGAAATACCAGCTTTCATTTTTACCATATTTTGTATGTATGCACTAATCCGCTGCTTTCACTAAATGGACACTTGTCTGGATTTTGGAGTGGCGGATTACTGAGACTGTACTGTACTGTGAGAGTACTGTATATCATTATTTTTTTAACACTTTTACCCACTGCGGGTTAGAAAATGGATAAATTGGCCCTTCTTTTAAAGGTTGTGCACCACTGTTTTACATGGAACGTTGTTTTATTTACATATCTATGATATCCTCATGCATAGCAAAATCAGTGTGTGTTCATTTTTTGATTTGAAAGAGATAACATTGTTGAACTATATGAAAAAATCTCATTAAATTTATATAATCATCCAAAATACGAATAATTAACCCAGTGGATTATTTTACAAAAATTAAATCCCTGAAATAATAATGATATTTCATACAAAACATTGATGATCGTTGATCTCATAACTGTGCATTATCTCAAAATGATATTATGTCATTGAAGGGATAGAATTCATCAAATATAATGATAATCCTTTACATAATCAATCATATTATTTATTATCCGCAGACGAGTGCACCTTCATTCATAATTTTGTTTGCCCGCACGAGAGATTGTTAAATTGAGATAATAAGTTTATTTTTTGTATGACAAGTGAAAATATATAGGTACCTAAAGCAACAGCAAGGGCTTTGAGTAGAAGACCGCTGAGGTTGGTAAAATCGCCAGCAAGGGTGCCGACTTTGGAGCAGAACTCGGGGATGAGAGAACCATCTGGCAACTCGGTCTCATTTAAGGTTGTTATATTGAACGAATGACGCATCTCCTGCAATTTAAAATGAGAGTAAACACAATTAGTATTTGCCAACATAATGTACTTTTATAAATTGACAAGACAATATAATATGTTGATTCATATAAGTTTCAAATGAAATTAGATGGACAGGCGCTAATACCTAGCGTCTGTCCCATGGTGGAATAGCAGCAGAACAGTCAGCTGTAAGGCGCCGGGCACATTGAATCAAGCGAACGGGACGCTCGCGCATATTGAATGTGAATCATCAAAAATACAACGTGATCAAATATGCCAGAGCACACTGGTTTTGACGAAGCGCTGTACTCGCCTGCCCCATAATTCACGCGTTGTTTGGCTTCTTAGCAGGACGAATTAACGAAAATACTACGTTATCAAATATGTCAAAGCCCATTGAACACGGCAAGCAAAAGGGGCACGCGCTATTTTATTTTATCCGCTTCTGGACGTGTTGTCGACATTATGTCGGCATTATTTTAATAACAGTGAAGTCATTGTTTAGTAATTAGTTGCTGGATGTGCGATATTTCGCTGGTAGAATTATGTCATTGTGAATATGAATTACAAGCCGCCGAGAAATAAAATAATATTTTTATTGTTTTGTTATGAGAGACGCTGATAATAATAATTATTTTGTGCTTCTCATGCCCCTTATTACATAGGTGAAGGGTAATGCGCGGGTGGGAGGGGGCCTACTTCGTAGTGAGCGCCCCGATCCGCCGCTTTTGGCGGGCTTCGTCACTTGGACTTTTTGTTACAAATTTTGTAAATTATCATAAAAGTTATAATATAAATTGTGAAAATAGTATTTAAAATAACACAATATTACCACCAAAATGTTTCTTATTTCTTTCAATAAATGTTGTGAAGTGATAACCCATACCGGGTAGCCGATAGGAGTATAATTTTAAAAACAATGTCCTGTCATATCGAATAGTTGCTTTCTTGGCATGACCATATGGGCAGAAACACATTATTGTCACCTCATGACACACTCCACAGTAAACTCGCACCATGGTCAAAAGGTGTGTATATGTATCAAAATCAAACTGAAGTCACCTTACTCATATCACGACAAACCACCAACCGCACGTGCGATAGAAAAAAAAAATCCTGCAAATTTACACATTACATATCAGTTTTTAATGGTTTTGTAAGTAGCTACAAATGACAGGTAATTTGACACATTCTGGTTCTAGCACATGAGTTCACGTGACATAATAATAATGTGTTTCAGCCTTTAAATTTGTCTTTCCCATTATAACAAACCTCTTCCGGAAGCGGTCAACAGATTTGCAGCTTCTAACTTACAAAATAACTTCACTATCGAAACTCTTATGTCATAGCAAGTTTCAATAATAATTCTATTGCTGTGTTATTTTACTGTGACTGAAAATAAGTTCCAAAATAAACCAGACAACCTTGCATGTTGTCGGAAGTATTACAATACAAGATGTCTGGTAATTTGATAATTCAAACAATCAAAAAGAATGGTGACAGACGAAACTTCTCAAGTTTCGCACAAGTGCTGACATAAAACTGTGGAGGACGTATGCAGTCTATTCGATTTATTACTGGATTATATTGAAAGAGTATTTAATATTATTATTATATGTCAGTAATTCGATTTCAATTAATAGTTTGCAATAAATATTATAATATTCCAAGAAAGAGTATAAACTGATTGTGGCTATAATGTTTATTTCCATACCATTGTTTCACCATCGAATCTCTCCATTCCCGGCTTGATGTAGCCATGATTGGTAGCTGGAGTCCTCAAGAACTTGGACTGCGTATCCTCGGGCAAAGCGCAGAAATCATCCAGCACACCATAGGCAGCTTTCAACTATAAAAAATTAAAAGATTAAACCACCTTATCATTTATGTTATAATTATGAATCTGTTATCCAAGTTAAAATCATTTTTGTTTAATTGTAGAACACTTTTTTCAGATATTTACACTGGTTAAGATCAATGTCGATAAAATTTTACAAATATAGGATATTGATATGAGATTAAAGATAGTGGGTTTTTCTATATGAAAGACAATACAATTTTATTATTGATATCATCTGAAATCATGTAACACACGCAATACAATAATTAAAACAAAATAATGATTTTATCTAGTTATCTGATAATTTGATAAACATTTAAATTTCAGATCAATCAATTCAACATAAAAATTTTAATAATATCAGAAAATATGAAAAACATACTTAAAACACATATTATATTATTTATTGTTTGACAGAGATTTATACCAGTAATAAATAATATTGTGTTCAAAATACTATGTCTAAAGTTCCAGTCTAAATATAAACAAATGTGGTCCAGTAGAGTTTGAAACGGTCATGTATGAAAGATCAAATTCTGATTATCTGTATTGGTAATAAAGAGTAATACAGACAACCAAACTCTGTGGTCATTTACATGGTACAGTCTTCTTCCTACGTATACTATAAAGCACAGGTTCTTAACCCTTTTCTTACAGCAACAAACCTCAGATTTGACACTAGTATTGCAACACACCCTTGCATAAGCAGCATTATAAAAAAAACAAAGAATATACACCAAATTGCATTGATGAATTTTAATAATTTAGAAAATTATATTTTGATGTGAAATATTTCGTGACACACCTAGCAACTGATGGTGATGCAGTAGTTGAGAGTGACTGATGGACAGAAAAATTTAAACTTTAAATATACAGAAATATTAATCCTTATCATGTAAATAAAATTGCCTACTGAGAGGGATGTTTAAACCACCTACATCAAATCCAGGGCAATAAGACCGTACTTGGCTTTCGATACTGGACACACTCTTAAGCTGTGTGTACACACAAAAAGTTATCATAACATATTTTATTGTATTTTTGTATCATTACATATCCATTTTAGCATTCATATTGTTATAATAGGTAAATTTTTTAGCAGTTGCCATTTTTATAATGATGTCAACGTCTGTATATACCATAGTCTTTTATACACCAAAATCGTTCATTGTCCACACTCCACTGTCAGTTTGGGGTTACGTTAAGTAAACGGAGAAATCAAACCTCATTGGCTGAACATCAACTACCTCATACTTGTGGGAAATAAAATCTAAAATTGAAATTATACAAAATGGAAATCTTACCTTATCCTCACTAATTCCGTGGTTCACCAACAGAGCGAGCCCTTTTTCACTTAGTGCCTTGTGGAGTTGTCCGCCCACTCGCTTTACCACCGACTTCATGGGGCATGTCTCTGTACCTGAAACAATTAGTAAAAAAAACTTGTAGATAATCTATAATCAACCATCGTCATCATCATGTGGTCATGCAAAAAATATTATTACCTGTGAATTTTACGAAACATATATTGGCATCTTCAAATAGAAGAAAAAAATGCCAGACATGTTCCCAGAAATTACTCAACAAAATAATGTAGACTATTACATAACTTTATCATGTCTCAACATTGCAAAAAATGTACCCCACAGCATCTAAATCAGTGGTATACAACGGGCGGCCCGACATGCCATTTATTGGGGCAAACGGATTAAATGAAATGAACAAAAATAATTAAAGATAAAAAGAACTTTTCATATACGTTTTTAAATTTTCTGTTGAATCATATAAACTTGACTTGCTAGCTTAAACGATCAAAAAAATTTGTACTTGATAGAAATAATATTGAAATGTCATTTTGGTTTGCATAGTAACGCACGTATATATTAATAATTTAGTTGCTAGGACCATCCGCTTAGCAACCAAAAATGGTGTCGAAATAACTTTTCATACAAAACAGAATTAACTGAAAATGAATTCAATTCTACTTAAAGATGGCTAAAAGTATTTGAAAAAATGCATTGGCATTGTGTTCTGATATATTCTAAAAGTTTCAAATGTCTAGCTAGTCGGGAAGTTAGTTAAAAATCGATTGCAAGATTTGTACCGGACAAATAAGAATACGAGCTAAGAAAAACGTTGTAAAAATCTAACATGGCAAAATGATTTCATTCTTTAATTATAAATTTGTAACTATATATACTTACGTACTACATGTATGATAGATATCATCGATATACGCCAGTTATCCCCAACCAGGTTCTGTGAGCCGTGTCAGGCAAGAATTCGCAAAAGTTTTCAATACAAAAGAGAAAAAATACAAGGTTTAACGTGACCTATTTTTAAACAATGATTCATTTTTTTATGTGTAGCTTGTTAGATACAGTGTCATAGTTATTATTGAAGTAGCAAGAGCTTTATTGTGAAGGGAATTTATGTAGCAAAGGAGAAATAAAAATTGTGAAGCTGGGTTGTCCACAATAAGCATCACTGCATACTAATTATGCAGTTAAAACAAACTATTGTCAGTGCTATTGCTTTCATGTCTTGTTATTTAACCCCCTAGGGCCTAGACGTTAATGTGTCCGCCGAGTGTCTCGTCTGAGTTCTCTGAAATTTTACAAAATGCCTGAAGGAATCCGCCAAACAAAAATATTCTCTGTAGTGTAGTTATATTGTCACCATGTAACTTGGTGTATTAACCAGTGGCGGCCGGTGACAAGAATATGAGGGAGTGCAAAAAAGACTCACCTATTTATGCAAGAAGTCCATCCTCCGATCCTTGGATTTTGAAAACACGTCAATAACACGAATATTAAAGTCTGGTATTGACGATATCAATTGTTTTTCTATACTAAGCATCGCAAGAGCATTTAGCCTGCCTTGAGACATGGTATTTCTCAAAAATGACTTAACCCTCTTTAAAGTTGAGAAACAACGCTCACTTTCCACTGAAGTCATCGGAATTGTACAAATTATTTTTAATAGGGTAACACTTTCACTAAATACTTCCAGTAAATTATTATTAGTGAAAAGTTGAAGTATCGACAATGCTCCATCAGTAACGTAGAAATCTTCTCTACTGTATAAGACTATTAGTTCATTTTTAAGTTTAAATTTGTCAATAATGTCGTATAATGTGGTTACCGTATTAAAATCTGTAGTTGGAAAATTTGTATGATAATCCCGGAACTTTTCACTAAAAAACAATTTGGCTATTACTAAATGACCTTTATATTCGAAACGATCTTTCGCTTGGTTCACTATAATGTCGCATACTTCATTGCATATTACAGAATGAGGTAAATCATTGGGACGACGTTTTTTCGATGGTTGAATTTGTGACATATGATTATTTTGACGAATACATTGTATAGCACGCGTAAAGTGTTCAATGTCCATATTTATCTCCAACACGTCCTTTGACCTCGATTGAAGTTGTTTAAAAAGTATATCACAGTTTGGCATAATTTTGGCAAAGAAATCTAACCAATAGTTAAAATTGTCTTCGTTTAAATACCGTAACAACATTCCAGCTTGATTAATGGTATCGGCGTCTAAATTTTCAGATTCTAAAATGTGTTCCATGCACTCTTTTAACTGATCGCGATAAGTATGCACAACAGTAACTGTTCTTATATTGAAATTCCACCTCGTTGTTGGTGCTGCTGGTATTTTTCTATGAACTATTTCTTTCAAGATATCAGTTCGCTTCGCAGACCTCGAAAAAAAAATTGGAAACGCTCGTAAATTAGCAAAAAAGTTTCGGACTATGGTGTTAGCTGAAACACTTCTTTCCATTATCAAATTCAATTGGTGTGCATAACAATGTATGAAGTGTGCGTGTGGATACGAAGCTTTTATCAAAGCCTGTACACCACCTAATCGGCCACTCATCACGGATGCGCCGTCATAACTCTGGCCAATTAGTTGTGCTTGTTTAATGTCGAGAACTTCTAGTTCTTTCAAAATTTCAGATGCAATACCTGCCGCAGTGTGGTTTTTCGGCGTCATAAATTTCCAGAATCGTTCATGTATGTTGTCCACAATAAGCATCACTGCATACTAATTATGCAGTTAAAACAAACTATTGTCAGTGCTATTGCTTTCATGTCTTGTTATTTAACCCCCTAGGGCCTAGACGTTAATGTGTCCGCCGAGTGTCTCGTCTGAGTTCTCTGAAATTTTACAAAATGCCTGAAGGAATCCGCCAAACAAAAATATTCTCTGTAGTGTAGTTATATTGTCACCATGTAACTTGGTGTATTAACCAGTGGCGGCCGGTGACAAGAATATGAGGGAGTGCAAAAAAGACTCACCTATTTATGCAAGAAGTCCATCCTCCGATCCTTGGATTTTGAAAACACGTCAATAACACGAATATTAAAGTCTGGTATTGACGATATCAATTGTTTTTCTATACTAAGCATCGCAAGAGCATTTAGCCTGCCTTGAGACATGGTATTTCTCAAAAATGACTTAACCCTCTTTAAAGTTGAGAAACAACGCTCACTTTCCACTGAAGTCATCGGAATTGTACAAATTATTTTTAATAGGGTAACACTTTCACTAAATACTTCCAGTAAATTATTATTAGTGAAAAGTTGAAGTATCGACAATGCTCCATCAGTAACGTAGAAATCTTCTCTACTGTATAAGACTATTAGTTCATTTTTAAGTTTAAATTTGTCAATAATGTCGTATAATGTGGTTACCGTATTAAAATCTGTAGTTGGAAAATTTGTATGATAATCCCGGAACTTTTCACTAAAAAACAATTTGGCTATTACTAAATGACCTTTATATTCGAAACGATCTTTCGCTTGGTTCACTATAATGTCGCATACTTCATTGCATATTACAGAATGAGGTAAATCATTGGGACGACGTTTTTTCGATGGTTGAATTTGTGACATATGATTATTTTGACGAATACATTGTATAGCACGCGTAAAGTGTTCAATGTCCATATTTATCTCCAACACGTCCTTTGACCTCGATTGAAGTTGTTTAAAAAGTATATCACAGTTTGGCATAATTTTGGCAAAGAAATCTAACCAATAGTTAAAATTGTCTTCGTTTAAATACCGTAACAACATTCCAGCTTGATTAATGGTATCGGCGTCTAAATTTTCAGATTCTAAAATGTGTTCCATGCACTCTTTTAACTGATCGCGATAAGTATGCACAACAGTAACTGTTCTTATATTGAAATTCCACCTCGTTGTTGGTGCTGCTGGTATTTTTCTATGAACTATTTCTTTCAAGATATCAGTTCGCTTCGCAGACCTCGAAAAAAAAATTGGAAACGCTCGTAAATTAGCAAAAAAGTTTCGGACTATGGTGTTAGCTGAAACACTTCTTTCCATTATCAAATTCAATTGGTGTGCATAACAATGTATGAAGTGTGCGTGTGGATACGAAGCTTTTATCAAAGCCTGTACACCACCTAATCGGCCACTCATCACGGATGCGCCGTCATAACTCTGGCCAATTAGTTGTGCTTGTTTAATGTCGAGAACTTCTAGTTCTTTCAAAATTTCAGATGCAATACCTGCCGCAGTGTGGTTTTTCGGCGTCATAAATTTCCAGAATCGTTCATGTATCTGTCCGCGTAGTTCATACCTTATGACCAAAACAAGTTGTTCTGTAGTAGATATGTCCGTTGTTTCATCTGCTTGTATAGCTACAAACTTGCTTTGTGATATTTCATTTTTAATTTCGTTACGGCACACCTCTAGAATCGAATCTAAAATGTCATTTTGAATCGTTTTTGACGTACCCTTAAAAACACTATTGCTCTCCAAATGCTGTTTCATGGCTATGTCAATTTCCGAGACAAAGTCAATAAGCCCTCGGTAAACACCTGGATTATTTGAATCTGCAGATTCATCATGTCCTCTAAGAGTTAATTCAAATGCACCACAGAACTTCACACAGTCAATCAATCTGGATAAAATATAACGATTTTTGTCAACACGTTCGTTAAATTGTTTCACAGATAAACGGTACCCTGCATCCAATTGTGAACGTATATCTATTTCTCCCAAGACTGCAAGTTGCATTTCATTTAAAATATGTTTTTCTGAACCACTGTGTTTTTTGATTTTTACTGACAGGTGGACCAAGTCTTGAATCCCATGGACCGTCCAGTTAACATCTCCGCCGAACAACAGACACGGAAAACAAAATAGGGTATTAAGAATATTACATCCGCAAAGCCATTGTGTTTTTGAGTACATTTGCACATTAAATTTCCGATTAACAATCTTCGATTTCACTGTACACTTTTGAATTAAATTTATACATGGCAAAGGACGGCCTGCCACTTTAATATCAATTCGTTTGGAAAAATCGTGACGATTGTCCTTAATATATGCAACTGAATACACGGTACTTATTGTAAATACTATTAAATCTATATTATAAACCCAACTGTCGAACGATCAACCCATAGACTATATCAACCAAACTAACAGTCGTGAATATGATTATATTTTTGACACAATATGCATCGACATGAAGTTCGTCATTTCATTATAATAATTAGGCTTCCAACTGTACCTCGACGCGTCGCCTGAGTTATATGTAGGAATATTCATATTGGTTTGTGAGGTTTGTGTATAAAGTCCAAATGACTAGCTTATGTGTGTGTGCTTTCGGCCGGTGCACTGTACTTGAAATGAAAAGAATATGAAAAACATCGTTTCCAACGAAGACTCATGTAGTCTTATAGAACTTTGGTGATTTTGATACTACAAGCTTCATTTCTTTTGTCGCTGTGGTTGTCCGCTATAAATGTATGCGTGAAAAATGTGCGTAAATTCAAGGAACACTTCGAATAATGCTCCTGCATCGATGGAATTATTACGTGTGTATTGGTCGCGTCTCATCGACATTGTTTTTTCGACATTTGTGTGTATGGGTGGCTGAGGCGAAGTGTTGAAACGCTTGCGTCACCATTGTTCGAAAACGCGCGGAATTTAAAATGAGTGATTTCGCATAAGTTTTCGATATCGCATTTTTCTGAATACATGGGGGTTTTATATTACCTATATATTTTTATTTAATCTATGACGGGAGTGCACTGCACACTTTGCTCCTTTACTAGAGCCGTCCCTGGTATTAACGATGCGTCAAATTGTGAGTTTAAAAATAAACATTATTTTCCACTTCCCTTTTGCTTCGAACATGACGTACGTGTACATACTCTCTCTGTGTGGCCTGCGAAATTATAAAATTGGTAACAATACTCTTAAGTACTGATAAAAAGGTTGTGCATCGCTGATCTAAATAATGATAATAATCACAATGTTAATAAAAAAAACTATAATAATACTTCCTGCAATGTCATTAAAAATAAAACAGCAAAAAACGCGATATGAGATACCTATGGTTATTAAGAAAAAAACTACTATTATAAAAAAATATCCTTGAAGTGTCAATGCAGGGTATTCTTTTCATTAAAATGGCAGCACTATTTCATGCATATCATTCAAAAACCGATTTCTACTTTCAAAATTTCAGATAGGTAGGTATCTACTCATTTACGTTTTATTTCATTTTAACATCACTATAGAATATTATAGTCTAGATATAAAAGATCTAAGTACCAGAATAAGTAGTCCGCTGAGTGATGATGATGATACTATAATACATGTCAACATTTGGCGTACAATTCAGTAGGTATAATAATATTTATATGGTGACAGTTTAGTTCTAAATTCAAAAAGCGGATGACTTATTTTGGTATGATATTATAGTCATAGAGCTTGTAATTTTCGATATTTAAGGACTACGTATTTGACTCTCTAATTTTCGAGAGTATTTATGGCTTATGGATACGTCTTTTGCAAGGTATTATATTAAAAAATTACAACACACAAATTTGAAGTTGGCAACGTTGGTTCATACTGTGTGGAAATCACAAACGGGAATCTGCAACATTTTTTGTACCTATACACTTGTCTCGTTCTATAGAAGGCAGAGTGACCCACTAATGAGTCAGGTGCCATTGTAAAACCTAGTTAAATGTAAATCAGATCAGGATATTATAAAACTCCTACAGAAACATGAAAAAATGACATGCAGGTATCATTAGTAGTACCATTTAATATAATATGGTAGGTATTACCAATATACTTAAATCAAGACTGCCAAAGACTACCCAGTGACTAATTAAATAAACATAACAATTGATACCCTCCACCTTAGAGCAATAATTATTGTATTGTTTTTTTTGACACCTAGTGTACACATAATACTGGAATCATTCTACAGTGGCAACATAGGTGATCCGCATGTGCATCTATTCTATACACAAGACTGCTATCGGCAGCTATCGAGGGTAGTTTTTCATTTTTTGTATCGAAGTATTTTCACTTATAGTAACAATTACAGTAAGTTAGCCGTCTAAACTGTCAATCTCGCTATAAAAATTAACACAGCTAAGAGAGGTGCTGTTAAAACATAGCTCTTATTGTAACACTTACAACTATGTAATTTTTACAATAAGTGTACTTCGATACAAACAATGAAAAACTACCCTCGATAGCTGCCGATAGCGGCGGATAGCTAGAATAGATGCGATGGATTGGTATTATTTGCTATCAAAAAATACTAATACAACTGACTCATGGTGCCACTGTATAATAATTTCAGTATAGCAGCTACCAAGATCGACGATGAGTTCAAACCTCAAATCAGTTGCAAATATCTCTAACCAAGAGTAAATTAATATCTACAGGTTAGTATCGTACAATAATGATTTAACATGTTAAATCCGTTTGATAAACTCATAAAAAGTTTTAATACTCCAATAATTATGATTTTCCTGTCTAAGAAGATTGAGGGTTACACCCGTTATTATTTAGATTCAGTATACCTGTCCTGATTTCTCGGAATACAGGTGAAAAAGTGAATTAATTTATACAGGTTATAAATGTAGGTTGGTGTTCAAGATGGCGGCGCATTTTATATTACGAGGAAAACGTGATAAATCGAAAGAGATATTATCGCCATTGGTGGGAATTCCAAAAACGTCATCAGTTTAGCTTATCGACAGCAACGATGTTATGTCAACCAAAACACATACTAACTAAAGCATGGATTGATTTTGATTAAAAGTGAGATTATCATAACAATATTGCGTAAATATAATATTATGTCGCATTATTTACGAACCGATTGGTATCTATAAATCTATTTAAAATTAGGGAATTAAATACAATATCCATTCCATCACAATCTCAAATTTTAATATACCTAGTCATTCTTCTATCAATGGCATACGCAATAATGTTCCATATTTGAAAAATTAAAACAAACGAAAAACAGTAAATACCTAATCAATCGTGGTTGCCTATTACCGAAACTATTTTCCCGATAACGTCGACATTTACGAGGAACCTGCCTACATTACGACTAGGGATTCCAATTCCGGGATCCCGAACTATTTTCGATACCTTTGAATCCCGAGATTGGTAAACATTATTCCGAAACTTTCGGGATTGAGTTTTTATAATCAATTTTTATGGAAAATAAAATAAAAACGAAAATATTCCAGAAAAAAATACTTTTAATAACATACAAATACATTAGAAATAAACTGAGTTTGAATGAAGTTCGATTAATTACACATGTGTTGCCAATTCATTTTATTTTTTCACATAAATTAATAAAAATAAGAAAGATTGGAAAAAACAATGCTTCGCACTTTTAACAAAGTGATTCCACTATGTTTATAATGCATTTGTCATTTTTTTTTATTTTGATTGAACTTGTATTTGTTATCTTTTCATAAATAAATAAAACTGTTTTACTTTCACATTATTATTTATACATATTACAAAATTATTTACTAGATCAAACCTATGTATTTCCAAGATTGAACTTACACAATATTAACAATAAATGTCTTAAATAGTATAAATTATACTAAATTTATTTTTGACCGATTTTATCAACGTTATTTGTATATATAGAAATTTTATATTAATTATTGAAAAAAAATGCCAATCCCGGGACCAGTCCCGGGATCATCAAATCGTAATCCCGAAATTTCCGGATCAAGATTTTGGCTCGGGATTGGATTCACTAATTACGACGCACAAACATGGCGTCTAGATTACAATGCGTGCTGACTAATTCCACTATGGTTCGATAACTTCCGATAAAGCGCAATTTTAAAATTCAACATTAAAATCAATATCGATCACTTTTTAATGCAAGCTCGCGCAATAAAATTCGATTATGTACAATACAAACTCGTTTGAAATGCACAAACAAATCGTTTCTTATCAGACCACGACGCACGCTAGATGATGGATTTCCGTTACACTTTTCGTTATGATCATTTCCATTAAAAGAACTTATACTACCGTGTGCTTAGAGGTTCAGTTTAATAAAAATACAAGATAACATTATATTATTGCATCATTTCAAATAAGTCATTAAAAATAAAGTTGGGCACATGTACTGGTTTGGTTAATAAAATCACAATAACATACATATCGACTACCTCATGGAATAACACACTAACTCTAAGTGTACGTCCTGAGTGGCAGCGTTCGGCGCAGCGTTGAGCGTTTTGCGCAACTCAAACGTATAACCGTGTGCGAAAATGTTCGTAGACAATGTCTTTTTTTGGTTATACATTTATACGGTTATACGTTTGAGTTGCGCATAGCGCTCAACGCTGCGCCAAACGCTGGCACTGAGGCCTTACACTTAATTATCAACTTTTCAGGAGAGCAAAAAAACCATTCAAAAAAATGTGTAGCAAAAGCCGTTTATTATGTGCAAATATTATTTAAATTATAATTTATATCTTTAAATAGAGTATCATTTAAGCATACAATCAACTTTTGCAAGACATAATTTTGGGAAATAATACCCTAAATGTGTTTTTCCACGTTAAGTTTGACAGCTAAAATATTACATCTAGATTTGGTGTGATTTTTCCCGTTTATATATTTTTAGAGGGTGTATATATCTATACTTGGTGTGTTTTTCCACGTAATTATTTTTTTTTTCATAAAAAAAAGTACCACGTAACTTGAGATGGTGTATTTTTCCATGCTAATTCTGAAAGATAATCTTAAATATCTCGACTTAGAGAGATTTTAATTTTTAATTTTACGGGGAATGACATACTATGTGCTCTTAGTGTTTTCTCTCTCGATGATATTTGATTAAACCAAAAATAGGTTTAGATATTCTGATGGAATATGAGGAGATTTTTTAATTAAACAATATTTTATCGCAATAAACTGTATTTTAACCATTCAGTCAGTTTCAGGAAATTGTTTTACAGAACATAATATTATAGTAAAATAATTGCAAAAGTTACTTAATGAATATTCCACTCAACATAATAATGATTGATAGTATAAATTAAGAAATTACAGGATAGTTTGTTACCTATATATTTTACGTAAATTACGTTGCAGCATTGTCAAGTAAATAGGTACCTACATGGATAATAATTATAAACGTTATGTAAATTAAACTTTTTTAAATTAAGTTAAGGAAAACTATCAACTAATATACAACTGTATTCTAAAATTAGATTTAAAATATGTAAAAATAGTACTTATCAGACTTCTATACTTCTATGCAGCTACTTATTTTTATCGCACCTCACTTAGCTGTTTGTAGATATGCAGCTACTTATTTCTATCGCACTCACTTAGCTGTTTGTAGATGCCAAAGATAACAATTAATAGCCATCCTATCATGAACAGTGAGATTATAGATGGCATATTATTTTCCCTTATAATGAAAGACTCGTACTTCACTTTGTGACACAGTTAAAACTTTTGTAAATCAAAACATGCTGTAACAGCTGTAATGTGATTTTCTTTTGCACGATTTATATCACCCTGATTCATTTCTCTCGAACGTTCTGTAAATAATAAATGTTGCTGATAATCACTTTATTTTTTATTAAATATTTAATTTACTCAATTATTGTTTCCGTTCCTGTTCAGACGAGGAAATACGAGAATAATATGCCTTTATATTGGCGTTCAGTGGCAATTGGAAATTGATATTATTTTGATCCAAACCATATGCTATATTGGGGAAACATTTTCACCATATTCAAATTCTCGTCTAAATATTCTTTTTGGCTATTTTTTCTAACATAGTGGGATTCTTTTCTTATAAAATATATTATTAACATGTTCAATTACACTATTTTTTTTTGCTTCATGAGCATGAGAACGGTTGTTGTGCCTGCCTTGACTATACAATGGCAATTCTGACTCTTCATTTTTTTTAAAAGCACTCACCACCCACATATTTGAAATGGAAAGTGTTTGTAAAAACATAGTTTTACATACTTTTATTATTTCGTTATTGCATGACAAACCATAAATAAGTGCTTTTAAACATCTTAAAGAAGCTGGTAGTTTTTGGGTTTTCTTTTGCACTGACTTGTCATATCGTAAGATGTAATCCCATTGTTTTTCATGATTGCCAATAATACAAAATGAATCAAAACTAACTTGACGTTCGGATTCAATCATTTTTTGGGCACTTATTTGAATTGGCAAGAATTTTTACACAGTGCTTCTATGGTATTCAAATATTCTTATATTCATTCACATATTCTTCACCTGCATTGAATGCTTTTTTGGCTTTCTTCCTTTTACACAAGTCTTACATTACAGCTCTCTTCTTTTTCTCGATTCAGTGTGTCAATTTATAGTGGAAATAATTTGAACAGATGCACTAAGTAGGGACAACGTCATGTCTGATGACGTGATGTCTACAAGTGCATTTATGTTTAAAGGTGGCAAAGTACTGACAGAAGTATGCTGTTATTTATTATGCTCTGAAATAGAGCGATTTATTTCATTATGTGTAAGATGTGCTGGAGATTTCGTAATTTCTTCGATCAAATCATCAATCATTCCCAAATCTCCTCCAAATTTTTGCGTCATATGTGGCACACTGGAAGAACAACTAAAACCCGACAATCCAGGATCACTAGGACTATTCGGAGTCTTCAGATGGGGATAAAATCAACATGTTTATCATCGTGGACTATCCACTTTTCACCCAAACATGCAATTAACCTTTTAGACTTTTTTTACTACCATATTTATCATAAAAGTATAGTAAAAAGGTCAACACATATGAAAAAATAGGCAAGTATTACCTTATTTACTTATCACAAGTCGTCATGGAATCAATACAAGAAGAATAATTATTTTAGGTTGTAAATTGGAAACTAATGGTGCAAATATGCATTTATATGATGCTTACTAATGATAGGAAGAGAGAAGTTATAGTTTATATTACGAAATACAGAATATTATAAACATTGAAAATCGTGTAGGAGCCAATAGTAGGTACAGACAGAATATTTAAGGTTGAATCATTTATAATTATAACCTAAAAATGTGTTGTCTGAAGGAGGAGATTTATTTTTTTATTGTTTCCATCCTTTATTTTATTCGTCTCTTGAGCTTATTGTAATATTCGCCGAGATCTAGTTGGGGACATATTAATTAAATGGAATAGTTCATAACTTAAATCCATTAGAATTTAAATTCAAATTCCAATAGTACCCACCATAGGCCGATAGTATTAATAATAATATTAAAATTAGTCATTTGTACACAATAACAAAAATAATACAACTTTACTGTCACAAAAGCAATTTGTGATAATGAAAGTAGGTGCGATTCATTACAAAGGATAATGATTTTTCAATACAGTGTTGTTATATGTTGATAGAGGCGAGATTTGAAGGTGAAAGTTGAATTAGTGTCATATTCCACGGTGAAAACTTAGTTAAATGATACACTAAAATGATTTGTGTAGGGAGCATGTATATTTTTTCCGAGTAATAACACACCAACTACAAGTGGATTATTATTCCATGTAATTTAAGATTTTACAAAAAATGTTATATAATCATAACTCTACTTACGAGTATTATTTTAAACAGTATTTTGGGTGTTTTTCGAGAAAAAAATCCAAAAAAAAATTGGCTGGTGTGGTATTTTTTTCTATGCAACAATAGCTCAAAAAACATAAAACACACTATTTCGAATTGGTGTGTTATTACATGAGGCAGTCGATATTATGTAATATGTAGGTATACATTGGATCTGCCACTGCGAGTTGCTGATTGGCTTGTGGTTTAGAAACAAATTATAGTTATTTTTTGTACCTGTGCCCCTTTACCATCAGCTGGCAATAAAATAATACTGCCATGTCTGAGTTCCCTGGCCATGATAATATTATTATTAACCGTTTCTTTGTCTGCAGTCAGGCATCAATCTATTTGTGAATATTCAAATAACCCGGTGGATGTGCCATAAGATTTCAGTTACAAAGTAATTTCATTTTTTACTCATGTGATACATTAACAGCATTAACTGCATATGAATTTTAAAATATATTTTTTAAAAAAAACACAGTAATATGCTAATATAACACATCACTATTGCACGTGTAAGAAATAATCGAAAAACCTCCATGTTTACTGGCAACATTGAAATTACACATAATAATTGGGTACATACCTACAAACTTATCTAAAGAATGGATGAGGGAGACACTCGAAAACTACCCAATCAAGACTCGCAGCTGGGCAGAATCTGACATTCGAATGACGTTTTCAAAATGGCGTCCATATGGTAGTTCGTAGTTCCATTTTTGACCGTTCTTTAGATAAGTTTGTACGACGGTAATTGTTTCAAAATATTGTGTATCTATATAATAATTAGGTACATACTTACTTACAAACTTATCTAAAGAATGGATGGGGAAGCCACTCGAAAACTACCCAATCAAGACTCGCAGCTGGGCAGAATCTGACATTCGAATGACGTTTTCAAAATGGCGTCCATATGGTAGTTTGTAGTTCCATTTTTGACCGTTCTTTAGATAAGTTTGTAGGACGGTGATTGTTTCAACATATTGTGTATCTATGCGTTCTAATTTTAAAAAAGTATTTATGTGCGAATAAGTCATACTTATGTGCCCAAGTGGCCTTAAGCAACGCTTAAACTTGTGCCACCCAAATGGTCGATATAGAAGTGAGAATAACAAGCGACATGTTTATTTATTACTAAAGCTAACTTAACGTCGAAATCTCTGCATTTGACCATAAAACCCATAATGCAGATTTCGCTTACCGACTAAAAATAACACCACCTTTTCCATGCCATATTTTTTAATAAAATAAATAGATAACTACATAAAATAATGTACCTACATAAACATCGATTATTGATAATAAGCTTTCCGGATATAATTTTGTGTGAATTTATAATAAATATTATATAATGTATTATCTGAGTCATCCCAGTGCTGCGAAGACAATACGGTGTAGTAAATAATAAAAAAAGTCGCAAATGCCGTTCCTCACATACGCAGGTTATGCTCATTTGCAATTATTCTTATCAATGAATTGTGACATTACTTAGAATGGATTAAAACCAATAGATATATGGATTACAACATTGATTACTTATTTACATTGAAGATTAAGATATGTGTATCCTTTGTTTCATAGTACGGTTGACGCATTCAAAATAAACAACATTTTGAAAATCAACACAATAATGTAAAAAAAAAAACATTAATTATTCGATGACGGAGTATTATGCTTGGAAAAAATCACTTTGGACAAATTAACTGTCCCGGTGTGAACTGAAAAACTTGAAGCTGCGTGAATGTTGGGATTATTTTTTTGAGAGAGAAGAAGATTTGTCATAAAATACAATTGGCATGTGGCAATGGTGGTGGTAATGAACAGTTTTAACATGACCTCATATTTACATAATTCAGTGGCGTAGGGTCCATAGATGCGGTAGGTACGGAGCACCCCCAGAAATATTCGACAGATTACTACGCATTTATTGCGCAATTGTATGGTAAATTCTACCCAACTATTTTTCTACTAAATGTTATCTATTATATTTACATTGTTTGAGGCTTTCACTATTGGCTTTTATTGTTTGCGTTGTATGTTATGAATAGTACGTACCTAAATAATATGTTTTAACATATCGCAAAAACTCTCCGCAATACCACATACCATATTTCCCGCCAAGATAGAATTGCATCATAATATGTATTTTCAACATCTTCCCTACAATCAAGTCACCGCACGCCATGCATATATTAAATGTATGCGTTATAAAAGATTCAAGACTCCAACTGCTTTGTATGAAAGATTATATAATCATATTATTATTATATAAATTATTACGCTCAAGAAAAAATCCCGGTAAACACTGTGTACGAAGTCGATTTACTCAAATCCGTCTTATTTAATATGCACTTGGGCATTGCCGACTGAAGAGAAAGCCGATACATTCACGACTGGTCCTACCTTTCCGCCCCTCCCGTTGTCTGTGGATGACCTGTCATTGTCTATAGAGTGCTCGTACTGACGCGTCTCTCGTGTTCACTTATAGATGAGTTAAATGATAAATTATAATACACTAGCATTAATACACCTTCTACAAATGTAATGCATAGATCAATGCTACATATTTTTTTGGAAATCGATATTACCACCGGTTTTTGTGTGACGGACTAGTCTGACTTTGACAGCTGATGAATAACAGGAATGTATATTATTTATAAATAACACTGATAGTTAATATATTTGATGTGAGAAATTTTTATAATTCAATTTGAAACGAGAAAGGGCGAACCAATATTTCAAGCAATCTGGGATCTGATTTTGACAGCTGAAAAGTGGACCACTCGTTGCTTGTACAAAATATGCTCAGACTTTATTAATCTAAAGATGGCGGTGACTTGGGTCAAGTTAAAGCTACCTACTCAATGATTTTATTGTTCGTTCAATCTTGAAAAATGATTTTGCAGTGAAACCAAAGAAATTCTACTGTTGAAATTCCAACTGCAAAAAATGTGTTTTATGAAATAAATTTGCAATACGTTTAGTATCACGCATGTAAAAAATTGCACAACAGTGGAATGTGTAGTGTAGGCACCAATTCCAAAAGTCCACTAATAAATATGTAAAAACATTGCTGTAAATTCAATTCAACGAATCGAATGTCGTACTTTGCCATCAAGTGAGAGTACTGCGTTGTCATCGAGAAAATATTCCTTTCCGATATTTCCTTATTATTTATTGTGTTCAGCATTTTAGCAACACTAGCGTACCTAAATGCCATTCGCCAAGATACAATATTTAAATTTAGAATATACCTACCGCGTTGTTGTTATAAAGACATGGGGTGATTTTTATGTGCAAATTCGAACGATACTGATTCGTATCAAGGGTGTTTAAGAAAAACCTTATTCTATGCAGATGGAGGTGTTATATATTTTTATGAAAGTGAAGCTGAAAAGGGTTTACTATAGATCTACCATCATAAATTGGCATTTCAGCGAGGGCGCTAGTATGACATTGAGAATATTACCATAACTAACAAAAAAATGGTAATTTATAATTTTTTATTGGTAGTAGATTTCTGTACAAATATTATGCAATCCATAATTCGAGAAACATGTTGTAAAATTAAATGGCATTTGTAACAAATTTATCCTCGATAGACAATTTTAGTTTCAAATTCGACCGACTGCCAACTTACGATGGTAGATTTTTAATGATTAAATTATCTTTAAGCCATTTCGCTTTGCATTTTCATTTTCTACCTATCTTCACATCTGTGCTCTGCAGTGGCAGGTTTAGAGACATGGAAGCCCGGCTGATTTTGACCCCCCCCCCCCCCCAATACAAAATTAAATAACAACCATAAACCTGATCCTTTTAAGGAATATAATATATATATATAGGATGACATACACATAATAACATTAGCTGTTACATTTTGTGTATAAAGTTGTACATGTTCCATGGGCCCCCATTGAGTTATTTGCAGGGATTTTGGTACGCTTTGGGGCATATTTTATACAAAATTTGTGAGAAATATGCATATTCCAACGATTTTGTATTATTAATTGCATGACCGGTTTGAACCGTTTTGAGGTCCCTTTTAAATCTTTTGACGAATCGACTGCGTCATATGTATCAAAGAAAATTGCTGCTGGTGCTCTTGTCAGTGTGTCAATTTCTTTTTAATGACAGGCAGTGATTTCCGTCAGTTATATATTTACATTAGATATTAGAATATTATATTATGAAATGACAATTCGTGTCCTACGAGTGTCAGTAGAGATGGAATTGACAAAACAATTAATAGGGATGGGTGAACGACATACTGAAAAAATATTATTAAATAATAAAATTGAGTGTCTATTTATACAAATGAATTTAGGTAGATAGGTGTCTACATATTTAATTAATTTCTACGGTATATTAATTTGTTAGTTATACAATAAACATGTCGTATAGTTATAAGAAACGGCTGATGGTAATGCAACAAATGTTTTATTTTGTCATTTTCATTTAATTGTTACCAGGTACCATCTCATAGAGCCACTACAGTAGAGCAGCCACTGGATATTTCAATCTTCCTGGTCCCTACATACAGCATCATGTTAATAGCTATAATGTACTTATAGTTATGTTGTAACGTTAACGCCACGATTAATAATAATTATCAACATTTATTGTGTAGGTACACAGATATTGGCATATTTATTACACATGCTCCAAGAATTCTTGAAATTTATTAGGTTTTCCTCAAGTAATACTAGAAATTCAGTTAATACTTACTAAAGACATTAATTATCCCACCACTGAAATTGTTATGTTATTAATTTTATTGGAGAATATAAATGGACGTTAAAACGTTTCAATAATATACACATGCCTTTGTTCATTGGCATTTTATATTAAATATCAAATTGTATTTTTTTTTTTCATAATTACTACGTAATGCGGAAACTGACATTTGTTGTATCTCATTATTATCTTTAAGAATGAATTACTGCAATAAAAGTCCACAGCCATCAATCACCTTCAGACACTAACGCAGTTGATAAAAATTGTTTTCTAGTTGCATTTTTATTGTAATGCAACTTGCTATATCAACAATTAAATGTTGCCTGATGAAAATTGTGAAAAAAAACCGCGGAAGTGTTAGTTACGTGATTATCAATATAATGTTAAAATAATATAATAAGACATGTTTTAAAATCAATCCTCATTTTAAATAATAACAGGGATTAATCTGTGTAGAAAACATCAGAATTTAGTTTATCATTCTTTCGTTAACACCCGAGAATTATTATCAGTTTGATTCAATAAAATAAGAAAAGGTCTGCCTAGCTGGAGCTTGTGATTTATCGACTTAATTCATTTCTCGGGTTTTGAGAATTTTCGAAATCAAGAATATTTATTTTCTCGAGAAATCGACATTGTTACGAAATTGAGAATTTTTAGCTTTTGCAACCAAATAAAAATTTAACTGGGAAATTTAACAAGTTCCCTTCAGAATCAGAAGTCAAGGGTTTTTCTCTCTCTCGAGAATGGATAAATTAGCCCGGTTGATAAAAAGTTACTCACCACTGAAGTTATAAATATAAATGGTTATCATGCCGTGCTACAGCTATACAAATATACACAATATATAAACGTATTTAATTTTTAAAAATCACGTTTAAATGTAATCTGTTTTAATTATCAATGACTGATTAAAATAAACAATATTTTTCAATGATGAAAATGCTTTTCTTGGCGAAAAACAATTCGCAATAAATATATAAATCGCTGGTATTGATAAAAAATATTAATGACATATTGTAAAGAGAACACATTAAAGTGATATTGTGGTCGTACACATACAAACTCAATATTAGATTAAATATTTTTTAAGCGTGCAAAGTTACTAAGAAATATAATAATATATGAACTTCAAGGCTATTTTATTCTAAAAAGTCTCATTTATTGTGCGAAATTTAACAGCTGCGCGCGAATTGGAAGTAAACTACGTAAAAACGCAAAAAACACACCACACACAATTTTCTATAAACATATAAATAAATATGATATATTTGGTATACCTAACTGATAGAGGTATAACATTATGAAATGGGAGCAGACTCAGGAAATAAAAACAAAAATTTACATAGCCAGGAATGAATGCCTTTCTCAAAATCAGACGCCTTACAGCGACGTCCCGTGGGGTTAGGCACGTCATACGTTGCTTACAGCCGGCAAACAAAATAACGAACACAATCATAACTATTGAAAACAGTGGTGATTTTCCATGAATGGCGGTCACTTTGTTAGATAGTACTGACATCTAAGTTTAAAAAATTATAAGGGTCTCTTCAAACTAGTAGTAAACCAAGATGCCGCATCTCGTGGATTAAGAACGTTCGTGATTGCTACGTGTACAGCTCCACAGAACCATTCCAATTAGCAAAGGATGGCACGATGAGAAGAAAGCGAAGATACATTCAGGAATGATAAATATGACGTAAATTTATAATTACAAAACAGTTAATCGAAATCATAATGATCAACCCGTAATACCTACATAATTTATTTATATCCCATGAGGCAACTGAATTGCCTTTAATTTGATACACCATCTTCTATGCCAGAAAGTTACCTACATAATGTTAAGTATATTAAAACACTTAAATATACCTACTTACTTATTTATAAAAAAAAAACACTTTTACTTTAATATTGTATTAAGAGCATACTTCAGTGAAACGGCAAATAATTTTCAGCAATAAGTGGGATGTAATTTCGGCCATGTTGCCAGTCGGAGAGCGATAGTCGACCTGCTAGCACGTCAGTTTGTTTTGTGATGGCGTCTGAGGAATTAATTCTTAAATCGTGTAAAGATGACTAAAAAATGTTACGCACTTACTCGAAAAACAAAACATGTCAATTAATATATTATTATTAGATATTATTACTGGACGCATGTTGAATTTTTATAACAAATTATCTTTTGTTCGTCACGCGTCGTTTGAACAATTTGCGAGTCGCCTAGTCACGATCGTTTTAGACCGTGCCCCGGCTGAAGTATAGCCTTAAGTATATTAAAACATTTAAATATACTTACTTCTTCATAAAAAAAACACTTTTACTTTAATATTGTATTAAATAAACCAACATAAAACCAAGCTTATTAGTTATATTAACTGACAGGTTGCAACCATTAATCTTGCATCCATCAAGATTAAAGTTGACCTTGTAGGTCCACAAAATGGCGTCGGTATCCGCCATCTTAACAGATTCTCGAATAGATCAAAATAATAACTTGGCAACGGCGAGTTGTCCCATTATAAAGTGCAATAGCAACAAGTAACCGTGGTTCTTGCCTTCAGGCCGTCCAACTTTGCACATAAGGAATAATGCACTTCGTATACCGTGCTTCGCAAGTAATTCCGGTGTTCGCTGTACGGTATGAAAACGCTACTGATTTCACAAAGATTCAGAATGCAAATCATACTACATATTATACTGATTAATGATTACAAATATGTCCCGCGAACTAACATAATATCACACTTCAAGTGAATTAAAGTGACCGGAAACGGTTCATATATTCGTGTAATATATTCGAATCCCGTTATGCAATCTATTAAGTACTCTATGACAACATCTCCTTGGCTACGTGTTAAAACTGTGCTCCTCCCACCTCCTCCTCCCAAATGTTAAAACATGCTCCTCCCATTTTTAACCGCACTTTCATTATAAACTAACAAGCTCCTCTCATTTAGTCGACAACAGCGCCTTCCTTCACGTAGCCAAGAAGATTTTGTCGTACAATAGTTACATATATCTATGTACTTAAAAAAGTAACTATAAAATGAATAACTGCAAAAATATGAATTTATCGATTGAATATTAAAACAAGACGTCTTAAGACAAATCTAATCTAACATAATTACAAGATAAAAAGAACTTTTTATATACAACGTTGTTAAATTCTGTTGAACCATATAAACTTGACTTGACTAGTTTAAACGATCAAAAAAATTTGTACTTGACATGTCATATTGATTTCCATAGTAACGCACGTAATATATTAATAATTTAGTTGCTATGGTGTCGAAATAACTTTTCATACAAAACAGAATTAACTGAAAATAAATTCAATTCTACTTAAAGATGGCTAAAAGTATTTAAAAAATGCATTGGCACCGTGTTCTGATATATTCTAAAAGTTTCGCTTATTTCGTTTAATCGATTGCAAGATTTGTACCGGACAAAGAACCACCGGACAAATAAGAATACGATCTAAGAAAAACGTTGTAAAAAATGCTTATTTTTCGACAACTTATTCAACATTCAAAAACCTAACATCAACGCCTTGCCGCTGGTTTACAAATCCATTACACAGTATGCAACAAAAATAATTTCGAAACCAAGTACATAGGTGCAACAGTTGTGGGGTGGGGTTATAATTTTGTATTGTGGCATTCTCATTGGATTATGGGCACACTGTGATTTGAAGTATACTTTTATTTTATTCAGTTTAATCCGATACTAGAAAATCCGTATAACGACCGAAAGCCAGCTGAATTGATACGATACTCGAGTTTTGCATAAGTGATTGATTTGTTTAGTTTAGAAGCATGTGTCAGTATAAAATCATATAATACCAATATATTTTATAAAAAATAACGGTGCAGATAATATGCTTAATTTTAATGAAAAGTATTTTTTATATTTACGAATTAATGAATAATGGACATAATACAATATAATTCCCGAGGCATTAGCTCGTTAAATAATTGCTTCTTTTCTTCTTAGGGCCAAAGCACACTACGAGTGGCCGTGCGATGCGCGCGTGGCGCGAGGTGTAAAAAGTTTAGGCCCCCGGGTGTGCTCTTGCAGTGTGCTCCGCCACTTACGGCCAAGACACAACAACGCAGGTCTTACTTGGCTTCAAATGTATCCGATCGGAATCAAGCAAGGCCATTCCAATCTGATACATTTGGAATCAAATAACACCTGCGTTGCCGTGTGTCTTAGCCCTTACTTGTACGTAACGTAACAAGGCTCACTGTAGTCAGGTCGTGATACGAAACTGTAAATTTCAATCGTATTGCTAGTTATTGCTCATACTTCGAACGCAATATAGTAAAATGTTTGTAGAAAATTCATATTAAAATAAACGGCAATACGTTAATTGGTTTGAACGAAATAAACAATCGAAAATTTTCATTCACTGCGAACAGTTACCGCATTGCATTAAAAAATAATCAATAACTAGCACTACCATCGTAACTCGTATCCCGGCCTGTTTACAGTCGCCCTTGGTAGCGTAAACTCTCGTTGAGCAAGGCTCTTTTATAGGGATGGGGGAAAATACAGGTTCGCGACAAAAAATCTTTTGTTCATCATAAAACTTAAATCTTCATTGGTGACATCAAAGACGTATTCAGTGACTATCTATTCGTCGTGTGCGACCAAACTACTAATCATTATCCCTAATTTTTACGCTTAGCAACAAAAGAAGCACAATATTATACAATGTTGGTGTTTTATAAATACGTAATTTATTCACCACAAAAATATAAAAATAAGATTCGGTTGGTCTGACTTCAATTGTCGGATTTCATACAATATAATATAATATATAATTATATAATTCAGGGAAAATATAACAATATCAACAACGCAAAATTTTCTTGACCACAAGAAACGCCGGAAGAACTTTTTTTCGAAATTCAATACGTCATAACATTTTTTTTATACAGTCAACAAAAATCAATAAATATTAATTAATATTGTAATAATTTATAACACCGATAAAATTATGTAGATTTGTTACGCGTTATGTTCATAACATAAGGCGCAATGCACACTGAAAATAGACTCGATACCAACATAGCTATTAATTATACCCGCCACAATGTTAGAAGTCTCTCCCGCGCACACAGCCCCGAAAGTCATGCGATGCAATCCCAGTCAAAATAGAAAAACAACCGTTCCGACAAAGAAACGGTGATTTTGTACTGGCGTTTAAAAAATTAAGAAAACGAAATATAAATCGTCAATTAGAAATATACGGATGCACTATTCTTCATTTGTTATTGTTGGAAGCAGGGCTTTTTTGTAATGTAACGCGGTGGAACGGCGTTCCGGCACCTTTTTTCATGGTATTTTTAACGTTTCAAAAGCAATTAGACGAAACAATGTTCGCGCTTATTGTACTACAACATCTTTTTGGCTACGTGTTAAAACTGTGAACTAACATGCACGTCCATTTTTACCCGCATTTCCATTATAAACTAACTAGCTCCTCCCATTTAGTAGACAACAGCGCCTAGAAGCGTAGCCAAGAAAGAAGATGTTGTCGTACTATACATAGTACAAGTTAATTTTCCTGAATCGTTTCATGAAAAGACAAAGGTATCTGAAAAACTATCGCGTTTTATATATGCATTGAATTCTATTACCATTTCTCCAAGTGAATGTAATGTAAACGCGAATTTTTGCAGATGGATCTAATTATTACCCTAATAAGAGCTTCGTTGAAAACCAAAAGAGTTTTGGGACTTTTGTTCATCAAACTCGTCGGACCACCTTTTGACACTTTTGGTCCTTCAAAATACGTTGATCGATGGTTACTCAGTGGAAAGACATTCGGCCATAAACTCTACTAAGAAAAGGAATCAAGACGATTTGCCAGACGAAAATTAGAATCACCATGCCCCCCACAAAGGGGGTACTGACAGGGCTATAGCCTGGGAATTGACCAGATACGTGAGATAAACGCACATCACAAATTAGCTCTAATCGTAAAAAAATTGCCTAATCGCTATCGCTAATTTCCTTCAGGTGTTTTAACATTTTAAAATATGTGGTGTAATTGCATTTTTGCTCAATGTTTGTTGATACACTGAATACCCTTCATTTTACCTTGAACACTATTTGAAAAACACCACTATAGAGCGTCACACTGCCTTTAACCTTAGTGATAAGTAGGGGACCTGCCAAAGATCCTGGACTAGAGGCCCGCTTCAGGATGTGGGGGCCATGGAAATCACTATATACTTTTATTCAAATATATGATGTTTTTACAATTTTATTTTTTACAACTTTAGTTGCTTATTTGTATGTTTGTTTGTTTATTTTTTTATGCGCTTCGTGGCATAGGAACAGTTGATTTAAATTTAAATATTTGAATACAATTTTCTTTAGTAGGTTTGGCAAGAAATGGGTTCCGGTACCTTTGTTTTAAAAAAAAAGTGACTGAGGCGCGATATAATAATATGAACTCAATGCGTCATGGTATCAGCAACCTTTTAAACTGCACACAGGCGTCATTGATGATGTGTGCTTCAAAATAATATGTTACATCGAGAATGGGACGACTGGCCTCCGGACAATTGGACGCCGCACTGTCGTAGACACGTATACAGAACGTAGACGAGGTATTTTAATCAGTTTCTATCTACTACTTAGTAGTTTTAATTCATTTTACTCTTAACATAATGTATTCTTTATCGCGGATTAAGAATTACCATGCCTAAGGCTTTTATATAAAATAAAAAAACTCTTTTTTCGTTGGAACTTAAACATATGCACGATTAAATCATTTTTTACGTCTGCATATTTACATTCTCACCAACTATTAAATCATAATATAATCATTTAAATAATATTGATTTTTTTTACCTATAAGTACCTAACGTCTATTTATTTTTGAATTCCGTGGCGTCCAGTTGTCCGGTGCCAAATCGTCCTAGACCCGTTATATCGCATCCTATAGTAGACTTTTTCTCGACTAAAAATATTGCGTGAATGCTGTGTGAGGATGTACATTGCTACTGAGCAAACTGACATCGACAAACTCGACGTGTAGCAGTCGAGAGGAAGTTTTATGTGCAACCCAGCGTATATTGTGGTAAGCAACGTATTATTGAATCGTAAATAGCATTCAAATTGCACACAATGATTCACGATTCATTTGTATTTTTATTTTATTGTTCAGAACACACGTTTTATTAAAAACCAGTCTCAATGTGAGCAACCTTCCCCTTCTTGATGAAAAATAACAACCCAAAAACTATCGTTTAAAATTCTTTGTATTTAACAGTTTTTTTAAAAACAAACATTTTTTGCGTGTCGTTAACGGTATGCAAATTCCCCTAGGCTGCGCGCACACGGCAAAGCGAAGTTTCGGATTCATCCGCCAAACGACGTTTGCGTTTTGTTTGCGAGCCGATTGCGTTTTAAATGCGTCAATATTTCGACGATGCTGTCCAAGAGAAAACACGGTTTTCAAGGGGATTCATATACGCCTTTTTTTGAAACTGCACCCTGCTGCGAGAGTATTTATCTTTCATTACAGTGGCGTACAAGGGTAAATAAATCAATATAAAATCAGTACATAATATTGCATTATACCTACATTTATTTTCCCACTATTGCTTCTTTTGGAGCTGGACTATTTTATATCGAAAGCGTTTTGAAAATTACCTATTGTTGAGCCTATTATATACCATCATCATCAATACTATCGACCGAGGGTACTTGATGGAGTTTGAATTTAAATTCTAATTGATTTAAGTTTTGTACTATTATTATTTATTAATACAATAAAAAAAGATTATAAGTTAATACACGAAGAAAGGGTAAAAACCTTATTACCTAGATACCTACTAAGTAAAGGATTAAGTACAAAAACATAATATTTTGAATAATTTGAATATTTGCAGTATTCTAAAAACCTGTTGTAAATACTATTAATACATTCGGTAGGTAAGCAGTTTTACAAAATATAATAAAAAGTTGTGACACAGCACAGCTATGAGAAGAAGTATTTCACGAGAAGAACGGCTCGCCATATCTATACGGTAAACTAAACTATTATTATTTATTTTGTAGTATGTACTTATTTAATTAATTTTTTTATTAGTTGACACTGTCATCTTCTATAGATACACTAAAATGGAAACGGGTACTAATAATAATATATTGAAGTGAGAATAATGAATACCCACCTACTACTATTGATAGGTATGTGCTTGTGTACTTGTATCGGTACAAGTATATTTATATTAATTATTGTTTTTTTGTTATAATACGAGGGTGGGTCAATAATTCCTTAGAAAAAAGCATTAAAACAGTTTTTATTTTTGTATTTTTTTTTTATTTCTCAACATAATCTCCTTGGAGCTCAATACACTTGGTTAGAAGTTTCTCAATTTTTTTTAAACCGTCAGAAAAATAAGTTTTCGGAAGGTCCTCAAAATAAGCATTTGTCCGATCGATGACTTCTTCATTTGAAAAAAAACCTTGTCCACTTAGCCATTTTTTTAAGTTTGGGAAAAGGAAAAAGTCACTGGGGGCTAAATCTGGCGAAAACGGTGGGTGGTCGACCAATTCGAACTTCAATTCTTCAATTTTAGCCATTGATCGTAAACATGTGTGAGCACGGGCATTGTTCTGATGAAAGAGGATTTTTTTCCTGTTTAAATGAGGCCATTTTTCTTCAATTTCGTTTTTTAGCTGGTCCAATAGAGATGCATAATAATCCCCTGTTATTGTTTTTCCTTTTTCCAAATAGTCAACGAAAATAATTTCACGTGCATCCCAAAATACAGTAGCCATAACCTTACCAGCTGATTTTACGGTTTTCGCCTTCTTTGGACATGGTTTGTCTTCGCAATCCACTGCTTTGACTGTTCTTTCGTCTCGGGAGTATAGTGGTGTATCCATGTTTCATCTACAGTCACAAAGCGACGAAAAAATTCATCCGGATTGCGTTGCATGAGCGACAACAGGGCTTTAGAGGCCACCACCCTATTGCGTTTATTGTCGACTGTGAGCAAACGCGGCACCCATCTTGCAGAAATTTTTTTCATGCCCAATTTGTCATGTAAAATAGAAATGACGCTACCTTTTGAGATCCCTGTAACCTCAATTATCTCACTCAACTTTAATCTTCGGTCACTTAACACCATATCGTGGATTTTATTGATCATTTCTGGTGTAGTCACCTCTACAGGACGTCCTGAGCGTGGTTCATCCTTTGTTGATGTACGACCACGCTTAAATTCATTTAACCAGTTATAAATAGTTGCAAGTGAAGGAGCAGATATGCCGTGAACTAAATCCAACTCATTTTTTATTTCCTTTGCTGTTAACCCTTTTCTATTAAAATGTTTAATAACAGCTCTAAACTCAATTTTCTCCATTTTCCATTTTCCACA
Organism: Rhyacophila brunnea; assembly: GCF_057557595.1. Lineage (NCBI taxonomy): Eukaryota > Metazoa > Arthropoda > Insecta > Trichoptera > Rhyacophilidae > Rhyacophila > Rhyacophila brunnea. The sequence goes on from NW_028232859.1 coordinate 8,534,860, forward strand.
AGCAATTTTTTTTTTAAATGTACGAGAAACACACAACAACCCGACCAATCTGATTGAAACTTCGCAGCATACTGAATCGGTAGTGCCGCTGCATGAAAACAAACCGCTTACAGTACTAGTCGCGCCACCTGTCGGCTTTTCTAAGGACTTATTGACCCACCCTCGTATATTAGTTGCGATTAATTGACAATAAAATTTTGATAATTTATCTATTTAGCCGCTACAGTACCATATTATTCAATTACATATTCAAAAAAAGTTGGTAGTTATGAATTCAAAACACCTTTCATAAAAAATAGATTGAAATATTAGTAGGTACACTAACACGAAATTAACTGATATAGTCTCATTACAATAGCTATCTTTTTATTATGTAGCTATTGAATTCTAAGCAATAATATTCTATTGTAAATATGAACAGATTTTAAGGGGAGATATTTCAAATGTTTATGAATAATATGTTTTAAATGTTTATTTAATAAAAGATACAATAGGTATAATAATATATTACATTGTTCTAACAAATTATATACAAAAAACCTATAAAATATTTTAATTAAATTATATCTGTTTTCCCCCATTGCATTTAACGCCACTGTGAAATTCTTGATGACACTAATTAAGAAAGAAGGAAGATTTTTTTAATTTTTTCGGACTTAAGTAATAAATTATGTCATACAATATGTGCCTTATTGTGTTCGGCAAACTTATAGCTATTATGGATAATAGTACTTTTTGTTTTCACCGTTAGTGTTATTATGTAAGAATTTATTTATTGCACTATCCGAAGAATTAAAAAAAACCTTTTTTTTGTCGCCAGTGGCGAACTAAGATAAATAAAATATAAAAATATAATATGTAAACATTACCTACATAATTATTAAGTATTTCTTTTTTACCATTTTACCTATATTTATTTTTTCCACTATTGCTTGATTTGGAATAGAATTCTGTTATATTATATCGAAAGCGTTTTTTAATTTGATGATATTTTCATAGTGTAGAAATTATTTTTAATGACTTTCATGTGGATTTTTGTTAGCTATACGCAAATGCAGACATAGTCCAAATAAGCATTAATCATTCAAGTGAATCTTTCTGATTGCAAACAATTCATCATGACTTCGACAACAATAACAATACAGAACATGATAAAACAGAACAGCCAGGTTTTCTCCAGGTGTTCTGTTTTGTCATGTTCTGTTTTGTCACTGTCCTGTTTTGTCATGGAACCGACTGAGATTTAACATTCTTCATATTATTATATATGACAATGTGCTAGGTGCAGATTGAGTAGGCTTAAACCTTTACATTATACCCAAGTTTTTAATGAAAAATACCCACTCATCCGGTCATGAGTTTGTCATTGGTAAATAAAATTTATTAGGCCTTTCTGAACATAATTATGTGGTTAATCAGTAATATTTCTTAATACGCGCCCCCATAAATTTCAGCTTTCAAAAGTTCGGTCCTGGCCTAAATGGGAAGATTTAAAAGAACATGTGGTAGGTAGGATATTTATGGCACGTATTGTATGACATAATTAATTATTCCATTGCTTCAGTGGCGTTCATGCAATGTAGAGCAACAGATATAATTTAATTAAAATATTTTATAGATTTTACTGTAGCGGGTGAATAGATAAATTATCTAAATTTTGTTATCAATTAATCGCAAATAATATATTATAACACGAAAAGAATAATTAATATAAATATACATGTACCTACACAAGTACACAGGAACATACCTATCGATAGTAGTAGGAAGGTATTCATTATTCTCACTTCAATATGTTATTATTGGCACCCGTTTCCATTTTAGTGTATCTATAGAAGATAAAAGTGTCAACTAATAAAAAAAATAATTAAAGAAGTACATACTTACTACAAAATAAATAATAATGGTTTAGTTTACCTTATAGTTATGGCGAGCCTTCACGCTTAAAAACAGATTAAATTTAATAAAAATATTTTATAGATTCGATACCTACATAAAGATTCTACAATCATAAAAAGGAGGCATGATTCTATTAAAGATACATACTTATTTAATATCGAATATAACCAAATGCACACCTACTTGTATTCTTCCCAAAAGAATGGTGTTATTTTAAATATGTATTTCATATAATATGAATAGGTAGGTGGGTAATTCAATACGTATCTATAGGTACTTATATAAATATTTTCGGTATAGGTATATAGGTATTCATCAAAAATTATTTAAATTTGCATATTACGAACTATACCTTAACATTTTTTATTCGTTTTTTTTTATTTAGTGAGTAGTTACAGTTGGTGACATCTCTCATTAGTTAATATTATTAAACTCCCAACATATTGCACTACGAGAAAACTATTGTTTACGAGAAATGACATTTTAATACGCTTACCTACCGAATGTATTAATCGTATTTACAACGGGTTTTTTTAGAAACACTGCAAATATTCAAATTATTCAAAATATTATGTTTTTATACTTCATCATTTACTTAGTAGGTATCTAGGTAATAAGGTTTTTACCCTTTCTTCGTGTATTAAGTTATAATCTTTTTTTATTGTAGCTAGAATTTGATGTCAATGTGTATTTGCCATTGGCGAGTGCGCAAAATGCTGAAACGCAAAAGCCTGATCGCAAAAAAATACTCAAGTGGAATAGTACAAAACTTAAATTAATTAGAATTTAAATTCAAACTCCACCAAGTACCCTCGGTTGATAGTATTAATCAGACCAAGTTTATGATGATACATACAAGGCTCAATAATAGGTAATTTTAAAAACGCTTTCGATATAAAATAGTCCAGTTCCAAAAGAAACAATAGTGGGAAAATAAATGTAGGTACAGTGGCGAAGGGTGCAGGTAAGCTGTTAAGGTCCGCCATAAATAGTGCGCATTAACCTTTTTCAGTCAATTGTATATGTTCTTATTGAAATATGACTACAATTTACAGATGGTATTGGTTGGATTTTAAAAATCAATTAAGCCCTGTCTTACCAAACCATAATAGTATTGGTATATTTTAGGCGATGTGACAAAATTGTGCACATTTTTTCATTCTTACTTATTTTTTTAACTTTAGATTAAAAATACGTATCACACATATTGTAAGTTCATTTTTTTAATTCATCAAGCTATGCCTAAACCAAACTGTAATAGATAAATTGTATTATCCTATCTATAAAATATCCAAATTTATGTTAGATTTCGTATTTTTTTACTATTATATATTATGGCTTTCGGTCGATAGTATTGATGATGATGGTATATATTAGGCTCAACAATAGGTAATTTTCAAAACGCTTTCGATATAAAACAGTCCAGCTCCAAAAGAATCAATAGTGGGAAAATAAATGTAGGTATAATGCAATATTACGTACTGATTTTATATTGATTTATTTACCCTTGTACGCCACTGTAATGAAAGATAAATACTCTCGCAGCAGGGTGCAGTTTCAAAAAAAGGCGTTTATGAATCCCCTTGAAAACCGTGTTTTCTCTTGGACAGCATCGTCGAAATATTGACGCATTTGACACGCATTTAAAACGCAATCGGCTCGCAAACAAAACGCAAACGTCGTTTGGCGGATGAATCCGAAACTTCGCTTTGCCGTGTGCGCGCAGCCAAAACCAAAATAATATATATTATTATGTATATGCAAGTGTACAAAAAATATTATATTTACACGATAGATTGTTATGTTGATCAGAACGTTTGTTCCGAGGCCTCATTTTATTCAACTGTCACACGACAATAAAATCATTTTATACCCGAGGCTTGCCATAGAAAAAAATAACAAAGAATAAAATTTTTGCTATACAGTTTTCAAAACGCAACGTGGAACAGGTGTTTTATTCGAGTCTAGTTTTTTACGTTTCCTGTACAAAAAGCTATGCAGGCACGTATGCATGAAAATAATTACCTGACCATCGCAATCACCCATAAAGCTCCCAATAAATGGTGAATTGAACGAACTTTGGATACTCGATTTCCCTCAATTATCCCATAACTCAAACCCAATATAACTTCGACTTTATATTATTATAAGTTTTTTCTACTCAATTACTTGTAAAATATTTCGAATAATGTGAGTTAGAATAGTTCTACATTCAGCTAACCGGTTGCCGCATTCCATTCGAAGTTAAGCAGTAACTAGCACTACCATTAGAATTTGTCATTTAGAGCCGCTACCTGACTATAGATGGGCTTTATCAGAACCATAGAGGTAGGTATTAAATAAAATCAGAACTATCTTAATTTTCCAAACCACCGTCCTTCTTCTTACATTTTCCGCAGTCTAGTATTGGGTTACATGAGTAGTTATTGTAAATGAATGACTGATCAAATTTGATTAAATTTAATATTAATGATTCATTTTTTTCTACAATGTTAATCCGTTGGTATTTTGAGTAAGTAGGTAGTCATAAATCTGGAATAATACAATGTGTAAAGAAGATAAATCCGAATGCATGAGTAAACAACAAATAAAGAGAGTCAACAGAGTAACAGATGTGGTGACATGGAATTGTCTGGGGGTGGGAAATGAAAACCGAATCATGATGAAGCCGAAGCGGTTCGGGAAACCCTCCAACTGTGCTGGATATAAGTGGAATGACACGACACGGAGACGTGATCGTGACGCGCGTGATGCTGCGTCAGAGCAGACAGAGATCGCGTGCAATTGTCGCGAGAGCCTTGAACAATGAATGATAAAAAGTGAATTTGCCAAAACCGGTCGTCGATTATGTCTAAATTGGTTTGCTAAAAAAACATGTTAATTCGTCACAGAGACAATGTAGATATTATGCAGTGTTTTTTTTTGTTCACCGATGTAGCAAACGACAACAGTAGCAACTGTATCGAACTGACACCAGCGAAGTACCTACATACTTACTTGACATATTGATAAACTTGTATTTGATTGTTACATAATTTATTTGAATAAAACATGACATATCAATGACATGTACATATTGATTACATTAAAAATTACACAGTTGACAAAATGTGACATTTAAAGTCAAATATCCGAAAACATGAATTTAATTAAGTACAGATTACATTTTAGCACTTTTGCATTGATTTACTTATTTTGTTTCTAACATAAATTGTTAATATAGGCCAGTAGTGGCGAACATATGACACGCGAAAGAATTGCGGAACCGGGACGATGGAAAACGTCCCGGAATTTTAAAGTGCACCGACGATACGTAGCACCTGGCAAAAGTGAGAAAACGACTTGTGTTCAGGACCGATTTTTTCATTTGGTTGTGAGCAATGACATTAATATGGACGAATCATCTGGAAAAGAAAATGACACTCACTTTATTGTCGGGTCTGCCGAATGGCATAATCTGTTCTAACGCCATTACAATAAAGGTGATATTTCTATAAATTCCTGATGCTTTTTGTTGGGTCTGCCGAATGGTTCGGTTCGAACGGGTTCGCTCAAATGAACACTGACATTAGAAACACTGCTCTAACGCCATTACAATAAAGGTCATATTCCTATAAATTCCCGATGCGTGATATCGCATAATGGAAATTGCGTGACGTCTACCTATACATGCGAATGCGCGAATTTACTTGCCAGCTACTGTATTGAGTGTGTCGTCCATTAATAATGTCATTGGTTGTGAGACGCTTCGAACTTTAAAAAATGTAGAGAAGGAAAGCTTGAAAAAATCTTATTCATTCGGTATAAATTATTTTGGGAAAGGGAAAACTAATAAAAAGGTTTCGACTGTCTTTTTGGAGTGAAAAAATCTATCCAAAATTTAAGTCGAGAGCATCTTTTATGTATATTTCCCAAATGAGATCTAAAGCTTTCGAAACTAAAAATGCTGCACATTCATTAAGGGGGGACATGCTCGTCGAAGGTCAAAATTGAGTTTTTATTGTATTTTCAAACCATGATCCTGGACACTCCTTAAACGTTGTAGATAATCTATTTATATAATTTTGAAGCCTTATTATCCTTTATAGTTATTTTAAACATTTGATGACTGCATAAAGTATTTTTGTTACATAAAATAGTATTTTTTTAAACCTCTCGCTCTAATGTTTTAGAATATAGTCATATTTCGGTACATAACTGTGCAGTGGTGTTAAGATTTTTTACGTTTATTATTTTTTAAACGCATTTATGAAACTATTAGTATAATTTATTAAGAGATAATTTTTGTAAAATATTCACGATAAAAAATTATATTGATAATCTCTGTAATCCCAAATTTGACAAGAATTAGGCATTTTATTATTCAAAAAATCGGCAAGATTAACACATTTGAAGATGATTTTAAAGATATTTATTATAAGCTATGTATTTGACCATTCAAGTGTGATAAACATCTTATGAATAATGATTGCTTTATAATAATTATTGACCTAAGAATAAGGTAGTGTTTTTTTGAAATACGCTATTTCTTTTGTCATTCCCCAGTAGTTAAGCTACAACATACGGCCGTAGCCATAAATTGACAAACTATAATTAAAGTAGGGAGTAAAATTATGTTAACGCGCGTGTTTGAACATGTACCTAACCAATTTTTTTTTTAAACGGTACATGTTCAAACACGCGCGTCAATATCTGCAATTTATATAATTAATTAAATGAAAGCAAATAATTATGATTGACAAAGTGTGAATTACTTATCTCGGATATCCACTTCGCCACTGACACCTTAAAATGCGATAGAATAATTGATACAAAATATCGATCAGTTGTATTATTATACAAGTTTTGCGTACAGCGCATATAACCACATTGCGACTAGTATATTTATATTACATAATATATACTGAAACTAATGACTGAAGGGGATTTTCACCATGCAAAATACGGAGCGTAACCAATTTGCGAATTGTTTTCTAGGTGCGTTAATACCTAGCTATACAGTCGCTGGAATGATTATTGTCCTTCATTCTTGTCAATAATAAATTACTGAGTATAGACCTTCAAAAACGTTACCAAGCTCGACAGTAAAATGTTGACTAGCAATCCGACGTCTAGTCATAAGAGTAGTAGTGATTAATCTCAGCTGTGAAATCAGTGAAGTGGTGTGGTCTGTGGTGTGATGTGGCAATGAGGAATGACGCACGCAATGGTGGTTCGCGCGTAACATTACGAAAAGTCAAGACCACATTAGGAACGTATATAATTCTCATTTTAATGCAAATTAGGGGCAGTGGAAAGGAATAATATAAGACTACAAAATTTTTAAATCGATATAAATTGTGTAATAACATAATCGTCCCTACGAAACTTTTCAATGTTTTCACTAATGACCACCTTAATTTATGAAAACCCCATTTAAAGTTAGGTACCACATTTCAATTAAGAGCATCATCAATTATCACACTTCCACCACTGGCGACGTCAATTGAAATAATGAAAGATTCCAGCGCATCTATTCTATACACAAGACTGACATCGGCAGCTATCGAGGGTAGTTTTTCATGTTTGTAGTGAGGTATTATAATTGTTACAATAAGTTAGCCGTCTAAACAGTCAAAACTGTATATCTCACTCTGAAGGTTAAACGTCAATGACACTGAGCTACTTTACGAGCTGCTTGTTGGCGAATTTACAATCTGCCTGTAAAGTCGCCCAGTGTCATCATCGAACAAGCTAACAAGCAGATTGTAAACAATCTACCTAGATAAGTTGAAAGCCGGTCAACTTTACACGCTACTGCGTCTGCGCAGTAGAGCGTAGTAGCGACCTCCCGATAAAAAAACGAACTACGTTCTGTCAAAATAGTCGCTAGCTTGTTGGCTTCTCAGCGAATGGAAAGTTTTGTGCGTCATCATCACGCCCGCTTTTAAATTCGCCAACAAACAGCTTGTAAAGTAGCTCAATGTCATTAACGCATTAGCACGGCCAAGAGAGGTGCTGTTAAAACAAAGCACTTATTGTAACAATTACAACTAACTTATTGTAAAAATTATGATACTTCAATACAAAAATATGACAAACTATCCTCGATAGCCGCCGATAACAGTCTTGTGTATAGAATAGATGCGCAGGAACAGGTACCTAATGCAATGCAATAACATACCTACCTACATAAATAAAATTATTGCTTACGATAATATGTCTTAGGTACTTTTACCCATTATTACGAATTGACTTCATTCATCCAAATTAAAATGTATTTACAGGCTGCCCTCGACTTTCTTACTTAATTGGTTCCTGAAAATATGTACGAATATTGAAGACCCTATTTTAAAAACTCCACCTAACTCACCCTGAAGTAAGTGGGTTTGTTCATAGCAACTAACCATACGGGGGTGCGTATATAATTATATTTATTTTTTATTATGTTATTAGAGTTATTTGTCTCTTTTCACATAAATTTGTTTTATCATTGTTGAGAAAATAGTGATCGTCAAAAAACACCATATTATTGTGTATGTTCTGTGTCTCACAATCTCACAATAATGATACTGTTAGAAAGCGCAACATTGAAGCAATTGCGTTAAATTTAAAAATAAATCGACTTGACTTAATTTCGAGTCTAAATTTTGGCATATCCTCTCGAGGTTCGCAATCTTTTTACTGGCGAAATAGGATTGCACAAAATTGTTACTATTTTTGCAACATGGTTACTGACTGCCACTGCGCTAGAAAATAATAAAATACACAACAGAGAAATGAATTCCGCGATTGTGTTGCCTGCTACAAAAGCATTGACCTAATATTACTCAAACAGAACAAAAGAAGCGGAATTGTTGCGAATGTAATTTTTTCTTTCTCGACCCAATTATTATGCGGGCAACACTGATAAAAGCTACAAGCAAAATGCATTAATCGTTGAAAACGGCATTGAGCTGTTATCAATGCGGCACATAACTATAAAAGATATCATAAATACTTTAGATACTCGTTAACATTAGTTACTGTCACTTATTATTGGATTACTTTAACTGATTGTTATTTTGTTATTTATTACTAATACCTATGATAACTTTATCAGTTAGGGTAGTGTTGTCATTTTATAAAGTTAGTTTCACGATTTTCCAATATCACCGATCTTATTCCGTGTTTAGAAAAATACTACATAAAAATGTTGTACGCCAATATATATAAAATATCAATATCATATCTACGGAGCATTTTTAGAGCAAGTTGGCGTCTACGTCACAGCGGTAGTTTGAGGAAGTGGACATTTGCAAATGCACGCACACACCATGTTGATCCAGCGGATCAGGCAGTGAAGTCCGACCTTATTATTACAATAAATTTAGTAAATACTTACATATTGGTGGGTCGCATCCAAGTTCTTGGACTATTACACCTGACTTGGTGACAGTACGAGGTATCTATGGTGACTGGTAACAGGACAAAAAAGAACAGCCAGTAGAAAAAATAAAACATTAATTTTTGTCGTGTCTATTTATTAATTAAATACTTATAAAACTTACGTTTATAAAAGATATATATATAAATATTTAATATATAATATTATAATCTCTGCAAGTTGGTCATTTGGCGTAAAAACCCCAATTTATCTCCTTGATTTTGATAATCATGCACAACTCCACATAATTATTAAACTCATTATTTCGTTGCACTTAGTCACCCAAGCATTTTGAACATATTATTTGAGATTGATTAAGACAAGATATACCTACTCGTAGCTTGCCGGCAACATTGAGTTAAGTCCCGTTTAATTGACGCTTTCCAGCGATTAGGATTGCAGAAATTATATAACATGATTTTTTACGGCCTATTGAAAACCTGTGTTATTAAAAATCTACACAACATAATATAGAGTATAGACTATAGAGATACGACAATTTCAATATTAAATGTTATATTTTTCCTGAAATGTCATAGTTCTGTTTATCGGTGTTCCGTTTTGTCATCGTTCTGTTTATTCATGGAACCATAGTGATTTTACTAGGATATAATATGCCTGGACAGCGCTCACCATTTCGGTTAGACTGGGCTAAGGATAATAACGCAATCCTGTCACATTTAGTTAAAACTGTCAATATTATTAATATCTAAAATCAGAATCATAAAACATGATTTTACATACTGAAAATCACGTTTCGTAATAATGTTATACCATGACTGATTTTAATCGTGTATCGCAATTGCATTCTCACTTACTTCAAATTAACCGTGACTGCAATAACAATTAACATAACGTCGACGAATGATCAAAATTATAACGTACCTACTTACTAATGAGCTAACCGATATAGTATTATCTTTTCTCGAAATGCGTACACTTAGTAACTACGTTATAAATGACAAATGATCACCACATTTCTGTGGGGAATTTTGTTTTCTTCATTTACTAGATAAACAATATTTTCATGATGTTAACCATTTTCCGCGTTACAAAATCTACAATTTCACAGTTCTCGGTCATCTCTATAATAGCACTGAGATGAAAAAATACGCGTTGTTCATGGAGCATTGCAACAATAATGTTCCTTCAAGAATGAAAACCTAACCCAACATAACAAATAATCCAGTATATCGGCTATTTTCAAAATTTGTTTGCCGCTGACTTCCTGTAAAATGACAAGAAACGTGTTTTATTTAGACATGAATTTTATCTCAGTACCTACTATACGACCAAAAGAGGTTGGACGTCTTTAATATACGACCATATATTTCCGATACAACATTTCACGGTGAAGTGAATACGGCGAACTGCATACGTACACATTTCCGAACACGACACTGTGGATCAAAAACAGACAATCGTATGCAGCATTGACAATAAATTATTAAATTTAGGGGGAAAAATAATGATGTAGGTACTTAACATTTTCCTGTTGAAAATTCAACTAAAAGATTTCACAATAACACAGCTTCATAATTATAACCACAGTAAAATTGCACTTGTATGAATTACAAATGATTGAAATTTCCGCGCAACAATACGAAGCATGAGAAAATAATCTGCCGTTCAGGATATGACGGTTTTTGCAACGATTGTGAGATATTTGACTGCCAAAAAAACAGATTTATAGCAAAAAATTGACAATAATAATGTAGTGTCTAAAGTTTCTGAATATTATAACGTATATAATAAATGTGTTATATCTCACAAGCCGTGTTTGATTAGAAATTAAACTATAGTTAAAATATAAAAAGTAAAGATTCATTTATAATAATTTATTTACTTTGTAGCATGATATAGAATTTAGATATACATAGTTGGTGTCCCATGGGGGCGGCGGTACCTTCTATAATACGGTAAATTTAAAAAAGGAATGCGAATGTGACAACTTTTGAGTGGAATTTATCAATCAATATCCGAAGAAATTTGGTTGAACACAGCCATTGCTTCTGAATTAGAATCACAAACGGTGGAATAGTTGTATACAACGGAAGAAAAAAGAATGCTCACGATGTGTCATGGTCATGTACCTACCTTGTTATCGGGGCAAGCAAATTAGACAGAATACTTTTGAATAGAAAGAAGAAAAATATTTAGCAATGATAATTAATGACTTAGCGCCTTGAAAATGTGCTGATGCTAATGAGTAATGATTGATGAATAATGATTAATTGATTGTCCCATTGTTTCATGTCTAATAGACCCACACGTGTGAAATAGGGCTACATGCAATCATCAAATGAGGTAATGGAGGTCGCAGCCTACAAAAGGCAGTATCTAACTCAAATATCTATATCAGTATGTCAAGGTGTCTAATTGATTGGAGTCTGACATTAGTATACTATACCGAAAAAAACCCGTAATTATTGCGAACTACAAATAATTAGCAGAGCTGATCAATGAGAATTGGTCTGAGTATCTTTCGAGGCGTCGAAATTTGCGAAACGTCAGTTTTAACGGCTGGTCTGGGTAAGGCGTTTAAAGGTAGCATTTATGCGCGACTGATGGCATAAAATATACCTACGACTCCATCTAACCATAAACTCAGTACCCGATTATACAATGCTGTCGAAACTCTTGACTAATGAACAGAACAATAAGACAAAAATACGAAAGTCGGTCGCCATAGGACATAGACCAAGAGTTTATGACTTAATGAGGGGCAACCCATTAAACACAATACGGATTCTCTAACTAAATGCCCTCAAATATCACAAATATTGAATACGCGTTACGTTTAGGTGACAAACTTTAACGCAGATTATGATACAAACATAACGTGTTTATCCCATATTTCTCCACTCGTGAATTGTATAACCACACTAGAAGGTAACGCACTTCGCATTGTTTTATGACTTATGTGTTCCCTGCTCTCGACATTCTGTCCGTACATTATTTAGATATCAAAGGAAAATCTTGATCGGGATGATATTATATTATAATATCACGTTAGTTTTCTTTGCATGTATGTTGAATAAAAACGTAAATTCGAATGAGAATATCTGAAGCAGCATTCAACATAATGCGAAATGTATGGAACTGTCCGTTATGCACGGTCATAACCATAGACCACACACCCTGAAACGGGCCCCCAGGCTAGGGTTTTTGGTAGGCCCCCTACCTATCACTAAGAAGGCAGTATGGTGCTCTACGCTATACAGTATTTTTTTCCAAATGGTGTTCCAGGTAAAATTAAGAGTAGGCATTTAGTATATTTTTAGTATATTTTAATACATCCAATTGAATTATTGAATTGTCGAGTGTCGACAAAAATTGCATCACATAACTACATGTTTTAAAACCATAATCAACCTTTGAAGTAAATTAGTACCGCAGGCGACTTTTTTACTATTAGGGTCAATTTGTGATGTGTGTTTATCTCACTTATCTGGTTGATCTACCACGCCGAGCCCCTCCTGTACCCGGACCTCCAGGCTAGAGCCCTGTCAACCCACCACCCCTTGTGGGGGCCATGATCATAACACTCATAACCAACCGTTGAACGCTTGCATTCTGACGATACTGCATGACGGTAGTGACTCTGGCACCTTACTACGTATGCTGAGATTCTAGACTAATTAGGTACTTTAAAACAGAGATGCAAAATAACAAGTAGGTACTTAATCACCAAATTTTTCATTAAATACGACAAAATTCTATGTTTGATATGTGGATAAATTATGCAGTCGCAAAGGAATACATATACAATTTGCATTGTCACTGACATAAAACATAAATTTAAACAATAAAATGTATGTCTCGTCTAGTATAAATATGTCATTATTTTTCAACACTTTAACCCACTGCGGCCCGTCAAAAATTAAAAAAATTAATAAATTGGCCCTTCTTTCAAATAGGTTGTGCACCACTGCTTTAAAACGACGGATACTAGGGTATTACTTGTCAGAAAAGGAGAACGGACCACGCAGCCTCTAATCGCATCTAAGGCGAAGATATGATGTTGGACTTGGAGTCTGGAATGCCTTTTATAAAAGCCAATCAGATTCCGCTGCAAACCATGCAGGCGGCGGAGCTATGGAATGCCAGAATAGCCTGATAAGACACAACAAGACTGACAAGTGACAGGGGTTCTTCAAGTGCCGTGTGGTGTCTATAATTCTAGATGATCCACCTACATGGACATAGAGGAAAGATAGACAATACTCGACATTACGCATATCAATTCAGTCGCTAATCGTCCTATAAACGTTGCTAGCGGGACCCTGCCTTTAGACCCGCAGTTATATGAAACTTATTCTATGCGAGGGTGTGCAATAACTTACTCTTTTACCCTATTTACCTCCACTATATTTTTTCAATTAATTGAAAATACATTAACACCAACACAATGTGACACATTTCTATGTGTGATTACTGAAAGGATTTATTGAATTTAAATTTATACTGACATAGTATTATCAAACCACATGTCATTGAATAGGTATTTACCCAATTACTGTCATGTGACGTCACAATAATTTCGTCTCATTAACCTGGATCGGTTCAACGATCGAAAAAAAATGTCTACGTAAGTAATACTTGTTGGCCATAAAAAATGATCATAACTATTTTGAATGCGTAGGATGTCGAAGGGTGACCTCCGAAATCTCTTCAGACGGAATGGTCAAGGTTCCACTACTGGAATTTCGATGTGGCCAGCATAACAATGCATAAGTCCGCCATTATTGAGTTATGGATGTAGGAAATATGCATATCAAGATGATTTCCATTGTTTTCATGTAAAGATAACCTTGCAATTAAAATATAATGCGGAATTGTATGCGGGACTTATGTTTATCTAAGATTGATTGATTGTAATCCATAATGTAATTGTCATTGTCTGATACTATTTTGTAATGCCTCTCCAAAGTTAAACAGACACTTATCTACGAATCACTGAGTCGTGAAAGTCAATGAATATGTTAGGTTAGGTCTCCTTTGCTGGGTGACCAGTATAAGTTGTACGCTGAGTGAGGGCGCCACAATATGCTAACATTTGACATATTATTATCATGCAGTACTTTGTATAGTGTGATGACTAGGGCCCGGATTTATATGCTAGTGCATGTTTTGTTTGGGTGTATGCACAGTTATGAGAGTTGCACAGAAATCCGTTTTGAAAGACGCAGAATCCAAAAATAAAATTTTATTGTGCATATAAATGCACATTTGAGACGTTAGAGCATATTTGATACATTAGTGCATATTTCATAAATAAATGCATATTTTAGGGTTTTTGCATTTATAATTTTTGTTTTTTAAATTATTTTATTGAAATATTAGATACTAAATTAGGTAGGTAGATAGTTTCGGTGCAATTGCATGTTTTAATGGCATCCTCGAATTTTGGATTTACCAGAAAACTGAAGTTAACTCGAGCACCTTTATTTAAATTTTGCGCAATCACAGGTCTGTTGACGTTGAGAGGTCGTTTTCCGCATATGAACAAAATACTGACAAATTTTAATGCCAGAGCACAATATTAAAAAAAATATTGTAACTTTTTTTAGGAAAAAACAGTAAATAATAGTATTTAGAAATAGTTAAGTGTGTCGTTTTTTTTACAATTGTGTATAGTTTACATTGCATTTCTTATTCAATTATTCGTACTTTTAAACAAACTATTTTGAAAATTGTAATTGATTAACTTTAGGTATATTGATTATTTGTGTTTTTTTGTTATTGTATTATATTGTTTGAGATTATAAATTTGTTATTCGATTTTTTATCAGTAATATTGGGTGAAGTGGGTATTTAAAAAATTTTCCATAAAAATATAAATTTTTAACTGCATATTTCTTTGGTTTTAATGCATATTTTAATGACTGTCAGTGCATATGTGCATGCATATAATCATGTTTTTTGTTGCATATAAATCCGCTCCCTAGTGATGACTGCTGAGTGATGACCTTAGTCCTAAATTCGAACACCGGACGATTTATGGTGGTATAATAATATAGTTCTGCTGCTTGAACGAATTTGTAATTCACTCTCCCTTCTCTACATAATAAGGATAATATGACGAACGATTGACGATATTTTGCGACTTAAAAAAAACTATCGCCGATAAGGATCGCTAATTTGATACTTACAAATATCTTTCCTTTTTGACGGATGCTTCGATAGCGGTATACCATTAATTTTAATAAGGCCCACTATAATCAGGCCGTGACATGAAACTGTAAAATTCGATGGCAGTGTTAGTTATTGCTCATACTTCGAAGCGACTCCCGTGTTGCAGTGCGTAATGCCCTGGCCTTCCACCCGAGAGTTCTAGGTTCGATCCCGGGTGTTTGTGATTGTTCAAAATTACTACGTTGTATGAAAAAGTTAGGACATGGTTATTAATATGTACCTAATTATAAAAAAAAAATAGTAAATTGCTTGTAGAAACCGATGATTGTTGCATACATATTGAATAATTATTAGAATAAGAATTACTAATATTTAAAAAAAAAAAAAAAAAACTTATTTTAGGATTGTAACACTTGACTACTATTACTGCTTCACCATGTGCGATCCTTGAAGGATCATTACGGCCCTCCGACAGAGTGGAGGTTGTATTTACAGATTTCGTTTTTACGAGAAATGGATGTTAGCCACTTGCTCAACCTATTAGGTCCATACTCTTGACTCCAAACACAAATTGAAAAACAATAGGTATGTGTATTTGCCAGACCCGAGATTTGAACCTGGGACCCACGACATTATAACCAGACGCTTAAGCCGCTCGGTCACCGTGGGCCACACTAAAGCCAGGTGATTATTTGTATTTCTGTTCGTCTCATGAAAATAAATATCAATAGGTAGTTGAGTGTGAATTTTACTACAAATGAATATCCAATGCAAAATGACAGCCAAAACAATCATGATTCTTCGTAAACCTTTCTTCAGCATCATAATATTTTAAGTATTATAATCAAGTTCCATCTTGATTAAAACAATGTGTTTTTCAATGCTTTGTAAATAGTACCAATTATATCAAATAGGTACTTATATTAATAATTTTCAATGAATTAACTGTGGAATTGAAACGATTACTCAAAAACTGTTTCAATTAGGTACTCTGTCCGACACAAAGTGAAAGCATTGTTAATTATTCAAAAACACTGTCCGAAGTGACAAGTAAACTGTTCCAAATGAACTTTTCAATGTTACGGCCTCCATAAATACCTATTGACCTAATGTTCCAAATGAATGAATGTTATATTTAAAAATTGGCAATACTTACCATAGCGTACGGAAGCGAGTATTTTTTTCCACCTCGGTTCATTGTACCGTTTTATTTTTGTATATTTCATTCGGTACTCGTAGTAAATACGTCTGGTGAAGCGGAGGAAATCATAATAATACTATAAATCACACCAGATTCACTAAAAGTAAGAAATAAAAAAACCGTCACCAAATTGTATGTTTACTCCGTCGTAACTCGATAAAAAGATACATCTGTTTTTCATAATAATTGTACAGTATTGAATACATATTATAATATGAATGTAAATCACTATTTCGGAGTGCAAACCATCATCAGATACCTACAAGTCATATAAATAAATATAGGATGTGTAAAGGTTACCATTAAACGTCAATGGTTATATATGGTCATTATACTTACTCAAATTTAAATATACTTATCGGCATGACCCCCACTCCTAAAACAGCCCCCTGGCCAGGATCTTTGGCGGGCCCCCTACCTATCGCTAAGTTTAATGTGTGACGCACAACAGAAGCGTTTTCAAAATTGTGTTAGAGGTAAAAGTAACGGCCTTCGGTATATTCTTAGGGATTTTTGTAGTTTTAATACATCTACTTGAATTATGTAGTTGTCAAGTATCAAAACAAAACAATCAAAATGCATCTAACGACCTCATTTTTTAAATGTAAAATTCTCTGTCGCGAAATAGCTTTTTTACCTACTATTAGAGCAAATTTGTGATGTGTGTTTATCTTAAATATGTGATTAACCCGCCACGCCGGGCCCCCCTTAGCCCGGGCCCCTAGGCTAGAGCCCTGTCAGCCTTCCCCTTGTGGGGGCCATGCTTATAGGTATCTGGGGTCTTCGTCTTTAATAAATTTATTATAAGTGCAAAAGCGATATTTTCAATATAAGTAGATACATTTATACGGTTGTGTGAGCTCTTTCGTTTCACAGTATTTATGGGTTAGTTATTTAAATTTTAAATTGCAGTTTATTTCTAGGTTTACTGAGAAAAATTAATGTTGTACACTCGTAATGAAAAATAACAGTTTCAGTTAACCAATACTTGGTCAACGATCATAGAAAGTCTAAAATGCAAAATATAGTAGGTACTTACATAATATTTTAAAAAATGGCATAATTTTCTATATTCACGTGATTTCAAATTATTGTGAGTAAGTAACATAGTATTAATATTGATCAGAACCGGGACGCGATCTGTCCTGGAAAAGGTCCCGGATCGCCGACCCGGCTCCACTACACCACTGGAAAACGGTCAAAAATAGTTGAAGATTACTGTTATACAGAATAATAAAATTAATTAATCAATCATCAGCAATTCGACTTTCCAAGTTCCCGTGAGACAAAAATCATGAGAAATGAGAGCTCATTAGTTGTGAAGAGTGTTTGTTTAGAAAACGAGAGTAAAAATAATACGTAGGAAAGTTCGAAAATAGGTGGCTTATGCGCTTCGAAGAAGTCATTGCACCCGGTCCTTGCCCTGTCAGAAGGTGTACGGAAATTATTCTTATCAACCCAGACAGATTTCACAAAATATACAAATTTAAGAGTGTCCTAATGTTTACAAACACTTTATTTCATTTAATAAAGCAGCATCGTTTGTATAATCAGTTTGGTACTTAAATATTCTCATGATATTCAAATTCGTAACAGCTTTCAATTATAGTCGTATTTATTTAGATGGTTATTCAACTACATGAAAATATTTATTTTTATTTAAGTAATTTTAAAAAACAGTTACACTAAGTTGTTATTATTATAAATACTTAATACATATTATAAAAACGATTAAAACGAGAATGTTGCAACCAATAAAGTGTCCTTAGATACAAGATAATAATATAATAAAACAGCAAGATAGTAAAAGTACACATACTTATTACGTATATAAAAAAAAATAACGATAACATAAAAACAAACAAAAAAATACAGAAAATAATTAAAAAAAAAAAACAATATTTATAATAATTATACTTAACTGGATAACTTAATATTTTTATAATAATACAGATATGATGATATGGTGATATTCTTGAAATTTATACGTTGTAATAAAGAACATACTTAATAATATAACAGACAGTTATTAGAAAAAAAGTACATTTTAATTCCGATCGGAGTTGATTATAGCTACAATATGTTGGAGATGGCGCGTTTAAAAAACTTTAATTATTACTTAATTAGATAAACGGTGGGTAAATAATTACCATAATTATTACTTCGTCTGACACAATACAAAGCTTGGTGTCCTGTAAATCATGATGGACAATGGAAACCCAACCTTCGGAGTAAGTTTTGGAGAGAACAAAATAATTGATAATTTTGAAAAGAAAAGACTTCCTCAAGATGGTAACATAAAAGACGTCGTGGTGGAAGTAGAAACGATGTTTTCTATTATTACATAAATCATAACAGTAGGCTCTAAAATTTACGTACTTTAGAAAAAATCTATTATGTAGTCATTCGAGGCGTTTATATTAAAATGTAACGTAAAGTGGATTTCACATCAGAAGCGCTCTTCACTATTGATAGAATGTATGAAAAATAAAGTACTTTTAGAACTTCGGGTGACCTAACTAAACACTCTGTATAGAGATCAGAAGAATAAAACCTAGTAATTGTTATGGTTTACAGTAGTTTTGTTGATCAGTACATTGAAATTCGTCTTACAAACAAAATACAACTTGATAACATACACCACGGTATTATCTAAGTACCTACTAAATAGTACGCGTTGTACATCCACTCCTTGCTTTTCTTGAACTAATTTTTCATGTCATTAAATACAAATTAATATTTGCACAGTTTACGACTCACTATATTGTTTCTGATGTGTTCCGGAAAAAGTATGCGAATATATTCAATAATGCTACATTAATAGCTATTAAGTATTTATTTTTAAAAAAGTTAAATTTAAAAAAACAGCATATTTATTTTCTTAGTTACATGTATACAATATAATTTCGAAATATCGGAGTAAGTGATATCATATTGATTAAGTACATACCACAGGGCATCCCTAGAAAAGGGGAAATGGAGTAAGTACATTATACCATCCCCAAGTTTGGTACCCTGAAGAGAAATTGATATGGTACGAGATCTTTACGGTGATAGGTGGCGGCTTGGAGAAATAGATCCCCTCCTCTCGCGTTTCAGTACTTACGATATTTCGAAATCGAAAACCATAGACAGGATACGACACGGGCGCCGCCGCTAGGTCTCACGTTAAAGATTCCGCAGTCTACTGAGGCTAAGAACAGGACACACAATGGGTAAAAGATTTCATGTCCTCATGGGAAGAATTTAAGCGATTCGCAGCTCTGCGAAAAATGTGATGTTTTGGAGGACATGGTACATACAGCAGTACAATGCCCTACATAATATGAACGACACAGAGTACAGCTGCGAATTGCGTATATCTTCGAAAATGTCTACGAATAATAATTGAAAGGTGCCCTGGCGGTGGGTAGGACGGAAGAGCTTGGCAGAATTGTAACAGAATTGGAGTGAGGACCTGGTCGGCGGATCCTCTTCTAGATGAGAAGAGGCGATATGACAACGAGTCGCAGTCAAAGCCTCGGTAAAATCATAAAAAAGTACATTACGTACAAGTACATACAGAAGTAAATTAAAAATGTGATATTGTTAAGTAAACAAAACATTCCCGCTCCAATCAAACGAGACGTACACAAGCTGGAAATATTTCAACGGACTATTTCGAGTTTTGATTGTTAGACGATGGCTCATTTCAATGACCCAAACGCTGCATGCAAACACAAGATATGAAAATGCTCCAGCCGCGGGATTCGAATTCGCGACCCGTAGGACAATACTTAGTGGCGAGTAAAAAGATATAAGTAATAATTACAAGATAAAAAGAACTTTTTATATACCACGTTTTTAAATTTTCTGTTGAATCATATAAACTTGACAATTCTATGTATTAATAAAAACTTTTTATTGTACTTGATAGAAATACTAAATAAATATAGAATACTGAAATGTCATTTTGACATTTCATATTGATTTCCATAGTAACGCACGTATATATTAATAATTTAGTTGCTAGGACCCCCTTAGCAACCAACAATAATAACTTTCCATACAAAACAGAATTAACTGAAAATGAATTCAATTCAGCTTAAAAATGGCTAAAAGTATTAAAATAATGCATTGTCGTCGTGTTCTGATATATTCTAAAAGTTTCAAATATTAAGCTAGTCGGGAAGTTAGTTAAAAATCTTCAATCGTCCAATACAAATCTTGGACAAACAAGAATACGAGCTAATAAAAACGTGGTAAACGTGTAGCCCGAACCAGTAAATGGATTGTGTAATGACGTATGTTCTCTTTTTAAAGAATTCTTGTAATACGTGGATATTTCTATAAAATAATGTTTAAATTACTTTATTACGCGCCTAAGCGTGGCTTATAAATCACCTAGATAATATTATTATCTTATCACAAAACAACATGTAAAAAATTGAACTGATGACTGATGAGTGATGACACTGTATAAAAAATAAATCATTAAGTATGTTTAAAAACTAAAATATGTATATAATATTTTTATTGGTGGAGAACCGGCTGTTTTAATAAATTCTGACCGCAATTTCAATAAACACCTGTTTTATTAAAGGTAAATAAATGTTCAACATGGTGAATTAATAAACGATAAGATAGAGCTATCACTACACCATCGTGATAATTGAAAAAGATTGCATCTGGAACTTGAGAAGAAAAAGACTTTAAATTTTATATATTGTAATACCCGTTTTTATATGGAGGCTAATCTTTGATATTCGAGGCATTTCAAGTGAATGGAACCCACGCGAATAGCGAGGGAACTGTAGGTTCTTAGAAAGTGTTCACTTATAAAAATAATATACAATAATAAATGCAGATAATATTATGCACAGGAAGTATCAAGAAGTTACTGATTTAAACATGTAATATTGGAAAAAGAAAAACAAGAAAACAGGATATTGGAAATTGTATTTTCCCTCTCGAATAGACGCATTTAACAAGCCACAATAATAAATAATCATGCATGTTCAAGTGAATAATATTATTTTATTTATATTACCGTTTTTAATATTGCAACAAAACAATATAAACAGTATGTACGTTGAAAATATTGTATTTTTCCTCCAGAAATATAAACCTATGTTAAATTATTTTTTATTTAATTCCATTGTTTATAGTTATTTTAAAATATACGCAAAATATAAATGACGATTAAAGGATACCAGTTCTTTGCCCCCGTGCAATAACGTCTCAAGAATAAACAAACAATGTACATATAGAGTTATTTTTGATTGCGAATGTCTCAAATGATAATAGGATAAATAATTGTAATTAATACAATCGTATTAATGTTATCAATAAACATCTTACGTATAGCGTTGTTGTCTTCACTTATAATAACATGGATAACGTAGTTCATACATGATTTAAACGTAACTTTTTTAAGAGGAACCCTTGCATGATCTATGCATGGAGGCCTAATATTTTCAGCTACGCCGAAGGGGCCAGATTAAATAATGTGAATGTATAGTAAGCAGGATGATTATTCCTGGAGTCTAAAATGTTTGTATTGTAGGTACGTTCTGGTGGCATTTTATCATATTTTACTGTTCTAAATCCGAAACGCAATTTATTGCGCTAAGGCATAAAGCCCATTGACGCAGCGAGTGCGGCGCTCGCGCAAAATTTCTACAAGTGGCGCGTAAATCAACGAAAATACAACGTAATCAAATACGCCAGCGCCCACTGGATTTGACGACGCATTTTACGCGCGCGCCGCATGAATCATCGTTTTTTCGCGAATCACCGCTTCTCGGCGATACGAATGAAAGAAAATACAATGGAGTCCATTCATTGAACACAGTGAGTAAAAACACGCTGCGCGAGGCATAGTCGATCGACGGGCGGAAAGCAATTATTCAATTACAGAGAAGTCATTGTTTTATTTTATTGCGTGTTCAGTTTATCGCTGGTTGAATAATGTCATCGTAAATTTTAATTACAAGCCCGAAATAATATAATATTTTTATTGCTTTGTTATGAGAGGCGCTGTAATAATATTTATTTTGTGCTGCTTGGGCCGCTTATAACATAGGTGAAGGGTAATGCGCGGGAAGAGACGTGTGATTATGGTTATGAATAAACACTGCATACGCAGACTTCGCGCGCCCGACGCGTTCTGTGGGCACCATCGCTAACGGTAACCATAGAGTAAAAATACATAATGGTGCTTTATTTTTCCTTTGTGGCCACAATTATTATCTCCGCGAATAAATCAGTTCAAAAAAAGAATGCCATATAGATACCTACAGCCACATTTGTTATGAATGATAACGGTATGTATGTAATGTAGGCAATGTAACTGATAATATCGAAATTTACCATACCACGTGAATTGAATAAGTAGGAAGATATTTTAAATTACTTTTAATTAGGCACTGTAAAAACGCTTTCACGTACCTTCTCATGCGGTTTCATTGTTTTTCAGTCCATATTTCAAGATGAAAAAAAAACAATTGATCGTCGTTAATTTATTTTACCATTTTTTGTACAAGTATTTTACGGTTACTACATTATTCAGGAATATATAAAAACAATCTACTTGTGCAACTCAATTCAATTGGCTGTATGCTTTTTTTCTAGATGCCTTTATGGATACCTCGCATTTACTATCGAGTTTCTTCCAGGACTTTGGCACACGAACTAGGTACTCTACTTGATGCTAGTCAAATGAAAATTGTGCCGGCTGAGAAATATGCCTTATTGAAAACTATTCGTCTACCCGCATCGGGTATTGCTAATTTGGATTCGGCCAGGGCCTATGAAACCGTCACTGTTCTGGCAGAAGACACTAATTCGAAAACATGACATATTGAGTTAGTTATACCAAAATGTTCCTTATTTCAAACTTTACCGTCTGGAAACCTTCTTAATAAATAAACAGTCTTTATTTAAAGTCATCCTTTTTACGATTACGCAATAAACTCACATGATAGACCATTTCAAACATTTTAACAACTTCAAAGTCAAATTACTCAAAACTAATATTCTCCAGTTAGTGTGTTCTGCCAGAACAGAGACGATTAACCGCCTTGCAAAAACCCTGGAAGATTCTTTGTAGCGCAAGGCGGTGGTGATTCTGATGAATATTTTTTCGTATTCATTGGGAACTGAGAACTTGCTTGAAAATTACAGAAGAAATATTTCTTCAATATCGCAGTGATAGTTTTTAGAATAAGGTTGTAAGTGTATCCACGTGAGCGATATTGTCCGCGCGATCAAATTTACGGCCACGACGAGATCACCTTGCTTGGAAAAGGTGCTGTGTCGCCGACCTAAATAAAAGCACACGAAGATTTCCGTAAGCGGGTCAACCATGTCGCAAAATGCATTTATCCACGTCAATTTTAAAACGCTTCGAAATGGCTGCGAACCATGTCCTCAATAAATAAACCAAACAAACCTATGCCGCAAGCATATCAATCTGGAATATTAAAATTACGAAAATCCAAGCAATTGCAATGAGGAGCCGACAATGAGATAGGTATTACATTTTTTTTTAAATAATATAATATGGTCAGAATGACTAAAAAAATAAACACAAGTGTTTCTATGTCGAGTTCTACTTCTGTGTCTACCAGCTAGAGTTGGGTTTCGGGAATATCCCGACGGGAATTCTCTATAAATTTTCGAGATTTCCCATCCCGAATATCGAGAATTGAAATTTTTAGCATTTCGGGAAATCCCGGATCTCGAGAATCTTTTCTCGGGATTCGGAATTTCTTTATTATCAAATGTTAATTGAACAACGATTTTCTATATTAAAAAAGTGGACATAAAACACAAAACGTTCAAAGACTGATCGGGGCATTAAACACAATTAAGCCAACGTCGGCTCAAAATGAGCGCAATATTTACAACATCAGGGAATTTTGTGTCTCAAAAGCGTACGCGATTGTCAGACGCAGCGATTGACAGTCTGTTTTTTTTTAAATTCTATTTTAATAAGTAATTTTTTCAATTATTTTTGTTTCCCTACTTCTATTTTGTTTGTCTTCTTACATTAATAAAAAAAATTACATTTTTTTTGGAATTTGTCTGTTTTTACACTGATTTTAGGAGTTTCACAGGTTTTTTTTAAATTTCCCGATATCTCGAGAATTCTCAAGAATTCTTTTCTGGAAATCCAGAATCTCGAGAATTCAAAATTTCATCATTTTGGGAATTCCCGAATCTCGAGATTGAGATTTTCTCGGGAAATACCCAACTATATTTACAGCTGTATAGACACGCTATGTCTTCGTCGACGTGTGGGAGAGTGGTAACTCCATGATACGTGATATTTTTTATGAGCAGCACCAAACCGCTCCGCAGGATCTGTCAGAATTTCAGCGTTTCTATCATTTATGACATTCACTACATACCTACTCTGCCATATTCAATAGGTACTGAAAAAATAGAGGTTCATATTATTATTGTGCCGAGTATGTGTATCGAACCAATATTCTATACCTACGGATGGATTCATACTCGTACATCAAAATATTAAATATCACTAAATGACAGAAACCCGAAAAAGTCGACGGTAATTCTGAAAATTAGTAGTTGCAGTTAAAATTCCGCTTCGCTCAGTGACCAGACCGGGCTCAGGGATTTCTCTCCTGAGCTTACGGGATTTATATTTCTTCAATCCTGCAATTCCGCGTTTGGACGAAACAAATAAAATATATTCCATTTGTTTTAGGGCCCTCTCATATTATTTTGATTGCTAAAATATAAACTGTGTCTAGTGTTTACGAACAACAAGCTGCTAAAAATCAGGAACTGGAAAAGACGTGCGGGGTACCGTTCCGGCTCGACTTGAACTGTAGCGCCATCGAAGAAGAAGTGTTTACGACATAATATAAGATACATAAAATCGTACGTCATATGATACAACAATAGGTATGTGTTATCCAGTTATTCGGACCAATACATAGTATAGTGTGGTGCCGCACTGCCGCAGGCAAAAGTTTTTTTCAATAAAGCAAAGTTGCCAGTTAAATCTACTTGTTCCGCATGTAGTATGGATTTATTTGACATCTAATAAATCTGAAATCTGCAATGCGGACACAGCTGACAACATGATATGCCACGATTATTATGGCTAACTTTCACTGCAACCATTCATTGTGCACGAATAACAGCAGTGTTGCCAGTCAGCGAAACTTGACTTTTTAAATCCGAAAAGAAATATTAATGCGAGACAGTTGCCGAATAATAAAATGTCATAAAAATATGCCAAAACTTCAGCAGAATTTTAATATCGCCTTACGTGAGTATTTTAATTGCTTTATTAGTCTTTGATACTAAAGTATACAAATGTGGAATTTCAGCAAAAAAAAAGTAAGTTTATTTCTTATCAGATACTTAGGTGATTTATTTGTAATTAGTGTGCGTATGTCGTCCAATATCACATTACCACGAATTGTGTGTAAGTTAATTTATTTATACCAGTGATACACAACCTTTATTAAATTTATAATTATTCGCGAGCCGTATAAGTACATATTATAAGATACTTCGGTCACTCTCCACTCTGCATCACGTACATGTTTACAAAATGAATCTCAGTGTCATCGATAGTAATATCGCTGACACTGCATGCTACATAGGTACTACCAATCGGCATTCCTTGCCATCAAGGAACATTTTGATTTTCTCTAAAAGTGAGAAGGCAGATCAACCAGATTTTTCTGGTGTACGTTGGGCTCTAAGCACTATTCTCGAGGCCTCGATCTGAAAGATTTTGAGTCTTAAAGGACAGCACGTTGGATAATATGGATAATATTTTGTGACAATCATTGCATGTTTTCGCATTTTGTTTAGTCGGTCGCGATGGGTGGCATGGAGGGTCGCGGGTTGTTCACCGCTGATTTATAATAATATGATGTACAGTGCAACAATATAAGCCTACTTAATTCTGAAGAATAATAAAATAAAACTAATCAAACGAATGGTTAAGGCGGAAAATATACAATATTATATTTAGTACATAAAAACCTTTATACGTAAACATGATTAAATAAATACAAGCGCCCTTGAAGACTTGGTATGTGCATGTAAAATACCATAGAAAATAACTACGATTCGTATTCTAATCCTTATTTTGAATTAACTTTGCGCCAATTTGTATGACAGCAACATTTTTCTTGGAAATTGAATGCTTCAAGGTAAACATGGCAATATTTTTTTATTCTTATCGTATTTAAATGGCCATAATGATGTTAATGTGTCAGAGCATGTCAGAGATAGGATCAGTTAAATGCCCCCCCCCCCCCCCCATTAAATCATTTCTTCACCTATTTTAAAATGCGTAAAATGGCATAAAAATTGAAATCCTTAGTAAATAAAAAAAATTCTATTAACGTAATGCCACTTTAAACGATTATTCGATCTATAGTTCTCCAAATTGGGCGCTTCATTAATCGGAGGGCGTTACTGGCCCCATCGGCACCAAGGAGCATTGAGAGGCAAGTTGGCAATAAGAAAACCCTAAAGCCGGGTACTCATTAGCGAGCCGTAACCGTGACCGTTGCCGATACAGTAACTACTTAGTATGGAAGCCAAATAATTAGTTCGCAAGTCCAATATATAATTAGTTTGCATCTAGAGCTGGTTAAAGTATCTGGAACGGTCACCGTTATATCGATATAACCGAAATATAGGTTCTAATATAATATTATATTATACATCAGGGAAACAATAATAAATGTCTTGCGGTGATGCATGACTGCAGGTGTGTCTGTGCTCTGTATATTCAAGTGGACAAAAGCTTAACAATGTGTGTATAGCACAGAACAGATAATAAATAGAATACCGAGAGGCTATATTCAATACGCCGCATCTTGATGCAGGGTTTTGAATGTGTGAGTGTCCTACGAAAATGAAGCACGCATTATGCACGTGCAATAGTGTGTGTAATACACCAACATTAAATGAGCGTAAATGCATAAACCGAGAGCAGTTTTTAGTATTCGACGTAAAACGTATTCTTAACACGTGTGTAAGTTTAACTCGGATTCTTCCTTACTCGAGTCGGTTACCTGCTTCGCCTTACCCGTTACGTATTTCAGTTCCCATTATATCTGAGTTCCCTGGTGTATAGTGTTATCGCTACCATTTAAAGCCGGTTCCAGGACAAAACAGAACAACGATAAATATAAATATGACCTTTCAGGAAAAATATAAATTTAATATTGGAATTGTCCTATCTCTATTATGTTGATAGATTTTTAATAGCACAGATTTTCAATACGCCATAGTAAATCAAATTATATACTTACCTAATTTCTGCATTCCTAATCGCTAGAAATCCTCAAATAAACGGGACTTAACCGGTGTTGCCGGCAAGCTTAGGATATCTCATCTTAATCAATATAATATGTTCAAAATGATTGGGTGACTAGGTACAACGAAATAATGACCTAACCTAACCTAAATAGATTCCACAAAAATTAATGTTTCATTTTTCCCCTGGCTGTTTTGTTTTGTCATGTTCTGTTTTGTCCGGTTACCTATATTTCAGTTCAAAATTTTATATTTTTGGAAATAGGTATAACGATTAGAGTTTGGTGTATCTTTTTGAATGTAAAAATTGCATAAAAATACATTTTAAATTTTCCCCGGGGTACCTAGTGTGTCAAAAAAATAACGGACGAATTACATATTATTTATTGTAGAATAAATAATATTGGAAATATTTTATACAATGGATCTCGTTTTGATCACAATTTGATGACTACCTAGTTAAATAATTTAATAAATTATTGTGTTGTAAAATTGATATTATTTAGGTAGATAAGTATACATGCTACCTGTGTTAACATATTTTATTCACAAAAAAAAAATACTTTCTTTTTCGACTTTCACTTTTACTATAATCAAACTAATTCAACGTGACATTGCAAAAGTTTCGAGACATTAATAATTATATTTGGGACTTAAATCAATACGTCAATGTAAAAATCCACCTTCACAATTTAAAACAGTTTTACTGTTGATATTACACTAAATGCGTGAAAAACACAATTTGTACAATATAATATTATTATAAATATTATGTAAAATAATATGTTCTTTCAAAAAATAATAGAAACTACAAATTTAATGTATAATTGATCCACCACAAAACCTGGCAACCCTATTAGGTAGGGTTAATCGAACTGTGTGGGGGTGAATGTCCCCGCGTCTTTTTTTAAAAATTTGTAAGTTGTATGTAGGGTAAAATAATTAAAACAACTTACCGATATGGGCCAGATCGATGATAGGTATCTGACATTTGGCGAGAAGAGTATCAGACATCTCATTTGGAGGGACCATCATCTTGCAAGACATCTTTGCGACCAAAAACTGGATTCGTATTACCGAGTGTTTGAACTTTTTTAGAATGGGTCTCTCAGGAGAGTTCAAGGAATGAAAATGAAAGGAGGGCTAGGAAACACTAACAGCAGTGTGATTAACTTCTGTATGTATCAAATCAATTGACATTCATTCAGAATCACAACTATTTTATTGAATTATGCCAGTCTATTTTTTTCCTTTTTGACAGTTGGTTGATTACTTGAAGCGGTAAAAAGTAAAGGATAGAATATAAAAACGCGGATGCGCCGTCTCTGTCAGACAGTACGTGCGAAAAGGAGATGAACGTACAATATTTTGGAAACAATGACAGATTGCGTCGACTCTGCTTCCCTCTGGCAGTAAGGTTTGCGCGAGACAGGTAGATGAAAGGACGTCGGATGATGTTACACCACGATTACTCCGATATCTCACACGGCTGGTTCAAGAATAGAACAAAGTGGCCAAAGATTATGAAAGCACTGTTAAAGTTTGTTGAAATTATGGATAGTTTCTTGATTATTTCTTGTATAAAAACGTTCCGAACACATTTGAAGGACGGAGTAATGCCTCACTTGGTTATAAAAGATGATGTCGAAACGACCGAAAGGTCTGAGACTACCGTTACACATTAAAAAAGTTAGTTTGGTTACAGGAAAACGACACAAAATAACTTGAGTTGAAGTAGAGTTTTTCACGAGATTTTGTTTAAGTAACCAGCCAGACAACGCAGATTTATAACTCCAATATCCCAAAGAATATATTCCACACTGCCGCCCCGCGGTTGCACTCTTTCATATGGCTTTGTAATTTATTCTTGGCGGAAAGAAGCCAAGCCAAGTTAACCAACTCGAATGTCTATTTTCCTGGGATTGGGAGCTCAGATAGTTCTCGCGAAGTTTGCGACATTTAATCGAGATCTCGTCAGATTAGATAGTAATAACCCAATAGCAGAGCTAATCAAGAGATGTTCAAATAACGACACGTTATGCGAACGGTGCAAAACAAGACAACGACCAAACGACGCGGGCGAGTAGCTAAACTGAACTGAGCGACGAGAACGAGAGATCTGATTTGCACGGAAGTCTGTGAGAGTGAGCAAGAAAGAGAGACATTCGAGAATCTTTCTAACAGGGCTGGTAAAACTATATCATCGTACATTTTATATATCGTACAGAGACAAACCTTTAAAATTAGTCGGTACAGATCGGTTATGAGGAATACAGCGGAAAACACATTTTG
The DNA here is from genome assembly GCF_057557595.1 of Rhyacophila brunnea. Lineage (NCBI taxonomy): Eukaryota > Metazoa > Arthropoda > Insecta > Trichoptera > Rhyacophilidae > Rhyacophila > Rhyacophila brunnea. The sequence continues at coordinate 8,565,093 of NW_028232859.1, forward strand.
AAAATACCCGATATACTGGATTATTTGTAAGCTTGGGTTAGTTTAGGTTAGGTTAGGTTTGGTTAGGTTAAACTAACAAATAATCCAGTATATCGGGTATTTTCAAAATGTGTTTTCCGCTGTATTCCTCATAACCGAACTGTACCAATTAGTTTTATCAAAATATATTTTTGAAACGATATTAAATACTTAGTGTTTATTAGATGGACAGATTAACATGCAGTGCTGCAATCTTTTTGTTGCCGAATTATAGTACGCGGTCCAATAAATTATAGTATTTCGGAAAAAGTTATAGTACGCGTTGTCATTATTTTTGTCGAAAATATAAAGGTATTTAGTTTCTCAGAAAAAAAAGTAACGAAGAATTTGAGAAATTCCAATGCCCTTTTTAAATTCTTATCAGCGAATTTAAGAAATTCCATTTCAAATCAAAGTAAGGAGCTTTTTTTACAAAAGCAAATTTTTTCTCTTCTCGCCAAATTTCCTTTTACAAAATATTAGTGCATCAATTTATAACACAGAAATTTCGAAATTTTAGTACTTTTGGCATATTTGTAATGTTGATATAACTTTTTTAAGATAAAAATACATTTCTGATCAAAATTATAGTATTTTTGGCGTACTATACCGCTTTAATATCGTACATAGTACGAAGACCAAAATTATAGTACAAATACTTTAATTGCTAGTTTTTCCAACCGTACTATAATAATAATTATATTATTTGTACTATAAATTGGTGCAAAGTGCTATAATTTTATAATAATATGTTGAAGGAGATTTGGCGAGACGAGAATAGAAGTTTGTTCGAAAGAGGTAAAAAAAGCTCTTCACTTTGATTTGAGAGATTTCTTGAATTCGCCGGTAAGCATTAAAAGGCATCATGATTTCTCAAATTTTCCGCAATTTTTTTTCCTGAGAAACACAATACCTATACATTTCCAACAAATGACAACGCGTGCTACATACTATAATTTCTTGAACCGCGTACTATAATTCGGTGATAAAAAGATGGCAACACTGTTAGCATGTCTTCTCATAGAATATAGATCATTCTACTTGTACAACGTGTCGTACTGGTTCTTTTTTCTTTTGACCATGTCCGATCCTAATAGGATCATAATATGGGCCTCCACAGAGAGGAGGTTTGTATTAACAGATTTTACTGGTCGTACTAGTTCACTTGTTTCATATTTGTGACAACCTTGATACGACCGCAATGATTGGTTGAAAGTTTTGACACTCTGCACAGTCACCACAATTTAATGTAATGTCGGGTCGACGAAAAGTATGAATATGGAACAATATTTACATGAGTTAGGTATTTGTATTTTGGTCAATGACGTCCGGTGGGGGAAGGCAGATCATACGTTGCACAGGGGCGGCACATCATAAAGGGTGGCGAGTGAAGGAACGAATACAAATATTACAAAGCTGGTGTTACAGCAGACTATGCGGTGACTTCATCGGAAAGTATCGACATCTTAGTACAAAATAATCGACGCAAAAAATCCTGACAACATAACTATGCATTAATTATTGCTGTATTGTAATACGATGTAATGGTGATTTATCACATAGATAATTTTATTACAAAAGTGCCTCCATACTTGTCAGCGATACAGACGTCCATGTAACTAAAATCTCCACTATTTGATAATAAGGTTTTGTGGTAATCCTCTAATTCTCAGTATATGGTGTGTATATCAATAATTTATTATTTTGTGTAATTATTTGTATTTAAGATAGCCGAAAATAAATAGGTAAGTAGGGTAGGTATCTAACGAAACTAAATATGAAAGGGATTCTAAATTTGCTTAATAGCGGTAATTTACCCATGTACATTACTGATTTCTGTAATCATATTAATAGCACAAGATAAATATTTACCATTTTTGCACTGTGTTTGCATTGTTGCACCAAGGTACTGTGGGATTTTTTAATTGATTACGTTTGAATAAGATATAAAATAAATAATATATGGTTACCTTATTAGGTAGTATGGCCTCTATAAATAATTTGCACAACACAGGCTGTTGTGCAAACTTGTTGACCATGTATGCATGGTATTATTCGAAATGTTGCACATAAAAAAATCTTTAGATTGTCGAGGGAATCAAAACGTATAAAATTAATTAACTTGTTTAATAGTTAATATATTATTATGTATAAGTATTTTTAAAATATTATTTCAAAAATCTCTACCTACATTAAGTTTAATTAATATCCAAGGTTTATTACTAGATTTACAGGTGATACATATCATGTAAAAAAGGGAGGTTTAATTATTTTTTGTTTGAAGAAATTTAATAGTTTTTGTCATTCATAGCATAGAGCTTGAAAATCTCACCCAACTTCACTGTGAAGGTGAAAACAAATTCAAAATCAGTAGGTACAATAATTTTATAAAAATATCAGTGTTCAATTTTTTTTGAATTGATAGGTACATAAATATATTAGGTATTATCTTTGATTGATAACTTTATAAACATATCGTACCTGAAAATGAGAGTTTATCGAAATTGATATTCATTGTGATATAATTTGGTAACTGGAAAGGGTGTTCCCCGACATAATACCTCGAGAGTGATTGTTTCCAAAAGGTTGGTAATATCGTATTGACATATATTTTGCAGACTGTTGTTTAACAGAAACAATGATGTCACCGGGCAAGGTGCCGTCCATAAGTAGAATTAAAATGCCACCCCCTTCTAATTCTAGTCTCAAAATTGTATGTTAATTTATTACATAGTGCATTTTATTATTTCTTCTTGTTTATTTTAAATGGACAAATAATGATGTAATAAAAATCTTTAAGATGGTACACGAGTGAAATACAAAAATGCAATTTTTCGAGACAATAATAATTGTTTTCCTAACATAACATACATCATATGAATAAACCAATATAATATGATTCTTTTGAAAGATAGATATGTTTATTATATGAATTCTTTCTTCTTCTTTCTTTTGACCATGTCCGATCCTAATACAATCTTATTATGGACCTCCACAGGATATTAAAAGATTTTTTGTTTTTATTAGAAATGGATGTTAACCACTGCTCAACCAATCAGGTCCATACTTTTGTCTTCAAACACAAATTGAAATATGTTATAGATATACAGTTAATTAAGATATATTAATATGTGTATTTGCCAGACGATTGCCAGTGAATATGAAGTATTTTGGAGCCCTTGGAAAATAAATCAATCCAATGAATATCAATCCCAGCATGAAAATAGTAACAGAAAACCACAATACGAATCTATTTAGTCAACGAAAAACACAACCACGGCATTAAACTTCTGACATTAACGTTTAGAGTAGATCCATCAACCCCACAAACCCTCGTTCTAATAAAACCTACTCGTAAAAGTTGTATTATTGCTATTCCTTCCATTATTTTCCAGACATATGCAGTGCATTTACTACTTGCCTATTTTTTTAACAAGACAGCGCTGTTCTCATCTGTTTTCTGTGTCCAACTTATGCAAAGGTGTCTTTTTTTAAATACAGGCGATTCCGTTTAATTGGGCCATCAGTGAATTTGGGCAGCTGCTTATTTTTATTATTATGTAAATAACATGTTACCGCTCGGAGATCTTAGGTGCTTTTCTGATTTAATATTCCAATAAATATTTACAGGTAACTCTACTATACTAGTTAACATATTAAAAGATATTCTATTTTTATTTACTTTATTTTTATACCATTATACATAAAAAATGAGAATATTAATTATTATTTAAATAGAATTTAATTTACGGCACATGACCAAGACGTTTGTAATCTATCTTTTCCAATTGTACTAAAGGTCGGAGCTGGTCAGCAAACACTTTCATATCGTCTGCGATCGCATCCTGGCCAGAAGGTGCCAAAACCTGAAATAACAAAGTGAAATTAATTCATTGGTGACATATCATATTATATTAACCGGACGCCGTTCAGAAGTGCAATACTCTGCACTTTTATGACTCAACTCTGCAAATTCACTGGGGCCAATATCACACCCCACAGTGAAACTACAATAGGTAAGGTTGAGATGGCTGATCTAGAGGGAAATAGGTTGTCTTTGTGATTATCCTACATTCTATTACTGAAGGTTTATAGGGATAAAGTAAGTAATTGCACTAGATGTAGTTTAAACATGTTAATTACCGATAGTTCAACAAGATAACTCTGCGATATGGGCTCATAGACCTCGTTAAGCTTTGTCAGCATCGATATCATCTTAAACACTTTGGCTACGGTAATTTTCATTCTTCCTTTTCGAAACATGTATCCTGAAAAATTAAGATCATAAAAATGTTTTAGAAATATTATCTGCAAATATACAGGTAACCCTCGTTCATCACGACTCAGGTTAGTGTGAATTAATAATATCATAATAGATTTATTATATTTTTTTTGTTCTGTACTTATTTTGACATGTGCGATGTGCCAGGAATCGTCATAATGAATTGAATCATGCGCGAGTAATCAGATTAGTTGACTGTTATCGACAAATTTTACATAATAAGTGCAGACAGGCCAAGCAGGGTAAATTATGTAGATTCTTTTTTGCAACGCGGAACAACGTGAATGTTATTTTTTCAGTTTATTGCAAAGTTTTGTTATAATTATGAAGTTTATTTTGTTATTAATTTTGTTTAGTTGATTAATAAAGTATCCAAAACATATCCCCCACGATAAACGATAGTTAAGTATAATTCAATATCGCCTTTTTTTCTAGAAAAAAGCTCTGGTCCATTATGCTTGATATTGATATAATGAGAATCATCATTCATCATGAAAGTAAATAAAGATATTATGTAACAATTATTATATAGTCATATTCATTATATTTTACTGCAATCTGTCAGCACTACTAAGCGAATATATATTATACCTATTACAATATAGTATAATAAATAAGTTTATTTTAATGATTTTGAAATAGAGGTATTGTTAATTTTACAATATTATCTATGTAATAATAAGTTTAATGTATTCTATGCAAAAACATGCCTACTGTACCTCTGACACTGTATTCAAAATCGATTCTGCAGCCAAGTTCGGTGAGGAATTCCACTACCATCCCACTGCAAGCGATGTCTATACTTGACCGAACCACCGTCGGTCGAGATTTATCTCCCAGTTCTGGTTGACCGATGTATCGGAGTTGGTAAGGCATGTCAGGGTAGTCTAGTGCCTTTCTCACTCGTAGCAATAGTGGGGCAGACTGAAAATTAAAAATACTATGTTACATTGAGTTTCGGATCAAATGAAACAACCAAAAAAATTGCTTAGTTATGAACCTCTTCATGTTGATTTTATAAAACCCATCTTCTCTATTCATTCTTCTATACCACTGGTCTTCAAACTGTGTTCCGCAGAACCCCGGTGTTACGCAGCACCTCTCTGGGGGGGGTTCCCTGAGTCAAAAAAAAATTCGACAAATAGACCTAGACTTCAACAAATTGACACACCCCAGTCACTAAATATAATGCAAGGGTAGAAGACAGCTGGGTAACGAGTTGATGCTACTAGTGAGTGAATTACATTAATTTTATGTTAAAATTTTTTAATAAAAAATACAATAATTATTGTCTTTATATAAAGTAACTATAACACATTGATTTACTTTGAATGTTATTTTAAGATATATTAATCCTAAGGATGGGATGGGGTTCCCCAAATAAAACTTAATATTCTAAGGGTTCCGTGAGTCGACAAAGTTTGAAGACCACTGTTCTACACCAAGGAATCATTCTCTTTCGAATTGTTCTTATATTTACATGTTCAATACTTTCGTTTAATCACCACAGTACATGATCGTTACTTGATATTTCTACTCAACTTGTTGCTGATTTTTTGTACTTAATCTTTTTAATTTCTTATTTATTGATAAATTGTATTGTGTTATATATTATAAGTTACCGGAATGTAAAACTTTATTATTATTATTCTGTGTGCTCGGTTTTACTGTTGTATTTTATATATTATTTTTGTTTATAGGCCATGTGCCATTTATAAACAAATAAACAAACACTATTAAACCCTTTAAATTCAAAGAAGGAAAGACAAAACATTAAAGCTGATTATATCTATTTTTACTCTATATTAATTTATTAATAATTAGTAGAATGGAACACACGGGTCAGAGGCTGCCCATAAGTCAGTTGTAGACCATCTTCTGATATCACTAATGTCAGGGCTAAAAAGCTTCATTCCATCTACGCAACGACATTCATGAATTATTCTCTGAAGACAGAAGCAAGTCAGAGCGTTTTTTGTAAATGCGCTGAAGAGAAATAGTAAAGATACACATTGTAAAAACAACAGCTCATAATTCACATTTTTAAATGTAGAAATCACAATGAACATATGAGTCGTATAGTTCCTATATACGATAAGTCCACTTTGATAAAATGTTGGCAAACTAAATATTTTCATTTAATACAACTTCTTCTTATGAAAACCTATGATTGAATTTATATTATGGTGGTGTGTTGTTTTTATACAAATATTCACAATAAAATTAATCATTTTCGTAGCAGTAAAGGAGAAATTGATAAAAGAGTGATCGACTTATCGGCATTTGAAACTAACTGTCAAATTTATCATATTTAGGAACCCAGTAGGTGTGACTTATCGGTCTTTGTTTCTCAACACTAAAGATAAGTGGTTGACAAGTATAGGGTAAATAAAAAACAATTATTATTTCAATAATTACAAAAATTATTTGTTAGAATTGGTGATGTGAGAATTTTCGTAGTAATAGCCTTTAGGAACCGATCAACTGAACCAAATTTTGGAGCGCTGGCGGTAGTAAAAAATGTCATCATTATCTCAATTTTGACCAAAAGTGGACTTATCGTATATAGGAACTATACGACTCATATTACATATATTATATAGCACGTTTATGCAATATTATTACTGATAATAAACAAGATTCGGTACAAGTCTGTCTACTGGAAGCCAGGCGGGAACAGCGGCAATTTTCATAGCTGATTTCGGCAAAATTCATGAATTCAAGAATGATAACCTAACCCAGTGGTCGGCAAACTGTGGCTCTTTGGCCCCTTGAGTGTGGCTCTACCACAAATGACCACGTACGGACTCAAATAGTGAAAGATAGAACAGTCAAAATGTCTTCGAATATAACCAACCAGCAAGTCGAAGATCTTAAAGTGGTTTCAGCTTTATCAATAGCAGTTTACGAGTCTTGTTACATAAATGATACTGCACAAATTTGTACGATTTATTTCATCTACTGGTCTTAAAGAAGAACTTTTAGGATTATTGGCACTCAAATGTCAAACACGCGGAGAGCATATTGCAAATGCTGTTTTTTTAGTTGAAATGGAGAGTGAGTACGCAGATCTTCTGCTGCATAATAAGGTACGTTGGTTAGCAAGAGGAAACGTTTTAAAATTTTTCGCTTACTTATTAATTGAAATTAAAGCATTTCTCCATGTGAAGGGTGTTCACTATCCAGAAATAACGGATGATCAGTTAATCCAAAAAAATATTTCATGGTGGACGTTATGTCTCATCTAAATCAGCTTAATCGTAAACTGCGGGGGGAAGGAAACACATTTTTTTCGATGTTAGAAGAAGTTATTTCGTTCGAAAACAAATAATCCCTTTTTCTCAAAATTTCGAAAGAGAATCTTTGCTAACTAAGCCTGCTGAAATATCGCCAAGAAAATCATTCTGATATTGACATTTTCTATTTCAAAACAACAATTTTAAATAAGAGGGAAGCTTTTCTCAACAGGTTTCAGGAATTCAGAAACAGCAAAGCGACGTCAGTTTTTGTTAAAAAAAACCTTTTAATGCTGAGGTAACAGAATTAATTTTTTCCCCCTTAATGTTGACATTGGCAACTTTGAAATGCAATTGCTGGATTTAAAAATAAAGAATAATTATGGAGCTCTACATTTGAACGTCTCTGTGCTGATTGGATATATTGGAGAAAAACAAATATGAACATGGTTCACAGCACAAGTAGTCTGCTTTGAAAAACCTGGAGAAGGAAGACATGATGATTTATAACACCTCGAATAGTATTCCTGACTCATATGATCAGTTGAAAAAACTAGCGTTTGCCGTACTTTCACTTTCCGGTTCTACATATTCATGCGAACAATCTTTTTCAAGCATGAACCTTATCAAGAGTAAATTGAGAAGTTGTCTTATTGATGAGAACCTGGAATCGTGCCTAAAATTAAAAACAACATACAAACCTGACTTCCCCAAACTTTTCAAGGAAATGGATATTAAGTGTTTGTCATGATTTAATAAAATTGTATGGATACTTTACTTACAATTTAATTTTTATCAATAAATACGATCATTATTAAGTATGATATCAAGTTTTAGTTTATTTTTTTATTTTTAGTTATAGTTTAATTAAGATTTAAAACTTGAATTAAAGTTTATTAAGTTACTAAACAGTGTACCTACATATAATATATACTTTAGGTTTAAGAAATTTGGCTCTCTGAAGAAATCTCAATCGTTGTACTGTTGATATTTGGCTCTTTTGACTAATGAGTTTGCCGACCACTGACCTAACCTAACAAAAAATCCATTATATCGGTTATTTTCAAAATTTGTTTGCCGCTGGCTTCCAATAGACAAGAATCTAAGATTCAATTCGAGCTTTCGATGACAATGTCAAATGAGACAATGGCGGTCACAGGGATTTATCCATAGTCGTCTTTTAATTGAAATTTAAATATAAAACGCCGGCTAGACGCTCATGCCTTACGACAAGGTTACCTGTGCAACCGGTTTGTATCGGGAAGCCCGTGTGTATGGACGGGAAAACTGAAGCTAGCGCAAACCGAAAACAAGTAAAAATGAGACTCAAATGACCTAATCAGAGCGCGATATGAAATGTAATTGACGCAAAAATTTACATTAACGTTTGCCTCCTGTCTCATGATTAATAATTACGAATCAAATGATAATGCTCCCAGTCTTAACAGCTATTGTACAACGTCATGCTCTCTTCAGAGCTGCTTATTATGAAAAAGATTGATTTAGTTAAGTATCACCTGTTGGGTAGGTCCTCTGAGACTGAAACAAACTTCTTGGTCGTTGAAAGTCTCCGGCCCAGAGTCGACATTGTCACACAAGCCTCGCAACCTATGTAAAAGGACTTCAACAGCAGAATCTAGAACAGAGCCCTGTAGAACCATAATAAAATTGATTAAAAAAAATATATTCCAACAGGGATTTTATTATTGGTCCAACTTGGGCTATTCAATGAACTATTGTAATATATGGGAAATTTAGGATATATAAGCCAAACAACCTGTAGCAGATATTCTTGGTTAGGAATTATATTCGCCTTCAAAGCCTGACTTAAGCTATCCATAGCAGTGCTGACAGGAATTGAGGTATTAACTGCCATGTTTTTATATTAAGATTCACCGTAAATATAAATAAAGATTTAATGTAAGGCAAATTATAATTTTTAAAGATAAATAAATTATTGACATTAATAAACGTCAAGCTTGTGTACCACAGATAATAATATTGTATACGATCATAGAGCTCATAGAGATCAGAGAGCTGCCAACTATTTGACGGAGAAATAAAAAAGTGTACTTTGGCAACACTAAATAGGTAGGTACATTTTCAGACAAGAATAAAAATGATTATTTTTATAAAAAACAATGTGTCATGATACAAAATTACCCTAATAAGTACCTCATAATAAATACGTCCATAATGATTTTTTTAAATTCTTAAATTAGTGTTATTGTCTATGTACAAACTTATATATGGTACCAACCATAGACTAATTCAAACAAATTACAAATGGCGGTGTTTTGATATGAAATTGACGTATAACTTATAACCCGCGTGATAGATGTAAATACTATCGAAATAGTCATATAATGTCTAAAAACGTTACCATTCGCCTAGCGTCAGAAAGAGTAAATCATTGTGTAGCAAGTAATGATGAAGTTCCTAGACTTTTCACCCCAGGAGAAATTATAACCACACAGCAAGGTTTTATGAGGTTAGGATTATTCTTTTATACTTATTTAAAATTCAATTCTGAATTAACGTTACGCTTCATTTACCCTGGCCCGTATGCATTTTCATTTTTTGTATAAACAACAGAAATTTGAACCTACGTGTCCACTTAATTTTTGAGAAACAAAATGTATTAAACTAATAGGTATACATTAATAAATAATACACTAGTAATACGTTCACGTTTCAGAGGACATGGCACATATATGGAAGATGAAGTTATCAAAGCGTCAGTGGCTGGAGTGGTAGAGCAAGTGAACAAACTCATCAGCGTTCGTCCTCTGAAGAATCGATACGTCGGTGAAATCGGTGATGTGGTGGTGGGGCGGATAATCGAAGTTCAGCAGAAAAGATGGAAGGTTGACACAAATTCGCGCTTGGACTCAGTACTTTTATTGTCATCTGTCAATTTACCGGGAGGAGAACTTGTTAGTACCTATATCACAATTTATTTACCTCAACCATCTTATAAATGATATAAAAAACCCATGGAAAGACAATTTGCATGAGAAAATGCACTAAAAATGCCATATACTTAGTGTCTCGCTCATGTTTTAACTCTACAACTGCCAAAATCATAAAACTTGGTTTCCCAACAACAAACATACCAAAACTTAGCCTAGCCTACATATTTTTTGTGGTGGCAAACTTTCCCATCAATTTATAATACGACCCCCTAGGACCAAAGAAACCTTTTCTCAATTTTTAGCGATTTTGAGCTCCATATGGTACTGGACATCTTCTTACTGTGCCATCCACTAGCGGATGTTGGCCACCATCAAGGCGATCTTAGATTTGTCATCTGCTACCCAGAACTGTTCAGTTGAGCTGCACTCGTACCAATCACAGAGGTTCTTACGCCACAAAGTGCGGCACCGTCCTTTGCTATGCTTACTAAGTTGGGGAATGCTGTACTTTTGTCCTTTCATAATGTGGCCGAGGTACTGTAGTTTCCTGGTTTTGATACTACGCAGAACTTCTCAGTCCTTCCCTATTCGATTGAGAACTTCAACATTTGTCACCCGGTCAGTCCAAGGAATTTTGAGGATGCGTCTATAAGGAAAGTCCTTTAAGGAAAGGATGGCCCACACAACCTGAACCGGGCCCCCACTCCCCAGGCCAGGATTTTTAAGTTTACTTAGGGTTAAAAGCAATGTGACACTCAATATTAGCGTTTTCAAAATGAATGCTGTATTTTGAAAACGTTACAAGTCACTATTGTGTTTTAGTCAAAATAGTGAAAACAATCATATAGGTATAAAAATAAATAGGTAGGTAGATGTAAAATATATTATTTTATAGCAAATGTTAACCGTTGTCTTTAAAAAAAACTACTAACATTTGTGTATTTAGGTAATATGAAGATTTTTGCAACTTATGTCACTGTTTTTTAAAATGTGTCAAGCAACTTTTTCGAAATACAGCATTCAAATGGTGTTCGAGGTAAAATGAAGGATATTCACTGTATTTTTAGTGATTTTGTGTATTTTTTAATATATCTCTATACCCAATGCTTACGGGCCGCACAAAATTGTGTTTTTGCTAATTACTTTTCAAATGCAAATTAACACGTTAATTACAAAATTAATTAAAAGGGCCCGTAAGCATTGTGTTATAGGTCCGCAGTCCCCATTCACTGCGGACCATTTAATTAATATTTAATTATCACATTTAAATAACATGCTAATTATATCTAATGTCCACCTGATGGGCAACGCACCAGTTGCGTTGGACGCAGTGAATGGATCATTTTTATACGACCCGGGTCGGTGTGTCAATTGTATTTACCATTGGTGAGTGTGCATAGTGCCCGAAGATGCCCAAAGGCGATACCCGTGTCCCAAAAATGATTCAAATGGAATAGTACAAAACTTAAAACCATTAGAATTTATATCTATTTGAATTGCGGAGTTGTCAAGTATCGCGACATACGATAATAAAAAAATGCATCGTACTAGTATTGTTAAAATGTTAAAATCGTTGAAATAAATAGTGCGCAGGCGACTTTTTTAGTATTAGAGCAAATTTGTGATGTGTATTTATCTCACTTATCTGATTGACCCCCAGGCTAGAGCCCTGTTAGCCCCCCGCCTTGTGGGGGACATGTTTGTAAATATCGTTGTCAAATTATGGTGTTTGCGAAGGATTATTTATAATTTTATTATATATCCATCGTTATCGAAAGAAATTATCAATAGCAAAATATCGATGTATCTTTCATAAAGTATTGATACTTAAAAATATCGATATTTTTGTTACGGTCCTGCACTCATGCGTAATACGGAAGGGGGCGTGTTCATAACAAAAGTTGTCTATGGTTAAGGATTCCTTAACTCTATACTCAGGATTGTCTATCCTTTTCGGTGACTTATCCTTAGGAACGATTTCTTAGATTCTGCATGCGGCTCCTAGATACTAAGTAGCTTTAGATAATCTCACCCCCCTGTAAATAAAATGAATAATCAATTATCGTGTTTTGAATACTTTTTCAAAATGGACCCCCCCCAACTATTTTTCTATGTAGCGCCTGCCATGCGCCAATAATATATAAATAATTTAGGTCCAATACATGCTAAATACACATTAAGCAAACGCAATTTAGTACGAGACCCATGGCCCGCACATTTTGAAGTGGGCCTCGATGTTTGGAGGGCCTCCCAACCTATCGCTAATGTTAATCCTTTCCACGCCCTTTGTGCCCTCATTATTTGGCCATTCGATATAATTAGCATGTTATTTAAATGCGGTAATTAAACAGTCATTAAATGCTCCTTGGTCAACAAGTTAAAGGCGGTGTAAGTAGTTTTCCTCAAATGGTATTCCGCAGAACTCCAGAGTTCCATTTAAAATAAAGGGTATTCCATGTATTTTTAGTGATTTTTGGTATTTTTAAATAAATCCACTTGAATTGTCAGCTCTTACCGTTATATTCACTGATCACGACCCCGTTTTGTGATAGATAGTCATTTTAATTAGTCAGGATACCCACTTAAAATAATTATGTGGGGAAAAGGATTTGTTTATTGTTACCGGCAGTATTTTCTTTACTTTTACAGCGTCGGCGTTCCACAGAAGATGAACAGCTGATGAGAAGATATCTCAAAGAAGGTGACCTGATCAGTGCGGAAGTGCAAAGTGTGTACTCTGATGGATCTCTCTCGCTGCATACCAGAAGTCTTAAATATGGAAAGGTGAACACCAGTTTTCTTTTATCGTATTGTTGAATACTCAAATCAGCTGTTGATATTAATTTTCTTCCGCATATGCTCCACTTTCTCACTATAAATGGCAGCTCGTTATATGGCTTTTTGCTATACATAATCGCCTTTTTCAATTATGGCGCAATTTCGATTAACAGTCCAACTTTTTTCTGTAAACAGCAAAAATGCAGAACAATAACAGTCCTAAACCCGTATTATTAAATGCGTAAATGACGTGTGAACAAGAACTATTTGAAACTTTATCGAAAACGTTTCATTATTTCCGAAGATGTTGAAAACGTCTTATTGAGATGGATCCTAAATATGTATGACTTTGAAGCAAAAAAAAAGGACCACTTGTCCATTGATTATGTTAGCTACAAGTGACTTCGCTTTGCAGGCTCATTTGCAAATAACTTCACACTACTGCTATGACATTTATTTGTCAACTTGAAGGGTGTATAAAAAGACAATCCATCACAATGAGTAGATAAACAGCCAGTAATACTACGCTACTGCATTATTATTTAATTGAAAAATCCTGTAAAATTCATGAATAACTGTTTATAACTGCAGTCATGTAAGTGATTACAATGAAATTGTATGGATTATAATGGAAATAAATAATTCGTTCCCAGGAACATATCTTAGATGTATTAATCTATATTTATTTTCAACACACCAAATATAAATTATAGCCAAAATCGTGTATACTATTGCCAAGATTGTAGATAAAAAGAGCTCATTCTCTATTGCTTCCCTAAAAACGAGCTTGACTTATTATCGAAACCGTAAGGTAAATGTATCGATATGGTAGCACAGGTTAATTTGGGTAAATCTCTTGTAAAATAATATACACATTAAGAGATCTTAATGCTATTCATACATAGATTTGTTAGAGTCAGGGGTAGTCAACCTTTTCATTCCTACCGCCCACTTTTGTATCTCTGTTGGTAGTAAAATTTTCTAACCGCCCACCAGTTCCACAGGGTGATTTATAAAGTAGGCAAGTAACTTTACTTCATAAAATTTATAAATCAGAGTTATAGCAAGTTAAAGCATGTAATAATACATAATTACTTACCTACCAAATACTTTATGTCAGACTTCCGCTAAGTTTGGCAGAATAAATCTTTATAAAACAACTTACTGTAGTTAAATCTATCATTTTATTTATACTTTGCATGCATAAACAGTATATTTTCTGAAATTTAAATTGTCACAGGGAGTTTTATGAAAACATAATTTAAATGTTTTTAAAACTCCTACCGCCCACCATGAAAGCTGGAACACCCACTAGTGGGCGGTAGGGACCAGGTTGACTACCCCTGGTTTAGACTATGAACATGTTTAAAAATCAATTATTACAGATATCTATAAAGTTTTACTCTAATGCCTCTCATGTCTTAATATTCTAACACAAAATAGACTTTTGTGCAGGAATAAAATTCGCACAATATTTATTTTGGTCTATGCGTTAATCGATAATTGGTTTGGTTTAGCTCTGCCATGGAATCATGATAAAGGTATTCCCGTCGCTGGTGCGGAGATGGAAAACTCACTTCCACAGTTTGCCGTGTGGGGTCTCACTGGTTATTGGAAATAATGGGTTCATTTGGCTGTATCCAACGGCCGGGTCTGATACACCGAGTGGTGGATTTGCCGAGAATTTAGAAGAAGTAAGAATTTATTATTTCATACTTTCTCAACGCAATTCTTGATTTAGGATAACCCCCACCAGAGCAGATACACCCAAAGATATCTGTATGTAAAACAACCAGATCAACGCCGACCGTCGTAAGCAATTGCCAACCTTAAATGTACATAACAATGCATTTACTGATTTGATCGTGTTGATCCTTGCTTATGATTGATTCATAATAAACGTAGTGTTGCTATTGTTAAAGATATAGGTACAGTCGAACTTGGTTATTACGAGGAAGATGGGACTGACTGAATTTGCTTGTTATAAGCATTACTCGTAATATCAGAGAATAGGTATTTTTAAATGAATGATCACATAACACAAAAAGTCACAGTTCAAACAAAAATACACCAATTAGAATTTTTCCCCGAAACAAGCATGGCATTCATAAACTACAAAAGAAGTTGTTTATTGTAATGAACGCTGGTAGGTACCTACTGACTTTAGCTTGGATTTTTTACATGAAACTTCAACCATATGCGTGGATACTTTTTCAATATTGTCAGTACCAATTAGGTATTTAGACACTTACCTAGTGTCATAAACGTAATCCGATCCCGGCGGCATCGGTCAATGGTCGGATTTTATTGCTTATTAACTAAAATGTCAATGAATGTTACCTCATTACATCCGAGATCTCGCTATGTCTGTGATCGTAATAACCGAGTTCGACTGTATATCAAAATGTATTTTTTTTTATCAGATTGGTGACTACACTGAACAGTTTTTCCTCATATTTTTTACGTCAACTGTCAAAGCTAGCTGTTTGTATTTAGACAAGTAGTAAATCGAAGATTTTGCTGCTTTTATACAAAATATTTTAGTTTCGAACTCTATTATCTTTAACATATTCCATAAAGCTCTTATACTTCCAGTAATGACACTGGTGACAGTTAAATATTGAATGTCACGGCGGCGTCTTTCGTCAGAAACTACTGACAAGGCACTCAGTAGTTTCGGATATTTTCGTACATCGGCTGAATCGTACTCAAAAAATAGGAATTATTTTATTTCAGTCATGATTCCAAGGAGCGATCAAAAGTATCATTTCACAATCGGGCATGATCGTGTTAGACAAACAGAGGACTATCGCATGAGAATCTTCCAATGTAGTTTAGACTTTAAGATAGTCTACTAGTGGTTTTTGAATCACAAGTTTGCATCTAGTTCCTTAGTATTATCTATAGTTATTTTATTGCAGCAATATTTTGTATTTTCCTTGTTATAAATTTAACAAATCTTTTATTTATTTAGGTGGTACCACAAGCCGACCGAGAAGTAATGGCACGATTACGAAACTGCATCTACGCTCTAACCGCCAGCAAAGTAGTTTTATACGATACCACCATTCTCTATGCTTACGAAGAAAGTTTGAAGTATGATACCGCTAAAGAACTACTCAACCCTGAGGCTATGCTAGATGTCGCCTTTCTAACGCAACATCGGTTAACATTACAACAGTCGTAGGTAAATAGTATAATGTAAATTAAAATAATATTACGTTTCTGTTCTTATTTTTGTATGATTTAATAAAAAATTTGCATCAAATCGTATGATAGGATGATGAAACCAAATATTTCTGATTTATTTTACTACCGACTGACGAGAAGGCTTACTGCATTTGGTAAACGACATTCATTATGAGAAGGATACTTCATTGGCTTAGTAATCATCAACTTTACTAACGAAATGATAATATTTAATAAGTATGTAAATTTAAAAATCAGTCGACGTTTAAAACTATGTGACTTTTTTCATTCTTGGACTGTGATGTAGAATAATGGAAAAACCTGGCATTCCAACATCTTCTATTTCAGGATCAACAAACTGAGCAGTATAACAATACCCAGATATTCCACATTGATTTGAATTACGCTCTAGCTACTCCCAATCAGCTTGGTGTGATTGAATTATTGAATCTTTATAAATGTGTAATTGTAATTGAACTTAAAAATAATGGAAATGGGCTACCTTCTGGGTGTGGCTGTAAGAAGGTAATTTCTTGAGTCTTGAGAAATATGAGATAAACTAATTTTTTTTTCAATAGTTATGCTATACAGTCGAACTTGGTTATTACGATCACGGAAATAGCAAGATCTCGGATGTAATGACGAAACATTTGTTGACATTTTAGTTTATGATTTTCTCCATACATTTATTCACTTTTATAACGAGCAACTTCTCGGGTATACCGTCCAAAAATGTAATGTGTCGTTCGTTTAAAAACAACATTTTCGACCCTAAGCAATAAAATCCGACTGGGCAGTTAACTAGACCGATGCCGCCGGGATCAGATTACGTTTATGAGACTAGTTAAGTACCTAATTGGTGTTTTCACCGACAACATTGAAAAAGTATCCACCCATATGGTTGAAATTGCATGTAAAAAAGCTTTGTGAAGTCAGTAGATACCTACCAGCGCTGGTAGGTCAGCACTTCATTACAATAAACAACGTCTTATGTAGTTTATGAATGCCATGCTTGTTTCGGAGATTTTTACGATGGTTTTCAGATTTTTTATGTTCTATGCTTAAATAGAACGTGGCGCAAAAAATGTTATAATGAGCAAATTCAGTCGGTCCCATCTTCCTCGTAATAACCAAGTTCGACTGTATTATACTACGGTGAAGAGTAAAGCTGGAAATTGAACTATAGAACCTCTTAGTGTACGTCCTGAGTGGCAGCGTTTGGCGCAGCGTTGAGCGTTTTGCGCAATTCAAACGTATAACCGTGTGTGAAAATGTTCGTAGACAATGTCTTTTTTTGGTTATACGTTTGAGTTGCGCAAAACGCTCAACGCTGCGCCGAGCGCTGGCACTGAGGCCTCACACTTAATTATTTTGCCGAACCAGTACCCTTTAAAAATGACAGTGTTTCGGATGTTCCATTATTGTATTATTTTTAGTCACGATTCACTCATGCTGGAGCCAATTATTCCAAAAAATAGTATATAATATTATATTTATTCATTCTGAGGTATAGGTAAATCATTATACAGTGGCACCATGGGTACGACAAATGCGGCTTGCAGTTGTAGTGGTATTGTTTGCTAGCATTGAAACAGGCATTGTCGCAAGCAATTCAATACACTCGCAAATTGCCTATGGTTCCGCTGTAGAATGATTTACCTATAATCCATTACAAAATCATTTTATAATATTGTTAAATGCCAAAAAATTATGGCATCCAAATGCTCCACTATCAGGATTATTCGAATTAAGGCTATATCTCAGTTGAGGCATGGTCTAAAAAGATTGTGGCTTGGTGATGCGCGGATTGCGGGTGCAAATGATGCATGCTGAACGAAATATAATTTGTCATATAAATCCAACATGCGTCCATAGAATGTTCTGTTTATTGTTGTATTAGTAACAATAATAATATATTCATTGACATGTTTTCTTTTTCAAGTAAATGGGTAACGTTTTTAGTCATCTTTACACGATTTAAGAATTAATACCCCCGTCGCCATCACGAAACAAATTGACGTGTTCCCAGCTCGACGTTCGCTCTCCGAATGCCAGCGAGTCCAAAATTTCATCGCGCCTATAGTTGAAAATTATTTGCCGTTTCACTGATGTATCGTCTTAATTAACACTAACATTATTCTGTTATTTTTCTTGATCCAAAATAACACGGAAATCATTCAGGGCAATTCCGTATTGATAATTATTAATATAATTAATTGGTAACACAATGATAAGCGAATCTCATGGATTCATGCATGTGACCGTAGCACAAGTGTCGGAAAATTGTATTAACTTACAAAATCGCCGCATCTCAACTCTCAATATGTACCTAATTGTAGTACTGTATCTTGCTCTAAACCAGTTAACACGGTCATCTCAACCCATGTTAAAAAGGATCACGCCTGACAGTTCCTATCCCAGGAAAATTAACTGTCGTAATATGACATGTCATATTTATTTTTTTATTGATTTTGGAGTTATGTTCGAATAGGCATTCGAACATAACTCACGACATGAGCTAGAAAGAAAAACACACTAAAGGCATGTACATTTTAAAATTCAAAATAAAATATCCCTAATATACCTGTAATTAAGTAAGTATAATTAGGTAAATATATAGGTGAATGAACTGAAATAATACACTGGAACTGGGGTTCCGATTTTAGACTTCATGGAATTGAACCCCATTCGATTTTCCCACTAAACTGTTAAAAAATTTAGTAGTTTTAACTAGGGCTTCGAACCGGAAAAACCGTTATTTTTTCCGGAATAAAAACTGAAACCAAACCGAAAAAAAAATATCAACATGATCTTACTCCCCCACTTCAGTTGTCGTGACACATCTCGACATTATTCTGATAATTTATAATATATTATTTTTTAAATTTATGGCTATGGCCGTGCGATTTCACCATTGGTTTCGGAGCGTGGTGTCGGGCTATCATACAAGTACCATTAAATGTTCTAAATTATGCTAGAAATAAATTAGAAATAAAAAAACCGGAACCGAACTGACATATTTTTTTTTACTTGAACCGTAACGAAAACTGAAATAAAAAAAAATAACGGTTCGATGCCCTGGTTCTAACAGCTCTGAAGATAGTGATTTACTTCTAAAATAATTCACAGATGTATAAAAAATATAATACATTATACTTCAGATGTATTTTGGTAAGTGTAAACAATACAAAACACTTAAGAAAATCAACTTGAAAGTAATAATTAGCCATTTTTTATGTTGGACAGTCAGACTTGTTGCACCCGTCTCTTAATTCCTGGCACTATACCACATTCTGATGATAATGACGATGCTCAACTATTCTAACATGTTCTCTGCTGTTGATAAAGACGTCTGCCATTATTTGTTGATCTTACTTTTATATTTATCTAATTTTAATATAATAAATCCCAAACTAAACTTTCCTCTGACAGATAACTTATGATGTTTATCTTTTGCTTTACAATCTTAATTTTGTTGAGAATTTAAAATGAATTTGCAGAATATGTCAGACATAAATTTATACAGGTAGAAAGTCTCTTATAAATATTAGTAATTTTGCATATGACGCACAGAAGAACGTCAATTTAGTTATTATTAACTTACCTATGAAATGTTATGTTATACGATCAACTTGCTTCTCAGTGAGGCTACCATTTTTAAATACTAGACAGTTAACCATCTTTTCTACTAAATTAACTAAAAATATTGGAACGTAACTTATTTAATTCGCACAACTAGATAATATATATTTCAGCATCACGTTCTTCTGGTGTTGCTCTAATCACATCAGCAAACCAATATTTACCGGCTTCATGTCTAGCCTCACAAAGTCATTTACTTATATGCCTTCTATCTTTCTCTCACGCACATGGAGGTTATACACGTGCCGAATGTTTTCTCACTTGCACTTATGGTTAGTTTTTGTTCAGGTCACGGGTAGAGTTAATTTTTCAACTACAATATACAAATGCATTTTGTGTGTAGGTATATTGTGGCAATATTTAATCGGAAACATGGAACTGCGTTAGTAAAATAGCACAATTATGCTGTAAATACATCTCAGCAGATGTGCAATAATGATTTGAATTTTTCAACTACATTACTCTGCTTTTTAAAGAATCAAATCTGTATTAGCAGACTCATTCATGGGTATCAAGATACTGTAAGTCCCAAAGACTACGATGGGCGGGACATGTGGAGATACTGTAAGTCCCAAAGACTATGATGGGCGGGACATGTGACGAATCATGACGAAGTGGCTACCCCAATGGAAGAGACCCAGAGGCCGTCCAAGAAGGAGATGGGCTGACGCCGTAGAAGTGGACTGGCTTCATATAGGAAGACCCGGTAACTGGAGAAGTGTGGCGAGAGACCGGAGTGAGTGGAGAGCAGTTGTGGAGGAGGCCAAATCCCACCCCGGGATGTAGCGCCATGGAAGAAGAAGAAGAACTCATTCATGTGTTTCCGGACCCGAACTCCGCCCTTCTTGTGTAGACGCCTGCCACCCTTTCATTATAGTAATTCAATTTCTTTCGTCCAGTACATACTATGCACATATTTTATTTACAACTCTGCATGTGAAGTGAAAAAGCTTTCCAACTATATCCAGGGACGAATTTACGCTTTATGGGGCCCTGGGCTAATAGGTACATATTCAGAGCCCTGGGAAAATAACTATTATAATAATAAAAGATAAAAATTCATAAAATGTTAAAATAAATATGCTTTTAAATTTGTGATATTTGCGTCTCATATGTCTCAATACAAATTTGTGCATAATACAGTACGCTCTCAGTAATCCGCCACCCCAAAAACCAGACAAGTGTCCAATTAGTGATTGCCGCGGATTATAGTGTATACATACAAAATAATATGGTAAAAATTAAAACGGGTATTTCGTAAAAATAGTTTTTTGAGAAATTTGTAAAAGCAAATTACGGTTTTATTTATAATCAAAATCAAGTATTTACTAAAATATACATATTTTTAAACTAAGTTTATTAACTAAATATTAAACAGTAAATCACTTGACACAACCAGTTGTGTGTGGCAGATAATCTTGAATGGCTTAGGATTCCTGGCTTTTCCTATAACCAAAAGCTTCATTTTGCGTGTCCCGGTTCCATTGGAGTACGCAGCGCTCGAAATGGAAAATTTTACGAACCGGAGCGCTTGATAATTTAACGCTGTTACTTATCTTATTCTATACATATATGTATTTAAAAAAACGATTTTGTTAGATTTTTTTTATAATATGACATATCTCGCACAGACGGTCAAATTAATATTTACACGAGACGGAGCGATAATTTTGGGGATTGTATGAACCGGAACGGCGCTCCGGTGCGTTCCGGTCCATTTCGAGCCCTGGGAGTACGGCATAATTGTGATGAGGTCCTTGGGCACTTTCCTCCCTGGTACATTACTTTCTTCGCGATGAACGTATGTTTTACGAAGGAGATGTTTCCAAAATAAACCCGTCTCATCTGCATTGTATTTTGATTTTGTGCTTTCAACTAGTAAAAATAACGGCGGATTATAGTAGTTGTCGGATTACTGCGAGGGTACTGTATACATTTCTTCCGGTAGCATATTGTTTTTCAATAATTGATTTCAAAAAGAGTACTTATATTATATTGAAACTAGTTACCTATAGGCGGCTCTCGTGGTGCAGTGGGTAAGGCGCTGGCCTTCCACCCGAGAGTTCTGGGTTCGATTCCCGGTCATGACAAAAACATTTATGTGTTTTTCTCAAAGCCTGGGTATTTGTGATTGTTCAAAATTACTAACAACCACCTTGTACGAAAAAGCAAGAACATGGTTATTAATAATTCTAAAAAAAAAAAAAAATTGTTACCTATCAGTGGTGTGCAGTCCATAGATGCTGTGGATAGTGGAGCATTTAGTGACGTAGAAATCCGACATACTGACTGATATTGAGGTGACATTCAATAAATAAAATAACAATATAATCATTATTTTTCAAATAAATCCATCCATTCACACAATTTATTATTTTAATTTAGTATAAATTATACAAACATGGCTTAATTTAAACAGTCTCCATTCTTACAAATAACACTAAGTATATAGTATATTTATAGATACCTACAGCAGTATACCTACAGATTTAGTATTTGGAATAGAATTTGGTATTAGAATGGAAGTAGGTGAATTAATTACAATAATAAAGGTACATGTTCCATTAATGTTACATAATGTGATGTTAGCGATGCAGACGAAAAAATCTCACAACCACATGACTCTTTACGCAACACATAATCTGCCTACTTCCAGGTGAAGTCACTAGTTTAAATAGTGTTAAATTTTACGCGTTTGTTCTGTGATATCTATAAATATCAATATTATTTTTAAAAAAAAAACCAATGCCAGGCCATTGAATGGTTTTTTACCTTCGTACCAAGCTACTTAATTAACCTATTTTCAGAGATATTAGAACCCCAAAATTCTTAAAGATTCAGTTACAATTTAAAAAATCGCTTAGTATTCGGTTCCAGTCCCAAAATATAATTATATGATTATATTAGAAATCTTTTAAAATTCTATATTCAATAGCTATGTGTTAGAAGCTATTAGTGACATAGTTTTTTTTGGGACTGTTCGGTTATACGGAATACAGCATTTTGAAAATAGCCGATAAACTGGATTATTTGTTAGGTTAACCTAACCTAACCCAACCTAACCTACCCTAAACTAACCCAAACTAACAAATAATACAATATATCGGGTATTTTCCAAATGTGTTTTCCGCTGTATTCCGTATAACCAAACAGTAGGTACCTTTTTTTTTTTTTTTAAATAACTTTGAGAAGTTTCATAGGCCCCCTGTTAAATTTTCTCACGAATCGATTGCGTCATTTACGTCAAAGAAACGCGCTGCTATAATATATATTTAATCCAATAAATAAATTTAATAACATACTAATTGTCCAGTGGTTACTGCTACCTATGAGATCAAATGTGGTGTGGTGTGAGAATAAATGACAGGAACACTACATTCATTTGTTTTGAAAATATGTCGTCGAGTATTCAGTGGAAATAATGTAGGTATTTCAAAATTGGAAAATCCAGCATAACAAAAAATGTATCTCTTATGATTTCAACATAATATATAATTATACCTATGCTTTTAAAGAGCATGCCCGATCTCAAAAGACATCGCACGCCATTGATACCCACCTTTGTCACGCTTTTTGACCGTGAAAATTCATTCAAACTTTTTTTCAATAAATGGTTTCAAATTTTATTTTTCCCACCCTACGAATTTGGGGGTACTAAACTATTTACGACCCCTTTATTTAGCCCATGGTAAATCAGGCCTTGACCATATCATATAGGTATTGGTGCAATCAGCTTTCACGAATACCTACTGAAGAAGTATTAAAAACTCGTTTCTATAATTATTATATTACTGTTTTACCAGAATCACAAAATTTTATCATAATTTATAAAATGGACCTAGATCATAGCACCCTCCATTTGCATTATTATTATTTCATGTCAATTTAATATTCTCATTTGCAATGTGTTTACGTGAAAATACACAATTTCCGTTGCCATGTGCTTTTAATCAGTGGCGTACCGACAGTAGGTACATAACGATATATATTATTATATAATTTAATTGACTATAAATAATCCGATTTTGGAGTATTTTTTTTTATAAAAATGATTAACCTTGCCCATGGTCAGGATCCAAATCGTTGGTAACATAATATACATAATTGAAAAAATAACGTAAGAATTTCACGACTTCAAATGCATATTATATTTTACACAGTCGGCCACTGTGTACAGACCCGGTCTAAAGGCGATTGGACCGACTGGGCTCAATCTGTGAACCCGGACGTCGCAAGAAAAATAAACAAAAAAAATAATTAAATGACACGTCATTAAAGTTTATTTTTAATTCGCTATTAAAATTTGAAACGCGAGGCTCTTGAGCAGAAGGATCATAGAATTCTCGGAAATAATCGAGTATGACGTTTTTAGAAACTAAATTAAAATTGAAAAAAAAAATCTAGAAATACCTCATCACAACATTATCTCATCAGCATCATGGAAGATGCAGTACTATACTGCTAAATGAATAAAATCAGCCAGTATTATGCTGTTTTTCAATTTGTCTGTTACTGAAAAGGCTATGAATAATTAGACTAATTTGCCTATAAATATGGAAGAAAAATATCAACTTGATTTTACCAACCGTTTTTGGAGTGGAAAATAACAATCGTGGTCACTGCGGAAGAATATATTTTATCTGTAAATAAATTTTAAAAAAAAAACTAACACCATCTGCAATTTATATTATTAGTTCAACCACAGGCTCTCTCAGAACGCCGGTGATCACTACTAGGCAGAAACACCGGCGACTCTCAGTCTACTACTAGCGAGAGTTGAAAAACTTAGGAGTGATGCTTTTTTCTCATTTTTGTGTAATTGCGTTTCAAGTGATCATATAGCATTGAAAGTAATTTATTAAATGAGCTCACATTCTGAAGTAGTATGCGTATTTGAGCTCTTCAAAGTTTAGGGCTTGCGCAGACAGAGAGCGGTCGGAGTTCTGCGTTCAACCGACCGTTGACCGCTAACGTTCAGGGACAGCAGACAGGTGGCGGTCAACAATAAGCGTTCCATTTGTTTACAAACGTTGTACTGACACAAGCGCTGCATAATGCGAGACCGCTATATTCCGACTGCGAGTGGAAGTGAGAAAGCACCGCTGTTGCGTACTCACTCCCCCGTGTGGTTTCGCTCTATGTTGTGTGACTGCTCAAATTCCTATGACGGGACTGGACGGGAGGTACGGCGTTCTTTGTAATTCCGGGCATAGAACTCCAGAACTCTAGCGTTCCAATTGACCGGCGCGGTCTGACCGCCGGCTGTGTACCCATACAGTATGAAGTCCATACAGTACAAAGAACGCCGAACTCCGAACGCGGAACGCAGACCGCCTGACCGCGCTCTGTCTGCGCAAGCCCTTACTGCAAGCTGACCAGCTGACCACGCCTCTGTCTAAAAGTTAGAATTGAATGAACCCGATAAAAACTGGATGTCTTTGTTTTTGGCAGCGTTCTCTTCGTCTTCGTCTTCGTAAAATTAGTACCTACTGACCCAAGTGCCCAGCAACAAAGAATCAATTTTCATACATGTACGACTTTTTCAATTGCCTCTAAGAGCCTCCGCACACACAGCCACCGAATGCGGCCACAAACGCCTGGGTCGAGCCACCGGTGACAGCCACTATCATTCGCATTCACATTCGGAAACAATAAATTGACAATGGCGGACATACATAGTTCTTCCCATGCTGTTGTTTTTTCCTCTATCGGAATATAAATCTGAACCGACATCCCAAATGGCCGGACGATCTTGAACATTGGCAATAAAAATTTCCCTATCGAAATTTTCCATGACGTCGAGAGTACACGATACATATGCACTCTTACCACATGCACTCGCCTTTGAACTCTTGGAGGTAGACTAAGAATCGCTGGCGTTTCTGTCTAGTGTGCGCAGGTGCTCGACCACCAACGTTGGCCACCAGCAGCGAGCACCGGCGTCTACCACAGCTAGTGGACCAAACGCCTCCCCTCAAGTGCCTAGTGTGCCGACCGTTCCTTGAAACCCATAGAAAAAATGGACCCCCGCTGAACGCCCACTAGTGACCGCGTTCGGTGACTGTGTGTGCGGAGGCTCTAACGAATGAACTTAGCTAGTGGCTGCCACCGGTAGCTCGACCCAGTCGTCTGTGGCCGCCTTCGGTGGCTGGTATGTGTGTGGTGAAGCTTACTTGAATCCAAATGCGTCCGATTAGAATCATGTAAGACCTGCGTCGACGCAGACAAACTAGTGTCTCGAGTTCTAAGACGTCTGACTTGCATGGCAATGGATATAAAAGATCTTGTTTTAGTCATTTGCGCTTATGATACAATTTTCCGGCACGCCTCTGTGTATTACGTCCGGCAGCGAAAAAATAGCGCTGATGACGCCAGACGTGGGCAGAAAATGGCCAATGGGACAGGACAGACGACAGCGCATAAAGACAGAATTAAACTGTGAGGTAACTAATGATTCTAATGAATGTCACTCGCGAGTCGCGAGCTGAAATGCCGCTAGATTTATATTTTATTTGTGTTGGCCAAACAGTAAGCTTGGCGCCGCTCGACAATGTTGCCAGATGAAATCGGCAATGCGTAATGAGTGTGCTAGAAACTCGTCCGAGTATGAGAAAAAGGTCATTCTGCTATCAGTCGTTCGGTTTGCAATGAATTTATAAAAATGGACGTCCACAGAAGACTCCATTATAGAAAAGATTCAACATATTATTTGCAGCATATCAATTATTGAGGAAGGATAGATCACTATGTCATTGCGGCAACGACGAAATCACTTAGGAAGGGTGTTAGTGTCATTTGAAAGTAACGATACCAACCAACA
Organism: Rhyacophila brunnea; assembly: GCF_057557595.1. Taxonomy (NCBI): domain Eukaryota; kingdom Metazoa; phylum Arthropoda; class Insecta; order Trichoptera; family Rhyacophilidae; genus Rhyacophila; species Rhyacophila brunnea. The sequence continues at coordinate 8,591,973 of NW_028232859.1, forward strand.
CCTAAATTAGTCGTCCCAGAGACATGCGTTGCTTAGGGGCGGCAAACGAAAGAACGGGTGTGATCATTACAACTATTGAAAGCAGTGGCTGTTTTCCATGAAGCGAAGATGAGGTCGATTCATTAAAAAGTACCGGCATCTTAGTTTTTTAAATCATAAGGGAGGCTCAAAAGTAGTCAGCGCTCCAGACCACCATGTACCTAACACAACACCGCCGCTGATTGAGAGTAGATTTCGTAAAAATTCTCTAATCCTCAGTAGATGATAATGTGTATGCTCATAACAATTTTGCATACAATTTGAAACTAAGAGTGAAAAGGGACGGCGTTCTAAGCTGCCAGAAGAATCTGAGACCATTATACATACCATGCATAGTTTTAATATTATTTGATATGGGGACGTAATTTTTGGCGAAAATTATCTATTAGCACCAAATAGATTTAATTGCTAAAGTGGAGGGAGTAATATGTCTTTATGAGAAATCGCAATACAACACTAACCAACCAGGGTCACCGCAAGGGATACAGCCGCCTCATGCTGTAAATACTATTACTTATTTTTTTTAAATTTATATAATATAATATGTGCGAGTGTCACATAGTTAGAGTATCGTTTCATATTATCAAATACGGATAAATAACAAAAATATACCTATATCAGCGCTGTCCAACTGGCGGCCCGCCAAAAAAATTTTTAGGCCCGCGAGCTTTAGGTACAGCAAATATTTCATCAAACATTGGAGAGAGAATTACCCATCATACATTAAAATATAAAAACATTTCATTATGATACTAAATATTAAAAATTAAATTTATTGCAACTGGAATAAAAGTGTTCAAACTTTTGGATATGGAAAAATACCAAAAAATGAGAGATTCATTTCTATGTTCGTAAGTAGGTACATATTATATCTGCGAGCGTGCCTTCTCTGGCACGAAATGCATAAAATCAAAATATAGAAACAGCTTGAAAATATAATTAGATTTGCCACAAAAAATGTTAATATTGACATAAAAGAAATTGTTGCTCAACAACTAAGGCCACAATGCTCCCATTAAATAACTTATAAGTACGTATAAGTATAATCTTTGTTTTGTAAACGTAATTAATTTATGATGAATAAAAATTTTCACAAAAAAAAACTTAATTAAGTATATTATTGTTTTTATTATTTCTAGTTATGTGTTATTTTTGATTTTTTTGTATAAAAAATTACTTTTGAATTGACATTACCTGACTTTTCATTTAGCTGTCCTCTTTGGCCCCGAAATGTTTGCTAAAGAAAAAATGGCCCGCGGCCTAAAAGAAGTTGGACAGCGCTGATCTATATGCGTCTTATAAGAAATATGATATATACTTTTAGTTAAATATGATTTGAATGAAGCGTTATAAATATTGTCATAAAACAAAATTGTATTCATTTACTATTGTGCGCATACCAGTGACGTCCCTAGGGAAAGTGCCGCCCTTGGGCAGACTTAGAATGCCTCAAATTGTATTCAAAATTGTTGGTGCATTTTTTTTCCGACCATGTCCGATCCTAATAGGATCACATGGGCCTCCACAGAGTAGAGGTTTGTATTAACAGATTTTATTTTTTTACGAGAAATGGATGTCAGCCACTTGCTCAACCTATTAGGTCCATACCCTAAAACCCATACCATAAATTTAAAAACAATATGTATACTTGCCAGATCCAGGATTCGAACCTGGGACCCACGGCATTATAGTCCAACGCTTAAGCCGTGCGACCACCGTGGACCCATTGCTGCATACCCATTTATTTACTGTCTTGAACTGGCAATTGCATCTTGAATTGATCTCTACTGCAGATGTGAGCATTTATACGAAACCTCCTCTCAAACAGCGATGGATTTAGATACCTGAGGGACTGACTAGTTTGGAGGCCCCGTTGTGATTACTTTAAACTATGATCGTCGAAAACCGCAATTGCTTTCAAAAGTTGTAAATATAATATGTACCCACTCCTTAATCTGCCGACATAAATAGTGCACACTAAACTTTGTCAGTCATACTTATTTGTTTTCATTGAACTAAGAATACAATTTGCAAATGGCGCTGGTTAGTTTTTAAAATTCTTGGGATTCATTAAGCCCTGCCTAAAACAAACCACAATTAATAGCTTAGGTACACTATTGGCCAGAGGTCGGCAAGTCGCATGTGGCTCTTTGGGCATTGGCGTACGGCTCTACCAAATTTCCAATTTTTACAAAAACTTTTGCAAAATTTTTATTTTTGTCATTGATTTGTACACTTATTATATTATATAATGACATTATCGCGAGCCTAATTTTTCCTCCGTGATGGTTGACGCAAAAATGTTTGATTGTTGTTGTTTTAAATCCGCCCATTGCAAAAGTCGACAAATTAAATTTTTCTTCATTTGATAATGACACGAGCACTTTTAAAATACAATTTTATTGGTGGATTTAACAAGCAAAGAGTTATGAAGCTCAAAATTTGTAGGTCTTGCCACCAAAATTGAGGTTTGGAGAGAGAAAAATGCAATTTAATTTCACAACACATGTGGAGCGCTTTAAAAGATCTATATAAGGTAGATTCTACTACTTTTAATACATGGAATAGCTTTCCGAACTCATATTTGAGTCTACATAATATGTATGTGAACAATCATTTTCAAATATGAACAATATAAATAGCATTTAGAGAAGCCGAATAACCGATGAGATTTGGAGTCGAGCCTGAAATTAAAAACTACAAGTTACATACCAAACATACAGAAACTCTCCAAAGAAATGCAAGGAAGGTCATTCATTTTTCACATTAGTTTTAAGGAATGCGTGAAAATTGTATGTGATTCATATTCTGTAAAAATTATATTTGTAATTTCAACAATAAAAACATATATTTATGTTAGTTTTATTCGGGAAATCTTGATTACTTAATAAATAAACATTTATAAAATGTAATTAATTCATTTAAATAAATCATATTTATAAAAATATACGTATAACTCTCGATTTTTTTTAACCGCTGTGCTACTCATATTTAGCTCCTTTGGTCCAAGAGTTTGCCGACCCCTGCTATAGGTGATCCGACAGAAATAGTGCACACTTTTTCAGTCATACTTATTTGCTTTCGTTGAATTAAGAAATCACATTACATATGTGTTGGTTAGTTTTTCTGAATTCAGAAAGCCCCGCCCAAAACAAACCATAATTGATAAAAAGTATTCTTAGATATTTCAGATATTTCATAGGCAAACGAATATTTTTTTAATATTATCTTATATACTTACTTGGATTTGGACAATTTTAAAAACTAACAAACACTATCTACACATTTTAGTTCAATGAAAACAAATACGTTTGACTGACAAAGTTTAGTGTGCATTATTTATGTCGGATCTTAACAGCCTGCAACCCCCCCCCCCCTTCTCCACTACTGTCTACCCCATGGCCCCCACAAGGGTGGGGGGGGCTGACAAGGCTCTAGCTTGGGGGCCCGGTGTGGTGAGTCGACCAGATAAATGAGATAAACATAGATCACAACTTTGCTCTAATAGTAAAAGAAAGTTTTGGTTGTACGATGCAATTTTAAACTGTGTGCCGATATTCGACAACTCCACATTTCAAATGGATGTAGTAAGTACATATTATATGTACAAAAAAAATCTTAATTTTACCTAGCTTAATTTTACCGCGTACACAATTTTGGAAAACGCTACTGCAGCACGTCACACTGTATTTACCCTTAGCGATAGGTAGGGGGGCCCGCCAAACATCCTAGCCTGGGGCCCGCTTCAGGATGTGGGGGCCATGGTCTACCCCCACGAGACGTCATCGACGCATAGGTACCTACTTGTTAAGGTTTTTTTTTTTTTTTAGAATTATTAATAACCATGTCCTTGCTTTTTCGTACAAGGTGGTTGTTGTTAGTAATTTTGAACAATCACAAACACCCAGGCTTTGAGAAAAACACATAAATGTTTTTGTCACGACCGGGAATCGAACCCAGGAACTCTCGGGTGGAAGGCGAGCGCCTTAACTCTCCCAGTTTGGTCAGTATCGTCCCTTGTACATGTCCAGGACCTCGTTTGAACCACAACCGGGACGCTAAATGTCCCGGAGTTTTAGTGAATTAATGAAGATCCTTATTATTTTGTAGGTATTCGTGATTTCTGCATCGTAGACCATATTGATTGGTTAATTTCATACGGAATTCGACACAATATAAAAAAAGATGGACTGATAATGCGATAAACGCCGATAACAAAATAGTACGAACGCTAAACGACCTTTGCGATAAAAATTAATGTTATGAATGTTGTGATAAAAATATTTAGTAGATAATGAATATTGCATTGAGTCATTGACTGCTAATGAATTTTGTATGGCAAAATCATCCGCTGTTCGATTTATAAATAGGTACCGGATAAAGCTGCCTCGAATGTTATCTTTTATCCTCGTCCTGCATATTGTAAAATACCACAAACCCATAAACAAAATTTTGAATATCTTCGATCGACGGTTTTATGTAAAATGTAATCGCTCGCTGGGCAAAGTGCCGCCCTTACGCAGACAATAACGTATCCTTCCATCTTTAGGCCCGCTTCAGACGGGACACCGGTATCGCGCTCGATATAATATAGGAGGCCTTTGTATTATGTTTATGAACGCCCCAGAGTAATGAGTCAACGCATAATTTCGCATTATAAATTAGAAGAAGTGTATCTGCGGCTTGACAATGCCGCGGCCGACGGAAAAGTGTACCGGACACGCGTTAACTCATTAGTTCTGGGGCGTTCATAAACATAATACAAAGGCCCCTTTATTTGAATACAAAGGCTTCCTATATTATATCGAGCGCGACATCGGTGTCCCGTCTCAAACGGGCCTTAATCTCAAATCGTCTCCAAATTTGTAAGGAACCTACTAACTAGTAGGTACTATCCTGACATCCAGTAAAATCCAAACAGTATAACAATTATAACATCTATTTATTTACGGCTTAAATCGACAAATACAACAAAATATTAAAATTGACATATACCTATACCTACACACCATCTATACACACACCATAGTACCTAATGAAGGCTTTTATTTGAAATATGGAACGAATACATTATTTAGTACAACCAATGTTCTACATTTTGGTGCATACTTTTCAATCAGGGAACTCATTTTGAAATATGACACTAAAGGATTTCTATCGGTACTGACACCTATATTTTAGGGGCCCTCAAAAACAAAACAGAACCGACATTTGTTTTTAAAGTTAAAGTTTTATTTGTGTATTTATAAACTAGCTTTATGTTTTCTGTTAGTTTCTGAGAAGGTAGGGTTGAGAAGGTACCTACCACCTAGAAATAATGGTAGAGCAGTTGTCAGTGTTCGACGTATGAAGTATTCTTGAGACATGTTTAAGTTTATCCCGTATTCATCCGCACTCGAGATCGATTGCCTGCTTCTCCACACCTGTTAGGTATTTCAGTTCCCAATATTTCTGAGTTCCCTGGACGGCAGATACCCCCTTCTCAGAAACGGTCCACAACGACCACAATACTCAGTCGATGTTTAATTATTAAAGCTAGTTTGTAAAATACACAAATAAAACTTTAACTTTAAAACCAAATGCCGGTTCTGTCTTGTTTTCGGAGGCCCGTTGAAATGTAGGTGTCAGTGCCGATAGAAATCCTTTAGTGCAGGGGTTCACAAAGTGTGTCCCGCGTGACTTTTTGATGTGTCCCGCGAGATTGATGTTAAATATGTATTGTTTTTTATTCTTCATATCGAATATTAAAAATTACATTTAAAATTAAATAGGTATCCTCTGGCAAGAATGGGGACTTTCACTTGAGGTATATCCAAATATAGTTAAACATGCTCATCAAATGGCTTCTTTATTTGGAAGTACATATATTTCTGAAAAAACATTTTTTACAATGAGCGTTAATAAATCAAAATTAACAGACAACCATATCACATCTTTTGCGTATTCACACCACAAAATTTGAGCCTAGATTGCAGGATTTAGTTTTAAGGTGAAGCCTTTACTCAGCCTTTTTAAAAGAGGCACATAGCGGGAAAATACGAAGCTTGCAATTTGAGATATTTTTTTGATAATTTACAATTTCAAGCGTTTTAATTAATAAATATGTGTCTAAAAACATTAAAAAGAAAAATATTTTTTATTTTAAGTCAAGGATAAACCTACAATTTAAGAAAAGTGTTATAAAATATGAATTTTGTGCAGGGTCCCACGTTATTTATATTTATTCGTATTTTTTTATAATCATATTTATTATTAAATGTAGTTTATTAAGTTTTCTATTTTTTGTGACAGAGATTTTTGACTAATTCATAGTTTTAATTTTTTTTATATTCATTTTAAAAAACATCGTTTTTTATAAAAATATAAATGTGTATAACTTGAAATCCTTTTTATTTATATCAGATCAAGCTTCAATATTGGGACCATACCTAAATAATTAAATATTAATTTTAGTAGGTATATTAATAAGAGTAATAATGTAAGTATATGTAGGTATTCAGTTAAAATAATATAAGTTTACAAAATGATTTTTTTTTTGCCTTGCAAATATTTTTGATTTCAAAATTGTCCCTTTGACGAAAATGTTTGTGGACCCCTGCTTCAGTGTCATATTTCAAAATATAAAAAATAAATTAATTATTCAAAACTACTATATTGGTAATATAATTAAGCCAAGACGCATGAAACTAGAAACTCACTGCCTACATACAATTTATAATATTATAGGTATATATTTTTTAAATGCTGACGCGCAAAATGTCCGGTTTGGGAGGCAACAAGTCTAGTGTGTTTTATATTAAAATTTATCTCACAAAGAAAGGTGACTCATTTGCCAAATGCACAGTAGGTATCTTTAAAAAATGACTCAGTCGACGTCCGCATAGAAACATTCATGTTTAAGTGGACGATAATAATTAAATGGTTTAACTTCGTATAATAACAAAAAATCTCCATGTACCATTTTCACTCCAAGATTAATCGTATGGCCTTATATTATAGAAAAATACGTATGGCCTACATAAATATGTAGTTGTCTTAATAAACTTTTTGCCAGCGACGTCCCGTGGGGGTAGGCAGATTGAGCGTCGCTTGGGGGCGGCAGTAACTTGAGGGGCGGCAAATCGAGGAGAATTATTTGGAATACATAGAAATAGCTACCTAAGCTTAGTACCTAATAAGGAAAATATCTTTCCATTAAAAAAATCAGCTCACTGGTTTTATCGGGTTCGCGATATCTAGTTTACTTCCGTTGGCCTTCGACGTACTTGGTGACGTCGTGACGGGTGACCAGAAACGACACGTGCAGATTTGCGAATAATTAGTCTGATATTTTATTAGTAATGTATCCATACAAAACATTTCTTAAATAATGGACTCATGAAAAGATAATAAAAATACTGTATAAAAAATGAGGCGGCTTTTTGGTGCTGCCTAGGGGCGGCATTTCATCTAGGGACGTCACTGCTTTTTGCGAGACAAAGTAACGATGTTCTAATATTGATACCTTGTATCTGACATTCAATATTTTTGACAGGGGAGGCTAAAATGTTAAACAAAAACTATTAAATGAAATTAAATAAAATCAAAAACACGCTTAGTGCAAAAACGTTTTAAAGCCTAATTGTATTTTTGTTTTTATTTAATTTGATTACTTAGGTACCTATTACCTGAATTTTTATAAGATTTGAATTCCCTATATCGAAAATATTTAATGTCAGAAACGAGGTGTCAATGTTAGATGTGTGATAAGTGATAAGCTTTGTAAGACATTTACCATAGAACAGATAATATAATTTCTGTTTATAATTTAAGCTTATAATTTCTGAATATTATTTCTGAGTTCCCTGACATTTACTCAGCACATCAATGATACCATAACCACATAATTCTCCCCCATGTCCACACCAGATGGAAGATAATATTGTCTCCAGGGCTCAAAATGGACCGTAACGCACCGGAGCGCCGTTCCTGTTCTTGAAATCGGTAAAATTATCGCTCCGTCTCGTGGAATAAATAATTTGACCATCTGAGCTGGATAGGCCATATAATAGAAAATCTAACACACTTATTTTTATGAAAAAAAAACACATAAACTTTGATAACTTCACTATGTAAAAATCTTCAGAAAACTGTAGAGCGCTCCGGTTCGTAAATTTTTCCATTTCGAGCGCTGATTGTCTCCCAGAATGTTGGAGGCGATGCAACATAGGTACTTTTTAGGAATATTACTTGAAAACCATTCGATCAATTACCTACTCTAGCAAGCGTGCACACAGAAAAATAGTTTGGGGTGGTCCATTTAAAAAAATAAAATGGTTTTTATGGTGCCGGGAGTGGGTGGGGTTTCACATTTTCACCGCCTACTAGGTACACTGGGTACACATAGCTTCTCGCGGTTTTAACGGCGAACCCCCCCCCCCCCCCCTTCTGAAATTTTCCGGGTGCATTCCTCATACCCAGACACTTTGATTATTTAGTCTAGCTATGAACAACTGGCCTGCAGCTATAACTACGAGTGCTCATCTACGATTAATAATCGCAGCCCGTCGCATCGACAATGTGGTTATCGAATGCGTGTCGCCTAATGGTCATAATTATAAGGATCATTAGTGTCCGTTTATGTCGTCCGCACTTTCTTATCTTTTGTCATAATAATATTAAACCAATCATTGGATGTCTCAACTGGTTTCGCCAATGCATGACTGACACAGACCTTGCGTGTCCTCGTGATCCTCAGTCAGGAAGTCGCGAAGAAGAAGATATAATAAGTACTCTATTCACCTAGATAAACTTAATCACAGAGGGCGGCTTGACTAATTACCTATATTATATGATGTATTTTTATATATTATATAATAGGTATTTGTGTGTTGTGTATGTACACTCATCGTGTGACGTAATACTGCTAGTTTGTCAAAATAGGCGCCTCTTTGCGTGCCTTGGATCAACCCAAGTCATTTGGACATGATCCAACAAAATCACATTCTGTTGTTTTTTAAAGTCATCGCGTGCTTAGAATGTTGAAAAATAAACAATAATTATGCCACTTCAGTATATTTTAAAAATCAAATTATAACCGTTTGTAACAAATTATAAATAAGTAATAATCAATATCTTGATCAAATGACCTGATATGAGAATAAGTCCTAACAACCAACGTTCCCTCTAATTTTTCTATTATGTGTGCGGATGACCAACGCATCTGAGCAGCGGCGTAACTATGGTTAATGTCATTTGGTGCGGTAAATGTACACCCGTATCTATAGTCTAAGGTACACCCTCCCCCCCATACAAACACACACGTACAATTTTTCATTAAAACTTATATTTTTATTAATTTCAGTGATTTTTTATAATAATAATAACAACGATATTTTTTGAAGTAAGTAAATAAAATAAATAGGAAGTAAAGAATATATATTTTAATGTTGGGTTGTTTTTGTTAAATACCTATAAACACTTTTATGCAAAATAAACATTTATAAAAAATGTGTTTCTTTTCACCCTGACGAATGGGGTGGGGTGATGCAACAAATATGTTTCTTATTAATTTTTTAACTAAGTAGGTACTTACGTAAAAAATTCTTTCTCCGAATTTTGTCGCATTTCTATTGAACCTACTTTTTTATACATTATAATATACTCAGGACCGACCCTAGGCGATTCAACGCCCCAGGCAAAGCGAAAACACTAGCAAAACTAAAATCTGGCAATGGAAACTTTCTTTTACAATATTTTTGTGTGAGGACTGTGCGGGGGATGAAAACATATGTGCGGACACGCGCACACCTTACAGGGAACATTGCTAACAACCATAGCCGACTCAAGTAGAAAGCCGATACATTCACAACGACTGGTCCTACTTTTTCCGCCCCTTCCGTTGTTGTCGATGGATGACCTGTCATTGCCTGTCATTTTTCTATAGAGTGCTCATACTGAAGCGTCTGTCGTGTTCACATAGGGAATGGTTTGATTTAGATATATGAGTTACATGATAAATAATACACTAGCATTAACACACATTCTACAAATGTAATGCATAGATCAATGCTACATATTTTTTTGGAAATCGATATTACCACCGGTTTTTGTGTGAAGGACTAGTCTGACTTTGACAGCTGATGAGTAACAGGAATGTATATTATTTATTAATAACACTGATAGTTAATATATTTGATGTGAGATTTTTTTATAATTCAATTTGAAACGAGAAAGGGCGAATCAATGTGTCAAGCAATCTGGGATCTTATTATGACAGCTGAACAGTGGACCACTCGTTGCTTGTACAAAAAGTTATGCTCAGGCTTTATTAATCTAAAGATGGCGGTGTAACAATCCATTCTCTTCCCAGGATTGTAATAACACTAATAAAAAAATGAAAAATGGTATAGGCATGTACCTATCTAGCAGGTAACACTGACTTCCACATCTAATCCGGCTGCTACCAGTGGCAAAGGGTGGTAGGCTGTTAAGATCCGACATACCGATAGTGCACACTAAACTTTGTCAGTCAGACTATTTGTTTTCATTGAACTAAAATGTATAGATAGTGTTTGTTAGTTTGGACCTGCCTAATCCAAGCGATAGTAGATAATATTATTCAAAAAAATTGTCTATAAAATATTTAAAATATCTACGAATATTTTCTAACGATTATGGTTTAATATAGGCGGGGCTTCATGAATTTTTAAAAACTAACCAACACCATCTATAAAATGTATTCTTAATTCAACGAAAACAAATAAGTATGACTGAAAAAGTTTGCACTATTTTTGTCGGAATGCCCAAAGCATAGGTGCCTAAACTATTATGGTATCAGATAGGTAATAATATTTTTATAATACCTAATACCCATTGGCGTCCCTAGGAAAGGTACCGCCCTTAAGCAGACTTAAAATTCTGTCCCCTTGATTTTTAAATTTCATATTGCCTGCAAGTATGTTTGGTGCCTCTTAAACAGACAAATACGTCAAAAATCTTAAATTGACATAATTAGGTACACATAATCTAGATTCTAGGTACCTACTGAAAGACCTACGAAAAACAGAACACGACAAAACAGAACAAGATAAAACAGAACACGACAAAACAGAACATGACAAAACAGAACACGACAAAACAGAACATGACAAAACAGAACACGACAAAACAGAACATGACAAAACAGAACACGACAAAACAGAACATGACAAAACAGAACACGACAAAACAGAACACGACAAAACAGAACACGACAAAACAGAACAAGACAAAACAGAACAAGACAAAACAGAACACGACAAAACAGAACACGACAAAACAGAACACGACAAAACAGAACACGACAAAACAGAACACGACAAAACAGAACACGACAAAACAGAACACGACAAAACAGAACATGACAAAACAGAACATGACAAAACAGAACATGTCAAAATAGAACATGACAAAACAGAACACGACAAAACAGAACAAGATAAAACAGAACACGACAAAACAGAACACGACAAAACAGAACATGACAAAACAGAACACGACAAAACAGAACATGACAAAACAGAACACGACAAAACAGAACATGACAAAACAGAACATGACAAAACAGAACACGACAAAACAGAACAAGACAAAACAGAACACGACAAAACAGAACACGACAAAAAAAAGCCCACATTAAATTATACTATCTGATAGCATTATATCACTATAACGCCAAGAATGCTCATATTGTTTCATTGTGTTGTTTTATTTCTCAAGTACCGACCTACCTTCATTAAATATCTCAGAATCTCAGGTCAAAAATTTGATATGCAAGAAAATATATAAATTAAACTAACTTACTTTCAACACATTTAAAGCTGTCGAAGGCAATCAAAAAACGCAATAAGCTAAGCTAGATACATTTTTTTACAAGCTAGACGTCTATCTAAAAATGCTAGATCTGTCAACAAAAACGCTAAGTTGGCAACGCTGTTTTGGAGGCACCCTTGTCACATTCTGGCTATGCGACAGTGTTGCCAACCGTACTATAATTAAAGTATTTGTACTATAATTTTGGTCCGCGTACTATGTACGATATAAAACAGGTATAGTACGCCCAAAATAATATAGTTTTGAGTATCGGAAAAAATACGTAAAAAGTACTAAAATTTCGATATTTCCGTACGATAAATTGGTGCAAAGTACTATAATTTCGCAATATGAGAAAATTTGGAAAACTGGGGGGAAAATTTGCTCGAAAAACGTGAAAAAATGTCTTGACTTTGGCTTAAAATAAAATTTCTTGAATTCTTTGGTAAGCATTTTTGGTCGGAAAGGTACCTAAATAAGAAGGGTTCTCGGAGTTTCTCAAATTCTCCGTAATTTTTTTTTTCAACAGATTACAACGCGTACTATATTTTTTCCCCAAATACTATAATTTTGGGGGCTATGTACTATAATTCCACTTTGAAAAGATGGCAACGCTGCTGTGCGATAAACCTCCATAACAACGTAATACTTTCCAATGAAGCAACAGTATCATATTCTGCTTCATGAAAAATCGGCATTGCTCTCAAAAGTTGCAATATTTGTATTCGATCCTTTAATTCGCCGCCCTTTGTAATGTGCCGCCTTAATCCAAGGTGTGACCTGCCTACCTTCACGGGACGTTACTAAATTAATGCCTACCTAATTTATTATATTATCACGTAAGCTGAACGTGAAAATTTTGCCGAAGTTTACGTGCCAACCTGCACCAATAGATGATCATTCGATCTACTAGATATAACAAGGGATTACAATCCCGGGATCCCGAACTATTTTCGATACCTATGAATCCCGGGATTGATTTTTTTTATCAATTTTTATGGAAAATAAAATAAAAACGAAAATATAACAGAAAAAATACTTTTAATAACATATAAATAGGTACATTAGAAATAATCTTATTATATTATCTTTTCATAAATAAATAAAACTGTTTTACTTTCACATTATTATTTACTACATTAAACCTACGTATTTCCAAGATTGAACTTCTTTTCTTCTTTCGACCATGTCCGATCCTAATAGGATCATATGGGCCTCCACAGAGTAGAGTTTTGTATTGACAGATTTTGTTTTTTACAAGAAATGGATGTCAGCCACTTGGACTATAGGTCCCAGGTTCGAATCCTGAGTCTGGCAAGTACACATAGATTGAACTTACACAATATTAACAATAAATGTCTTAAATAGTATAAATTATACTGGATTTATTTTTGACCGATTTTATCAACGTTATTTGTGTATATAAAAATTTTATATTAACTATTGAAAAAAAAGACAATCCCGGGATCGTCAAATTGTAATCCCGGGATCAAGATTTTGGATCGGGATTGGATTCCCTAGAGATAACTACTGCATATATCTATATAAACAACCGGTTGTTCAAATTAATGAATACAAAAATAGGCTAAAAGTACTTTGATAAACGAATAACATTTTAATAGTTTTTATTACCTTCCATCTACATATTAAGTTATTCAAAATATCTGCATGGCGTGATGGCAGTAATATTATGTATAATGGAAAATAACTAAACATCCACCAACTAACCAAATTCGAAATCATTTTATTTGATTTATAATTTCTATCTAGGCTTTTACGTCATTCTAAAACTTTACACAGCCTGACTCATTTCACGACACCGCCTAGTTTTATAATGAATGATATTTAATTGAAGTTATAAATTTCAGGACTGAGGAATAAAGTGAAAATTAGAATACATAATATTATAGGCAGGTACTACTAACTTATCTACGTAAAACAAAAAAAATGCCAGGCCTCAAGCTACGATGTTACAAGTAAATTGTACCTGTTACATTTCGCCGTAGCACAGTTTGACGTGAGCTGTCTTACCGGAAATAAATTCCCGTATAGCATTGAGATTAAAAAAAACCGTTGTTCGTGGAACATTGCAGATAGTACTGTTGAAGTCTTATTAGATTCAATAAAAAAAAATTACATTGATTGGCATCAAATTTTTGATAATAACGCTGTCAATATAATCAGATATTTGAGTGATACGACTTGATACGAGAACCTATTAGTATTTTATATAATTTATACGATATTATGATTATATTTCTAATTAACTTACCTACCTATTTTTTTACAACGTTTTTCTTAGCTCGTATTCTTATTTGTCCGGTACAAATCTTGTAATCGATTTTTAACTAACGTCCCGACTAGCTAGACATTTGAAACTTTTAGAATATATCAGAACACGATGACAATGCATTTTTAAAATACTTTTAGCCATCTTTAAGTAGAATTGAATTCATTTTCAGTTAATTCTGTGTTGTATGAAAAGTTATTTCGACACCATTATTGGTTGCTTGGGGAAATTATTAATATATACCTACGTGCGTTACTATGGAAATCAATATGACATGTCAAAATGACATTTCAGTGTTATTTCTATTAGTACAAATTTTTTTGATCGTTAAGCTAGTCAAGTCAAGTTTATATGATTCAACAGAAAATTTAAAAACGTTGTAAGTATATAAAAAGTTCTTTTTATCTACGTATTTTTAAATGGTTTGTTTGGGTAAGGAATTGATTTCAATATTTTATACGCTCATCTATTTCCGATAGAACATTTAACGATGAACTGTAATAGTGTACCTAATACCTATGTCGGTATATTATGTACAAATTTACGGACATGGACTGGACCACATATTATTTTCGCGGCTTCAAGTTGAATGTTGACGATCGTTTTGCGCGTGTTAAAGTATTTCACTGCTTTTGTCATTGGAAGGGCGTAAAAAAGAAAGAAGTTGATTTTTATCACATTATGATGTTTTGTCATTTTTTGTGGAGCCTTCAAACGACGTATCGTTACTGCTCTAGTTGAAGCAGGCGAACCAGAGCATTAGAGCGGAGCTCAGAGCAGGAGCACGGAGCAGTGGAGCAATGAGGTTTTTCCCGGAGCAGGAGCGGAGCCGGAGCACCTAAAATTTGAAGTGCTCCATTGCTTCGGATGTTTTCTTATTAGTTTTTTTTTCAATATAAATAACAACACTGAAATTGTTTCGGCAACACTGCCGAGTGATAAGTAACCTCACTATTTTTGACAGAAGAGGCAGATAATAAAAGACGATTAGCTGCCGGATTTGTTTAATATATGCCGCTATTAACTAATTGCGGAATTGGTTTAATTACGGCGCGTAAAGACGCTTTCGGCGGTTAAGCGGTATTGTAAATTGTAAAGGACAAATAATAAATCTTATTTCAAAACTACTTAAGTATTTTTTAAATTTTATATATAGATTCATTTGTATAGAAGCAGGTATTGTGCATGCTACTGCGATGTGTTCATCTAGCGAAGGAAAAAGCCCAATTGTGGACAGGACTAAAGTCTGTATAAGAGTGGCACTCTGTCTTGGGACGTCACTGGATAATGGCCAGCCGGTGCAAGCAGGTATTTTGTGAAACCCACATAACAGATTAATAAGATAGACATGCGAAACCCAGTCATCATAGACCAAGACTTTGGAGCCTGATTTGGTTTATGACTTAAGCCATAAAACAAAAGCAATACAACGTGACATACTTTTGTGCATATTATGATACAAAGATCAATGTTGAAAATAACCTGTCATTGTCATGCCGATGCTACGAAGTCGAACCTCGTTGCACGGAATCAAATAATATTGGTGGTTGGAATCTACTACCTACTTGAAGAAGCTGGAAACCGACATCACGCTATGGAGCCAACAAAAAATGCTTCCCAAGATTGCAAGCGCTCTTTGCTTTCATTGCAGTTCAATTATCAACGAGTCTCCATCGATAAGGTACCTAATTGGTCATATTCGCAATATTCATTCATGCCTGCAGAGTGCAGTTTTTACTAGAATATTAATTATATTAATCTGTAGTCTATGTTTTTTTCAATTTCTCATTCGTTTCACTCTATGTTAATATAGAATGTTTGATTTGACCTGACGTATAAAAATATCTGAACGACGTCACCAATTTGATATCGTACCAATCGCCACCTGTTTATAGGTTTGAGTTTTTCATTATGAGTAGTATGACGTTCATTACAAGACCTTAGACTACTCTATATTTTACTTGACGTAGGTATGTACTGACTTTATACTTAAATTAAAAATTAGATTTAACTACCTATAGAAACTGAAATCAGTTAACATAGGAAATTATGTTTTCGCGTGACAAGCGACTACTGACGTGACCATTTTATTTTTCGCGCGAATTTCCACGAGTCCGCATGAGCTCAAGATGTAATATTTTATTAAATATAAATATTATGTAGATTACTTAGACCAGGGTTTCCCAAACTATGTTCCGCGGAACACCAGTGTTCCGCCGAACCTGAATAGGTGTTCCGCGACCATTTGAAAAGGTTTTATACACTGCAACACATTTAAAGATCTTCTACTAAGTAGAAGTAAAATAAGTAAAACTAAAATAATTAAAGAATCTACTTCATATTGAAAGTCGAGTGATGATCAATCTCCGCTGATGTTTATGACGTCAAGTATCTAGATAGGTTATGGCTCCCACAAGGGGGGGGGGGGGGGCTCACAGGCCTCTAGCCCGGCGTGAGAGATCGACCAGCCAAGTGTGATAAACACACATCACAAACATGCACTAATAGTAAAAAAATGTGAAATGGAATTTGCAACTGAAGATCGTCACATTGCCTTTCCTTAGCGATAAGTAGGGGCCCCGCTTCGGGATGTGGGGGCCATCATCTAGGTACAGGCGGAGGACCATCTTTTCTCACACCGTGCGCGTGAAAAAGATGGGGTATATTGTTTTTAACTGACCGGCTGACAAGTCTTGCCAGTTTAACGGCAGTTGCCAAAATTGGCAGAACGGTTAGCTGCACTAATAAGTAACCTACAAAATAAACTAAGTGTTCCGTTAAAATTTCCGGGTTTGCGAAGTGTTCCATTGCAGAAAAAGTTTGGGAAACCCTGACTTAGACTATTCATTTAATTTTAATGCATATTGCCCACAATCTACATACCTACGTACATAAAATCAATTTGAATAATATAATACCTCAGATTAAATAGCTATTTTTTCCGAAATATGAACAGAACACAGAAAGCTTTCAACCTTAAAAAAAAAAAAAACCAGTTGACATTCACGATATTTGAATATGCTATCCTATTTATGCTGAGGAGAGTGGCGGGTTTAGGGATGTGGAGGCCCTGAGGAACAGACTGATTTTGCGGCCCCCACCTTAAAAAATAATAATAACCGTAAACTCAACCGTAAATTAACGTAAGTTTAATTAACTATTTCTTTTATTCAACGAATAATTCACGAGATTTTAAGAATGTACCATTCTAACTATTGAACGTACATAATTTTGAAAACACTCATGAGAAAATATAGCCAATAGAAAAAATCTTTTTTGAAAAAAGTAAGACACCCGGCAGGATCAAACCTGCCCTGCGTCTCATGGGTATCGCGCCCTGTGCATTACCACTATGCTACGAAAAATTAAATTTTCAGACGAATGCGTCATCGCCTCTGAGCCTATGGGTTTTCAATACCAAACTATCAAAATATAGCTCATTGCCTTTGCGAAGGGTGGAGGTAGGCTATAAATAGTCAACAATAAACTTGTCAGTCAAAGGTATTTATTTTCATTGAACTAAGTCTACTAAATTAAACCCTGCCTTAACTAAACCACAATACTTTTGGTAAGTATATTTTTGGCGACATGACAATTATTTGTTTTCGTTGGATTAAGAATACATACCTATCTATATTGTCGGTTATTTTTTTAAATTCATGAAGCCCTGCCTAACCAAACTATATTAGATAGAAAAATATTATTTTATGTATAAAATATCCATAGTTATGTATAATTTAATTGCATAATTTAAGACATTTTATAGACAGTGTGTGTTAGTGTGCACTATTTATGGCGGATCTTAACAGCCTATCTCCACCTTCGCCACTGAATTGCCTATTGCATACAATCTACGCATAAACTCAATTTTAATAAATAAATAAATAAAAAAAATATCTCAGATTAGATATTTATCTAAAATATGAACAGGACACTCAGTGAGCTTTCAATCTTAGAAAGTTAGACCAGTCGACCTTCAAAATATTTTTATATTACCTACTATCGTTTATATGGGCTATCTTAATTATTATACTGAGCTAACTATGGGCTATATAGTATATTATTATTATGAGATTCCATGGATAGAAGGTGTCCAATCTTAGAATATAGATAAGAACCTACATTGTCCAATGATCAGTCCAAAATCTTTCGGAGGATCTCATGGTGAGAGTAAAGCCTGCTTTCTCCCGGTAGAGCTTGGCATGGGGTCATTTAACAATTGATGTATCATGTATCTATGATACAGTATGTATTGACAGTATTTTTCTATAATCTAAGATTGACAGTAATATTTTTGTGTCTTAGCACATAGGTACTTATAGCATGAGCGCCAATGAATACATGGCGTTAGTATGTACGAGGCGGACTCGAAAATTTATCATTGCGTCAGAACTCAACGGAAATCGGACATTGTCGCATTGGGAGAGTCAAGTGAGGTAGATCGTAAACCTTTTTTTAACATAGGGACAGAGTCGTCAATATAGGTAATAGATAGTTTGAAAACAAACTGTCACTTTTTGGCGCCACTTCTCATTGTTCGATTGTTTTTTGTTTTTGTAAAACTACTCAGTGACGTCCCGTGGGGGTAGGCAGATTGAGCGTCGGTTAGGAGCGGCAGTTACTTGAAGAGCGACAAATCGAGGGGAATCATTTCGTATATATAGAAATAGCTACCTAAACTTTCCGTTAAGAAATCCAGCTCACTGTGTATTAAGTAACATAAAAGGTTTAACAGGACTGTCATTTTTTGTCGAGTTCGCGATGTCTAGTTTACTTCCGTTGCCCTTCGACGTCCATAGTGACCAGTAACGACACGTGCACATGTGATAAAAAATACTGCATAAAAAATGGGGCGGCATTTAGTCTCGGGGCGTCACTTTTACTACCTTATTGTAAAATTCATTAACGGCTCCCAAATCTATTATCTATTATGGCTTGGTTTCGCAGTGTTTAATTGAATTTAAAAAAATCTAACCGACATCATCTGTGAATTGTTGACTTATTTCAATGAAACCAAATACGTATGAGTCGTATGACTGACAAAGTTTATTGTGGACTATTTATGTGGTATCTTAATAGCCTACCTCCACCCTTCGCCACTGACTGTTACAATAACTACAATCTTTCAGTAATGTAGTTTGTGGACATTCGTGTAGGATGCAAGTGGAGTCAGAATCAAGAACTTCCTTGTTCAATAACAATTTATTAAGAAAATATTTGTTATCTCAACCGTTATACCGTATTATAAATTATATTGTTTTTTTCCACAGTACTAGATTCTACATTTAAATTTTTATTTAAAGATTCACGTTGAATAGGATTCGTATTGAATTCATTTAGTATACCTACTTTATATACCTACACATGTCATACCATCATCGATTCAAGAATACCTGGAATTAATAATAATTGATAAAAAATAAATGCGCAATAACGATTGTTTCATTCAAAGTCATAAAGTTTCACAACTCACTGTAACTGATAATATTGATAAGTAATACATTATTATCATGCAATACTCAGTACATAATTATGATGCACAGGAAATTAAAATATATTTTATTGTACGCCGTTTATCTTTCAAAATAATAAAATGAAAGATTGAATTGTTTTTAAAATACCGGGTGTTATTGTTCGTAAAATTAAATACGCTTTGATAAGGTAAAAAAAATGTGTCGAAAGGATTAAAAAAAATGAATGCTTTGACTGCATCGCCTCATTGTTCAGGGCCTAAACTTTAGGCTGTCTCCAATTCTGTTAATGAAACACTTTACGATTTTACTGCGCTCTCGCAGAACAGAATAATAATTAATTGATGGATAAGATACAAATGCGAAAGCCAGTCGCCATAGACCAAAACTTTGGCGGCAGTCTTGATTTATGACTTAATGAGGACTATCAGTGACGTCCCGTGGGGGTAGGCAGATTGAGTGTCGCTTGGGGGCGGCAAACCGAGGAGAATCACTAGGTATATAATAGAAATGGCTACCTAAACTTAATAATAACGGACATATCTTTCCATTTAAAAAATCAGATCACTCCTCACTGGTTGTTTTTGTCGGGTTTGCGATGTCTAGTTTACTTCCGTTGTCTTTGGAAGTCACGTTCTTGGTGAACAGCATTGACACGTGTATACCTAATTTAAAATTTATCGAAATATGTTTGCCAGTGACTCTCGTGTTTTGGAAGTTGTCAGGTGTATTTTTAAATGTACCTATCTGAAACCGTGGACTCGCAATATTGTCTATTGAAGCAGAGACGGCATTTAAATAATTAGATTTAGTTGTATATATATTATTAGTAATGTATCCATACAACACATTTCTTAGATGTTGGAGTCATGAAAGGATGATATAAAGTACAGTATAAAAAAAATGTAGCGGCATTTTGGCATTGCCTAGGGGCGGCATTTTGTCTAGGGACGTCACTGAGGACTGGTTATTAAACGCGAGAAATTCAAAATCCTCTTTTTTCAGGACGATCGATTTTCTTTTGATTTAGCATCAATAAGAGTCGTTTGCGTGCCAAGATCATTAAATGCACCTATAAAGAAAAAAAACACTATTTGCACAAAATGAAGATTTTGATTAAGTACCTACATTATATTAAATTTATATATTCTGTCAAGTTATTACCATTTATTTCAATAATATATTGTAACAATCATCATTTTCCGATACAGTTTACCATATCGCATTCGGAGTACTATGAACAATAACTAGCAGCACTACAATCTAAGTTTACAGTTTCGTGTCACGTGTCACGGCCTGATTTTTATAGTGGGCCTTGTGCTAATGCCACTATTTTGATTTAATTAGTTTCCGAAATGATCTGTTTTTTCACGTTACATACTTACAATCAGCGTACACAATTTCAGTTTTTAATGTGTCCTAGACTTTAGGCCTGGTAGGTCGACTGTCGTTTAAAAAGTGTGAAAATAATAATTTATGTGGCTATATTATAATATAGTTCGTCTGCCGATGGTTATCGATATGCAACTCTTAAATATTGGGGCCCCCATAAAACGATGCTTGCCGGAGACCTGTTGTGCCTGCTTGTCTGCCGAGGCAGTGGAACATGTTGGCGGGGGAAACGAGGAGTGGAGAGCGAGAGGAGAAGGAGGCGACTCTGCCAGCCAAACTGGAGCCCTGAGTTTACTACCAGATGAGACAGGGGACTTCAATTGGGGACCGTCCGACCGATATACAATAACATAATTATGTTTTGTATTTCTCTCCAATCTGAGAATATATTATATTTTGTTTGGTAACTACGGTGACCATATTATTTTTTGCATGGATAAAGAACAATTAATCTTAAAATAGTTCCAACAAAAATCCGGAAACCGCAAGTCATTAAGTACAAATAAATGAAGTAGGTTTTATTAATAAATACTTTTTAATATTTTTAAGATTCTTAAAATACCTAAAAAATATTTTTTCACGAATACTCAATAAATGAAAAATATGGAAGCTCTAGTAAACTAGTCTATTTATATTTTGGTGTTTGTTGTGTGTTTAGGGCCCACGATGGCTGAGTAGATGACGCGTCGGCTTACGATGTTGTGGGTCTCGGGTTCGAATCCTTGTCTGACAAATACACGTGTTGTTTTTCAATGTTTGTTTAGAGCCAGAATATGGACCAAGTAGGTTGAGCAATTGACCGACATCCATAATTCGTAAAAACAAAAATCTGTTAATATAACCTCCACTCTTTGGAGGTCCATAATATGATCTTCTTAGGATCGGACATGGTTATAAAAAAACGTTTTCCGCTGCTGTTTAGGATGGTTGTTAAAATTATACTGGAACCGTTTAATTAGTATGCATTGTTTATGGTCGCTTTTACGCGCTTTGTTAAGATCGCGTCCGTTGTATCGCCTCGTCTTGCCTTAGCGCCCCTTCTGCTCTCGTGTCTTCTGCCCAAAATATCGAACATTAGCGGTTATGTGGTTCATTTATAGATGGACATTTTTCATAATTTACATTATTTATTCGTCCTTAAACTATTTGTTAACAAGCACAAACAACAGCCATCTGTAGTTATCAAACGTTGTAGAGTACATTTCACATAGGGCTTACATGGGTTTGCAGAATTCTAAAAGTCTACAGCTTGCTTTATTTCGCCTACTATAGCTTATTGTCGCTTCCACCGCGGTTCCCTACACTTTTACAGATATTACATTTCCCATACCCAGGCAATCCGCACTTAAGTCTATGAGTTATCGCGAGTAGTCGCATCAACACGTGGTTATAGGATGCGCGTGGCCGAACTTTAATATTTACTAGGATCATCAGTGTCCGTTTGTGTCGTTTTCGCTGTTTTGTCTTTTATACATCACACTATTAAATGCAACATCGGATGCCCAGATGGTTGGATTAATAATTCATGAGTGCCACGGGTCTTGCGTATCGTAGAATTCCGAGAGGAGTGAACCTAACCCCGTTGAGAAGACTTTTCGACAGGCCAAATTGAAGAAAAAACTGTATCGCGACTTATTAATTAATTTAATGGGCCATTTAAAATGTTCTCCTTGAATCAGTTTCAGATACAAAAGGCCAGAATGATGATTTTCAAGCGAAGGTATAGTATTATTTTTACTGAGAAGCTGTTTCGAAAAACGTTAGATTTAACTCCGTACACCAGATGCTTAATCTAGATGCCTATTAAAACATGCTAAATCTGGCAAAAAACGCTGGATTACATACTTACTGCATTGTCGCACTGAAGTCACTGAATATTGTCCGAAGAACATCTTTCATTAAGGCTATAACTCAGCTGGGGCACGGTCTAGAAAGATCGTGACTAGGCGATGCGCGGTTGTGTAAATGACGCGTGCCGAACGAAATATAATTTGTCATAAAAATTCAACATGCGTCCATGTAATGTTCTGTTTATTGTTCTATTAGTAACAATAATAATATATTCATTGACATGTTTTCTTTTTCAAGTAAATGGGTAACGTTTTTTAGTCATCTTTACACGATTTAAAAATTAATACCCCCGTCGCCATCACGAAATAAATTGACGTGTTCACAGATCGACTTTCGCTCTCCGATTGCCAGCGAGTCCAAAATTTCGTCGCACCTATAGTTGAAAATTATTTTCCGTTTCACTGAAGTATGCTCTTAATAATTCTATAAGGCCTCAGACCACATACAATATACCTAAAGAGAATAAATATTTGAACATAAATAAATATAAATAGGTACCTATACTTATGTATTACATTAGAACTGTGATAACGATTGCAAACAATTTAAAGTGTGGTTGAATGTAAATTCATAAATAATAAGTATTAAATTTGCTGCTCCAAGCATTAAAATAGGTTTTGTTATATTGCAAGAATTGCGTCATTTTATTTGCGATTTTTCATGATTATGTGCGTCATCCAAATAATGATGGTTCAATAAATATTTTTCATTTTTACGCTTGTAACACTAATGAAAGGCATTTTTTAATCTTAGTACAGCCCTGGTAATAAAATGTGTAAAGTAAAAAGTGTGAACTTGCTACAATTAGTTAATTAGCGAATCTGCGTATTTAGACTGTGATAACATCAGCGCTCGAAATGGACAGGAACGCACCGGAGCGCCGTTGTGGTTCGTGGAATTCCAAAATATACCGTTCCGGCTCGTGGATTCATTTAAAATTGCGTTGCGGTTCGTTAAATTGAGATATTTATGTGTGAATGTATCTTTTAAAGTTTTTCTCAAAATTAAAAATTAACGAAGTTATGTCATGCCGGGCGTGCAAGGGTTAAAAATAAAATTTATGACATCCCTAAATTTCTTTCAATTTTCTTTTTTGTGTCGATACATCCGTGTCTAAATGCATTGTCTAAACACTCCAAATAATTGCATACTTACATAAAAAAGTAACTACAGCTGCAAGCTACAAAAGAAATGTGCCTTTGCTGACATTGTTTGAAAACCTTTTGTACTTAAATAACTTAAATTCAATAAAAAATAAAGTTGGCACCTACATATTTGTATAATAATTTCTAAAGTATGAAACATCTCAGTACAGTCTCGCTTTTACCTTTCACTGGTATGCATTGCGAATTTACTTACCTACTAATTTATTACTTATATTTTATTGTGAGTGATAAAACTTATTTATTTTCATGGCCATCTAATCGCCGTGTTAATTTTATACCCACGTCTATTTTTGCGGGCAAAATTTTCGGTGGTAAAATTAATATGATAAAGTTTGGTAATTTAAATCGTACAATTCCGCTAAAATCTACTTATTAGTGATAATCGCTTGTTTTTTAAAACATTTTGTATTATTTAAATTTGTTCTCATAAATTTGGTTCAAAATCTCAGCAGGCGATACCTTTCTATATATTACATATAAGTATATTTTTTGTCGTTGGTATCCAAACTGATTTAACATATAATGCAGTTGACCAGTGGCCACAAGCAGAATTTTTTCGTTTTGAAAATGATAAATATGAGTGGATATTTATAAATTTTATGAAGGTTTAATTAAGTAGTAGGTACTTCGTGTAAATCTGCTAAAACATTAAGAATTCACTCCGATAAGCATTTAAGATCGACAATACAGTTGAAACAGGGTTTTCTGATTCAATGTCATTTCGACAATTGACTCGACGTTTTAAAAAATATTTATGACGTGTCGTAAACCCTTATTTTTACAATGAATAATAAATAAATGCACCATTATGTATTTTCCTACAAAAATGTTTTTGGTATGAAACTATTGAATAGCCTACCGTAATTAGTTTATTTTTAAGGGACGTTTCTATTGTGTTATAATTACATACGTTGTAACTTGCTACTTTAAAAATAATAGAAATAATAGATACCTACTATGTAGAGAACTTTTAGTTAATTTTTGTTTGTAAATTTGTTTTAAAAAAAAAGGAATATCGTCAAATAAAATTTTATTACTATCATAATAATAAATTATTGTTCTGTATTATCATTATTCATCACCGTGGCAATAATAATGACTTTAATGAGACTAGGTAAGGACAAACATCACAAATTGAATCGTTTAGTTTAAAATACACTCACAAATTAGGTAGGTACGTGTTCAGTGCGGACAACAAATAATTTTAGATGGTAGTCATAGATTAAATAAATACGGTGGTAAGTTCTTTAATCTGAGGTGGTAAGTGTACGTATATTACAATAATGGTAACCAAAGCATCATCATTGTAACATATAGGTCATGGTCTCCACAACAAGGGGCTGAGAGGGCTCTAGCCTGGGAGCCCGTGCTCAGGAGGAGCCCGGCGAGGCGAATCGACCAGATAAGTGAGATAAACACACATTACAAATTTGCTTTAATAGTAAAAAAAAGAATTTTCTTACAATACTATTATTTATAGTTATGTGGTTATACGAAACAATTCTTAATTGTTTATCAATACTCGACATCTCCATAATTCGTATGGATGTTTTAAAATATACAATAAAACACTAAATATACAGATTATTGTTACCCCGTACATACTGCCTTTATTCTTAGCGATAAGAAGGGGGCCCCACCAAAGATCCTAGCCTGGGAGCCAGCTTCACGATGTGGGGCCTATGGTATAGGTATATACATACACTACAATATTAGTCCTTATAATGTTGAATATAGGTAGGTACCTACTGATTAATGACAATTTTATATTATTCTATAGGAATCGTGTTTAGCAACTCGAGTTGCACATTCCGTCATGTTTTATCTTATATAATTAATGATACTTCTTCTTCTACCCTGTCATGTCCTAATATTGGGGCATAGGGCAAGGGCGCCACTTCCCTCGGTCCATCGCCATGCGCCTCCCGCCATGTCAGACCTGCAGCAAATAGGTCGCTTTTGTAGCACCGCTGCAGGGTGAGGGAGAGGCGGCCACGGCGATGGAACCCTTGAGGCTGTGCCACAAGGGTACGAAGTGCCGCACTCTTTGGCGGCATCCGGAATACGTGTCCCAGCCACGTAAATCGTCTCTTCGTGATAACTTCAATCACCGAAGGCTGCTGTGCTCACGAACTCGGGTATTTGTAACGCGGTCGTACCAATGTACCCCTAAGATTCGGCGGAGACATCGATTCTCAAAGCTCAAAAGCCGATAATTAATGATACACCATTGGTAATTTAAAATGCTATAATTACGTAGTTTTGTGATGATGGCTTGAAGCTTTTCTTAGAAGTAGGTATGGCCTAATGGCCCTTATGGTGGAGAAGGTTCAAAAGAAATCTTTGAGGATCCTTTGTTTGAAGCTGTGTGGATGCCATCCATGGCTTTATCCGATTGATTTATCTTAAGAACGCTTACACACTGTGTTCAACCAAATTGCTTTGGATATTGGTATATTCCTTCTGCGTGAGAACGAGTTTATGTGAACGATTTATAAATTCTTTGTTTTATAACTTCTTAAATAATTAAATGGCGTAGTTAGCTCTATCGGTGTACAGATATGTACTGTATAAATTTTGTATTTACTCGTCTCTGTATAGGTACTTACTATTTTTTCTAATAGTTGCTGCATCTATTTCTTTATTTTTAAACACTATTTCTTTGATTTTTTAAAAAATATTCTGTGCTCGTCTTGAATCTATAATCTGTAAAATTTGTTATATGTAAATTAATTTTTAATTTGAATCTTTATGGTAGGTATGTGGATATGTTGTTTTTTAAGTTGAATTAATTAACAAACTGAACTATCCGAAATGAGACAGTAATATAAGTTATAAGCAGTGACGAGTGGTGGTAGAAGTAACATGCCTGCTGATTATGGGTGGTAGATAAAGTAAGAGTAAAGAATAATACAATTCTTGACGGTATACTTTGTTGAGACGAGGTTCTTTCGCCTGCGGCGCTGACAATCCTTGCCCACTTGCTCAATATACATCCACGTAAGAAGTTCAAAGTTTATTGTTGCATTTATACATCCAACGTACGTACGTATGTAAAGAAAAAAATTAAGCATACCGTTTTTTCCGAAAATTATAGAGCGTTCCTGTTCGTGAAATTTTCCATTTCGAGCACTGGATAACATTGATAACACTGATAACTGGAAGGCTAGCAGTTTGCAGAACTAAAATGTTCACAATAATAATTCAGAAATTATTATATTGCATCAATGCCTTTCTTCGTCATGTAAGTATGTAAGTATCTACTTAAGACGATACATCAGTGAAACGGCAAATAATTTTCAACTATAGGCGCGACGAAATTTGGATTCACTGGCATTCGGAGAGAGAACGTCGAGCTGGAAACACGTCAATTTGTTTTGTGATGGCGACGGGGGTATTAATTCTTAAATCGTGTAAAGATGACTAAAAACGTCACCCATTTACTTGAAAAAGAAAACATGTCAATGAATATATTATTATTGTTACTAATAGAACATACGTTAAAGTGCCCACCACCACCCGTCATATATGCACAACCAATAAACAGAACATTAAATGGACGCATATTGAATTTATATGACAAATTATATTTCGTTTGGCATGCGTCATTTGCACCCACGACCCGCAATCCTCGCATCGCCTAGCCACGATCTTTTTAGACCGTGTCTCGACTGAGATAATATAGCCTTAACTCCGCCTTGATGAAAGAAGAACACAACGTAGGTAGGTAGGTACATAATTTGAATGGTTCTTGTCGGTTTGCAGGAAGCCAGCGGCAAACAAATTTTGAAAATAGCCGATAACTAGATTATTTGTTAGATTAGGTTAGGTTGGGTTTTCATAACTGAATTTTGAACGAATTTTGCCAAAATCTTCTATGAAAATTAGAGCGGTTCCCGCCTGGCTTCCTGTAAGTAAGGCGACTTGAACCATTTCAATTTGTAATAATTATAATTCTCTTGCGATCGCGTGAGTTTTCGTATATATTTTAACTGCCTACTCTATGAGCTTATACCTACACATTGAAATAATGTTTCCACAGGTATTTTCCCCCTTCACCGGAAAGATCCAAATATTTTTTGGCAATTATTTGAACATACCTGTTACCGAGAATGTTGACCAAACAAAAAAATTCTCACACATTCACGATCCTACGCACACATTGACAATCCCGCCCATTGCTTGTCGACAGCGATTTTCCTAGAATCCTCATAATATAATAAAATCTCGAGCCGACCACGCATTGACTGTCCATGCGATTATCGTCCTTAATTGCCAGCGATCGTTGTTGAAATCCAATGGAAAATCGTCTGCCGCTTTGGAAATTTTTCAAAAGATTAAATTTTGCCGATTCGAAACAGCGTATATTGTTAGTATGCAATGAAGGAATTTTGTAACTGTTTTGTATTGAATACCAGCGTTGTAAAGAATAAGTTTGTTTGGCTGCACACTGTTGACGCCAGTTAACACGCAGACCGATGATGTATAAAAATCAATTTAATATTCATGTAATGAGATAATAATTTATGTCATGTAATGTGAATTTTCATCAATAAAATATAACTTTATACCTAATATACTGCATTTGAAACCACCTATAAGAGTGTGAAAGCTTTCATCCAAGGATGGATCAACGCCAGTTGATGGTAACAATAATAACTTTTTTTCTTTTATTTTGTTAACTGTCAATTCATGGTGGAACTGCATTGTATTGTTGTTTTTATTTAATAAAACGCATATTTTTGTAGTACTTATTCCACTTTTAATCAAAAGATTAGGACCGGTTTCGTTTTTCGGATCATTTTAGGAAAATGTCCCTCTGAGGCGGACGAAAGCGGTCCTAATCTTTTGATTAAAAGTGGAATAAGTACTACAAAAAAAAATGCGTTTTATTAAATAAAAACAACAAAACAATAATAACATTAAATTTGACAATGTAAATATTATGAACTATACAAAAGTAAAAATTGAGAATCCAAGATTTATAATAACAAATCACACGACATCAAGATGTTATTATAATCTAAGTCAGTGATTTCTAATTAATATTTTGTGAGTCCTCAGGGATTACCTCCTGCCATGCAATTCGAGGGCTTAATGTCAAACAACACTATCTACAAAAGTACAACTTTACAGGAGAGCCAAAAATCGTTATTTTAGATTCTTGTAACTCAACAAGGGAAATGTTTATTTAAAACCTAATGTTAATATTTTATAATTTATTGTGTATTGTACATTTATCTTGCTTATGATGATGTTAAAATTTATAGAGATAGTTTAAAAAAAATGTGAAAACAAGGGTAACTTATGTAGTTAACGTTAAACTTTACTGACGATTTAATAAGAAATTAGAAAAGATTGACATAACGTTGTTTGACTATCATAAAGAAGTAAATATAAAATAACGTTATCTCAAAAAAAAAAAAAAAACACTTTTTTGTAGATAACGTTGTCTGACTTTAAGCACTCGAATTGATAGTTACATTTAAAATAAAATTTAAATAAACACAATTAAACTGCTATGCTTCATACAAGTAGAACTAATCACCACTTAAAAACACATCAAATAAAACATATTGGAGACAAACTATTTAAAATGGCGATGGTGTCTTTTATACGTGCAGAAGTTATTTGAATTTAAAAACAAATAGAATGACACATACTGGTGAAAACCCCATTAAATGTGATTTGTTCTTTTGTAACAAACATCGCATGCCACATAAAAGAATTCATTTGGATAAAGGTCAGAGTAACATCTAAGAAGAACGAAGCTCTCTCACTTCGGGAATCCACGTGTAGATGGGCACATAATAAAATAGGAACAATTATAGCTTCTCAGATTTAATGCAATCCGGGATTATAAGTAGATCTAAGTAATTATTATGATTTGATTAATGTTGTTCGTTTGAAAGCTACACATATATAGTGATCTCAGACGTAGGTACTAATCCTCACCTCCTTCTCAATACATTTATTCCCAAAATATAATCTACCTATCAGTGATCCTATAGTGGAATTAGTTTACTTTCTTCTATGTGGACAAATAGAAGAATTCTCATTCAGTCAATAATTACAATTAATATACCTTATAGGCATGCATAACAAATATATCACAATGCGTGCGACTACAATGTGCTCCTGTATGACTATGAGACATGGTATCTTACTAAACTTCAAAGGTCTCGACCTAGGGGCGGCAGGTTATATGAAAGTATGGTGAAGCAGGCTAGTATGGTGAGGCGGGCTGGTAATCAAGTTGCAGCAAAATTTCCACGTTAAGATTATATTATATGGGTACGTTATAAGGACCAAAGTAAACCCTCCGTGATGCCCTGATGTTTTTTATCGCGTCGCTATTTCTCGTAAGTTGTCGGCTATTGTTGGCCCGCTTCATTCAGTCGTATGAGAATGCCGATTGATTGCGCCTCTTTTTATTTAATACCTCTATGGTCTCGACTTTTGAACTTTGAGAATTGACCGCGTTACAAACACTCGAGTTCGTGAGTGGACACGGCAGCCCTCGGTGATTTAAATAATTACAAAGACACGCTTCATGTGGCTGGGACATGTCTTTTGGATGCTGCTAGTGACGGTGACACCCGTACCTTTGTAGCACAACCTCAAGGGTTCCGTTGCCGTGGTCGACCTTCCATCAGCCTGCAGCGCTGCTACAAAAGTGATCTACGAGTTGCAAGTCTCACATGGTGAGTGGCGCGATACGTGGCGTTGGAACGAAGGAAGTGGCGTGACCTTGTGCTCGCTTTGTGCTACCACACTGGGGCGTGATAGGCACGTATAACATATTTATATCATATTTATATTATATTATATCATATTTATGGAACCATTGATAATTAAACTGGTCTTCGATACATATTCTTATATTATAGATTAAGTAGGTAAATAAAGTCTCTGATATAATGAATGTATTTCAAATGACAAAAATATTACAAAACAAGTCTTAAAAATTTTAGGAAACGAATAAATTGGTTTTTTTCTTTCTACTACCTCCGGTTCCGAAATTTTAGTTCGGAATAAATAGGATTTCTACAAATAATATGGTGGGTAACTTCAATATTTAATTCGTGCACAAAATTTAATATTGTACGATTTGGTTTGCCGTAGCATAGGTGTTAAAATGTATAATGGGCTCATTTCTAGGAACGGCGCTCAGCGCTGCCACATGTCAATTTTATTTTACCAGCCAGCCGCGTGAAGTCGAGCCAGACATCTTGACGACACTCGTCCAGTGCCGCATCGTGGCAAATATAATACAAAAACTATCGTAATAATTTTAACGAGTTATTTCAACTGCCCAAAAACGCCCACGGTGGCCGCGCGGCATAAGCGTTGGACTATCATGCCGTGGGTCCCAGGTTCGAATCCTGGGTCTGGCAAGTACACATATTGTTTTTCAATATGTGTGTGAGTCAGGGTACGGACCTAATAGGTTGAGCAAGTGGCTGACATCCGTTTCTCGTAAAAACAAAATCTGTTAATACAAACCTCTACTCTGTGGAGGCCCATATGATCCTATTAGGATCGGACATGGTCGAAGAAGAAAAATGCGTTATTTAAAATTAAATTGAACCATGCCTTCGCTCACAGCACAACACACGATTTTTTTTTCAATGAGTTGGAATTTTCAAACCCGCAACCGGGTGACATAGGTAGATATCTACACATATACGATTTAAAAATTGACAAAAACTATTTTGATCTAGCTTATGGATTGAGTTAGTAACAACAAATTGATACCTACACATTTGCTCCACCTTAGAACGAAAATCATTGGCCTTTAATACATTACCTAGGTATCATTTTAAATAAATTTATACAATTCACTACTAAGATAGATCTGCATTTTCTTTATATGACGTCGAAATCACTTTGGAACGCATATTAGTGTCATTTGAAAGTAACGATATCGACACCTAAATGAGTCGCCTGCATTGCCACAAGAATCTGAAACCATTCTTCATAATAATTATAATGCGTGATGTTATACCTAATAATTGGCTCCAAACCATAGTAAAATATTATTGTAATAAGGATTCATGTTGCAAATTCATGTCCATATAAGTATTTACAGCATTTTTGTCATATTTTACTAACTTATTAATATTGATAATGTACTTATACTTATGTAAGGGTGTGTCCTGGTTACATAGACCAATTAGCAAAAGGCTTCTTTGCCTGCATCTTGAGTGATGCTGTTCTTTGTTAAAATAAAAAAAATACCTAAGTACCTGTGTCCCTATCTGCAAAATTTTATTTCCTTAGAATATTTTTTTGCGTCATATTATTATATAGGTAGGTAGTAGGTACTACATGTGTATTACTTAGATCCTATCTATTGGTAATCAAATAAAATAAAAAATATGAATTTCCATTTAGATTGCATTTTGATTTAGGTATGTATTCGCTATTTAAATACCTACTTACTCTGTCGTTGATATAATATATTGACTAGGTACCTACTAACCTTCCGTGATGGTTCGCTATATAGGTACATACCTATTATATGTTTAGTTAGATCTTTGTTGATTGATCAATCATTTTCACATTGTTTACAATAATATGTCAGTATTTTTTATTCAGCTGTAAGTATGTAGATGATTATTTTAGCATTCATGATAAGACGGTATGAAAATCCTTACAATAATCATTAAAGTTTTAGCTGCTTGCTCTATTATTTAGGTCAATTATTGCAATATTTTCTTACATACTCATATAGGTATTGTAATATTTTGAGCCTATATTGACTTGGATCCTTTCGGTCGAATGAATTTAACATACAATTTTGAAAAATATCTCCCATATTTTGAAGGTATAAGCTCAGTATTGAGCGGTGCTTTATCGTTTTTTGGCTGTATTATTTTCCGTTTCAATTTTCGTCTACGTCCCTGATTCCCAATTCTCAAGGTTAAAAATGCAACGAAGACAAAAGATACAATTCAGAAAGAGAAGAACTATTTCTTGGGATCCCTTCTTGTCTAGAGAAATTTGGGGAAGACAAAAAAAAACAATTTTAACACGTCGGTAGGTAATTATTGTAAAACTGCTAAATATTTTTCGTTAAGCCTGTCATAAATAGTCACTTGCCGTATTTATGAAATTGCATTATTGTCCTAAAATAGACAATGCCATTGGCAAACAAAGGAAACTCTCTGGTATCAGCCGATATCCTTTCTAAGTATTTTTTTGTCGGTGGATTACAATAACAATAGGTATTTTACCGTAGCGTTAAAATATGTAAGGTTGTTAACTGGTGGATGCCTACTAATTATTATTATTTGTCACCCAACAGGAAACTCCTGCACAGGTAGATAGTTTATGTATTATGGCCCCAAAATAAAGCTTTGATGTGAAAACACCGCATCGTCCTGTTCATTGGATTCTGTCTGAACTCTAAAATCATACCTACTTACTTAAATGTGCCTATCTATAAACTGCCAGGTGGATGGATATTGAATATATTTACATTTACATAATATTATAAATTCTCTAAATTTACCTTCGCCCAAGTCATTTATGTAGAATAATACCAATTAAATTTTATTCGCGTTTGTCGATGCAAAAGCGTTGGCAATTAAAACCCACGCAAATAGTTATGTAAAAATGACAGTTTACACTTTAGAGACGTGGGTAAAGCCAACTTGCCACCGCACAAATTAGATCAAATAGGTAGGTATATAGACATATAGCTGTCTAACCTATCAGCTATCAAACTATTGTACCTACCTACTGCAAGTTTTTAAAGGGTAGGTACCTACTGCCTAAATAACCTATATTGAGTACCTATATACCTACCCTGCTATTATAGTAGGTACTATAAGCAGAGCCAGACAAAGAGAAAACAGTGACCCGGGACAATTGATATTTTAACCCCCCCCCCCCCCCCACCCTTCAAAAGCTTTTCACGATTCTGCACCAGGAAATTTAGTGATTAATTCGGAATAATCTAGGTGTAATCTAGGTAAGTATTTAGTCGCTCCTGGCCACAAAACTGATTAATAAGATAGAAATGTGAAAGCCAGTCGCCATGTAC
This sequence comes from Rhyacophila brunnea, assembly GCF_057557595.1. Lineage (NCBI taxonomy): Eukaryota > Metazoa > Arthropoda > Insecta > Trichoptera > Rhyacophilidae > Rhyacophila > Rhyacophila brunnea. The sequence goes on from NW_028232859.1 coordinate 8,626,065, forward strand.
CAATGATTTGAACCTGGTATTGGATTATTATTTTATGACGGTCGTGCCATTAACTCAAGATACGCAAATTTCCTCAAATTTGACCAATATTTATCACAGACGTAACCATTGAAAGCGGCTCTCGTGGTGCAGTGCGTAAGGCACTGGACTTCCACCCGAGAGTTCTGGGTTCGATCCGGTGAGGGCACAATATTTATGTGATTTTCTCAAAGCCAAATTAGATATGAAAAAGCAAGGCATTTTTATTAATAATTCTAAAAAAAACCATTGAAAATAGCACATTCTTTAACACGTGTTTACGTTGAGAATTATTGTGACCCGTAAAATCCTAGTAGATAGGTTATTGTATTTTATTTGCCTTTATTTACTACAGCTACAGTTATGAGTGTTATGACTTATGACTTGACTGTATGAGCAATAATTGTCATTATGTAGAATGTATGTAGATGTGATTGTCATTATGTATGAATGTATGTAGAATGTGTATTTTTATCGTTTGTTCTTTTTATGAATAAAATCAATAAAACGACCAATCAAATATTGACGTGGATTATGTAGTTGCGTACCTACCTTGTAGGTAACGACATAAACAAAAGCCAATCAAATTTAACAGCCCTCAAAGATATTGTACAACACAATTCACGGGAAAATTTAATTCAAATTTAGACATAATTACAGAAAAAAAATAAGTGTTAGGTATACTAATAATATTTACTCAATTAAATTTAAATTATCCCCCTTTGCATGAGCGTGTCTGGTGAATTAAAATAAAGATAAATAATTAATAGTTATTATACTCACGGTGGCCGCGCGGCTTAAGCGTTGGACTATCACGCCGTGGGTCCCAGGTTCGAATCCTGGGTCTGGCAATTACACATATTGTTTGCCAATTTGTGTCTGTCAGGGTATGTACCTATTAGGTTGAGCAAGTGGCTGACATTCATTTCTCGTAAAAAACAAAATCTGTTAATACAAACCTCTACTCTGTGGAAGCCCATATGATCATATTAGGTTCGGACTTGGTCGGGGGAAAAAAAATACACATACCTATATAAAAATGTAAATGTACATACATGGTAAAATTTACCAGGTTTACAAACAATTTATGCTCTGTACCTACATGGTACGCATGTATTATGAACAGAAAACTACACGTGTGTTCGTACATCATCTATCCAGCATTGCATGAACCGTGAGGTAAACTAGGATATTTTAATTGATGTGTGGTTAATGTTACACCGTTAATTACAAAGTAAGTACCTATGTATGACTAGGGTTGTCATATCGAAAGAAAAAGTATAGATACCTGATATCGGAGTATCTGTCAAAAGCTATCGATCGATGATCGGTGTAAAATGATACTTGTAAAATGACACGAGTGATATTATATTCCTAATTAAAATCCGCAAAATCTGTATCGCCATCAATACAAAGTTGGTAGGTATCGAAACTTTTTTGACGACCCCAGTGGGTCTATTGACTATTTTATACAAAAGACAATTATAATAAGTACCTAAATCATGGCCCCCACATCCTCAACCGGGCCCCCATGTTAGGATCGTTGGCGGGCCCCCCTCCCCCCTACCTATCTCCAAGGATAAAGGCAGTGTGATGTTCTACAGTAGCGTTTTCCAATTGGTGTAAGTACGCGGTAAAATTAAAAGTACTGTTCGGTTATACGGAATACAGCGGAAAACGCATTTTGAAAATAGCCGATAAACTGGATTATTTGTTAGGTTAACCTAACCTAACCCAAACTAACAAATAATCCAGTTTATCGGCTATTTTCAAAATGCGTTTTCCGCTGTATTCCGTATAACCGAACAGTACCAAATTAATGTGTATATTTAGTGTTTTTTGTTGTATTTTTTAATACATCCATTCGAGTTAATGAGTTGTCGAGTGTCGATACACAATTAAAATTTTTATCGTACAACCATATAATTTGAAGTAATAATATTATTGAAGGAAAATACCGCCCCGTGCGACTTTTTTTACTATTAAAGCATAGTTGTACTTACTGTGTGTTTATCTCACTTATCTGGTCGACTGACATCGCCAGGCCCCTCCTGACACCGGGCCCTCAGGCTAGAGCCCTGTCACCCCCCCCCCCCCTAGTGCCCCCCCCCACCGCAATACTTACACAAATATGATAACCTACCGTCGATAACCGCCTTGCGTATAGTATAGCTTCGGAGGTATGACTATTCATCGTTAAATAAACGAACAGTGGAGGAAAAAATAACAGAATTTCCATTCCTCTACTAAAAAACATTGCGTGCTTTTTGTATTGCCCAATTCACCTCTCAGGTTCGGCAATATACAATAATTGTTTCCATTGTCTACTTTCGTTTTTAAAAATATGGTGTTGATTTTGGACATTTTGGTAACCCTGATTTCTCAGACACGATAATGTCACAGGAGTCGAGCCTCGAAGCCAAACACATAAGCATAATGGCACAAATAAACTGGACTCATTGTTCAGCGTACAAAACATTGCCTTCTCGGCCGCAAGACCAGACAGCGTGGCGTCTTCCTACAAATCTTACTACTTATGTATACATACAATGTACAGCGCAACATGGAATCACAAAATATAACCAATATATTATTTATTTCGTTGATTTTTTAAACTATATATCTCCAGCCAATCCGGCTGAAGTTATTTGTAATAAATCTCAGATTAATAGATAGGTATCTGTGTTGACAGACTAAGTGTTTTTGTTGGGCTATCTGTAATGATAACATAATTCTGTATCAGCGTTTGGACTTTTTATAATACTAGTACAAAATACCCACAGTTTTTTTTTGTCCATATGACCATATGTTTGTCTCGGTATAAACAGAGAACACAAAAGTAATGGGAAGAATGTTACCTTCTGGATGTGGTTGTAAGGTAAGAAGATACGAGATGATTTTGAATGTGCAACCGAATTTCCATATGTAATTGTCTACATTAAGGTTTCTCACGCAACCAAACGCGCGTTCAATATTAGTAATATTTAAGAACATTCCGGTGGATTTGTATTTCAAGAATTTTATGGTCCGACCATCATTTAATCATTAACAAAATTCAGCTTCAAAATTTTGGTCTATGGCGAGTGGCTCTTCATTTCTATCTTATTAATCTGTGCTGTGTTTCTACTCAATAGGTGTCTGCATACATATTTATAATATCTACATAATATGTAGATACCTACTACAAAATCATGTGAATATGATCTCTTATTTTATAATTATAATAATAATAACTAAGTACTTACGGTTACCATATTTTTTTGACATTAATAATTTTAGCTTTGTTTTCCTTTTTTTCCAACCGTGCGGGTTTTCTCCTAAAGTAAAATTCAAGAGCTCTTATAAGCTTTTCTTTCTTCATTTTTTTTTATATCCAAGCGGTTTTCTTAAAAAAATCCTATCCAAAATCAAGATTGGTAGAAATAAAATACGGTTTTCAATACCGTTTGGCATTGGTGCCTCATATTATACCTATATAATATAATTGAATTGAATTGGGCCCGACGTGGCGGATCGACTAGCCAAGTGAGATAAACACACATCACAAAATTGCACTAATAGAAAAAAATGCGCCTGCCTATTTCACTTCGGGTATGCTAACATTTTAAAAGTCTGTAGTTGTGCGATGCAATTTTTGATTACTGTTTCTCGACATTCGACAACTCCATAATTCAAGTGAAGGTATTAAAAAATACCTAAAATCACTAAAAAAATACCCTCAATTTTACGCAACTGTAGATTTTCACACTGCCTTTAACCTTAGCGATAGGTAGGGGGGCGCCAAAGATCCTAGCCCGGAATCCACTTCAGGATATTATTCGCATTATTTCGATAATTAACCCCAAGAAACTCATAAGTCTCTCTCAGGAGAACTCAGGAGTCAGCTACCATAATTTCTCTCATATCTTGAATCCATGCGATATTCTCCGTTTTAACTTATTGAAAGTATTTTTTAAAAACCTGTTGGGTACTAAGCAATTAATATGGTTGCTATTTTTTGTTCACAGATTATACCTACACTCATAAGTAAAATACTAAGTTTTATTGTTTTCATTCTATATTACATTTTTTTCAGTTTATATCAAACTAATCCCACCACATCGCCTAATAATAGTAATATTATACACTACTATACCCATCTATGGATCACAATCATACCTTCATACCTGATCACGTAAGCGTGTTTTAAAATAATGATAAAACCTGTTATACAAAGCTAAGTCAAAGAAACTTTAAATATTACCTATCTGAATACATTTGAGTTAATTCAATCTTACACTTCGTATTTACTGACTATGAGATCACCGAGTTGATAAATAAACGGACAGTGCCACTTGCCAGAAACAGTAATATCTAATAATGAAATAAATTATTCTAACACGTAATACCTATTTGTTTCTAAAAATGAACAATATAAATGTTTATTATCAACAAAGACATTTTCTTCTACACCTTTGTTTATTAATCTGAACAATTTAAATTTGGTTATAGGTATTACCTACTCACTCGATTTTCAATACTTTACTCATTACTGTATAGGTATATTTTCTTAGACTACCTACTAAAGTGTTTTAATTTTAACAAGTTATAATTTTTAATTTATTAAATCAATTTTAGCTGATCATTTGACATTGCATTGGAAATAATAATCGATGTTGTTCATGGCCCCCACAAGGGGGGGGGGGTCTGACAGGGCTCTAGCCTGGGGGCCCGGCGAGGCGAGTCCACCAGATAATTAGTGAGATAAAAACACATCACAAATTTGTTTTAATAGTAAAAAAAAGTCACCTGTTTAATTCAATAATGTTATTATTTAAAATTATGTGGTTGTACGATAAAATTTTTAATTGTGTATCGATACTCGACAACTCCATGATTCAAATGGATGGATAAAAATAATCAAAAAAAACACTAAATATACACATTAATTTTACCGCGTACCATTTGGAAAACGCTACTGTAGAGCGTCGCACCGCCTTTATCCTTAGCGATAGGTAGGGGGGGGGCGTCATCGATCCTAGCTTGGGGGCCCGGTTCAGGATGTGGGGGTCATGATGCTGTTAGTTTCAAAGTCGATTACCTCCATGTTTCGCCATTGTGTGATAATCACAAAAACCACATTTAAGATTGCAAATATACCTATAAATAGTAAACAATTAGAAAATACGAATAGCAAAGGTCCATAACGTCATTATTTTTTTAAACGATTGGTAAAGTTAGTGGTAAAACATAATAAAATTACGGCTGCTGAACCTCCGGCTTAATTCTATTTAACTGACAAATATAGCTGAATAAATGATATTTCAATTTCATGAATATAATATGTTAGAAAAGTAGACCGAGAGCTCGAAGCCTGGTTGGGCCCAATCGGTACACTCGACCTAAGACCGGGCCTGTTTAAAGGACCCTCATTTGCAAAAATGTAGTTATTGTATTGAATTGATTGACCTGGAGACCTATCACCCAATATTTAGGTAATTAGCGGTTTTTTTAAAATGACACTTTCAATTATTCCGATAATCTGATGTTGCCACTGTACCAAGAAAAAATGTATATTAACGTATTTAAATAATAACTTGATTATTTTATATTCTACAAAAATAATTTAATTTGCCAACGAAATCAGATAATTATGTTAATAAAGTAGTAATGTATGCTTATAAATATATACAGAACCATCTGTCAAAGGTTAAAAAAATGCAACAGCGCCATCTCTTTTCAACTATCGTATGTATCGGATTATTGTGCGATGAATGTCGGATTTTTTTTGTATTGACTTTACCTCACAGACGTCAACCCTCGTCTACCATAATGTATGCGCCACGGTACGCTCGAAAGGCGAAGCCTAAAACCTTTGCGCATCATATAGATATGAATTGTTAAAATTTCATCGATTTATTGTGTCGTTGTCATTAGTGTGTACGTATTCATCAGTAGTAATATCGTATTATCGTCTTATTTCCTGTAAGTATACCTGAAAAGTGTGCTTTTTTCTCTGATCTCCACAGCCTATCTCCTTCTAAAAGTCACCCTTCGCCACTGATAGAAAGGTAATATTTATTTTACAACGTTATTAGGTCGTATTCTTATTTATCCGGTACAAATCTTGCAATCGATTTTTCACTAACTTCCCGACTAGCTAGACATTTGAAACTTTTATAATATATCAGAACACGATGCCAATGCATTTTTAAATACTTTAGCCGTTTTTAATTGGAATTAAATTGATTTTCAGTTAATTCTGTTTTGTATGAAAAGTTATTTCGGAATAAATCCGTAATCCAATCCACTATTATTGGTTGCTAGGTTCCTAACAACTAAATTATTAATATATACGTGCGTTACTATGGAAATCAATATGAGTGTCAAAATGACATTTCAGTATTATTTCTATCAATTACAATTTTTTTTTGATCGTTTAAGTTAGTCAAGTTTATATGATTCAACAGAAAATTTAAAAACGTTGTATATAAAAAGTTATTTTTATCTTGTAATTTTTATATTATAGGTATGTACTATAACATAAAATAAAATAAAATATTTCATTATCTATGGGTAGGTATAACATAACAAAATTACTACTTAGTTCTACTGTAAGACAATAACCTTTACTAAAAATATGTGCCAAACAATGTTAAAGTTCGTCCCTGTCAAAGTTCTTCCTATGTACCTATGTGTGTTTGTATAATAATTATAGTATATAAGTAATCATAGATTATATACCAGATACCTACCATTAATAGTATTAATAATTAACTATAATATAATCCAGATTCGTAATAATATTGGGAGACTTCCAAAGCTTGGGCCAGTTATTAATCAACAACTTTTTTTACATTATTTTGTGGTTGAAAAAAATAGCGTATTTACCAACCTACTATGCATAATAAAATGACATCATAACTATTTATACATTTTGCACAAGTTGAGATAACTTATTCTACAATATGCAGATCAAAAATAATGCTTCACATTTGGCATAATTTAATGAAATTTATATTTTAACACGCAATTCTTTAATGGGATTCTTTTTATCATAATATATTTTCTCAATTTTCATTTTGATGACAGCTAAATTTCACATTCAATTGATAGGCATATCGTCAACATATTATTAATCCGCCGGAAACTACTGCTGGCACCTAACTGATTTAGACGCCCGATAGTAAAATCGATTTGGTATAATAATAATAGTACCCTGGCCTATTTATTATAGGTATTCCAGTTATGTTTCTACACGTGGTAATCCTCCAAGGTAACTGAAAGTTGACAGGAATGAAACCCCCACTCTCCTTATTGACAAAAAAGTCTCCAGTGAACTGAGTGTCGCGGGGGGCGGTCCAGGTCTTTATTTAGATTGTTGTTTCTATTTAATAAAACGAAATTTTTTTATAGTACTTGTTCCACTTTTAATTAATATATTAGGACAGGTTTCGTCCGCCTCAGTGGGACATTTATTTAGATGTTTTCTAAAAATCTTACATAACTAAGTCTGTAAATTTTTCCACCATGTCCGATCCTAATAGGATCATATGGGCCTCCACAGAGTAGAGGTTTGTATTAACAGATTTTGTTTTTACGAGAAATGGATGTCAGCCACTTGCTCAAACTATTAGGTATCCATACCCTGACTCACATACAAATTGAAAAACAATATGTGTACTTGCCAGACCCAGGATTCGAACCTGGGTGTAGCCTGTAAATTATTCTATACTAAATATCGATAAGTGTGTCAAATTAAATTTAGAAGAATAGTTAATCGAACCTTGTTATAAAAATAGATAAATAAAAAATAACAGTTCTTGTACGATTTTTTGTAATGCCTAGTCCAGACCCCAATAACTGGACCAGTAATAATGTGTACCTATCCTGCCTAGCCGAAGGGTGGGGGGGGGTCTTTGTAAATAAAATAAAATACGCTATGCCTACCTCCTCTTGTGGTATCGAATTCAAAATATTACATTCACTAAAATTCGTTTCGAAGCATAATTAATATTCATCTTAGCTTGTAAGAGATAATCCTGGGTGTGAACACGTTCCTATGAATAGTATTAATTACCTACAAGGTCTCGAAATACCTGGATTTTTTTATTACATTTGACATGATTGTTAATATTGTCAAATGAAATAATCTATTTTGGTGAAAGCAGTAGGTAATTCTAGTTACTTGATAAATCAGTAGCAGTGTGGATCCAAATTTATCATAATTTGACTTTTTATAGGTATATGTATTCGTTTTCTCATTTCATATTTAGTTAGATTAGATTTAAACAAGGAGGTATAGAAAAACTACGTCCTGTTTTCCACATTTAACTAGTAGGTCAAGCCCTCCGCATGAGCCGATTTTAGTGAGTAATAATTTTTCTATAATCTAAGTAGTAGGTACTTATTTTTTTTTGAATATGGATACAATATTTAATTTCGTCATTATAATAGGGACATTCATGTCTTGTATAAGATTAAGATGTATTGATAATAATATGCTTGATATTAATAATCCCTACTATTGACATAAGTATTATGAGTACAGAAAATACCTATCCATAACATTAAAAGTTTTTATAAGCCAAATTATAATAAAAACAACTCATTGAATATGATTTTTTTTTATGTAAAAATATTATTGATCTATATTATTAAGTATTGAATAAAATGTGTAGGCACACTAATCCCGATATTAGAAATAATTGCAATCTAAATACTTAAATTATGTGCCAACCAGTGGCGAAGGGTGGAGGTGGGCTTTTAAAATTCGACATAAATAGTTGCACACTAAACTTTGTCAGTCGTTCAGTTATTTGTTTTCATTGATCTAAGAATTCAAATTGCAGATCAGAATAGTTTTTGTATACCCTGCCTAAACCGAATCATTATCAATAAACAATATTCTTCTATGCGTAAAATATCTAAAATGATGCATGTTTTAATGGCATTGTCTATTATAGATTGGTTTACGAAGGGTTTAATTAAATTTTCAAAACTAACCAACATTATCTGCAATTTGTAGTCTTAGTTCAATGAAAACATATACGTATGACTGGTAAAGTTTAGTGTGCACTATTTATGACAGATCTTAACAACCTACCTCAACCCTTCGCCACTGGTGCCTACCATGACAATTAATGACAATCCCTCCATCTGAATTGAACCCCTTGTCATATTATCATCTTCTTCGCATCCTACATTATTTTACGTTCATTGTAAATCACCACGTTTCCACCTACTCTTGGACCCTGTCTCCTCAATATATAAACCTATGGGTATACCACAGAACAGATTAATAAATAGAATTCCGATAAGCTATATTCGAATACAGTACATTTTGACGCAGGATATTGTGTATAGTGCAACCTTCAATACACCAATATTAAATGAGCGTCATTGCATAAACCGAGAGCAGTTGTCAGTATTTGACGTATGACGTATTTTTGACACGTGTTTCAGTTTATCCCGTATTCTTCTGCACTCGAGATCGGTTGCCTGGTTCTCCACATCCGTTACGTATTTTAGTTCCCATTATTTCTGAGTTCCTTGGGCTATAGAACTAATAAAATTGATAAAGCGAGTTGAATGCTTATTGGTTTAGATTAAATTTATGCTCGCATTATTACATAATATACATTATAACAAATAGGAAAAACGTAGTGTGCAAACTTACAATTTTCACTAATACCTACGAGATACTTCTAACACTTTTCTAATGTAAGATAGGTATCAATAAAATTGGGTTGTAGCCCTTGTAGGTATATTATCTGGTGAATATTATATATATTTTTAAAATGTAAATTAAAACAAATGGGATGCTTTACTATATTATAAATTATTAGTTATTAGTGTTATTACTTAACAATAACGGGTCTAGGTATTTTTTTTTGATAGATATAACTTACCTGCGCTCACTTTTTGACATTTATCATCAGTACCCTACTAAATTTGTCTGGCTAATCACATGGCCCCCACAATGGGGAAGGCTGACAGGGCTCTAGCCTGGGTGCCCGAGCTCAGGAAGGGCCCGGCGTGACAAGTCGATCAGATAAGTGAGATAAACACAGATCACAAATTTGCTCTAATACTAATAAAAAGTCACCTGCGGCGCTATTTTAGTTCAACAATATTAATAATTAAAAATTTTTGGTTGTACAATGCAATTTTTAACCGTGTGCCGATACTCGAGAACTTCATAATTCAAATGGATGTACATATTAAAAATACAAAAAATCACTAAAAATACACTTTTACCGCATACTCAATTTGGAAAACGCTACTGCAGCGCGTCACACTGCCTTTACCCTTAGCGATAGGTAGGGGGCCCTCCAAACATCCTAGCCTGGGGGGCCGCTTCAGGATGTGGAGGCCATGGCTAATCATCATGAATAGTCATGCTTAAACAACGCTAATTTTGAAAATCAGTCGTCGATTCGCGCAACTTAATATGGACAACTTCGTGTTTTTATGGTGCACGTACCTACCTAATCGTCCATCTGAGCAAGCCATCCGTCGAACTGTGGATAGATTTCATACCAGATACTCTCTAAAATCCAAATGATGCAATAACACCAACATGTCGAAGGAATTTGCGTATGTACTTACTGAATAGAATATCGGCGCTGTAAACGAAAGTGTGGAAGAAGATCCAAATTTATCGATTCATCGTCGGTCGCAGCAATTGGGTCTCTGTCAGTCCACTAGGTACGTGGAAAATTTCGCGCAAAGATCTTGGCCTACACCCGTATAATATGCAGCTATTGCATGAATTAAAGCCACGAGACCACCTTTTTTCGATGAGGCTCATTTTAGGCTTAACGGGTTTGTTAATAACCAAAATGGCCGGATATGTAATGAAACCAATCCAGAAGAGACCATACTGACTCCATTACATCCATAAAAATGCACCGTTTGGTGTGGTTTACACGCTGGTGGCATCTTTGGACCTTATTTCTCTAAAAATGAGTCAGTAGCTCGCGTTACGGTCAATGGAGATCGTTACCGGACCTTGATCAATATTTTTTTTTTTTTTTTTAATTTGGATGACATTGGTCCGGACGAGATGTGGTTTGAACAGGATGGCGCTACGTGCCATACGGTGACCGCAACCACCGACTTATTGAAATCAAAATTTAGCGATAAGTTGATTTCAAGAAATGAACCTGTCAATTGGACTGCAAGGTCATGCGATTTGACACCTCTGGAATATTTCCTGTGGGCTACGTGAAGTCACTGGTTTATGCTAATAAAGCAGTAACAATTGACGCTTTTTTTAAAGCCAACATTGTAAGCGTTATTCGTGATACACGGCCAGCTGTACTCGAAAAAGTGGCTCAAAGTTAAACTCCAGAATGCGCTTCGTCGATAACAGCCACAGTGACCATACGTCCGAAATCATTTTCAAAAATAATTAATGCTAAATTTTATAAATTTAAAAAAAAAATATTTATAAAGTTATTTTTGTGTTAAAAAAAACACATTTAGTAGGTAGGTACCTATATTTAACCTGTCATTCAAAACTAAACTAAAATTAAATAAATAAGACATTACTAGCATATTATCTACATTGTTGTCTTTTTCCCATGAATGGTTAATAATAATGGTTGCCATAACAAACAAAAAATATTATACCTAAACATTGAGTGAAGACGAAAAAATAAATATACCTACCGAGGCACGCTCGTCGCCCAGAGACATTGAAGAAACCTTTGCTCAATAGTCCAAACTCTTCGCATAGGTAGATACTTAATTAAGGTATTATTATATTTTAGTTGTAAAAAAAATCCACATAGGTAGGTACTGCATGTAGTTTACAATTACCTATGTTATGTCGACGATTCATAAAATTTGATCTCTACCTTGATTCTGTGTAAACAAGTAAAATTTACTAGGTAACTAAATTAGTCAAGTATGTTTTATGTGTATATTATCTTATCTATCGAGGTTCTAACTCGTTGGAGCCATAAATCATGCCCAACACGCATTTTAGGACACAATTATTATTCTTCTTGAAATTAGATTGATTAATAAAGCGTTTTCGAAAAAGAGGAAAACATCAAGGATGTTGTACCTATCTAATAATTTTAATATCCTAGTCATCGTCGAAAAATAGATAATAATTGTAGTATTTTCTTGTGTTTCTCTCTCACTCTCATATATTATATATATGGCAGCTGGATTGCGGATGGCTACATTTTATGATTGCCACTGGTCTCCCAAAAGAATTTTACATGACTAATTTGTTTAGACAAAAATTAAATAAATAAAACAACAGTTTATATTATAAAACAGGAATTATTATTTCTTATTAATTGTCTTTTCAATATATATATATATATTATAATGTCTTATAAATTTTATATAAAAATACATTGTTATGAACATAAAAAGTAAATTGATAATAATACATTATTATACTCGTACTAAGCTGCTTAGGGTATAAGATATGTACATCATAAATTATAATATTTTATCTATGTAATGTATCCATAATTTTATATCAGTAATGGATATGTACATATAAAAAAATGTTGGCACGTCGTTATCAAGGCACATACCTCATCGGTGGAGAAGTCATTTTATTTTTCCTACATCTAATGAAAGCCAAACATACAATCTTGTTTATACCTATTATATTTAATATCAAACTGAGCAAAGATCAATAATTATTATTTTAAATAACAATATAGAATACAACCATCTTTGTTAGGCATGTTATAATAATATTAATAATACAATATGATACGTCGTGTTACTTTTATAAGTTATACTCTTACAATAATTTTGATAAAAATCGGTGACGTCTTGTGGGGGTAGGCAGGTCATGCACTGCTTGGGCGCGAGTAACAAAAGAAAAAAAATGAAAATATTAATTAATACAAAGTAGATTTTGTACATTTTATTTTTATTTTAACGGCGCTGTATTTGAATGTCAGAATTTAAAGTCATTAATATACCTACTTAATATTATATTTGGTCGAGTAATATAACAAATATAATATGTAAAGAATGTAGATACATACACTTTTAGGCTAAGGGTTTGTTTACACAGGCTTTGTACTAATCATTAGTGAGAGTAATGGTTAGAACTAAGCCGTGTAAACCATCTTTAATGAAAAGCGACGGAAATTTATTTTGCGTCACCGATAAAGGATTTTATATTATTTTATAAGACCAGTAATTACAATATTTTCTAAATCTAAAATGTATTTTTTACTGTACATTGTAAGGATCCAGCCTTTAAATATAAATGTCTTGCAAACGTGAATAAAGACAGGTGCCTATTTATAATCAATTATTACAGTGTATACCTACAACAGAAAGCAATATAGGTACCTAAGTACAGTTAGATAACCAATTGTGATTTGTAATTCACACAAAATGCAGCATCCAACATTTTTGTTATGACAATGAAATCGCTTGGAAATTTAATAGATATAGGTATAAAGCTTTCTATTTTTTAGTAATCAATTTAATACTGATACGTTTCAAACTGGTTGAAATTGTAAGATTCCACAGATCACCGGTGTTAAAGTATAAATAATTATATAACAAACAGAATTCGTCGAAATATTATAACAAACAGAAAACGCCGTGACATACCTAAATGCTGAGTAGTCTCGCATTCACGTAAAAATTAATGCAATGCAGATTGTGAAAACACATACCTATGTAGGTAGTACACTTTATAATCTAATCTAAATGTGGTTATAAGGCAGATGTACTATCAATAAAATTTACTGATATAATAATATAATATACCTACCATTGTCATGATAATTGTGGGTAAAAACAGCGGATTTAATGCACCAAAAGATACCACACAATAATTATTAAACATTTGTAAATATGGGCGATATCAATAATAACATCTGCTTTACAATATTAAATTTTACTTTTTTGATATCGCTAGATGCCATTGAAAGGTAGGTACAGCACAAATGCTTACCTAAAATAATATTTTATGACTAATTGCTTTGATTGAAAGTGGAAAAGACATTTTATTAACCAATTAACATGTATTAAAAATGTGTCATAATTATTACAGAAAATTTTCTTTATTCTTGTTCTAAATTTGAATTACTATTGTTAGGAAGATACTGGCTGCATGCTGTCTGATAATTTTATTATTGAACAAAGTGATCTAATACAGACACAGTATAATTATTCTCCCATACACACACACGAATACAGAAAAGATAACAAATAAGTACCTAGGTACTTTATTCCACATTCGAATGATTTATGCACAGTGCCCAGTGACGTCACATTTCTTTATCTTTTCTGAATTATTACATACACACATTAATAATAATTTATAAAATGTAGTCTGATTGTAGTTAGGTATATAAATCATTATAATCTAAATTGAAACAACAAAGAACAGTAATAAAAAGATTCAGAAGAGAAATGTTTATGGGGTATGGTGATATTTAAACAGGCACCATGTCTTGTATAGGTACCTAAGTATAACTTAGTTTGGAAATATTGTACAAAATTTTCTCAATGACGCATATAATATTATATACTATTAATATTATTATATATTCATTACCCTCAGTCGATAGTATTATTTGCTTATTTATAAAAGTTATCTAACAGAATATAATCTTAGACCCATATATTTTATTAATGAAAAGGCAAAAATTAATAAAACGTATTTTTAACAGGCTACGGTAAATCACAGACATATTTCGGGGACGCAAACACCCTCCCCACTTCGATATTAAATAATTTAATTAATAATAAAGATTAAATCTAAACGTTCCCGTCGCAAGCAACAGAAAACTGAGCGACGTTTGTTTGGAAAACAGGCAAATATTTTATTTTATTTTATTTTACAAAATGGCGTAAAGTGAAAAATCCGACGGAACATTCGAAAGATTTGGCAATCAAATATCAAAACGAACGCAAACCGATGGCGCCTTTTAATAAAAAAATATTTTATGGAATTCCACGGCACAGGTTCCACGTTCCGACGAGAAGTCACAAGAGTTTTTATAAATTATTTTAAAGACTTGACATGTTTTAACTGATTCCCGCCACAACCTTGACGCCTTCGTTCCTCTGCTTGAGCTGATCTTCCTGCTTCAACCACTTCTGCACCTGCCTGCGGTGTATTCTGTATTTGGAGGCTACGGCTCTTTGGTTACCCCGACACTCCATGTCCTGGTGATAGCTGCGGATCGCTTGGAGCTTGAAGTCTAAACTATAGCTCTGCCGATGTTTGGAACCCATCGAACAACCGAACGGCGAAGGCGGTAAAGTGTCGTAATCGATGTAAGACAAAGGGGAACACACGGGGGACAGGTGACCTTCTCTAGGAATGACTTTTTCGAATGCAGACGTTACTCCTAAACAGTTGAAAGGAACCTCCGTGTGGTAAGGATCGTACTGCGGTTGGTATTCTACACATTGAGGCGTGTACGGAGGCGAAGGAGCAGCCGGAGGTTCATATTTGGGAGCGAAGTCTTCCAAGTAGGGCCTGAACAGTTTGAACGGCTTGTCGGGCTGCGCGGGGGCGATCGGCCTGGGGGGCGCGGGCGGCGCTTCCACTTCGTAACCGAACTTCTGGGTCACGTTGAAGTTGGCATCGTACGATATGACGTGCGGTTTGAAGGATAGATCCCACGCGGTCACCGGAGTGGCCGGTCTCGGGATCGGACTCCAGATAGTTTCAAGTTTTGGAGTCCGTCTTACCGATAAATCGACAGGACACAAAGGCGTCGGGGGAGGAGACGGCGACGGTTCCCGCCGAACGATCGAGCAATCCAACGGTTGGAAAGGCTGCGGTGATACACTATGTAGCATGGGTGACGATGGAGGCTCGGGCGAAGACTTCTTTCCTCTGACGGCTCCTCTTAGCGTCACTTCGGCCTGTAACCATTTCTGTATCTGTCTTCTGTGAATCCCATACTTTCTTGCGGTCGCTCTTTGATTTCCTTTACAATCCGAATCGATCCTGTACGAATCTAACACTTGCAGCTTGAACTGAGGTGAGAATATTCTCCGGGACCCGAGTTTCGCGGACTCTCCGGCTGCCTTGCAGATCGGAGTTCGCTTTATCACAGCGTTGAAACCGTTGGCCATGTCTTTTGCACTATTTAATACACAACAGTCAACGTAAAAATGGACACTTTTCAAACCAAAACAACTGAAAACAGGACTAAATCACTGAAAAGCTACAATTCAACCATCGTAAACCCCCTCTAGTCTATGACTAAACTAAACAGTAATCTCACTTCATTCTTGGCGTGAAAAATGTCGTAAGTGGGGAGTCGCGATGAGAGTTGAATAAAAATTGCGCCGTGTAAAACATGTCGTCCCTTTTTAACTTATTGCACTGCGCGCTACGTGACCGCGACGTACGTCGTATTGCATCTGAACACCGTGTAGATGCTGATATCCGTTTTGAAACAAGTTTAGGAGCCACGTTGTCAGATTGTTTTTATATTTTTAATTTCCAAACAAAACTTCTAAAAATCACTGTAATTTCAAAAAACCATCGTCAAACGAACTATTGGTTGATTTTGTATACTTTAATAAACTTTTATTCCCTAAATGTGAGCTCATTCTCGAGTTATTGTAGTTTAAAAGTGTTGGAATGTGGGCGCGTTACAGCGAAGCGGCAACGTCGCATCGGTCGTGGCAGACAGGGTGTCGCCGGGCGTGAAACCCAGACAACGCGTCGCTCGCGCAACATCCATTGTGGAATCAGGGCTGTCAATAATATTATGTGGTAAAAAAAGATATCCAGAAAATTTGAATTAATATTGGGAACTTTGACGTATCATCGACATAATTCGAAATCATCAGATTTAATCAGTAACTTATTCATATCGTACAATCTCCTAACCGAAGTCGACTACCAACAAGGCGATCTTTGCTATATTATCTGCTACGCTGAACGGTTCGGCGGAGCTGCACTCGTACCAATCACGGAGGTTCTCAAGCCTCAAAATGCCCCGCCGTCCTCTTCTACGATTACCGTTGACCTTTCCTTGGATAACACGTTGGGGAATGCTGTACCTCTGTCTTCTCATAATGTAAAGTTTTGATATTACGCAGAGCTTCTCGGCTCTTCCCCGTTCGATCGAGAATGTCGACATTTGTCACTCAATTTTGAGGATGCATTTATACAGTCAAATCTCGAAGGCTCTCCCCGTGACATCTTCTGGTTAGTATTAGTAACAAACTAAATAAAATCTTTTATAGCGTCTCTATTTATCTCATTTAATTTTAATTGTATGTTTGTCATTGGACAAGCATTTTTATTTTTAAAATATATGTATAAACTCAAGATTGAAATTCTATTAAAAATTAGCAAAATTTATAAAATTTTACATTTTTCCGTCTCAACCCACCTTTGTATTTTGTACATACCATATGTGACAACATTGTTTGAAGGGAAGAGAGTACACACTGAGCAGTAATTATTTAATAACATAAGGTATTCTGCACTAATATTTATGAATTAATGACTCAGTAAATACCGATCGTATTGAAGGAATTTAATATGACCATATACGTTTTTACACTAGCTGTATTTTAGTCTGGAATTTAATAGATCTACTCTACCCGTCTACTGAAGATTATCCGGTTTTTATACTTCTAATTCTAATTGCATTCAGCAAAACAGCTTTTTAAAAAGGCAATTAAATAATATGTGGTTATCACAAGGTATAAGACACGGCCATCAAGGTCCTAGTAAAATATCAAACCATTTGTAAATTCTCTGATAATAGGGCACCAACGATCCTGGCCAGATGAGTACTCCACTTGAAGTGACTTAGAAGGAGACCAAGATTGAGGTGAATTTAATACTTTGGACGCTGAAGACGCACCTGGCGCGTAATGAACAGGCGGCCGATCGATGTAATTAACGTGCATTTTATAGGTGGTAATTAAAAAATCATTATCTAGTCAGCAGCGAAGAGGAGTGGATAGGTAGAATTGCGTAAATATAAAGACAAAATAGTGTAATGAATCCTTTCTCTACTAGCTATTAAAAACTCAGTGTCAGTTATTTTTTTGCCAGATATGTCAAGAACAAAATCTTTAATCTCATTAATATTTTTCGTGTGGGAGTTTTTATGTTATTCAGCATACCTATATGTTGTTAATTGTTTTGAAATGCCTACTGAATTAAATGTATCAGACAATGAGTTCTATTCACATTTTTAAAAAATATCTATTCAAACGCCGATAAAAACAAGCGAGTGTTTCCAGATGACGTACATTTTTTTAAATCGGTAGATTTTATATAAACTAAACGTATGCATTCAAAAATCTAACTTAGGCCATGTGTCATACAACAATGGTGGGAATTCAGAGATTCGCCATCTTTAGCCTATATACTATATTATTACCATTATATAAAACAAACCTTCTCAAACTGTTTACTAGATAAAAATTGATTTGACTGACGAAACTCACCTTGTGAGTTGTGGTTTTTACTACATATTTAGTAGGAATCACAGATTGAGTTAAATAAACAGATTGAGTCTTTAAATTTAAAAATGCTACTGAATAGTTATCCAGAGATTTGAAGCCGGTTCGATGAATCGCAAATAGTGAACGCATAGACCTATCGACTTTTTTCATTCATTAAATAGAGAGAAGTCGTTTCATGACCGCGCTAATAACGTGATAAACGTTACTACATTTTCAATCGATCAATGCTTCATACTTGTACGAATTGATAAATGCATACTTTTATAATAGTCTTATTGTGGCGGCTCTCGTGGTGCAGTTGGTGAGGCGCTCGCCTTCCACCCGAGAGTTCCTGGGTTCGATTCCCGGTCATGACAAAAACATTTATGTGTTTTTCCCAAAGCCTGGGTGTTTGTGATTGTTCAAAATTACTAACAACCACCTTGTACGAAAAAGCAAGGACATGGTTATTAATAATTCTAAGAAAAAAAAATAGTCTTATTGTAAAGTCCAACTGGCAGCCCTGGATGGTGGCCAATACACCAATACAACGGCCGAGCTCTACCTACTTATCGGCGACTTAGGTAAGTACCTATTTTTATATTGCCGCCTCCATATACATACCTACATTATACACAGCGCCAAGCCCAGAAATCTTAACACATCACACACATGCATTTTTAATGGAGCTAATTTAATCATAAAATCTTATTAAGCTATACCTCAGCTGAGGCATGGTCTAAAAAGATCGTGACTAGGCGATGCGCGGATTGTGCAAATGACGCGAGCCGAACGAAATATAATTTGTCATAAAAATTCAACAAGCGTCCTTTTTATGTTATATTTATTATTATATTCGTAATAATAATAGTATATTCATTGACATGCTTTCTTTTTCAAGTACATGCGGAATGTTTTTTAGTCATCTTTACACGATTTAAGAATATATTCCCCCGACGTCATCACAAAACAAATTTACGTACAAACAGGTCGACTGTCGCTCTCAGAATTGTAACGCGGCCGAAATTTCGTTCCACATACTGTTGAAAATTATTTGCCGTTTCAATTATGTACGCTCTTAACAAAAAGTATCACACAGTTTGTGCCTGAATAATAACTGTAACACGTAAAGCATTTACAGATAAAGCGACATTTATAAAAAAAATGCTATAAATGATAACTGGGAACATGCCTTCTCCACACCTTTTAGATAAGTATTGTCAATGATTCGATATAGTTAAAACGATGTTTAATCTACGAACTCAACGAAATCTAAAGCCGGGTACTCATTAGTGAGCCGTAACTGTAACAGTAACTAGCATAACACGCCAAATAATTAGTTCGCAAGTCTAATAAATAATTATTTGTTCGCATCTAGAGTTGGTTACAGAAGCTAGAACGGTTACAGTTATGACTTGCTAATGAAAACCCGGCTTAAGTGTCATTAAAATGTATTTATTGTGATTGGTCATACAATTAATTCATACATAAGGAATATCAATACTAAATACATACCTACATTCACGAGACGTTAAACTGCGTATTTTAATAAAACGTTCAAACAATAAGCAACAAAGCGAATACAATCTATTGGTTAAATCTCATTTACCACGTCCACAACTGATACGATACATAAATTAATACAAAATATTTCTTTTCGAATCAAAATATGTTATGTACAAAATAAATATCTAAAAATATAATATTATAGGTACTTATTCAATTTCTTATGTATTACATTTTTTTGAAGATTATTGATATTAAATCATTTGAATAAAATAATGTCTGCTAGTCTCTAGGCCAGTGAATCCCAACCAGGTTCCACAAGTTCGTATCTGGTATTCTACATGATTTTGCAAAAGCTTGCAATAAAGCTATAACTTAAAAAACTTAAGAAAATATTATCATAAAATTCGATATCTTTGACAGAAAATAAATGATAGTGCCGAGCAAAAAAAAGTGATGCAATAGGCTTGAATCTTGATGTAAGTGTAGTCGAAAATAGATCCGAAACAATCATGTGTTCACAGTGCATATTATTAATTATAATATTCTCACCTAACTTAGCCTCATCTTATGTATTGTTGTTTTAATTTAATAAAACATTTTTTTTTTTTGAAAATATCCC
Source organism: Rhyacophila brunnea (assembly GCF_057557595.1). Taxonomy (NCBI): domain Eukaryota; kingdom Metazoa; phylum Arthropoda; class Insecta; order Trichoptera; family Rhyacophilidae; genus Rhyacophila; species Rhyacophila brunnea. Next base: position 8,646,628 of record NW_028232859.1, read on the forward strand.
TCTGTGGCAGAGGAAACCGTTCCTAATCTATTGATTAATAGTGGAATAAGTACTACAAAAAAAATTGCATTTTATTAAATTAAAACAACAATACAATGCAGTTCCACCATGAATTGACAGTTAACAAAATAAAAAAACTCATCTTATGTACCTACCTGTATTATCTAGTTAAAACCGCTGGAAAAAACCTGTAAGCCACTTAACTATAAAAGTATGAAAGATCTTTCTTATACCTTATTGTATTTACTGTTTTTTCATTTCATTTTCATATTTATTGATATCTACCAATCTACCGTAATATTTTCCTGTGAGCTTGACAGGTTGAATGTTTTGTATTCATATCGTTGTATCTAATGATGAGTAAACCGTACACAGAGACAGTTTATGTGACATATTGCATACCTAGTTAAGTATTAGGATAATATAAAAATCAAATGAATTCGTTGAAGTTTTAAAAATATAAAAATACCTACTTACACAATAATTTCAAGTGTATACATAATAATTATGTACGTATAACCAGATGATATACGTATAATATACTTACATATTTTTGTAATCCGAACCATGCCCTTGGTTTTTCGTACAAATTTTATTGGTCTTATGAAAACAGTGGATTTATTATACGATACTACAATAATTACTATTATTGTAATAATAACACTGATAACGTAATAACACTAATAACTAACCAGTTATCTACAATCAAAAATATTGAGCTGACTGGAATGTGTTAATCCAACTAAGAAAATAACCCAACGCGTATGACTGCCGCCATACTGGCTGACCGCTTTGCCTTGTGTGCCACAACTTTAGAACGACACAAGAGCATTGCGGGAAGAATGCACGTACGTCGTTTTGAAATAAAATATTACCGATTACCTTCAAACCGTTGTGTAGTATCAAAACGCATCGAGATAAACGTAGTAACCGAGGCGCTTACGCCGTTTTAGCAAAACGGCTGCATAATACTACTTACAGTGTTTCCAAGCGCCAACAGACCGGGTGATCAAAAACTTACTTCAATATTTCTACTAGACAACTGGGCAATTCCATAATTATTGATCGTATACAAATCGATACTAGATTATGAACGGTTACGTAATCAGCGAACTCCAGATTCTAGACGGACTCCAATTTTTTGTAATATTTGGTCAGGTCAAAGGTCGGGGACGATGAGTACACAAGATTTACGTGCCACTGACTGCCGAGGGGGGGGGGGGGGGTGGAGCTAAGCCTTCGAGGAGACTAGCAGACGGCCAATTCATCCGAGTGATGGTCCCGAAGAAAAAGAAGGTTCCTTAACCTCTGTGTCATAAAACACTGGTTTAAATTCTAATGGATTTAAGTTTTGTACCTACTACAGTACTACATATTCCATTTAAATCAATTAGAATTTAAATTCAAATTCCATCAAGTAGGTACCTTCGGTCGATAGTATTAATATTATAAACATTGATTTGTTGGCGACAGTGGCTAGTTGTGTCATGAAGTATTTGAACATTCCCGAAAACAATACATAATATTATTATGTCATTGAAAAAACCTGATACCCACGATACGCCCACTATAGCCGAGCGGCTTATAATGTCATGGGTCCCAGGATTGAATTATGGGTCTGAGAAACACACACAGGTATAGTTTTTCAATGTGTGCTTGGAGCCAGAGTATGGACCTAATATGTTGAGCAAGTGGCCAACACCAATTTCTCATAAAAACAAAAATCTGTTAATACAAACCTTCACTCTGTGGGAGCCCAATAATAAATGATCTTCTTAGGATAGGAAATGATGACTTATAGTTGATTGTAGAAAGTTTTTCATACTTTCAGTAGATAGGTAGGTACACTGAATGATCGTTATCCATCTTTGTTCTATAGTCTATACTCTATACTCTCAGACACGTGTTTTAGCTTATTGAATGGTTTCTTCAGACTCGAGAATTAAACATTCTTACAGTCTCACTCAAAAGGCAACCTATTTCATGTATTTTTGTGTTCACTGAATAATACTAAACTTAGCCAATTAACATTCATGTGTAACTACGAAGTCCGCATATTTAAAAAAAAAAAAATAAAGTTCTCCGCCTTTTGTAGTGTTTGTACTATTTTCGTTTTCTACTCATGCAATCAATTAAATAAAATTTTGCACTTATATTAACTACGCGAGCTGAGTTAATTGTATTTAAACACCCGTTGATTCGGAGACTTACAACCTTCTTGGATTTAAATTAAACTTGGGCTTTAAGCGATTGTATCTGAATTCGTAAGGTCGTAACGAAGCGAACAGTACCCTTGCACATGTGCTCTTTTGTCATTCGTTATGCACCTGACATCTTAGCGCCATCGTTCAAATTCGTGGAACTTCTCTTTGGTTAGAGCTGCCATCTGTGATCTGTAGGTCGGCGTCAGACGCCATTGTAAGATCTTTACCATTTTACATATTGTGTTATTATTTTTTATTTCAAGACGTAGAATCAGAATCCAAACAATTCAATGACAATGTCGTTCGCGACCAGTAAAACGTAGTAGGTTACAGAATAATATTATTAATATTATAGATATAGGTAGGTACTACCTACGTCCCACAATGTACATCAATGTTAAAATTAAATTATGCTACCTAATCTCAATTTTTATTATTTTTAATTATTTTACAGACAATGACTGTATTATGTGCTTTATAATTATGATGACATTATGAGCAAGTGCCAAGATTAAAGAAAAACAGCTGCCTCAAATTAAGAATAGACTTAACGACCCACATGCCCAACGTAGCTCAAAATGGAGTTTTATGGTATTTTCAAAGCATTATCATGAACATTCCTTAAACGTTGTAGATAATCTATTTATATAATTTTGAAGCCTTATTATCCTTTATATTTATTTTAAACATTTGATGAACGTGTTTTTTTTTTTTGGTTAGGTACATGTTCAAACACGCGCGTTAACATGATCTTACTCCCTACTCCATTTATCGTTTGTCAATAATTTATGGCTACGGCCGTATGTTGTAGCAGATGTAGCTTAACCACTGGGAAATGCCAATAGAAATCGCGTATTTCAATAATTTATGGCTACGGCCGTATGTTGTAGCAGATGTAGCTTAACCACTGGGAAATGCCAATAGAAATCGCGTATTTCAAAAAAAATACTACCTTATTCATAGTTCAATAATTATCATAAAACAATCATTATTCGTAGGATGTTTTATCACATTTGAATGGTAAATTATGATCACTATCTTTAGAATTATCTTCAAATGTGTTAATCGTGCCCATTTTTTGAATAATAAAATGCCTAATTCTTGTCAAATTTGGGATCACAGAGAATATAAAATATATTTTTTATCGTAAATATTTCACTATATAATGTTAATTAATAATTAATTATACTAATGGTTTTATAAATGCGTTTAAAAATTAATAAATCTAAAAAATCTTAACACACTGCACATGGATGTACTGATATAATAATATGACTATATTCTAAAACATTAGATCGAGAGGTTTAAAAGAATACTATTTTATGTAATAAAAATACTTTATGCAGTCATCAAATGTTTAAAATAAATATACTTAAAGCATAATAAGGCTTCAAATTTATATAAATAGATTATCAACAACGTTAAAGGAATGTCCAGGGTTATGCTCTGAAAATGCCATAAAAGCTCCATTTTGACCTACGTAGGGCATATGTGCCCTTAAGAAATATTAGGTAGGTATTTAAAATACAGATACTTAGACAACTGTTGAATCGTGAATGTTACATATAGGTTAGCAATGGCGTGCGGTGACTGTTGCTTATAGGGATGCGGTTGAATAAAAATCATAAAATATACCTACCCTACCAGTGAGGTTTGGTAGGCCATGACCCCCACATCCTGAAGCCGACTCCAGGCCAGGATCATTGGCGGCCCCCCTACCTATCGCTGATGTTAAAGACAGTGTGATGTCCAAATGGTGTTCGAGGTAAAAAATTAAGGGTAATAAGTGTATTCTGTAGCAATTTTGTTTATTATTACAGACACTTGAATTATGGTAGTAATCGAGTATTGACACACAATAATCAAAAATTTAATCGCAACAACCACATATTTTTTTAAATTCTCGGAGGAAAATAGCACCACAAGCGACTTTTCATTATTAGTTGAGCAAATTTGTGATGTGTTTTTATTTCACTTATTTGGCCGACCCTCCACGTCGGGCCCCCAGACCAGAGCCCTGTCAGCTGATATACATACATAGTGCATGCTAAACTTTGTCAGTCATACGTATTTGTTTTCATTGAAGTAAGACATCAAATTGCGGATAGTGTAGGCTAGTTTTTAAAATTCAATTAAACCTATGTAGGTATTATTCTTTAACTTCGATTCTGCTCTTATTTTGATGTCATGCCGCACCCTCGCTGAGACTACTCGAACAAGGCCGAGCGCAGGGAACACACAATTAATGGGAACTGAAATAGCTAACAGGTGTGGAGTAACGGGCAACCGACCTTGAGTGTGGAAGAATATGGGATAAACTTACACACATGTCAAGAATACGTCCTACGTCGAATACTGACAACTTAGTGCTCTACATTTATGCACTGACACTCATTCAATATTGGTTTATTTGACGGTTAACTATTGAACGTCTATAATGTGTGATTAATTTTCGTAGGACACTCACACATTAAAAACTCTGCTTCAAAATGTAGTATATTGGGGTATAGCCTATCTGAATTCTATTTATTAATCTGTTCTGTGGCCGAGCTCGAGAGTGTAGTAGGCGCGTTCGGCATCCCTCGTGTACCAAATAATATCAGGGAAAGTCTCTCCAAGTGGCTCGGCAAGTCATTCGACATTATAAATCGTTTCATAGATATCTCTTAGAATGTTGTAGGTTGTAGGTAATTAAAAATAAACCTAATCGTCGTAATCAGTCTGCCCCCGTTTCCTGGATATAGGTACCATAGCTCTATAATTATTGTATGTACCTATGTGCGTGTTTATTATAGTCATATTAATATATTATGCAGGTACGGAAATTACGCCGAACCAAAAAAATAAAATGCCCATATTCTCCAACCGCATTTTTTCCGTTTTAGGCACTGACTTAATTATGATTGGCACCCGCACATGACAACAGTTTTATTATAGGCATAAATAAATTAACAGCGCCATATTTTTATGATTAAACCTAGAACTAAATACATTTTTGAATTGAATTAAAATATATTTATGTTTGCAGTGTTTTCCTCTAGATGGGTAAACTGAATATACAGAACAGTCTGTCTAAATAACGTTTCAAAGATTACAAAAACCAACATATACACACATAATTATTATATTGTATCCAAGTCTATTGAATCGTCTACTAACATAATATGAAAACGAAGGCATCAGATAATCCAAAGTTTTTTTGTTTGGAATTTGAATCGGAGTGTCGTTGAGTTCTCTGAGCTGTTTGCTTTATTATATGATCCTGATATGACCCATGATTCTAACTATAAAGCCTGAATAATTTTGCGTATATTGTGTAATGAATGACTGTTATTTTACGCACATTGATCTGTATTCCCAGCAGCCTACTGGATAAGAGGGCCGACCAATAAAATCGTAGTAAGTTCGACAAAAGGTTGATAGCAGTAACTATAGTAGCTATATTAGTCGGTGGTCCCGACTCCCGAGTGAATAAGTCATGGCCCCCACAAGGGAAAGGGGGGCTGACAGGGCTCTAGCCTGGGGGCCCGGGTTCAGGAGGGGCCCGGCGAGGCGAGACGACCAGATAAGTGAGATAAACACACATCAAAAATTTGCTTTAATAGTAAAAAAAAGTGGGACTATTTTCCTTCAGTAATATTATTTAAAGTTATCTGGTTGTATGATACAATTTTTAATTGTGTATCAATACTCGACATCTCCATAATTCAAATGGATGTGTTACAATTATTACAATAAAACACTAAACATACACATTAATTTTACCACTTGGAAAACGCTACTGTAGAGCGTCACACTGCCTTTATCGTTAGCAATAGGTAGGGGGGCCCGCCAAAGATCCTAGCCTGGGGGCCCGCTTCACGATGCGGGGCCCATGGAATAAGTACAATACACACACGTCATGGGCATTGTCAATAGTTCATTGAATTATTAGCTAGTGATCCGCACCGCTAAGTGATTAAAGTAATTAATAGATACCTACTTTAACGCTTTCGCTGCTGAATAGATAATGAGATTTTAATTGCCCCCTTTAAAATGCACGTTAATTACATCGATCGGCCGCCAGGTCATTACGCACCGTGTGCGTCTTCCGCGTCCAAAGTATTAAACTGCCAAAATTAACGCAATTTGTGAAGCACTTCAGAGAGGCTTACAAAACTACTAGTAAATTTCGTCTCAACTAGATGGGATGCACGTAGCATAGTTGGTAGAGAACATTGGAGCGAAACCAGTGCGCACAGGTTCGTATCCTACTGGGCGTCGTATTCTTTTCAAAAAGATTTTTTCTAGTGATTATATATTTTCAAATTATGTATGTTTACTTACTTCACCCTGTCAAGCACCAGTGTTGAAGCATTAGGCAATGGCTCGGTCCATCGCCACGTCTCGCGCCTCCCACTGTGTTAGACATGCAGTGCTTAGATCAGTTTTGTAGCATCACTGAAGGGTGAGGGAGGATCGACCACGGCGACGGAACCATTGGGGTTGTGACTCTCTGGTTGCATCCGGAAACGGAAAACCAGAGGGTTGGAGCGGAGCACGGAGCAATGGAGCAATGGGGTTTTACTGCCGGGCGATAAATAACCTCACTTTTTTGACAGAGGTAGCAGATAATGTAAGACGATTTGCTGACGATAAAATTTTGTCTAATTTACTTAATTAATAATGAAAAGAACGAATGATAAACCTTATTTAAAAACTACTTTTTTACCATTTGTGTAAGTAGGTATGTATAATACCTTTAACTTTTTCCCCGGAGCGGAGGAGACCCTGGAGCGGAGCAACTCAATAAAGGGTCCGCCCTAACCCTCTGCGGAAAACGGGTCCCAAAATGTTTAATACTAATAAAAATAAAATATGTGTAATGTAAAAATAAATTAACGTTTGGGAAACGCTGCTGAGGTTGTATTTTTTGTGAACTATTTGATGTGCAACATAAAAATTGAAAAAACATTTTCCTGAAAATGTTACTATCTTTTACCTATTTTTATTTTGTACCCATGTGCCTGTGTGTAAATGTGATGTAGGTAAGTAGGTACTTCTTTGATTTCGCGCCGCACAAAATCAACATGACTATGAATGGGTGAAGAATGTTTATGAAGAGAACAAACAATGGATTTTCTGCTCCACCAGTCACAGTTACTGACGCTTTTTTTCTATCTCAAAGCAAACATTTGAACGACGATGAGCTGATTGATACTAAGGTGAGAGAGAGGTACGTTATTATACCTTAGCGAGAAGCCTTTTGTATAAAATGATATCTCAGCCAAGTTTGGACACCTGTTTCAAGAGCAAATACCTATGCAGTACGTAGGGTAGGTACCTACTTACATTGGGTCATATTCAGGCCCAGACTTACTCTTGAATTGCCCTGTGGTAATATGTATTGGAACCCCAAAAAAACCCTATGTAGGTAGTAGGTATGTACTTATTAAAACGTAATTTAAAAAAAACGTTTTTTTTTTATTTCATATTATGTGTACCTATAATATTTGCTTCAACATATTTTTTATTTCGCAGTTGTAAATATAACGGAAATGCAACACGAGATATCATTATTTTGGCATAAATAGTGATCCTTCAGGCATAAATAGTGATCCTTTGACTGTAGGTATTATTTCGGGATATATGATAATTGATAACAATGATAACATTGATAACTGATAACAGTGATAACTGATAACAGTGATAACAACAGTATTATTTTATTAATTGAGTCAGTATTTACTTAATCGAACTCCATTTTACAAATAATAATACTTATAAATTATATTAGGTAAGTATATTATTATACAGGCAGTTTTTAAGTCGATAGGTATTTCGGTTATAACACCATTATCAAGACCACAAAAATAAATGACGTGTCTACGCTTAACTGTAGAACTGATAAACTTTCTCGTAGAACATACCTACATAGATACCGATTTTCTTTGACCATGTCCGATCCTTAGAAGATTATGTATGTTTTTACGAGATAAGAAAGCCACTTGCTCAACGTATTAGGTCCATACTCTGACTCCAAACACAAATTGAAAAACAATGTGTGTTTTTGCCAGACCCAGGTTTCGAGCCCACGATATTATAAGCAGTGGCGGCTCGACGACTTTCTAGGTGGTGGGGTTTAACCATTAATTATTAAATATACATAGAGTCCGTTTTCTATTAGCTGGCGTACACGTCATCACGGTTCTTTTATAGAACTAGTGGAACTAAATTCCCCCCGCTTCAGCATCTTAACACTGCATTACGTCCGCCCCCCGCTAACTCAATCGTCAATGCGACGCGATAACGTGTACGCCAGCTTATAGAAATCGGAGTCTAGGTACCTACCTAATTTCTCATATTATACATTATGTACCAAGCAAGCTACATATAATAATAATATGATTTAATGGGAAATGAGTAGGTACCAGGTACTTACCTAATTTTTCAGAATAAATATGATTATTTGACTCATTACTTAACCACATCTAAAAAGCGTACTTTAAAATATTAACTTAATTAATGAATGAATGAATTGAATGGTGGGTATTTAATTAAATTACTTAATTATTTTATTACCTCGTAATCAATATGACGATATTACATAATTTACAACCGTTGCTTTATTTATTTGTATGATAGTAGTAAATATCTCTACAAAATATCAACGGTTTCAGATGGATAAAATAAATAATTAAATAAGTAGTTCATTATTAATCATATTATGAAGTAGGTATATTATGTCTAATAATAAAAATATCTGAAGTATATTTTTGACATGATATGGATGTGGGGATGGTCCCTACGAATCCTTAAGGTAGAGCCGCCCCTGATTATAAGCATACGCGTTAGGCGCTCGGCCATCGTAACAATTAATGTACTTTACGTAGGCCATTATGAATTGTTTCCGCGAATCTGATTAGAAATGTATTTTTTTTATCCAATTGGAGATTCTAATAGGATGCATTTGGAATCAAGAAACACCTGCGTCGACGCAACAGCAGTGTTTTGTTTGATCAGTGATGAACGTCGCCACCATGACCCCCACATCCTGAAGCCACAACCTATCGGTAATCTTGTGGACAGTGTGACGCCCCAGGGCTCCACGTATTTTCAGCTACGTATAGGTACATACCTTTAATTAAATATCCGTTTAAGGTAGCCATTCAGAAATACATAGTACATTCCAAAAGGTAATGAAATTACACAAAACTTGAGGATGCCCACACAATATAGTAAGGGGCAATGTAAATGTGAATCTCATCATGGTTAAAAAATGGTTCAAGGTTCAACAAAAAAAGATTGAAAATCACTACAATATACAGCATGAGGTGTAGCGACAGGTTGACGTGGCAAGAGCCGTGGGTTGTCATACCGAGCCGTCGTAAATGGCGCGACCTTTGCTTGCCCTATGCTCCGCGGCTGGAGAGAAATGCAATATTAAAAAAAAAAATGGTGCGGTTTTATCCGTATATGTCTGCGGGCGCTAATGCGGTATGCCCTTTGACACCCTATTATCAATGTCCGGTACCAAGGACTTATTGGACCACCATGATGGTAACTTTATATCGAAAAGATTTAATATACTAATAAGTTTGTATGGTTGACGGGAAATTGACCGCAGTCTAAAAATATAGTTCAGTATCTTTTAGGATTTTTATTATCAGATCTTTAGTTTATTGTAACTGTCTTAATTAATTATGGGCAAGAAGTAACTCTGGTCCTAATGATATTTCTAACTTTCCAGGCGCGCACACAGAAAATGGTAGTATGGGGGGGATCCATTTTGAAAAATTATCCATAATAATGTAATAATTTATTATTGATTTTTAAGGCGACGCCACTGACTTCTGCATTTATACCCCAGACTCCTGCACTTTTCATGGTAGGTACATACCACACACTCTGAGTGCAGAAAGTGTTCAGCCCAGAGATAACTACAACTTATTGCGACCTGTCGCATCCACAAGTGATTATCGAATGCGCTTGGCCTAACGGTTATTATTAGGATCGTTAGTGTCTGTTTGTGTCGTATGAAATCAAACATTGGATGCATCAGACTATTTAAAATGATGTATTTTCAAGTTTCATATAATATACCTACCTATAATGTTTTTGAATTATTTAACATGCGCGCAGAACACCTGAACGGTGACTGTTTAAATATGAATGTATATATAAATAAACACTAATAGGTAGGTCGGAATATATAATACCTAACTGACGCGATTTGAACAGATAAATACATTCCATTACAATAAAATGCATTTAATAACCATAAAAGTTAAGCGACCTTTGCAGTCGTTGCTCAAAAATGGACTCCAAGGTACTAAATCCCTATAGAGGGAATTAGCATATTTTTTTCTCGTACAATATACAACATTAACATGCAATAAACTAATACAGTGAAACGTTTTAATTTTAATTGATGACGACACTTTTTATAGTTCCATGATAAATATTTCATTTAACAATAATACCTATTCACTTCACCATCCAGCCCTGGGATATAGGACAGGCACAAGGCCACCCTACTTTCCTCGGTCCAGTGTCATGAGTGACGTCCCTAGGCGAAGTGCCGTCCGTAAGCAGACTTAGAATCCCTCTTCATTTGTAGCCTCAAATTGAATGCAATTATGTTGGCTACCTACCGATCTATTTTCTACTGACGATTAGAGCATTTCCACGAAACATAGCGGTGTTTTGGGGACTTGGAGGTCTGAGGCCTTGACAGGTTTGGAGGCCCCCTTGTGAACATTTTTCCTGTACGATAAACCACCGTTGGGCATTACAATACAAAATTTTTAAATAGGATAAGTTACCAGGACTTTTAATGCTTCCATTATTTTTTTAACTAAGATGTCGGCACTTTTCAACGAATCGACTGCGTCGTCTGCTTCACGGAAAACCGCCACTGCTCTCAAAAGTTATAATATTCGTATTTGTTCCTTCGTTTTCCCCCCTGTATAATGTACCACCCCTAAGCAACGCAAAACCTGCCTACTACCACCGGCAGTGGTGCACCCCGAGTGGGGGGGGGGGGGATTGCAAGGGGCCCTGGCACCCCCCAAAAATGAAAATTATCAGAATGATTTTAAACACTGAAATTGAAAGCCAATAAACTATACTATACCTTTGAGCTTAGACAAATAAAAACACGGCAAAAAAATGATTCTAATAATTCTCCAGCGCCCTTTTTAGAAAAATTTCTTAGATTTTAATTTCTAACACAAAAATTTCGAAACATTAATGTCAGGTTTTTTTAGAAACCCAATCCCTAATGGAACTGTCAAAAAATTCTCGGTGTCCACCCGAATTCCGGAGTGGTGTAGGTCATGGCTGGGGAGGGCTGATAGGGCTCTAGCCTGGGCGCCCGGGCTGTGGGGGGCCCGGCGTGTCGGTTTGACCAGATAAGCGAGATAAACACATCATAAATTAGCTTTAATAGTAAAAAAAGTCGCCTGCGGCGCTATTATACTTGATGGCTATGAAGATTTTCAATTACTTATATAATTGTGCAATATATTTTTTGATTATTATGTGTCGATACTCGACAGCTCCATTATTAAAGTAGGTGTATTAAAAATCGCCAATAATTCACTGTATAAGTACCCTTAATTTGAACTAAAACATAATTTGAAAAACGTTAATGTAGTGTTTCACACTGCCTTTAATCTTAGCGGTAGGTAGGGGGGGCCCCAAATATCCTAGCCCAAGGGCCCGTCTCAGGATGTGGGGACCATGGTGTAGGTACACCGAGTGCAATAGACAAAAGACCGATAAACTAGAAATTAGGCTGCGAAGAAGAAAAAGAGCCTATAGGACTAATTTACATTCTCCTCCTTGGGCCCCCCCCCAATATTAAATCCTGGGTGCGCCACTGACCACGGGACGTCATTGAGCGTCACATTATGCGCTTATTGCCATGCCAACTTTACTGCCAACCGTTCACCGGGTATACCTATAGATAGTATTCCATTGCTGCTGGGTGAGGGATGCGAGGTCACGATGTTGGATTCCATTGGTTGTGCTACAAGAGCGTGAACTGATCCGATGCATTCTTCAGCGGCTGCTTTCTGCAGCGGTTTTGGGGTTATACTGGTACGGCCACGTCAGGACACTCTGAGCTCTTTTAGCAGACGCATTGGTGCTCGGTGAGAGAATAATATATACAATCAACATTGGACCAGGTTACCTAATGTTTTCCTATTTACCAATATTATGTACTCGTACATGCATCAAAGATGTTGAAGAAAACCTTCTTCTTTATCCAACGTTTTTGACCTTCATATCGTATGTACGAATTACTAACGTTACGAAGGTATGTATATTTTTTGTGAGTCTTATCAGTTCAATAAACATTAAACAGCTACTAAGAATTTACCATAAGATGTATGGATATAAGATTTTACTGTCATCATAAAATAATAATGTTAAATTTAATCAGAGATGTTAAAACTTGACCCGCACCCGTTCATATGTACAGGATGCGCAATGCACGAGGGCAGTAGGTAGGTATGTGAGTTATTGAAATCTCATCAAGATAATAATAATATTATGTTCCTATACATACACGAAATAAAATAGGAACTATGTGCCAAATATTCCAAAAAAAATCATTCAACGAGAACGTCGTAATCCTGAAAAATTGGTTAAATCCATGGTTAAAAATTGATGATTTTTTACCATGAATTCGAATACATTCAACATGATTATATTAAGTATAAAATAAATTAAAAATAATTAAGTACAAGATAAAAAGAACTTTTTATATACAACGTTTTTAAATTTTTTGTTGAATCATATAAACTTGACTTGACTAGCTTAAACGATCAAAAAAATTTGTACTTGATAGAAATAATACTGAAATGTCATTTTGACATTCATATTGATTTCCATAGTAACGCACGTATATATTAATAATTTAGTTGCTAGGAGTAGGACCCCAGACCCCTCCCCTAGCAACCAATAATGGTGTCGAAATAACTTTTCATACAAAACAGAATTAACTGAAAATGAACTCAATTCTACTTAAAGATGGCTAAAAGTACTAAAAAATGCATTGGCATCGTGTTCTGATATATTCTAACAGTTTCAAATGTCTAGCTAGTCGGGAAGTTAGTTAAAAATCGATTGCAAGATTTGTACCAGACAAAGAACCACCGGACAAATAATAATACGAGCTAAGAAAAACGTTGTAATAATGATTATTGCTCAAATCATATCAGATTTCTTAATTAAAGTATCCATTGCAATTTGAGACAAGCACTCACTATTGGCAGTAAAGTTACCTAAATCATGGACTAAGTTTACACAATACAGCAAGAAACTTATAATATAGGTAAGAGAATAGACCAAACATAAAACATCTTGGTACTTTAGCCAATTTGTAGTAAATATATTCCGTTCGCATTTTAAATAAAAAGGTGATATGTGACATCTCCACATAGCAGTGGCGAGGGTGGAAGTAGGCTATTAAGATTCGACATAAATTGTCAGTCATAGTTATTTGTTTTCATCATCAATATTATTAATAATACAAATTGCAGATGGCGCTGGTTAGTTTAAAAAAAATCAATTAAACCCTTCCTAAGCCAAACCATAATAGTTTAGGTATGCTATGGGCGATCCGTCAAAAATGGTGCAAACTTTTCGGGTCATGCATAATATTTACTTTCATTGACCTAAGACTACAATTTGCAGATAGTGTTGGTTAGTTTTTAAAATTCAATAATTAAGCCCTGAGTAAATCTTGCTATAGTAGAAAATAAATAGTTAAAAATATATTCGTAGGTATATCAATAAAATATCTAAAATTTTAGATTCCTAGATATTTAGTATTTTAGATACAATATCTAGAAGTTTAGTGTATACTTACTATTTATATCGGATCTTAACAGCCTACCTCCACCCTTTCGCCACTGCCACATAGGTGTACCTATTCTAAAATTGAATATTCTTATGGGTTTGAGTCTTAATAAAAAAATATTTATTTTCATCTCTACGAAAAAATCATATTATGTTTTTCAAAACAGTATGGCGGATTTTTTGCATTTCGTACGAGGGTGGCCGTGTTCCTTGGGGCGGGCCTGATTTATATCAATATAGTCAGTCCTAGTACGTTTTGTTTGTGTGATCGATTTCAAAATGTATTAGAATACATTTCAGATGATTTGCAATATATAACTATAACTTTGCAAAAACGTGACCATTAAAAATTGTTTTTAATCAAATTAGTACCTACACTATTTTGACATAAAATTTATTTAAAAAATTCGCGAATGCTTAATAATTTTATTATTATTAATGCCATGAGCGCTCGAACTTGTTGCAAAGGGAATGCAAAGATATAAAAGGGGAAGTTTAAAAAACAATGTGATACTTTAATGCACGGGCTCCCAACCTTTTTCGAGTCGGCTTCCTTTTTTTTACCATGTTCGATCCTAAGAAAATCATAATATGGGCGCCCAAAGGTCGGAGGTTGTATTAACAGAATTTTATTTTTACAATTTTACGAGAATAGGATGTTAGAAACTTGCTAAACCTAATATCTATATATAAAAAGGGTTGTATGCAATTTCTTTGACGCAAATATGATTTTTTTTATCGTATTAGGCCTCTAAATCAGTCAGCGAGTCGTCCCTCTACGTCACTAAACGCCCCAATGAGTTTTCCAATGGCCACATGCCTTGCGTGTCGTAGAATGCCAAGAGGAGTGGGACCAACCCATCGAGAATTCTGTTCGACAGTCAATAATCATCCGGGTCACGATGTTCAGTCATGAGGTCATGACGAAAATAAAGTATAATTAGTAATATTCCTTAAATAGTTTGCCTAATATACTTTATCAACGTTCAGTCGATATAGTTACTGTACCTAAGTAGATAGGTGCATACTAAGTATGTTTCATGATTTTTCAAATAATAATCAAGTAAAATATGCTGTGAAAACACGCATGCAATTACTCATAATGGAAGGTCAGTTTTATAAGACTTTTTTCCAATCGGAGAATTACAATCCAGCTCAGTTTGGGAGCCGCTGATTTATTTCTAGCACACTGTTTGCACTATTCGTAACAATGCCTATTCAGAGTGATCTAATGCAAAAGTGACCTTGTGACCAAAGTAAACAAAAACCTACAATGTACCTGCCTGTGACATGACATGACATAAAAAAGATAAATAACGCGATGTTAGATTCTTCTTTGTTTGATTGTCAAGGCTGAATCATCGATTGACGATTGCCACACAATTTTATTATTTTATCTGTCAACGAAACAGAAAATATTATATATTTTAATTTTTCTTTTTATCTTGCTTTGTGCTTTTTCTGGGGTACGGTTGTTCAACTCGAAATATTTTGATGAAGTTTATGGTTTATTAAGACGGTACTTCAGTGAAACGGCAAATAATTTTCAACTATAGGCAGTGGCGCACCCAGAATTTAATATTGGGGGGGAGGGGGCAAGGAGGAGAATGTAAATTAGTCCCATAGGCTCTTTTTATTCGTCACAGCCTAATTTGTCGGTTATCGGTCTTTTGCCTATTGCACTCGGTGTACCTACACCATGGTCCCCACATCCTGAAACGGGCCCTCAGGCTAGGATATTTGGCGGCCCCCCTACCTACCGCTAAGATTAAAGGCAGTGTGAAACACTACATTAACGTTTTTCAAATTGTGTTTTAGCTCAAATTAAGGGTACTTACACAGTGAATTATTGGCGATTTTTAATACATCTACTTTAATAATAGAGCTGTCGAGTATCGAGAAAATATATTGCACAATTATATAATTGTAAATCTTCATGGCCATGAAGTGTAATAGCGCCGCAGGCGACTTTTTTTACTATTAAAGCTAATTTATGATGTGTGTTTGTCTCACTTATCTGGTCAACCTGACACGCCGGGCCCCCTACAGCCCGGGCCCCCAGGCTAGAGCCCTGTCAGCCCTCCCTCCCCAGCCATGACCTACCCCACTCCGGAATTCGGATGGACACCGCGAATTTTTTGACAGTTCCATTAGGGATTGGGTTTCTAAAAAAACCTGACATTAGTGTTTCGAAATTTTTGTGTTAGAAATTAAAACCTATGAAATTTTTCTATAAAGGATGCTGGAGAATTACAAATCATTTTTTTGCCATGTTTTTATTTGTCTAAGTCCAAAGGTATAGTTTATTGGCTTTCAATTTCAATGTTTAAAATCATTCTGATAATTTTCATGTTTGGGGGGTGCCAGAGCCTCTTGAACCCCCCCCCCCCCCCTGGGTGCGCCACTGACTATAGATGCGACGAAATTTCGGACTGGCTGGCAATCGGAGAGCGAAAGTCGATCTGTGAACACGTCAATCTGTTTTGTGTAAAGATAACTAAAAACGTTACCCATTTACTTGAAAAAGAAAACATGTCAAAGAATATATTAATATTTTTAGTAATAGATCAATAAACATAACATTAAATGGACGCATGTTGACTTTTTATGACAAATTATGTTTTGTTCTGCACGCGTCATTTGCACAATCTTCGCGTCACGTAGTCACGATTGTTTTAGACCGTGCCCCAGCTGAAGTATAGCCTTAATTATTAATTTGTTGTTATCTTGAAAGTAATGTGTTGAAATAGAACATTGATAATACACCTAAAATAACGCTCATGTTTATATTATTATAAACTTATTACTAAGAAATTATAATAAATGGCGTCACACAATATTTTGAGTACCTAGGTAGGTATAGGTATAACGTACTTTTTTCATATTCCATCGTCATATTATTACCTATAATCTTTTACCCTCTTGTCTAAATTAAGTTACATTTTGGAACTCTCTTATCTATTAACATTTGTATGCCTTAGATCAGCAGTATTCAAACTATGTGCGAACTAATTTTTAAACAACCCTTTGATAACTATATTATTAACTCATGAAAAATGAGTTGTTGGTTTTGTGACATTGTTTACAACTTCCTCTAACCCTCCCGTCACAAATCATTACTTTATATCGGACCCTCCAATATATAGAGCGAAACGTTCCGAGGTGATGGATGATCGATTGAAAAGCTATTTGATTACAAGACTATAAACAAATCAATCACATTTTATTAAAAATATCTCTACCAGTATTGAAAACTAAATTATCGATGTTATAGAGTAGACGTTACCAGCCCGCGGCTTACCACTAATGCAACCCAGGCCCAAACAACTGAGTTTAATCCTTTATCGTTGACGTGATTGTTCAGTAGTTGTGCTCTTCTCTCCCATGGGTACCCTGAACTTAAGTCATGTAAATTCAGTCAAAACACATTTGAGTGCATGGTGACCTCAGTCTTCGGTAACTGCTTCTGAGGCATTCCCAGTTATAAAAAAACATGATGCTTAACAATAAACGTAGGGTCCCGTGAAACGCCCGATTAAGACCGTGTATGGTTTGGTGGAGCCATTAACTTCAATGTTGTCGAGATTCTGAACGGAATTTTTAATGTTGGGTGGAAAAGGTTATTAAAAGCTAAAGAGTTTTGCAAAAAACCTCAAATGTAAATAAATGGATAGGACACGTAGCTCAAAAACGATTGCTGGACAAACCTAGGCATTCAGTGGTAGTCGAGAGGTAGAGGCCGCTGGATTGATATGTTCATTATATTCTGCAGAAGCAACTTTTTCATTCCTATTTTATTATAGATGTTGAATGCAACCTCCTATATTACGACAAACTGGAACTTGCTTCAATAATTTTGATAAATAAACCTCAGGTTTCGTGTCCTTTAGATGTAACATCTTTGATTTCTTCTCAACCACCCTCCCAATATTTTTTTGTCCATATCTAATTATTAGGCGGCTCTCATATCAAAACTCGCCTCATTCGACGCAACCGAGTTCCGAGCCGGGCTAAACATTGTTGCAAGTGACGAACGCGCACATCTACTAGTGTCACTATCGACACTCACGAAACAAACGTAAAATAATAAGTATGCTGGCCAGCTCCATTACGCAAATATGTCATCGGACGCTGAAACAGCGATTAATATGTATTGGTACCGCAGAATTTTAAGCAGAAGAGCGAAAATATTGGATTCATCCGTCAATTATTAGGCATAATTTCCATGCACAGTGGATCATTTATCGCAGCAAAACTCATCATACACCCAGTGACTCATGTTCTTGGTTCTCGCGACATCCAACATGTTAGAAGAGTCGATAGTCGACCTGTCGCATTTGTTGTTCAGTTGCATTCGACCAATCTGCGAAGCTCCATTTGAGAACATGTGTTATGACGATAACGATGACATCACATCGACGACTTTGACATGCGGCGAATTCTGATGTGAGAGCCGACTTATAGTATGTATAATTTGTCAGTGCCGCCATCTCCTTTCTATTTTCAGAGTTGTTTGTTCTGTTTCTTTCCTCTATTTGCAGCTCCTAAACAATGCATGGCCAACTTACCGCTATGGGACACTACTAACTGAGATGAATGGAATCAATTTGGAAAGACCTTAACAGCAGCAGATTGATCCAGGCTGATGCAAATGCTGGGATTGCCTATATAGACTGGATTGGTTCAAATAGACGGAAATGGAAATATATTATTTTTCTATACAAAGTCATACAATCCTATTGAAACAATAATATGAATTGCTATATTACTGTAATGCAACAGTCGTTTTGTTTATTATAAATGTCATAAGGTTATCTAACACACCCGGGAGTAAAAATAACATCGAACGTGACATGCTTACTCTATCTTTTGCAAAATAGACAGCATATATATTATATCTATTGCATACTGTGCAAAAGTAGATACCGATGTAATAATAATGTTCCGTCTCAGCGCGTGGCAGCGAAAGACCTTTGTACGACGGCAGCTGTCTGGATCAAGTCAGAGGCGAATTTAACCGAACGGCCACCCCTCTCACTGCTTACCGAAAATGGCAAATGACACTATGTACCCCATTTCAAAATGAAATTATGAGTTTGTTAAACGTACATAATAATACTGCCAAAAGTTGGTAAGTCGATGATTTAGGTATTTAGATTTAACTTTCAAATTGCAATTACTCCATAATATGACTTCGAGACTTACCTACTTTTGGCAGTAACACCACGCATTTGGGCACTTGAATAGTATCTTTAAAAGTGACCTCCCACTGTGACTTTAGTAACGATAATCTGCTTTGCTGAACCTATAACGATCCTCAAAAATGGCACTCAAATCAAGCAGGTCAACAACTACGTCTAACTTGGACAACAAATGTAAATTGACAGTGGTATGTATGGCAAGATTGCTCACAGAACCAAATTGGCATAGAGTCCATTTGCACGCCTGAATAGTATCTTCAAAAGTGACCTCCCATAGTGTCTTAAACATGAAATGTTCAACCTACGCTCACATTTGGTATTGATGAATATGACACACATTTTGTGCGTATCATTCATTTTGTCTTCATTGTACTGCTGCGAAACATATTGAACCATCCTTACACCCGAGGAGTTTGAAATAATGGAATAATTTAATATTGTTAACAAATTTATGTCGAAAGGAAAAATGAATGGGTGCATAAGACAATCTAAATAAAATTATTTTGTTTATTCATAAGCTTACATAAAATAATCATAATATTAATTGTAAACATGTGGTACAAATAATATACATGTAGAGTTAGATTAATAAAATGTATTGTATTTTAGTTGTTGTTGATTTGTACATTGTCAAATAAACATATTTTTATTACGTATTTTGATGGAATTCCAAATAATAATTAATCAAATTTTATTTTGGTTATTTTACTTGGAACTCATGACCTGATGCATAGACGATATTTTACAACGATCAACAATCTGACAATGTCGCTTTCCGCTATTAAATCTGTTGCTATTTTTTAAATTACCATTTTTCATAAAAGGTGGTAAAATTATGAAAAATGTAAAAAATATATTGAATTGAACGCGTCCTTCGAAAAGGGGTCTATATGTAAAAACTAAATTTTACAGGCGAGAGGAAAACACTTAAAAATAAATATCAAAAATTTCAGTGATTTATGATAAATATTTTGAGTAAAGCAAAATGTCAATGATTAAAAATATAACCATACATCACCAAAATCCTTATATTTTATTTTGCCAAGTGTTTTCCTCTCTCCTGTAAAATTTTGGTTGTTGCATATAAACCCCTTTTCGATGGACGCTTTCAATTATAGATTAATACAGGGGGGGCAAACTGCGGCCGCACGAGGCCCGCCGGGTATTTTTTTGCGGCCCGCCATCATTAATTGTACTTCTGATTACGAATAACTTTTTTATATTTTTTTAAAAAATATTGACAATGGATTAAAATTTGTTTAGCAACAGCACGCGATCCATTTTTAATAGATATCGATAGTGTACCGACAAAGCTACAACTTGAGATTATTGATCTGCAGTGACACTGATTTAAGAGAATTGCATCGTCGTGAAGAAATCTCCAATTTTACAATGCCCTTAATTCAGACAAATTCGACTGCGAAAACTTAAAGATTATGCAAGAAAAATGTTCGTTATTTTTGGATCAACCTATATATGTGAACAAACATTTTCGATCATGAACCTCAATAAAAAATCTTTACGATCAAATATCTCCGATGCCCATTTACAAGCAGTTTTGAGAATATCAACTACAAAATTAACACCTGAATTTAAAAAAATGTACAACAGTTTCATTCTTCTCATAAATTTTTTTCGTGATAATAAATAGTGTATATCTAAAAATGGTATTTTACTTGCGACCCGCCGCTCATTTTGAATTCTTGAATTTGGCCCTCCATCCAAAAAGTTTGCCCCTCCCCTGGATTAATATAAACTTTCAATAATTTAAAGGTTGCCGTATCAGTAATATTATTGAAATGGCAACATATTCACAAATTTTGAGTAATCTCCAATGTCTGCAATTCCCACAAATGTATGCAAATTATTTATTCATTTTTGGTGTGTGTTTGCGTAGATAATCGTTACAAAATACAATGTTGATTTGACGAAAACTATATATTAACTTGATTTCTGTTTATAAAATGTAATCATTTGACGGTGACTGTCACTTTAGTTTCAGTTTCATCACCAGGGGCCACTATTTATTATTTCTGATTTATTTGAAATTCGGCTGATTAACACATAAACTGACTTACTATGCATTAAGCCCTATAATACTACAGTGTGGTTAGTAGCAATAATCACTGTGTAATATGGGCAGTCAAAGGTAAAGAAACAACTATATAGAAAATAAAATATTTTAAAGCATTAACTTTATTACATGATGATGTTCTCAATACAGTAATATCTACTCAGATATACTTCACACATCAATATATTAATTATTCAGACTATAACATAACAAGTTAACATAAGTGCAATAAATATTTTAAAGTACACGTTTTGATGTATCATCTCACTCACAAACAAACTGGATATTTCATTGTTTTATATTTCCAACCACTAGGTACTCTTGCGACAATTGGATAATAATATAGACACTGATGAAGCTATGTAAAGCAGATTTGATATTATGCATTAGTCAATATTATTAAGAGATTGAAGTCAAAATGTACAAAAATGTTGGATATCGAACTCTCAATAACGGCGAAGAAAGTTATAAACCGAGATGAATGGAATGTCAAGATTGCTATTTTTTTTTACACTATTTAACCATTTATTGGTCGCTTAATGCCAGTAAACGGTGTACATGTGTATAAGAACATGGACATGGAACGTCGAGACTAGTGACATAAGAATAACCTGTAAAAATTTACATGTGTCATTTTTAACGAGAAATTAAATAGTGTTAAATGTCGTTTACTTGGTTCCGACGCAGGTAATTGAGAATCGATTATATACATAAACACGAAAGACAAGTAGTATTAAATACTGTCATTACATTATCAACATTGCTGAGATGTACTTTCGTAAATATATTCCATCTAAAATGATATACCTACGAATTTCTTACCATGTCAATAAACATATTATATATTATATATAGTCGATCCCGCTTAATTGGGACACTTTGGGACTAGGGGTTTTTAGCCCAATTCAGCGAATTCCATATAAAATTGAGCAATGAATATTTTTCTTCCAAAAATTTGATTTATTACAACGTTTTTCTTAGCTCGTATTACTATTTGTCCGGTGGTTCTTTGTCCGGTACAAATCTTGCAATCGATTTCTAACTAACTTCCCGACTAGATAGACATTTGAAACTTTGAGAATATATCAGAACACGATACCAATGCATTTTTTTAATACTTTTAGCCATCTTTAAGTAGAATTGAATTCATTTTCAGTTAATTCTGTTTTGTATGAAAAGTTTTTTCGGAAGAAATCCGTAATCCAATCATCTATTATTAGTTGCTAGGGGTCTGGGGTCCTAGCAACTAAATTATTAATATATATGTGCGTTACTATGGAAATCAATATGAATGTCAAAATGACATTTCAGTATTATTTCTATCATATACAAATTTTTTTTAACATTCAAGCTAGTCAAGTTTATATGATTCAACAGAAAATTTAAAAACATTGTATATAAAAAGTTCTTTTTATCTTGTAATTATTTCTATATTAAACATACATAATTTGAAAACATCTGATTCATGCATATACCCACCAGAACAAAATCTTTTTAGAAAAAAAATACGACACCCAACGACCATGATAAAGTAACCATTAAATTATTTACAAAATATACTAACTATTAATTTATAATCATTAAATAATTAATATTGTACCACTTGCATACGTTTGCTATTGTATGACGATTAAATATATTTAAAAAATTCTAATAATTCCTACTGCGGACACAACCTTGCTCCATTATCTCGGTACTTTCGCAGCTGTCATTGTATTTTGATCTTAACATATAATTTTGACATTATTTTGATTTAATGTAACTCAGCATTCCATGCATCTCGGTTATAGTAAGTTATGAAAGACAATTATGCAGATATCTCAAAACTTACATTAAACATCTCGCTTACACTTTATTATTTACAACTAATATCTCTTTTGATGAGTAAATACAAAAAGGTATTCTTTATACAAAAGCTAAATAACTATGAAAATATAAGTATAGCTATGTCAACGAGAAATTTGGTACGAGTTCACGGTGGAGTTGTGCCAGAGTGCTGGTTTCTAAAACTGTGGGTACGGATTCAAATCCCACAACTGACAAAGATTGCAGTCATCTTACTTTTTCAACGTATGTTTGATGCAGAACAAGGACCAGATGCAAAGTCTTAGTTAAGTGCTTAAGTCTATATTATCATTTAAGTATGGCTGTACAATTCTTAGCAAGTCTTCTACAACGATCAAGCGCCTGCACTCTCCAGTCGCCTGGGCTTAAGTCTTAAGGGAGCTGAAATCGGCAACTTAGTGACAGTGCTACGACACAGAATAAGGAAACCCAAGTGACAGTTGTCAAAATAGTAATAGAGTATTTAGTAAAGTTTACTTGTAACAAAGTTACTTCACCCATTTTTAAATATTGTTTGTCAATGGATACTATTTCGTCACTGTTCTGGCAGAAGACACTAATTCGAAAAAATTACATATTGAGTTAGTTATACCAAAATGTTTCTTATTTCAAACTTTACCCTCTGGAAACCTTCTTAATAAATAAACAGTCTTTATTTTAAAGTCATCCTTCTTACGATTACTTAATAAACTCACATGATAGACCATTTCAAATATTTTAACAACTTCAAAGTCAAATTACTCAAAACTAGTATTCTCCAGTTAGTGTGTTCTGCCAGAACAGAGACCATTTGTAAATTAAATAGTGGACAGTCAGCATGAGAATATTTAAAACTGTCGTAAAATTATTTAACTCTCATTTCTCAGAAGTCACTCTATCTGCGATGAGTGCATTTAGTCAATTAAATCAAGTAATTTGTATATTAACTGTTAACTTATAATTCAATTCATATTTTCTAGTTTTCACAATTTTGTGCAGCACTTTCGATAGCCAAAAGCGACATTATCATCTTAAGTATCGTTTAACTTAGCTTAACAGCGACATGTCTGCATCTGACCCCAAGTAATATTCAATTTTCACAATTTTATTGATATTTTGCGAGCGACATAGCGAAACAGAAAGAATTTCAGCACATTTTTTTCCTGCATTTATACAAAATTTCCCGTTGACAACACTAAAGTCAGCATTATTCATTACACACTTCATAGACAACAAGAGAATACCACTTTACAGGTCAATTTAATAAAAAATAAAAAAAAACAACCAGCACATATTCGAGGTATATAAAATTTCTCATTGAGATATCAAATATTGTGTTATACAATCGAACTTAGTTATTACGAGGAAGATGGGACCGACTGAATATGCTCATTATAAGCGTTATACGTTATATCAGAAAATAGGTATTCTTAAGATGAATGGTATGAGTGGTCACATAACACAAAAAGTCGCAATTCAAACTAAAATACACAATTAGAATTTTTCCCCGAAACAAGCATGGCATTCATTAACTACAAAAGAAGTTATTTATTGTAATGAGCGCTGGTAGGTACCTACTGACTTTACAAACCTTGGATTTTTTACATGCAATTTCAACCATATGCGTGGATACTTTTTCAATATTGTCGACGAAAACACCAATTAGGTACTTAAACACTTAACTAGTGTCATAAACATAATCCGATCCCGGCGGCATCGGTCTATGGTCAGATTTTATTGCTTAGGCCATTGATATACTACTAGATGAGCAGTTCCCATACAAGTGTCATTTTAAAAATGTACCACAAAAGATATAACGAATATCGTCTTATAATATTTCCTTGTAGGTATAATGCGTTAAGACCGTTAACATGGATTCCCGAATTTCACCCGTATTGCCCTGGCTGTAAAACTAAATTTGCGTTCTTGGAATAGTGAACCTAAGGGTGACTGCAACGCAAAGCAGACAGAGCAAGTCGTCATGCGCTGACTATTAGTTAGAGTAAGATGCAAGCTAGATCGGGCTTAGTCAGTAAGTTTTAACAAAGGCCGACTCGCTGAAAATCGGGCGTCATTTTAAGAAGCAGATGATTCATCCAGTAGTATATCAATGGCTTAGGGTCGAAATGTTTTTAAACGATCGGCACATTAACAGTTTTAAGAAAGTTTTTGACGATTTTTAGCTCGGTATATCCGATAAGTAGCTCGTTATAAAAGTAAATAAATGTATGGAGAAAATCATAAACTAAAATGTCAATGCGAATGTTTCCTCGTTACATCCGAGATTTCGCTATATCCGTGTGATCGTAATAACCGAGTTCGACTGTATTATATTTAATACATTGAATAATATTTTACAGATTGGCCAGGATATTTACAAACATCAATATTATTGAATTCATTCTCGTATTTTGCCACGGCTTAAAATGTTTACATGATAATATAGATAGAAATAAAACCAAAATCACACTATCAAGAAATTGTTCTCACTAGGGAGACACTGGTAGATACTCAATCCATGTCAACACACTTTCAACAGCTTGGTGAATGGCAGAAAGTTCCCCACGAAAGGCATACAAGATGCGATTCTCATCGATATGTTCAGTCAAAAGTGAGGGATTTAATACCTATTGAAAGGCTATACACACATCATGAAGTCTTACATTGGGTCTATCACCAAACGGGAGTTCCTCACTCAGATGAATGCCATTCATGCCGACAGATTCCACCAGGCTCATCGTTCCTTTGAACCAGTATCTTGCCATTCAGAAAAACTTTCTTGATTTTAACTGGCACATTAATAAATGCGATAGACAATTTCGTGGCTATCTCATTCTGTAAAATACATATTATATTCTGTAAATTATTTACTTTTTTAGTCTTGATAGATGAGTAAAAGCCGATATAATCATTGACTCATCCCAACCAAATTGTGGATTTCAATGTAATTATTTCACTGTTGTCAATATTAAAATATATTTTTTTTATAGAGGTTGATTTATTCTCTTGATATTATCAATTTCTTGCGACAATTTATGTCATGTTTCATACATAAGTCCATCATACAGTAAAATAGAATGCACTAACAACAATATTATTATGGAATTACATTAAGTATTATCAGTCGACAACATCTAAATACCAGATAAAATTACATGTATGTAGATTAATTTTACAAAAAGCCTTATCCCAGACAATGTACAATCATTCGCAGTTGGGAATAAGGCTTTCTATAAAGATGAATCCAGTCCTAGAGCGTAGTGGAATGGAAGGTTTCAGCAGACACAGAGATGCAGAAAATTGTCGGGGTAGCTGAGATGTTCAGACATCCACTGCAGCGGCGTATCTGGTGGAACGGTGATACCATGTGTTCGTACTCTTACTGAAATACAAACACGTAATGCTTTTATTAATATTTATTAAGAATAGATAGCATTTTATAAATATACGGGTAAAAATGAGGCCTATGGCCTATTGCGTCGCGTCATTGTGGCCAGCCGTCGCCATGGGCAGTGGCCCTAATAACGTTCTAAAAATGCCATCTGTGTTTTGATTACAGGAGCTGTTACAAAGGTAAATATCATAAAGGTTCAGTTCCAGTGGAAAAATTGAATGCGGTTCTTTATAAAACCAATATGCATACCTAGTTAATATGCATACCTATCTACAATATGCATACCTAACTTCCTGGTTATGTGTATTATGAATATTAAATAATGGCATAATGAGTTACGTCTAAAATCGCTACTTTGCACGAGAACTAAAAGAATATTGACTTAAGTATGTGTTGTGAATGTGTGTTGTATGTGAATTCTAATGTGTAATTTAGTAATTCATAGGCGTTTATCACCCATTTCCTAACACTCAGTGGTAGGCAGATCGAGCGTCGCTTGGGGGCGGCAGTTACTCGAAGGGCGGCAAATCAAGGAGAATCATTAGGTATATATAGAAATATCTACCTAAACTTAGTACTTAATAACGAAAATATTTTTCCTTTAAAAAATTCCGCTCACTGGTTGGAAACAAAATGTATTAATAAACATAGGGTTTAACAGGACTGTAATTTTTTTTTTGGGTTCATAATGTCTAGTTTACTTCCGTTACCCTTCGACGTCCTTGGTGACCAGAAACGACACGAACACGGATGATCAAAAATATTGTATACAAAAATAGGGCAGCGTTATGTCGCTACCCAGGGGCGGCATTTTGTCTAGGGACGTCACTGCTAACACTATACTATATAACGTCGCTTAAGAAACAACACCGCGGAAGTCAATTAATAAAAATTTTCAGGGGAAACAAAAAACATCTCAAAAAATTGAAAATTGATACCTTTTAACTTATTTTTTTTTTTGTGTTTAGTTAAATAAAACATTTTTTTAACTAAACATAAAAAAAAAAGTTAAAAAGGTATCAATTTTCAATTTTTTGAGACATTTTTTGTTTCCCCTGAAAATTTTAATTAATTGACTTCCGCGGTGTTGTTTCTTAAGCGACGATAAGTATGTGTCCATACCTACTATTTTATCAAGATATCCTTACCAGGTGGATCATAATATAGACACCACAATGTATTTTGTAATTTGTAAAATATTATGTCAGAAAGTATTTTTTAATATTCCCACCCCTGAAATCCTTAACCTTTTCTATGCCTCACGATATTACTAATGGCAGTATCTGACAGGCCGCAGATTTTTAACGACACACGTTGAACGTAGAGCAAATTACTAAAATCGCTGTAATACTGATAGTTTGTGACTTAGTATTTCATAATTATTCAAACAGATGTCACTGTGTGTTTAATTTTTTTAAATAATGCAAATCAATGGACAGTGGCTAGTAATTTGAGTTTAAAGTCGGACGAGATAACTTGTGAAATTTGTATGTGCGGCCTATCGATCATGGCCTCAAACAACTTGCTGAAGGCATAGAACCTCTAAGGATCTTAAGATTCTGGTCCTAGTTCCAAATTAATTATAAATATAATTAACCGGGGTTCCAGGGTTTAATACCGCCTCTGGTTTTAATAGAAAAATTTCATAAGACTCATTTTTGGTAAACATCATATAAATTTAATATGTTGAGTACTGAGTATCCATTAGTAGGACAAACCAAATTACCTTCGGTTCTATCGGGGTAAAGCTCTAAAAGCATGTCGGCTACAGTGGCCCGCGCTCCAGTGGTATTCAATGGTCGAACGAGTCTCTGCATGACAGCGGTGGCGCCGCCTTCTTCAGAGTATAGTCGTACAGGGACATGCCGAAAATGCTCTTGCTCTGCTCCCGATTCCATCAAGCGCCGATTTATAGCCCAAAACTGATCAAACTTATCTGGATGGGAGAAAAATTAATAAAGATTTTGAATAACAATGTTTGTACCGATTGTGGCCTGATTGGTAAAGCAGTTGTCATTTTATAAAGCAATTTTGTCATATTGTATTACTAGTCCCCAGTATATAAATGAAGATGCATAGATCTTTTATAAAATATGAAAATATAATAGTACGACATTATTAGCTTTTATCAAAAATTAGTCAATGGCAGTGGTCAGCAAACTCATTAGTCAACAGAGCCAAATATCAACAGTACAACGATTGAGATTTTTTTTGAGAGTCAAATTTCTTAAACTTACTATACAGGTAGGTACACTGTTAACATGATATCATTCTTAATACACAATGATCTTATTTATTGATAAAAATTAAATTGTTGGTAAGGTATCTATAAAATTAAATCATGACAATGACTAACAAACACTTAATGTGAACAATGACCTTGCATCTCCTTGAAAAGTTTGGATAAGTCAGGTTTGTATGTTGTTGTCTTTAATTTTAGGCACGATTCCAGGTTCTCATCAATAAAACGACTTTACTCTTGATAAGATTCATGCCTGAAAAAGATTGTTCGCATGAATATGTAGAACCGGAAAGGGAAAGAACAGCAAACGCTAGTTTTTTCAACTGATCATATGAGTCAGGAATACTATTCCAGGTATTAAAAATCATCATGTCTTCCTTCTCTAGGTCTTTCAAAGCAGACTACTAAACTTGTGCTGTGAAACATGTTCACATTTGTTTTTCTCCAATATGTCCATATCAGCACAGAAATATTCAAATTTAGAGAGATTTATCCATAAGCTTTATCTATAATAGAGTTGATAATCTTAATCACCAATTCCATAACTTTGCAAATATCTGCGCACAAAGCTCTTCCTGACGAATGGTGCAATGGTAAGTAAGCATCTCGTGATTTTTTTTTCTTTCAAAATAGCAACAACCCTTTTTCTTACGCCGGTCATACTTAACGCACCGTTCAAATTGACACAATTTTATCGAGTGGAATATGATGTTTTTCCATATACTCAATTACAGCATTTGCAATATCCTCTCTACATGTTTGATATTTGAGTGGCAATAATCCTACAAGTTCTTCTTTAGGACCTGTAGATGAAATAAATCGTACCTTACGTGAAACTTGTGCTGTATCATTTATGTCACAAGACTCGTTAACTGCTATTGATAAAGCTGAAACCAATTTAAGATCTTCGACTTGCTAGTTGGTTCTATTCTAAGACATTTTGATTGTTATATCTTTCACTGTTTTAGCCCGTACGTGGTCATTTGTGGCAGGGCCACACCCAAGGGGCCAAAAAGCCACATGTAGCTCGCGAGCCGTAGTTTGCCGACCACTGGTCTATGGTAAAGAGTGATTTGCAGTGTTGCCAGATGAAACTTTCAAAATCCAATAGAATGAAAAATGTATAAAACGATTTTACTTGATGATAAATAGATTACCGGCCTTCAAAGCGTACTATTGTTATAACCTCACAAATATCTTCTAACAAATACAGATTTGACCTTTAATACAATATGAAATATTAGTAGAACCATAGAAATTTCTGTAAACTAGTGGCAGCTATTATTGAGGATGGAATGAAATTAAATAAATAATACAATGCATTTCCAACATGAATTGACAGTTAACACAATAAAAGGTGGAATGAAATTAATCAACAAAATTATTGATTGTAGAACACGAAAAATATGAAATATTTACTATACAATAATTGCAACCCAGATTACAAAAATAGAAATAAAAGACAGGAAACATAAATGTATAAGCCAAGATACATTCATTGTACATTTGTTAAATCTCACTTTTATAAAATATTTTACAGTGTAATAATATGCCCTCTTGTGTTTTATAAAAGAATATTTTTATATTGATAAAACATCTTTGATAGTCTAATACCGGCCTTAGTACTATAAATCAATGTAGTTACCGTTCTGTAATCCAAGCCATAGTTGGTTGTGCTCTTTCTTTTGCATGCTAGATATTATCAGCCCTCTGTGTTTTAAAACATCTGCTTCTTTTATACTGGACATGAAGTGTGATTCTACAACTTCTCTGAAAAACAAAATAAGAGTTCAAGACAAACCCATTAAATGTCATCTTCTCAGCATCGCTATCGTATTCTACTATAATTATAGTACAATACTATAATTTTAATTCTGCGAAAAATGTAAAATACTATAATTTTACGCCAAATATACCAAAATACTATAATTTTAAAGGATTCAAGACGAAAAATTTTCCTGTACTATATATTTTTTACGCCTTTGTACTATAATCAGCATAGAAGAGATGGCAAGACTGGATAGGACCTTCTTATTTAATATTATTTTAGGATAAAGTAAGTATCTTTTATAAACATATGCGTAAGAATGCCCCTTTTGTATTTTGATATGACGTGTCATTCAATGCAGACTGAAACATCATTCAAAATCATAACACTTCATTGGTTTGTTTTTACTTTGAATGTTACTTTTCATCAGCCTTGTAAGATGCTAGTTGGAAATGTTTTGCAAATTAATGGACTATCAGACATGTTAACATTAATAGGAATCTTTTGTTTGTTTTTTAAATTCACATTTGTTTTATAAATCTTTTTTCAGAAAAAATATGATTAATCTGTAAATATCTATATTATAATTAAATAATTATACTTTTATACCTATATCTCTTTTTATTTAAGTATGTTGATATATATATTATTTTAAAATAGCCGAATTCATCGCCAACAACCAATAACGGATATGGGGTTGGTAAATATTAAATGACCTGTATTTCGTTTCGACTTGACTTTGTCTCAATGAACACAAAAGTTTTATATTCGGCTCCATATTTGAAAGAGCACCCGAAGATCTTAGTCAAGATCTTTTAACTATGAATAATATAAATATGTAATAGAAAATGGGAGCAATAATGCGATAGCCCTGTCGGAAATTCGAAGATATTCTTTCTAAATTGAGTCTAACTTTACGCCAGATTAACAATTATTGATTGCTTCTTTTCAATCCTGTTTTAAGATCCATGTCATAACGTCTTCCGCCAAAGTCTGAGGTTGTCCAATATATTTAAATTTTGATCATGCATATTTGTTATTAACTGGTGCTTAAATAATATATCAGCCATGTACGCAAGTTTTGCCGTTTCGTTGATTACATTACTTTGAGTTGACATCATTGACACACATTTTTTGTCTTTTCGTGTTTCTTCTTTTGTTTACATTGTCTGTCGCACTCTTACATACTGGACAAAGGGAGATGAATCATTCAACTCTGTGTCATGATCGCAAAGTTAAGTAAATTATTTGGGGCATCTCCTTCTCCTGTAAACAATATGCTGCGGTACACCTAGGATCCTCGGCTACATTATAATATATTATATTGCTTGAAACTTTCACGATTTGTTGATATCGTTCACATTCTATAATATTATGTAAATCTGAGCTACCAATATGTAATACCACACACTATACCAGTTCATTGGCCAC
Organism: Rhyacophila brunnea; assembly: GCF_057557595.1. Lineage (NCBI taxonomy): Eukaryota > Metazoa > Arthropoda > Insecta > Trichoptera > Rhyacophilidae > Rhyacophila > Rhyacophila brunnea. The sequence continues at coordinate 8,678,616 of NW_028232859.1, forward strand.
TGGTTAAGATTAAATTAGTTTTTATTCTCCGACCATGTCTGCCCCTTAGTTGGAGAACATGGGCACCACACAGCGCCTCCAAGAATCCCTGTTGCTTGCTAGTCTTTTTGCATCTTTCCAGGGGTCATGCCAGGATCCTGCAGCTCCGCTGTATACAGTCTGTGGTTTTATATTTAGCAGCCTTTCAGGATGCTATAATCCAGTTAGTTTAAAAAACAGGCAAGCCAATTTGAAGTTCTCTTGAGGCACCCGCAGCATATGGCTGAGCCATGTCCAATGTTGCTTCTTCACTTTCAATGTGATGAAAGGCTACATGCATGATCAGATATTTCCTCATTACTCCTAAATTTATACCATCACACACCCAGTATCCACCACAAACATCTCATCAGTTGAATGCAGAACTACTCTAACTCATAGAAATATTTTATAAGAGAGTTCTTTGAAACAACTTACTGAAATTATTTATTATTTTTATGAATTTATGAATAAATCTATGCATATTTTCATAGGCTTATTGATAAAAAAATGGTACACACATTTGCCTAAATGAATAATAAATAACTGAAGTTGACTGTGTCAAAAAACTCTGTAAAATATTTTTAAAATGTGAGTTAGAATAGCCCTGCATCAACTGACAATCCATTCCCAAAGCTCAGTATACGGTTGCTCAGGCCTTTGAAGGTGCCATGTCTTGCTACCGTAAATAAGTACCGTCAAAATGCAAACATTCAATAGGTGGCATTTGGTTTAAACCGAGTACAGTTAAGAGTCCCAGACACTCCGCATCGAGTTGAATGTAGCTCCAGCCATCCCCATTTGGATAACAAGCTCTCTTTTTAATGTGCCATTTTCTGTGATGTGTACGACCAGGAATTTAATGCTATAAAATCAGTTACAAACCCTAAATATGTAGCAAATGGTAGGTATATACATGTTTTTCCAACAGCATACCTACAAACAAGTCACCACACACCACTGCTGTATACAATATGTCGACGATAATGACTTACAAAATCGCAACATAACTCCAATCCAGTTTTTATTTACCTATTTGGACATCTAATTATAAGCTCGTCGGGAAATTTATCAAAGTGCACTGTGAGTGTCCACGGCAGTTGTAAGTCTCCCGATGTGTGGAGATCGTAGAGGACTCCAATGGGGTAATGCCACTTCAGGGGAAGGCCGTTGAATTCCAGCCACATCTCATTGTCGGACTTTTCTTGGGATATGTAGCGCATGAAATGTTTCTTTATCTGAAAATTAAGATACAATAAAATTTGTCTTTATATAATAATATGTACTTGATTGTTAGCGACAAGAAAAGGCGGCTAGCAGGAAACCTGAACTATGCTGGAAGCAGTGTTCAATAAAGGGTTGGTATAAGCACCAGTAAATGTATTGAAAACTATTAATTACTACTAATTTGACTGGTTGTGACATATTTGAGAATAGACATTTTTTTTACTAACAAATCTTCTGATACACATACCAAGCATTGATACTGTAACTTTCGAGATGATATCCTTCCTTAGTTACAGGAGAATTTTTGAAGTTATACTTCTTTTGGCGCGTTTGGGAATCAGATTGTATTTTTGGCGTGTGACATGTAACACATAATTTATTTTTTCACACGAAAAAAAATGCACTCGATCGGATTCGAACCACCGATTGTTCGGTTATCAGCTGATTGCACTACCTTTACGCCACAGTATGATACTGCAATCGTGACGATTATACAGTATAATATTATAGTTTAGAATTGTTCTGTTGCCTAGGCAGCGAATTTATTAATGTCCACCATTTGCAATTCCTTACGTAAACAAACTATTAAGCGTCAGAGTGACAGTTGGTACTTTAAAAATAAAAACAACGAGAAACCATTTTAAAGTGTATAGAAATAAACCAACGGCGTTCCAATAAGCGGTCCTTTTTCTTGAGTGTGTAATTTAACAAGATAATTAAGAGCTAGTGAAAGAATCTAGTTTATCACAAGTTTTGTTTTTGTTACGCCAAAGAAGTATAACTTCTAACGCGCGTACATAAGTACACACACCGGATTTTTTTAATACGGATGTAATCAGTTACATAATTCATTATATTTTAATTTATAAATTGTTTCCGTAAGTGGATAGGTACGTAATTCAGCTTCAAACAAAGTTTATAATTGATTTGTTTTTTTTTTAATAATGTTATTTTTAAAAGGTAATTATGTCAATGCTTTCTATTTAATTATAATTTCCCTGTGAACAGCATCTTTTCTGTAGAAATAAATAAACTTTTAATATTATTCAAGTGTAGGTATTTCCAAACTTTTTTTTAGGTGAACCAACAGGATCAATCACACAGAATAATAGCGCCTGTACACGTGCATGGATTTACTGGCACCAATAGTGTGTAAATTAAACTATCATGATAATAACTGTATACAAGTAAAAGTACTGAATGTCTCATCAATCTTATTCATCAAGCGTAAGCGAAACACATTGTTGTCATTGTATGGTGCTATTTGAAAACTGGTATAAATATCAAAATGCTCTGCGCGGTGTAGTTTGTATTTTCTACCAGGTTTGCCACTGTCGATCTACTGCGCATGAGCATATATCATGCAAGTTGCAACTATTGCATGAAAATTCAGAAGTCGCTAAACTCATTTATTCCATGCATGCAGTCTTGCAATATGCACGATAATACGTGTTTATATTTGCATTTTAAATCCATGCATGTGTAAACGGGCTATAAGTATAATGAGAATATAAAATAAAAGAATATTATGTGATGGTCCCAATAACAGGCGGACACAAAAACATAATAAATCAAATATTAAGGGCTTGCGCAGACAGAGCGCGGTCAGGCGGTCTGCGTTCCGCGTTCGGCGTTCTTTGTACTGTATGGACTTCATACTGTATGGGTACACAGCCGGCGGTCAGACCGCGCCGGTCAATTGGAACGCTAGAGTTCTAGAGTTCTATGCCCGGAATTACAAAGAACGCCGTACCTCCCGTCCAGTCCCGTCATAGGAATTCACACAACATAGAGCGAAACCACACGGGGGAGTGAGTACGCAACAGCGGTGCTTTCTCACTTCCACTCGCAGTCGGAATATAGCGGTCTCGCATTATGCAGCGCTTGCGTCAGTACAACGTTTGTAAACAAATGGAACGCTTATTGTTGACCGCCACCTGTCTGCTGTCCCTGAACGCTAGCGGTCAACGGTCGGTTGAACGCAGAACTCCGACCGCTCTCTGTCTGCGCAAGCCCTAAATACAGCTTTAAAGAATATATTGGAGTTATTGAAAATGATTAAAAAAAATTCCCATCAGGAACACTAACTTATAGAGAAAAAAAATAGTTTTTGCTATGAGTTATGGGCGTTTTATGTCTGAGTGCAGCCCTGCTGGGAAATTTGCGCAATTGACTTGTATCTAACTTAATCAGTAGACCAAGGGTTAATTTTTACTTCAATTTCATACATCTCTACACAAGAAGGTATTTTTCAACAATAGATTTCATATGTTATTAACCTATCAGAAAATTGTGAGGCCTTTTTGTGCTGTATTTAAATTAAAATGCATTTAATTTTCATTACGGAATCCTCAATGTTACATTCGATTGATTAAGCAGACAAAATATAAACATTTGAAACAAGCAGCTGTAAAAATACAGACAAATATATAAATTCAGGATTGTTTAATATAAGGAATATTATGACAACATGTGATATGTATAAATAATACAATATATTGGCAAACATATTCTAAAAGAGGCCTCACCTTGTCAGTAACAATGGGGAAGTAGCTAAGTCTAGGCACCATTAGATAGAACGGGTCTGGTTGCTGCAATTCAAATACTTCTTTGGTGTCTAACTGAAAACAAATCGGGAGTTTTCCTTCCCATATCTCTCTTAGAACTTCTCTATCGTTAGCCATTGTATATACAATTTAAATCACAAAACTTATCGTTAATAAGCAAGTTTAGGTAGGTCTCTTCATAATGTCATATTGACAGTTCTTGTTTTTTTTTTTTAACACGGCGATTAGTTATAATTTATTCAGTCAGATACTGTCAAATATTTAATTGTCTTTGGTACATCTTATTTGCGGTAGTATAATGCTTCAAATACACTCTATGACGATCGGTCATATATATGTCGAAAAACCCGTTTCTTATGTTGGCGTCCTGTGTCACAGGGTGTCAATACGATGTCATACAATATGTATGTATAAATGTCGGAAAGGCATAGATTTGATCATAGACACTAAAACGCTCTTAGCATATATGTGCCCGATCGTCATATAGTCTGTTTGAACCAATGACATATTAAATGGACAACTCACTTCATACCGGCGCGCATGAGAAATTGTGCATGAAAGTCATTCACAGATGTATAGGTAGATGTCATGTGACCATATGACGTATCCATTTCCATTATGCGATACAAGCTTCGAGAATTTATAGTAATATAACCTTTATTGTAATGGCGTATTAGTGTCATGACTCATTGCGTTAGAAACAGATTCTCGGTTACTTACGACTTTTCGGAGATTAGACGCAAGTGAGCCAGCGCATCACAGGCGACTGTCCAATGGTTTCTGTCATTCAATTGCATTGAATAAACATTATCTTAAAATGGCATTTTATAAATAATAAATAATACTAACACATGAAAAGTGATATCCCATCTTTCTTGGAGTGTTTAGTAGATTTTTTTTACAATTTTTAACTAGGCACATTGGCATTTTGTAACACAATAATAACGGTGGAGTCGAAACCTGACAGTCAGAAATTTTGTATGGACAGACCCAGCGGTATCGCCAGACCGCTTGCAAGCAGAATGTTCATTTGAGCGTAGGATACCGATATTAAAATATGAATTTCGCCATCCGGCAGACCCGACACAAAGTGAGTGTCATTTTATTTTCTAGATGCTTCGTCCATATTAATGTCATTGATTTGAACCTTAAATAATAAATATTCAAAGACATTGCACGGTGCCTAATCCAGTGTTGCCATGTCTACTGGAATTTCAGTAGATCAACTGATATTTTTTGCCAATATACTGAATTTTTGATTTTTTTTCGAAATTGTGTTCGAAACTGATATTTGTGTTTCTCCATAATTGTAAATTAACTGATGATTCTTTTAATAATAAACTTGAAATGATTTACGCATGACCTTTTTTGATGTTATACACTTCTAAATTGACATAAAAAGCATTGTAACTCTACCCAAGAGCGCCATTTTACCCATTAATATCATCATTGTTTACAGTAAATTAATATTATTAGTTATTGTTAATCTTATTATTTTTAAATCATATCTAATAAACCACATTTTTCAAAATCTACTGATATTTTATGAAATCTACTGAATTTTTTGTCAAAATCTACTGAAATTTAAAATTTTGAATTGGCAGCACTGGCCTAATCATCAGTGTCTAATCTCTTTCGGCGGTTCTCGGTTATACTACCAGTTCAATAATAAATTACATTAAGTAGGTATGTAGGGACTTTTATTAAATTAATATTAGTTTTAAATAAATAGGCATAGACCCACAAACTTACGGATGGGGGAGCCACTGTCGAAAACTACCCAATCAAGACTCGCAACTGGACAGAATCTGACATTCGAATGACGTTTTCAAAATGGCGTCCATATGGTAGTTCGTAGTTTCATTTTTGACCGTTCTTTAGACAAGTTTGTAGGACTGTACCTACCTATTACGAAAAATGTTTTGTGCATTTACGATAATGTTAATAATGTTTTGTGCATTTACGATAATGTTAATGCTAGTAGTGGTGACGTTTGTATAGCGATTTAAATGTATGCTAAAAATCATGGTTTGAATCGCGACGTCTGATTGGTCGGCTATGTAGACAGGATTTCGTAACCTGTTATTTATCATACCTAGAGCAGGTTTGGCGACTCAAGTCAATATTAAGCAGATCAGAATTTAAAACTCCCACCTCGATCGATAGGCTGGTAGGTAGACCTATCAATAAATGCTACATGTTTTTTGGAATCACATCATTTCCAAGACGGGTAAATATTAACAACGGCCACTAGATGGCATTCAAAGTCGATTTCCCTAGTTTCAACTAGGCTATACACAATCACTGCTGACCTTTTAATTACCAAATTGAAATAACACGCTAATTATATCTAATGGCCAACTGCTCCATGCGCGCCAGTCACGGTGTTAGCACTAAATGAGTTAATATCATTGTTCAAAAGAAATTTTCAGTATTATGTATATTCCATTGAAAATGTGATATCACTAAAAGGAAAAATGATGATGATTGATAATTTCCAATTCATTACTTACATTGTATCAGTTCAAGTAACAAAATGAAGAACTGGTCAGGCCGGTGTTACAAAATCAAACATTTTATTGAGAGAGGTTGCACAAAAATGGTTAGCACATCTGGTTTCTCTGATTAGCTATGGTTTTTTGTACAATCTGTTTACGTAAAAGCATGTAAAATCACAGTCGACTTTCAACTGGTATTTCGTTAATATTTTTGATTAAGAGCGAAGCCACACGGGTGCTGCATACGCGAGACCGCTGTATTCTGACTGTGATCGGAAGTGAGAACGCACTGCTGTTGCGTACTCACTCCCACTCGCAGTCGGAATACAGCGGTCTCGGGACATAGCGTCCGTGTGGTTTCGCTCTAAGCCTAACTATGCATGCCGACTCCATCGTGCTTTGAATTTAAATATTTCTTAGCAACATTTTACTAAAAAAACATTTGATGAAACAAATATTTTTGAAGAAATTCATCCAAGGGCGTTTTGTGTGGGAAACATGATAAAATGTATCGCTGATAAACAAGCAAGACTTTTTTTCTAATTAGAAGTCCTTTTTTAATTATTTAAGATGGCATCCTTGCCTTATAATATGATTATAGGTATAATATACATTAAATCCATAAAATATAATATATATTTATATATATATATATAAAGGAATACATTAACAGTTAAAGTCAAGTGTGAAAAGGTATATTATTTATTAATGTAGAAAACAAAATTAACATTACAATAATTAGGTACTTGTTATTTAACTTTTGGGGAATTTAAACATAATTCATACATATAAAAGAATTCACAATAGATTATAGGTATAATATAAGGATTGCATAAAAAATTAATGTTTCAAGTAGTGACGAATTAAATTATTATAAAGTCGAAATTGTCATAAAAACTCGGATACATATAATGCATATTATTGGAATAGCATAGACAAAATCGTAAGCACAGAAATTAATTTGAATTAGATTCAAAATATAATAAAGACATTTTATAACATTTTTAAAGCTTCCTTGGATAGAACTAGTCAGTTATAAATTCACCAATATAAACTATGCAACATTCATATTATATCATGACTGCGGACGACTTAGCGGTGATTTGTGGAATGAATGAAATAGCTGAATCAGAAAATTTATGACGGTTGATATGGCAACATCAAGTTACAGTTCATGTTTTGTATACAGATTGTTTAATTAATTAAAAGCAAATAAAACAAAGCACTTTGAGAGCAAAGATATTAAAATACAAATCAATTTACAGCATATGTATTGATAATATGTAAGATGGTACATTGCATATTATTATCATGATACCTACATTGCATATTATTATCATGATAGATTTTAGAAAATGTGGACAAAGCGACTGAAAAACTAATTATGTATGAAATGAACAAAATAAATAATTTATTAACTATTCACAGATCACCGATCGGCATGTATAGAAATTTCAAGGCATTTATAGAAATGGGTGGTAATGACTTCGAATTGTTGATTCAAAATTACAATCACAAATTTAAAATAATAAAATGGTAATGAGTCCATTTTGAAAAAATATCTATAACCTATTATTGATTTTTTAAGGCGCCAGGGTGAACACAATCTAGCAGGTGCCACTGACTTCAAAATTTAACCTGTCTATTTATAGTTTCTCGTCACTTCATTCGTGGACTTTCCGTTTCCGGTAGATATGTACCCCTCACCCAGGTGATTTGGAGTATAGCAATGAAGACCTGACCTGCAGCTATAATTAGGGGGTGCTTAGCTGTGAATTAATGCAACCTGTCACATCCACAAGTGGATATTGGATGCGCGTGGCCTAATGGTCTTAATTATTACGATTATTCGCGCTGTCTTGTCTTTTAGACATACCGCATTGTACTAATTCATGAGTGCCACTTAGAGGTGGGAAAACTGGTTGATTTTGAAGAATAAGTATACCTACTACCAGTATAAAAAAATACTTAGTATCGAAACTTGTTCCAAAATACTTAACTAGTATTTGAAATATCGGCTTTAATAGAATCGTTAAAAATACATCGGCTTTTCGAAAAGTTCCAATTTATTATAAAATTATAACACATTTTAAATTTATGAGTTGTTTTTATGTTAGGTTATAATATTCTTGTTAACATAAAATAAATATAGGTAGGTACAATGATTTTTTTAAATTTTAAACATGTTTTGAACTTTTCTCATCCCTAATCTAGTTCTACGTTCTGACAGAATATTTCCAGCAGAAGAGAAAATACGCTCATACGGCACAGACGTTGCCAACATGTTACACTTTTCACGTACAAGTTGCGCCAACGATGGATATACATGGTGGTTTATCGACCACCATTTTAGCGGATCTTGTGTCAATGGTAATAAATTATCATCCAGATACCGTTGAACTTCTAGAATTGCCCTCGAATGTGATGTTCCTGTTGGACCTACAGAGCTCATAGTTTTGTTAAAATCTGTCCATATCAATGAAGTTGAGCCTTCTTCAGTTACCAATAATGAACTGGCTTATGCCTCGATTATCGGGTTGTTTTTATTAATGACACCTGTAACTGCTTCGATAATTCGCTTTTTAGTCATTTCAGCCTGATAATCACTCTTAAATATAATTTAAATCTGGGATCTAAAAACATACATGTAGCAAGAATGTCGTTGCTTTCCAGATTTTCAAACCGTTGTTTGATTCCATTTAAAAGTTCTATATTAACTTCTTTCACTTCTCCGAAGTGACAGATGTTACTCAGAGAATTTGTTAGGGCCATTGTAAGGCCACGTGTGATTGAAATTATAATGCTACCAGTGACATAATGTTGACCATACATTTGATGTGAAACTTCCTCACAAGGCTTAAGTATTTCACACGACTGCTGACATACCTCCCATTCATGTTGTGTGAGATTTGGGCCAGTGTAATTGAGTAGTGCAATAGCACTCTTAATATGATCTTGTAGCTCTTTCAGCAGGTTGGACATTCTTGAAGAGGGCGTTATAGTTGAGCAATGCCGGCTTGTTCTTGGAGCTTCCTCAGTTTCTCTCCAGCTAAAACACTTTTCTTGAAATATGTTACAATCAACTTCACCTTTTGGATCAACTCATCTACTTTTTTAAGGGCAGTTTGAACAATTAAATTTAATCTATGGGTGTAGCACTCAAAATGTTTCCATTGTAAATGGAGTATAATTGCGGACTTGATGTTTTCTCCGTTGTCACTTACTGCTTACTAGTTCTGCAGCCAAGTTTATGCTGGTATGTGGACTTTCAATGGGTGCACACTCCAATAGGGCGGAATTTAATCTGAACTCCTCATCAATATAATGAACGGCGACAGCCATGAATGCGATATTTACAGATGATATCCATATATCTGTTGTCAAGCATGCGCTCTCCATGTTCTGATTAAATTTTATTTTCAATTCTTCTTTACATTCTTCGTACATAGAAGGCAACATCGTATTACTGAAATACTTGCGACTTGGGATTGTGTATGTCGAAAAGGCTAATTGCAAAAGATTTTTCATACCTCTGTCTTCGACAACTGAGAACGGCTGGTAATCCCAAACAAACAATTTGATGATTGCATTGTCTATTTTTTGTTTTTCCGTAATTGTCAATTTTTTGGTGGCAAATGATGAAATACGTGTTTGCTGAAATGCCATGGTCGTATTATTACAGGTACAGCTGGGACTGTGGCGCTAGTCACTCCTGTTTCAGTAGAAAATACTGAAACATTAAAAGCACTGGTTTCATTTATTTATAAAGTATTTTCATGTACAGGTGGAGCTATATTTTGCCTGGCAAATTCAATGTGAATAGTTGGGTGCTTGCGCTGTAAATGTTTCTTCAAATTTGACATTGACTTTTACAAATATTACACATGGCATAATTTGTATCTATTTCTTTGAAATGATTCCACACGAAACTTGACCTTTTAGTAGCCATTTTTACACAAATTGTTTATTAAGTATATAATTATTATCCATTTATACAATCACGCATAAAATTTGAATTCAGTTTATGTTTATAAGTTCCAATTATAACACTAAAAAATCTAGAAACTCGACGTGACGAAACCAGATAAACGCGTAGACGTTATCAGAACTCAAATGCTAGTACCTATTCCGGGACTTGAGATTGACGTCAACTCGATTATAAGTCTCATACTCAACTGAAACTAAAACTAAAATTAACTCCATACTATAAAACGAACATGTTACCATTTCTGCCCTTCACTATACCAAGTTTACAACTGAGGAGAAAGGGAGAGCAATGACAGTTGAGTATATCACGGCTAGACATACGTGTATTATGCTATCTCGCTCGCGCGCATTCAATGTCAATAGCATTGAAAGTCTACCAACAATACCAGCTGGCGAGTCGCGGCGATGATAATATTATTATCGAATGCTTTCGAACTCGAAACCATCACGGCTAGACATACGTGTATTATGATATCTCGCTCGCGCACATTTAATGTCAATAGCATAGAAAGTCAACCAACAGTATCAACCAGCGAGGCGATGATATCGTCGAATGCGTTCGAACTAAGCTCGGTTCGCCCCTCCCGAGCTCGAACTTCTAATACGTTTCAAGTTTCTTGGAACAAGTTTATTGGGCCACACGTACTGAGTATGGGTAGTACATACTGAGACTTGAGTACGCAAACTGGTGACAGTATTTCTAACTCACCTCTAGTGCCACTCACTGATACGGGCCTTGCGTTGTAAAATGCCAAGAGGAAAGGGGCCAACCTGTTCAGAAGGCTGTTCGATAGATTCGTTAGATCCTCATTCATGAGGTTCTAACGAAGAATAAGTAATATTTCATTGATAATATAAAAAAAAAATGTTTTTTTTCATTCCTAGAAGGGGGCCAGGACCCGAAAACCCTCCATGTATGTGCACCTGAATATTGATAATATAATTCGTCTATAGCCGCCATCTTAACTAGCTATTTTGTGCGTTTTGGTAGATATAACATAATAAATATCCTAAGATATGATAGTTCCATGTATTTTGCCACCTAAGTACAATAATTGACACGGTCTTATGGTCTACGGAACATTCCTTCAAAAATAAAATGTTTCGAAATACCAGTGATGTTTAAGATTATCACAGCCAGCACATTTCTATAAGAGAGGAATTGAAAATTTACAGAAAAGATTGTGAAAGGTTATGATTAATATGGCTACTAATTATAAAATAATAAAAAAAGCGGATTCATGTTTGCTTAACTTAAAAATAATTAATAACATATGAAGTACCCCTATTACAACTATGTACATGTGGTCATTAATAATTATTGTCATTCAGTTTAAATTGCAATAAAAGTGACATTCACTAGCACGTGTTTGTCAAATATTCACCTACTCTACTGAATGACAAAGACAAAATCAGAATTAAACATAACAATTAAAACAAGTTCACATTCCAACGCTGGATGTACTCTTTACGTTACTTATACCAATTATCACAAGTCTTGTTTATAAATACAATCAAAGCATAATTGTTTAAATCATATACATACATAATTATTATTAAACACAATTACAATAATTTAGTCTGCCATCCTTATAAAAATAAAGCATTACATAAATTATCAACTATTTATTCTTGGTGAAAATTAAATTACTATGTAGTGAGAGTGAGGTACTGAGTTTGTAAAAATTTAAAACTTTTCCACGAAAATCGGTTTTACGGTGGTTCTTCCCATACGTAAGAAGTATACCGGAGACTAATTTGTATGTTGTCAATGGTTGCTATCGCCAACAGTATTACATAGTCTCTGTTGTATCGCCTTGTCTTGCTCAGCATGCCACCCATTCTTTCTTGTTACTCATCTAAACTATCGACTCATACTTAACGGCCCACATGCTCAGAGTAGGTCAAAATGGAGCTTTTATGGTATTTTCAGAGCATAACCCCGGACATTCCTTAAATGTTGTAGATAATCTATTTATATAGTTTTGAAGCCTTATTATCCTTTATATTTATTTTAAACATTTCATGACTATATAAAGTATTTTTATTACATAAAATAGTATTCTTTTAAACCTCTCGATCTAATGTTTTAGAATATAGTCATATTTCAGTACGTCCATGTGCATTGGTGTTAAGATTTTTTAGGTTTATTAATTTTTAAACGCATTTACAAAACCATTAGTAAAATTAATGTTAACATTATATAGTTTTATGGTAAATATGTCACTATATAATGTTAACATTAATTTATCTAATGGTTTTGTAAATGCGTTTAAAAATTAATAAACCTAAATAATCTTAACATTAATGCAAATGGACGTACTGAAATATGACTATATTCTAAAACATTAGATCGAGAGGTTTAAAAGAATACTATTTTATGTAATAAAAATACTTTATGTAGTCAGGAAATGTTTAAAATAAATATAAAGGATAATAAGGCTTCAAAACTATGTAAAGAAATTATCTACAACGTTTAAGGAATGTCCAGGGTTATGCTCTGAAAATACCATAAAAGCTCCATTTTTACCTACGCTGAGCATGTGGGCCCTTAAAACGGCTACAAAAGTAACTTGAACCATGTCGCTGAAAAATGTAATGAAAAAAATAAGACTTGTTCAGACTTGCGCAAGTCTCTGCTACACACATTCAGTTACACCTGGATATACAGTATAGACATAGAGATTTTCATGTTATTTGTACAGTCAGAAATCTTGTAAAATATCATCATAACATGCTTATGTATACGTGTGCAGTATGCGGTTACGTTTGTAGCCGGCTTTACAATATACTACATTTTATATCAATCGGGATTTCAATAAAATACAAAATGCTAAGTACGACTTGTTAATAATGATAATTATGAGCGATTTATTGATATGTAATAGTATGTAAGTTGTTACGTTATCAATTTGCCACTGCCGGAGCGGATTCACTCTCTGGAATTATTTTAATAACACTGTTGATGATCCTGGTGAGGAGTGGCATCAGGACGTTAGGTCCGAGCCCGTTTTTTCCACCCCATAGATCCGTGAGACATCTTTCCGAGTGCCCAATCAGTGAGCCCGTTGATCCTTGAATAAAAATGACAGTCACAAACTTATTGGGCAGAATAATATGTAAGCAATCTCATTAAATAGCTGTATATTATATATATCAGTTGGCAATGTCCCATGGGTTTAATTTAATTAATACAAATACATATTGAAAGGGCACAATTTTAAAAATCATAGACTAAATGGGACTCGAACCTCATGTCTATCACTGTATAGGTTGAGTGTTTTATCCTTTGAAATATCGGTTGTATTTTCAATAATGAGAGTCAAACATTCGTAAATCCTGTGCGTATACGGAATTGAATTTTTTTTTTTTAAATATATATTATACAATAAAAATGGACAGAACTAGTCAACGTGAGGTTAATCCCTGTCACAACGTCAGCTTCCAACAGTCCATGTAAGTCTTAACTGTCATTAAATTTTAGATATCAGAATTTATTATTACCTTCCAATATGTCATTTTTTGTAACACCATTGCAGCTGTCAGCGTTCAGTATGATGAAAATGGCAGACCTATTAACAAGTGGATTATGTTCATCACAAATATATCGCAGGCCTTGCGCTATGTGCCCGGACACCTTTTCAATATTCTGTATGATCATCACATGCCTCGCTTCTAGTTGGTCTTTGTACAGCGAAACTATCGAACCATGGTCTGGAAGCTCCATATCTTCTTTTGACAAGATTATTGGGGAAGCTGTTTCGTTTCCATTGCCTTAAATAATAAATATTAAAATACAATATTTCTGCGATCACCAGTGGAGCAGACGTTAACCACATACCGCTTTGAATCGGTAGTCTACTGGGTTTGAATTTTACCGCTGGGTTAAATTCTCGTTATTAAAGAAGTATTACATAGTTCATCAAAAGTTTCAGGGTTTTATCTTGACAATGTCTGTACATTTAATAATGCAACTAATTGACTAATTGAATGAATCAATAATTATGTTAAAATGGTTGCGGTTTTTGACAAATGCAGGCGATAATAGTGTGAAATTTGTTACAAATGAATTCTCAAAGTGAAATGACCTAGTAGTCCCTTTTTTCAGTTTCATTGTCATATAATAATAACATATTATGTAGATCTTCCGTAAAATCTTTTCTAGAAGGATTAGATATTATTAAAAAATAAATTACATACATTCAATTACTAAAACAGAATATTATATTGAAATATAAGACATAGGTACCTACTAATGTTGTGTATGAATGATTTCATACATAGTGAATAACAAGTGATGCAACAAGGAAAAATGTGTTTGTAATATTATATGATTGCTATTTTACCCAAATATTCAGCTGCAATCATGCCCGCGGCCTCTGCTATCTCGAGAGCAGTATTTTTTGATGTCTCCCCCCCTCTAACTTTTTCATTCCATTGAACCATGAAGAAAACTGCTGGCTCAGCGAATGTTTGAACATTTTTTATGCCGATACTCAACCGTTTCCACGTATCCTCCTGCTGCTTTGGGAATGACTTTGGAAGTAGGCTTATTTCATAAGAAACGTTTATCTTGATTGGTTCAAATGGCAAAGCCTCAATGTTAGAATCGGCTGTAATGTATGGTTTGCATAGAAGGAATGCCAACGCTAACACTAATAATGAGAATGATATTATCACCATCTCTTTATGGCTAGATTCTTTCTCCTTAGTTTCTATTACTTCACTCGGCTGTGGTATAGAGGTTGTCTGGGGTATAACTACTTCTGGCTTTTCAGAATTTTGATTGTAGGTATCCTTTGAATTGGATTGGTCCAGTAATGGTGGTATCATATGATATTTAGTTATCACAATGCTGAAAAATAAAATATTGCAATTTTATAAATGTCAATATAGTTGACTCTTGATTTACCTGAGTCAAGTTAAAACTTTACCAATCGCTCTAGCCAATGACATTTTTAGACAGGTGCAACTTTGTCATACAAGCTAAATTCTATATGCATTTTTTGCTTTTAAAAGTGGTTGGACAAGACTCGAAATATGAATTAACTATAAAGTAAATAAACATTTCGCATTTGATTCACAGATGCCAGTCATTTAAGAAATTTATTTTATTTGGTTATACAGGTAACTTTTGTGCAATCACGACCCGGGCGAGTGCGAATTCATTTTATCGTGATTGATTTTTAATATTGTTTGTTGAGTTTATGAATAAAATGTTTTCACATTTTAACTTGTGTTATTTTTCATATCCCTCATTGATTGTGAAATTTCGCTTATCGTAACCGTGTCCATAATGTATTCTCCATACCCTGTACCTGTACTTGCACGAGTTTCATTCACCTGTACTTATCTGCCAAACCCTGTTAGCGTGTCGAATATTATTGGGCATTCGTTCATGTTGTAATGATTTTTTAGTACTGTTACGACATTCCAAAATGAAATGGGTGTTAAATCATACTGTCGTCGAGGTGAAAATAAAGATACAATGAGCTGAAGAGTCTACACATCGTACATCAAATCGAGCATGGTTAGGTTATTTACATATCATGGACGAGTCATGCATGAAAAAAGAAGGCAGAATCTTTTATGGCACCAAGTTAGAGCCCTGAGGGACACCAAAAAAACTTTAAATGTAAGAAATAAGCGATAGAGACCATAAGATACATATTGTTGACAATTCCTAAAATAAGTCCCAACGAACTTAAATCGATCTGACAATCCAATTAGTAGAAGTATTTCCATAAGAATATTGTGATCGATTCTGTCAAATACTTCATTGTAGGTACAGTTCGCCTGGTGGTTTCTATCTAGCATTGATGACACATCATCAGTAAATATCATTAGTTAGTTTTCATTGATCACCCTGCTCTAAATTCATCATAAATGACTATATTTATGAAGAAATCATTTTGAGAAAATAATTTTTTTTTTTTTCAAATGGTCAGTGGTGGACTTGAATATTGCCGCACCGCATACTTTGAATACCACTCAGTTAACTCATTGCTCTTCTGACCGGTGGGAATGCAGCTGGCTATTAAAAATTCACATGTTTTTTTTAAAATTTAATTTAAATGTGTTCCTAACGACGGGTCTAAGGCGGCTCCTATCTCTCAAAACTCGCCTCGTTCGACGTGCATTGTTGCACGTGACGAACGCGCACATCTATTAGCATCACTTCCGACACTCGCGTCTCGAAACGTCAAAATAATAATATACTCCCAGCCAGACGCATTACGCAAAATGTCATCGAACGCTGAAGCAGAGATTATTATACCTTGGTACCCCAGAAATTTAAGTAGAAGGCGAATTCAGTCATAATGTTGAAGCGTTAGTCTGCCATTTTTGTTTATTTGATGTCTCAGTTTGATGTGTTGTGTGTGGAAAGACCGCTGACGTCTAGCTAGTACAAAAAATGTCCACAACATGCGCTTCGCGCAATCTCGGCGCGCGCGGCCGTCAACTTGCTAGAAGAGTCGATCCTCGACGTGTAGCATTTGTTGCACTGTCGCATTCGACAAAGTTTGTTATGTGGATTAACGATGACGTCACATCGACGATTTCGAAATGTGGCGCATGAGGCAAATTCTGATGTGCTAGACGACTAAGGGGTTGAACGAATGGTTAACAAAAAAAACCATATATAGAAGTATTCTGAGATACCTCCTCACTGTGTAGGTCTATATGCTCTACTTTGGAATAGAAATGGCGATTTACCGATGATATTATAACGGAATGTGACTTACTTGAACTTTTTTTCTTTTGGTGGATCTATTTCATCATCGGTCAGTTCGCTGTAAATTAAACATACAAAAATAACAATTTCGTTTTAAAACTAAGTTTTTTGTTCATTCTACGATATTTGATTATTTATGTTGACAGCTGTTTCAGGTTATAAACCCATCTTCAAACCGACATTCGAATGAGAACGAGTCATCTTAATATTCCAGATCAAAAACTCGATAGAATTGTCATGTACATTAGAAAGTTTTAAAATGCTGTTTAAATTAATTAACAAAACGTTAATATTCATGTATACTTGTGTGTTTTTTTCACTAGAATAGGAAGTTGTAATCAATAACACTGTATTTTAACTATTTGTGTTCTCCCGTATTTTTTTTTCCCGCTTTAGACGTCTTTACTGGTTTTCTGGATAATAAACAAGAAAAAATTATTCATATTCGGAAGTGGATAGTCCAAAAGCATTTTCATTGGCTTTTGAAAGTTTGTTTATTTGACCCAACTTTTTACTGTCAGTTAACCAATCTTCGTAAAAATTCTGTAAATACTGTTCTTTAGTTACCATCATAATAATGCATCGGTGAGGTCCACGGTGGCCGCGCGGCTTAAGCGTTGGACTATCACGCCAGGTGCGAATCCTGGGTCTGGCAAGTACACATATTGTTTTTCAATTTGTATGTGAGTCAGGGTATGGACCTAATAGGTTGAGCAAGTGGCTGACATCCATTTCTCGTAAAAAACAAAATCTGTTAATACAAACCTCTACTCTGTGGAGGCTCATATGATCCTATTAGGATTGGACATGGTTGAAAAAAAAAAAGGCTTGTAAACCAATACATATATGATCTATTTGATTGTAAATTTTATATTGTTCACGGGAAACCATTAAAAAATCTCTATTAAAATTGGTAGATGACAATATTGCTTTATTGCACGACCAAATACACATTGAAGAAACAACATGCATTTTTTGAACAGCCGCGGGCTTTAATGCCGTTTTGTATTCATACACAGACAGCCGTTCTATCAACTAGGACGAGATGTGGGCTGCCTGTTAATATACTCTATGTGGACAACCATAATAATATGCTCCGCATAGGAAAGAATATTGTGCAATTGACATAAAAATAATTACTTCTTTGTTAGGTAGGATTTATCTATGCAAAACAACGGTGAATATTCGCGCACATATTTTTTTGGAGAAAATTTACTGCTCAATTCAAGTTTATGATTCGCACATATAATAAAGAAAATCAGTGTGTGTACTTATGTACGCGCGTTAGAAGTTATACTTCTTTGGCATAACAAAAACAAAACTTGTGATAACCTAGATTCTTCGACTGGCTCTTAATTATCTTGTTAAATTACACACTCAAGAAAAAGGACCGCTTATTGGAATGCCATTGGTTTATTTCTATGCACTTTAACTTATATTACTAAATTATATAATTATTTATCGTTGTTTTTATTTTTAAAGTAACAACTGCCACTATGACATTTAATAGTTTGTTTACGTAAAGAATTGCAAATGGCAAACAATAATAAATTCGCTGCCTAGGCAACAGAACAATTCTAAACTACAATATTATACTATATAATCGTCATGATTGGAGATACTCCTTGGAGATTGGAGATTGCTGTAGCATACTGTGGCGTAAAGGTAGTGCGTTCGGCTGATAACCGAACAATCGGTGGTTCGAATCCAATCGAGTGCATTTTTTTTCATGTAAAAAAATAAATTATGTGTTACATGTCACACACCAAAAATACACTTTGATCTGATTTTTCAAGCGCGCCCCTAAAGAAGTACTTAGAGGGAACGTAATAACAATAAGATAATCATCTCAAAGTGCCGTCATGATATTTTTTCATGTGGCTATGGGACCGTGTTCCGAGCCTTTCGTTCTGTATAGCAAATAGTGAATAACCAGGGAACTCAGAAATAATGGGAACTGAAATACACAACGGGTAAGAGCGATAGCAGGTAACCGACTCGAGTAAGGATGAATCCGGGTTAAACTTACACACGTGTCTAGAATACGTTTAACGTCGAATACTAAAAACTGCTCTCGGTTTATGCATTTACACTCATTTAATGTTGGTGTATTGGTTTAGTGGTGTTGGTGCGTGCTTCATTTTCGTAGGACACTCACACATTCAAAAGCCTGCTTCACCATGCGGCGTATTAAATATAGCCTATTGATATTCTATTTATTATATGTTCTGTGTGAATAACTGATGATTGATTTTGTTTATATACACATGTTCTTTTACATTGTCTATCATATCTGTCTAAAATTACCTTGTCTCTAATACTTAAGGTTACATACTGAGGGATACACATGCTATGCATTGGTGTGGTAATGGTAGTTTACCTATACTTATGGTTCAGCCCGATATAAACAAATCTTGTGTTGCTTTTGACAAGATTTCGCCAGTTGAGTCATACTTCCTGGACTGAATGTTCGCATACATGCCTGTATCACCGATAACACTATTAATGAGGAGGTTTTAAGATGAACCAATAAGACAAGATAACATATGGCGGTACAAGTCGCTAATGGGGAAGCCAGCGGCAAGCACATTTTGAAAATAGCCGAAATACTGGATTATTTTTGTTAGGTTGGATTAGTTTAGGTTTTCATTCTTATAATTCATGAATTTTACCAAAATTGGCAATGACAATTAGCGCGGTTCCCGCCTGGCTTCCCCATAACCGACTTGTACCCGTATGGCTACTATCAAACTCAGAAAAGCTGCATACTTCGGCCATATTTTCCATAATTATAAGTATGATTTTCTCCTGATAAATACTTCAGGGTAAAGGTATACGGAAGCAAAGGCGTAGGTAGAAGATTCTTTTAGCTACTAAATATATTGCATGCGACATCGGGCGTTTTTTTAACCAAAATGTGTGGCGGTACATTAAGTTACATGTTTTGTGAATACCAACAAAATCACATCGAAAAATTCGACGTGTTGTAAAACAATAATATGCCTGTCACTTACGGACACGGTATGGTTGGCGATTTTCTTTGTACATTCTTTTTGTTTCTAGGCATTATATCTTCAGAGCTTGTAAAAGTGGTAGAGAAGTTATCCGAACTGGTATTCGAGGGTCCGTGGATGGATCGTCTTGGTTTGAGTGATGATATGTATTGCCTAACCTAGAAAAACAAGATACGTGTGTACGTGCCGTTATTGGAAAATATAATTGTTTATAACGAATAATAGTCATATATTCATACCACTTTATCGTTGTGATTCATTGATAAAACAGTAAAGTTCAAGCATAACTTAATCAGCTATTCAAAAGTCAGAGCTCAGAACTGTCATCGTTTCAGATAATTTATTTAAGTAAACTTGCTAACCAATCTAACCATAGACTAATATACTATTGCTAACCTTGGGTAAACTCAATTGTCTATGGGTACATAGATTACGTGAAAACAGTCGGAAATATTGATAAAAGTGAAATAATTCTGCCATGTGGCAACATCAAAATCTGAATTTTAAAAATGCTACCCTAGTAGGTACATCCATGGTACATCACTCTAAACATTAGTTGACAAAAAAACATAAATTTTTTTATATTTTGGTCTAGTCTAACAGTTTTTTTGGATATAACAGAACAGGCAGCAAAAATATATTTTGATATAAGTAGGTTGGATGTAAACTATAAACTAATATATGGAAATAGTCAAAACGCTGAATAAAAGACAAATATTTAAAAATCATGAACATACATTTCAGTTCTATAATTAGCTAGATGAAATTGACACTGATGCCATAGAAAAGAAAACACATCCATGACAATGATGTATCATTTTAAATGTAGGTACCTATTCTAATCTCGATTGAACTTATTCTGAGATCATAATCATACTTATCGATGGACCTATGGGAAACCTTTATCTTTCTAATTTCTTAGTCCCAGGCGCGCACACAGAATAATGGTATGAGGGGGGGGTCAATTTATAAAAATTAGGTAGCCACAATAAAATAGGTATTGATTTTTTAAGGCAGCGGTGTACACAAAATCTACCAGGTGCCATTGACTTCCGAATATAGCCCTCCTACTACTTAGGTATACCTTTTTGTAGTTTCAACCATATCTCATACCCAAACCCTCTGCACTTTTAGTCTAACGATGAATACCTGTTCTGTACCTACAAACATGGGTGGTCACCTAGGAGTTATTACAACCTTACATCCACAAACAGGTCATCGAATGCGAGTTACCTAATGGTCATAATGTATGTTTCGTCCGTGCTGTCGTATCTTTTGACACGCAGCATAAGAATAATAGAGTAAACGTTGGATGCTTCAGATGGTTACACCATTACCTAGTGATATTCTGTTTGTCTTTTTTACATTCTGCAGTATCTCCACATTTAGAAAACATTTTCACATTTTCAAACAAACACAAGAGATACATTTTCATACCGTACTGAAAGAAATTATCTGAATACTAACCCTGAAATCTCGCATTTTTCATATCAGTATCGTGTGAGCTCTTGGAATTGCAGAATAGAATTTTGCATTTTCTTCAAAACTATTAGTGAATTTGAATCTCCAATGAAAAAGTTTACTTAACATAATATTTTACTAGTCAAATGGGGTCACTCCGTCTAGTGTTATTAATAATTATGGTTTGTTGTATTACGGATCGATTGTAAAACTTCTATTTTTGATTTAAAAGAAATAAATAAAACATTGAAGTAATATGTGTTTTAATAGTTTATTTCAGTATTCTTTTATATGGGTGGTTTAAAAATGAAACGCCAAACATTAGAACATTGACACATATGGCAGATTCAAATAATAGACTCTAAGGGCCACTCTACAAAAGCAAGTGAAATGCCGTGTGTTACCAGCCACTGATTGCCTCTAAATTTTGCAAACTACATGTGATCGTCAAAACGCGGTAAGTCTGGCAATGGCATGACATAACCGGTACAACGGGCACCATTCGCAAACGTGTCCAGACACGTTCCGACCGCCTCCCCCTGCCGCTGTCAAAGCGCTCATCTAGACAGGCTTATTATAAACCCATGGTTCCGTTTGATTGCGCGGTTGGTAGCTGGTAATCTGAGGCGTTTCACCTACTCGTGTAGAATGGCTCCAAGGCCAGAAACAGATTGTTATCAGTCACATGAGCTCATATGCTAGAATATTCAGAAACTTCAATAATAAAACTGATAACCTACAAAAACATTGTTCTAATTAGGTACCTGTCTTTTGTTGCCTCCTCCCAAGCTTCTTGGCGAAAATATTAATAATCAGGCAGTCTATGATTGTATATAACTTTTCTGACTTTTTTAATTAAAATTTCCATTTTAAAATATCAACAGTATCAAACCACCATAGACTAATAGCAAACCACTATCAAAAACGTGTAAATTTAGAGAAAATAAAAGTAAGAAATAAGTTCTATCACGCGAGATGTGACAACAATCTGTTTATGACTTAAAATTCACCTCGACAATTTACAATAAACTCGCACTGTGAGTGTAAAACCAAGGCATCTGCAAATTTTTCAATTTCGAGATTAAATGCAAAACAACTGCAAAAGTCGTGAACTTGATAATGTAAAAGTGAAGTAACTGCAAGAACATGCAATATAATGTAGATAGAAACCAAATATTATGGTTTTTTTTAGAAACTCTATTTGTCCTAACAAAACGAAGACTTCAAACCCTAATATATCCAAAATATGTCTTTTGCAGATGCCTTGGTTTTACACTCACGGTGCGAACTGTTCATATTATTTTTTTGAATAAAATAAGACACTGGGGGCAATAAATTTATTCAACAAAAGCAAACGTTCATTGTTTTAGAATAGGCTACTAATTAATTACATTGAAGAAAAAAAAACAGATCATTCATTATAAGCAATTGCAGTGGTGAGAATAGTTGCAAAACAGGTATGATTAACTGGATTTTTCCTTCCCTGATTTAAATGATAAGACGATAATTATACATAGATTTTTGAAGCTTCTGTTTCAATCTAGTGTTATCCAAATATTAATTAACAATAATTCCAGTTTATACAATAAGAATAAAGTAACAATTAGAAGCTCGTGAGTAAAATCATCATAATTTGGCAATACAGTAGAATCTCGATTGTCCAGACTAATTGAGGATGAATCAAGGATGTTGAAAAAAACATTCTTTACTAAACGACTAATGTTTAAATTAGCTGCAAGTTTGCATTAATACCGATTTCACCACATTACAAACGTTCAAAAACTAATAAAAGTTCATAAGGCGTCCTCTAGCTATCTATAGTCCAGACTCTTTTGAGTCCAGATAATCGAAAAAGAAAAATTTATGCTGTTCTTTGAAAAATGCATGTCTTTTTTTATGTTCATATGAGACTGAATATCACAATAAGACCCGGATAATCGAGATATGTGACATAATTTCTACATGTTGTCATTATTCTGAAATTTAATAATTGAGGCGTTATTGCTGACATGGGCCTCAAAAATCTTCTTTTATTGAAATTTGTGATTTAATAATGAAGAATTTTAAGAATGGTTGAAATGATACAAAAATTTTTTTGAAACTTAAATCTAAGAATTATAAAAGACTTTTTCCAATCTTGCACTTATATTTTCAATGCCTTGGCAATAAAATTTTCTCGGAATAAGTCAAAACTCCCTTTGGACATCATTTGTATTTAACTGTTTACCATTAATATGGTTTCCAAATGGTTTCCATGAGCCAAAAATCTATTAGGATAATAAACAACCTTAAAGTGTCAAACATTCCACCGATTAGTTGCTGAGGTATAGCTGAAAAATTTGCCCTAATGCCGGGTCCACACTGGCAACACGTCGCGCGACAACCTCGTTAAATTTTACGATAATTATCATAATTGCTTAAGAAATTTTACGATAATTATCATACTTATCGTAAAATTTAACGAGGTTGTCGCGCGACATGTTGCCAGTGTGGACCCGGCATAACATTCCAACACCTCAACTCCGGACGGCACCCGGAATGGGACCGATTTCAAAGACTACAATATGTCTTTTCGAACATCATCATGGCATCAGATCAGGAGAATATGATGGATATGCCATCCATCAGCTAAAGTGATCACTTGAAGACAGACTTTGGCAACAGAAGAGGCTTAATTTTTCCCATACAAAAACTGAGGCAATTTAGAAGGGAAGTCAGGACACATCCACCATATTCTCCTGACTTGGCACCACCAGTTTACCATCTTTTCCGCAGATTACAAAACCATATTAATGGGAACCAGTTTAATACAGAAGATGTCCGAAAAGCTTGATATATTAATCAACTCAAAATTGAGATAAAGGAATTGAAAATATAAAGGCAAGATGAGAAAAAAAACTTAAAAAAATATTAAACTATTATAATTTTTTTTTGTACCATTTCAAACACTTTTAAAATGCCGCACTATTTATGGGACCTTATCTGGGAAATTATCGATTAAACAATCTGAAAGCACAATTATAATGTTTTCTTATTATGGTCAAAAATGTGCAATGCTTAGCGTTTAAAAGCTTACTAAAATATAATTCTACATAATTTATTTTAAATTATTAACGACGGGATATTGTTAAAAGGTTTGATAATGATTGTCATTTCCTTCCGTAAATGTCAATACAAGAGATCAATTAATTTCTGTTATGAATTACTTTTGGAAATTTAAGTTATATATTTCCAACATACACTATCATTTTGCATCAACATTTTAACAAATTACAATGAAATCAGGAAATATATAACTCAAATCAATGACATGAACTTTCAAGTAGTCAATAGCTACAATGGATGAACTTAAGGGTCATATTATGTACATGATATAAGAAAAAAATTAACATTACTTGCAAAATATTTTAAATAAACGGTAAAGAAAGGCGTGCACATAATATACGTAAATTAATATTAATAATACATAATAATATATGTATAAATACAGCAAACAAGGTATTAAAAATAACAAGGAATAATTTAATAATTATTAAGGAATTTTTTTTTATTCAATCTCCGGAAAGATATGAGTAGGAAGAATTACAGATTATTGCGGTCGGCATGGAATTTTTTTAATCTATACACTATGTCATACAGTTGGCAACACTAAAAAAACAATCACCGTTTTTTTCTCAGTCAGTCTCAATTTTCACTTCCAAATATACACAATAATAAATCCTCACAGCATACTGCATCTTATTGATCATTTCATTTCACAATAAAACACTGGGAATCAGTTTTAAGTTCATTTTAACGCTACCCTGCATCACTGTCTCTACATCCGACAATTTACGAGTCAATATTATGTTAATAATATACTATTGTTATGATTCCAACCTCCATATGAAATAAATTATTTAAGTCAAAGACTTAAGCCTTCTCTGCTATAATGAAATGGCATGATAAATTGGTAACAATATGTAAATGTATGTATACACACATTTATTGAATTTCGAAGTCCATTCTCAATAGAAACAGGGAAAAAAATATTGTACCTCATATGATACAGTGCGAAATCTTTACGGTGATAGGCGGCGGATTGGAGAACTACATCGCCTCCTCTCGCGTTTCAGTACTTTCAATACTTCGAAATCGAAAACCATAGACAAAATACAACACGTGTGCCGCCGCCAGGTCTTACGTTAAAGATTTCGTAGTATCGAGTGTAGTATAGTATTTCGAGTATTATGTATTTTCTGGAAAACAAGAAAAAATATAAGTAGGACAAAATCATTATTAAGCAGTGCAAAAAACTACTGCTTCAGTTTAGATTAGTATGCGTTATTACAATGGGCATAAGTTGTTCCAATAAGACTGAATAATTTGAATTGACTTTCATTAAAATCACCATTATTTTCTTTTTGGTTAATGAACGTATTGTTATATTATACTTTACAAAATATTATTATATATTTCAATTGAACTGCCGATTACACGATCTTAGAAATCCATTATAAGTCTTTTTGTTAACTCTGCAATTTTTGAGTTGTTGATTGCTGACCACTGGTTATTTCAAGAATAATTTATAGCAAACGCTTTGAGATAGACTGACATCAAAACCATTCGTTCAATTACGTTAGCCTTTGACAACACAATCAATAAACATTATAGCAACAAGAATGATTTTGAAACATTTCTCTGTAAACTGGAATTAAATTCTCATGCCATGCATTGGGATGTCATGTGAAAAGAAAAAATATCGATATATCAAAAGGAAGAAAACTTCGTTGCAAGTATAATTTTTTTGTTTGTTACACACTTTTTTCGGTCCATCCAATAAAAACAAATTTGAAAGAAACAAATTAATATTGGTATTGAATCGAAAGAAAGTATTGATACCTACTTAATGTTTGTATTGTACAAAATAAAATTTTGTTGCCAGACTGGTATCATATCGAAAGTATCAATATTTTTTGAACATCCCTATAACTTTACGAACACAGACATTACTTTACGTTAAAAAAAATACCAAGTCAAGACGTTAAAATTTCCATTAAGCATTAGTGAAAGGATTTGTATCTAGCTTATACCGATTAAGAGTATATGTACAAGTATTGCTGTTAAGTTATGATTGATATCTTGGAAAAATGGGTTTTTGTTTAAAAAACGTTTGCAATATAACGCTTGCACTGTTTTACTAATTCTAATAATATTTCAAGATTCTGCTACCACCGTATTGCCACCATTTATGGCAGTTTATTGAGATTACAATGAGAAACTAAGAATAAAAAATAATTCAATTTCAAAAGAAAATTTGCAAAATAATGAAATAAAGTCACGCAGTGAAACATAATGCACATAATGCATAATAATATTTACAATAAATGAAAGCACCATTAAAACACTGGATGTGGAATAAGTAGTGCAGTAGTTTGAAATGGTTTCAATAATAATATAGGTACTATATAGAAGAGACTAATAAATTAGATAAGTATGCGATCCTTTTCAACCCATCAAATGAGAAGTCTTTCAGGGTAGCTAACAGCAAATAAAAAGCTGACAAGTGGGAGTCGGATTTCGTGAACAGATAATATACAAGTAAAGAGTAATTTGAGTCATTGGTCAAATATATATGTATGGAAGAAAACATATATATTCATAAAAGTCCATCAGAATGCGATCTCGGGCGGTATCGCGTTCGGCTGAAACAAAACACTGACGCTTCAGAGGCTTAAATTCTGCTATTCGACACCGATTGCTTTTCCGCTGATTAGATTCGCAATGGATATCGCAGGATTTATTATAATATATTAGCTGCAATGTCTAGAGATGGCCGTCTCGGCATCCCAGAGATGAGAAACACTGCTATTTGTTAATTTTACCTTACAGTAAAAATTAGTTCCTAATAATATCCATCCATCAGTTGAGAGAGGGAGGTTTGCCGCCGTTCCAGCTGACGTCCAGGCCCGGCCACTTGGTCTGGAGACACGTCAGCATGGGATCTTCGCAGGATGCCCGCAGGTCTCCTTCGAGGCGCACCGCTGCCCCGTTACGGTACATGACGACGCCTCCCACGTTGGACCGCGCCAGCCCGTTGTAGTGCAGCAGGCTGAATTCATCTGGTGTGGACCTCTGCTGCCCGGAAAAGAATTCTTCCATGAAGGCGTTGAGTAATATGATACCGAGATTTTCAGCGTCCAGTTTCTTCCGCATAATATCGACGTATTCGGGGTCACTCACTAAATCCATAGCGCATAATAAATCTTGAAGTAATATACTCTGGATGAAATTGTTTCCGTCCGGGTCGAACGACCTGAAGATCCGTTTCGCAGATTCCGCGGCCGTCTCTGGAGACACCAGTCTCTTTTCAAAACTAAACAATACGGTCAGGTGAGTTTCCGATCCCATGACCCACACGGGATTCTGCGGATTCTTATAGAATGAACCGACAGTGCAGTACTGCATGTGTTCCATTATAGTGATGAATCCGACGTCCGGTTGCCTGTCGATTCCGCTGAGTCGCATTCCTCCGACGTCCTGTTCGTGGTCCCATACATGTGCAACGGCCCGTCCCGTCAGCATGAGGTTGATCAGACCTTGCGATCCGTAGCCGTATGTCGCGTGAATCAGAGGATCCGATAAATCTGATAGTTCCAATTTGACATTTTCAATTCCTTTAGTAAGTATAACCGAATACAGCAATAGAAGAACGCCGTACTGATCGGTGAGGACCCTGAAGTTTCTGCTGTAGAATCTTTCCACATCATGTATAGTATTTAATTCTTCCACTTGCAGACGTTCGTGGAATGTATCCGAATGAAGCAAATCGGACTGCGCATCTGTCGGCTCCTCCGCGCCTGCATCATCTGCCGGAGACTCCGAAGTCTCCGCAGAATTGTGGTCGAAAGAGCACCCTTCTTCTCCAGGAGGAGACCTAGTTCTGTTGAGGAGTACAACCTTCACTTTGTTCGGGTTGCACTGCCCGAGTATATTACAGATTGCCCGCACCAGCAGGGAGTTGCATTTTTCCGGGGTGATGTCTTGAAAACAGTGGCCCGGGGTTTCGGCGAGGAGTATCTTGAGCAAGAATCCTTGTACCGGCGCTATCGCCGCACAGGGGCCTCCTTCGTCTTGCACCAGGGCACTCGGCTCCGCGGGACTGAAGCGGAAACCCTGCGACCACCTCCTGAAAACGTCCTCTTTGATGTGGTCGCCCCAGAGAAGCTTCCTCACTCCCGAAACGTCATTCTCGGCGTGCCCGACATCCGTTTCACCCATTGCGGATGCGTTCACCTTTTTGATCTCTATTGCGCTAGTTTTTGTACTGTTTAGAATTTGATTCGGGGTTATCATAGGCATATCTTCGAGACTGGCGAACGGATCTGAAAAAGTCCTTCACTGTTAGAACATGTAAATTTTGAAAAGAATCATTTAAAAAATGAGAATAAAACGAAAAAACTCAATTCCGGAATGAAACGTTTTGAAAATAAGCAACGCGGACGACATCACTGGTAGAAAAAAAGCTTTCACGGGTGTTTAATATTCGATAAAATAGAAACCCAACCTTTCATTCAATGAAAAACAATGTCACAATCTATTGAACTATTGCCAAAATTTGTCACCTCAAATAAGAAAATTTTGGATGATTGACTTTGTAGATAGCATATAGAATGGTTTTTATCGGTAATTGAAGATATTAATTGAACTTACAATACAAAATACGCTCACAAAAATGTCACTGAGCACGAATAAGGAGGCGCCATTCTTGTTTACCCCCTCTTTTTCAATGAGTTGCCATTTACAAAGTTTCTTACTGCATAATAATATTATTTACTATTAAATTAATTTGTAATGTTTACTATACCGTTTATCTGCTTGCTTCGCTTGCACGCGGATGAATTCTATTTGAAAAGCAAAATTTTTCATGGTAAAATTAAGCAGTTTGGCAGAAATTATTTAAAACCCGAGAACATCAAATAAAATATTAAAAATACCTATGTTTAATTTTTAAATGGTATTAGGTAGTGTGTTACAGTTTTTTTTATATACTTAATAATATAAAATTACACAAAGTTTTCTGCTATTTTCAGTAGTTTTAAGTAATAACTTACTTAATACTTGATATTATTTTCACTGGCTATAAGTGGCTACAAAATATCTTTGCAAAACATTAATAAAAATGTCAAATAACGTCGGTTCAAAGCATAGATAAGATACTTTGAGATACTTGTTCAAAGAGATTGGACTTATCGTGTCGGTTGCTTTCAATAGATAAACATTATTTGAAATGAATTTGCCATTTCCAAGTTTGACTCCTCGTTTAGTTGATTCAAGATGGTTCAATGCAGACAATCCTCGCGATGAAGAAAGCGATGTGGCTGCAATGGAACAGAAATACCAAAAATGGGTTTGTCATCATCTGGATTTTCATGCCATTCATGTATCTTTGGTCATCTTATTTGTTATTCCTATAAGTAAACAATCATACACATACATTTTGCAATTGCACATGATTGTAGTTAAATGATTCTGTGGATCAAAAACATTCAAAACAGACACTAAAAAATGTTTTTACTTTTTAGTTGACATCTGTGGGCCAGAGGTTTGCTGATATTAATCCATTGGGGAAAATAGCCCCTGAACCAATGGAGGAGGAAGCAGAAACTGATGAAGAAGAAGGTAATTAATAAAGCAAATCCTCAGCTAAAACAAAATTATTATAAAGATACAGTAGTTGCTCTATATTGTCATAAAAAAAATCTTGAAAAACGGCCCGTAATTCACATTTTTAAATATAGAAATCACAATGATAATAGTGCCGCAGATCACCGCATGGGCATTTATCATTTTTTTTGGTGGAAACAGGAAAGTTTATCTCGTGTAGACAATAATTATATTCTTAAATACCCTTTTCTGTCAGGAGAGATGCTTTTCGGCCCAATAATTGTTAATTTAAAGCTTAATATTTTCATAAATTTCGATACATCATTATCACACAGTAAGGTTAGGTTGGGTTTGGTCTAAAAAGAAAGTTTTAAAAGGTCATGCCGTCATCTGCGGCACCATTGCAGTTTCTAATATCTTCAATCTTAATCTTTGTTAGCAACTACCACAGCAGGAAATATGTTAACATGTTGTTTCACTGGCATGTGTTGACTATTTAGAATAGCCCTGCAGAGAGTGTGATTATAATAAGAGAGAGCCTTTTGAAATTTCAGTATTAAAACACTCAATGGCATTTCTGTAACATATTAAATTTAGTGTGCTAGTTGATTTGGTGGCCAGAACAAAATTATGTATCTTTGTTTTGACTTTTCGATATGAATAACATTTAAGTATGTGTTAGACATATTATTTGTGATTGGTCACCTTTGGCAATATCTGCATATTATATTATTCTACTGAATATGTGCTCGTGCAAAATACGTGAATTGAGAAGGCATTTGATATTCATCTCTTATCCAATCATTTCTGGATGGCCTGCGTCATATTTTCACTCATTATTATCATCGTGTATCTCTATATTATGTAATTTCAAGTTAAAATCAGGTACACAGATTCAGCAAATTCATGAATTGAGCATAACTATAACTGTTATACTTTATGAAATTGAATATTTCGATGAATGTAAAAATGTGTTGAAATTTCGTCAAAATGAGTTTGCATTTTTGATATTATATGTGGCTGATAATGATAAATACAAATGAATCAGTAGTATGAAATTAATCATGGCTATTTTGAAGAGTAGTCCATGAGTCTTTTTTCCCCGCTTTATTTTCATAGATTTCGTCTTTAATATCTTTTTATTTAATAACACCGTTATTAATATCTTTTTCAACAGGTAATGATGAATCTGATGATACGGAGGACTCCCACGATGAAGATGATGAAGAAGATATCGGCGTTGAGTATTCTCCCAGTATCCCCAACCTTGTGGACGTCTCTGCGGCTGGCATGGCAACACCGGCCCAGCAATCAACTAATAATAACGACATAGTTATGAATGACAGTAATATCAATAGCGGCGGTGCAACGTGATGGCTGCATTTTAATCATTTACTTTGGAATTATGGCAACATTAATCTTCTACATAGATTATAAAAACGATTATAGATGGAGTTAAAATTTTGTGCAAAATAAACTTATTGGAAACTTTAGAATGCATGGAAATGTTCATATTCTAAATCATAGTTTCCCAATTTTTTTTTGGTTTACCGGTGGTTTTCAAAGTTTATATTTTATTTTCCCTTGTAAAATTCAATGTGTATTTTTTTTAAATCTACTAAATTATTGATGTAGCTGTGTATAAAAGTGGTTATAGCTCTGGTGCCCCGAATTGGAAGGGCCCTGGAACCTGAAAAATAAATTGAAAAAAACCTTGGGCAGAGAGAAAGCAGCCTATTCGCGCTATATATTGATTCAAGTGCCATACATTTTATAAACTGTTTTATGGTCCCCTGAAAACTTTTGCAATGGAAACGGCTATATGTAACAATCAATTTCGGGCCGTCCTTTCAATCAAAAAATTTCATGCACAGTTTTTAAAAATAATGAATGATAAATTCATGCAATAAAATAGAGAAAACGTAATGTGTTTTTTCTATTAATATTATTCAGACAATGTCTGCAATAGATGTCTGATATTAATGCGTGATCTAGAATAATTGTTAATGGACTTTTAAAACTTTTATATATATCATTTTCCACACCCAATAGACACAAAACTTATCTAATGTACCACGAGGAATGAAAGAATAAACCCTTCTAAATATTTCTAGACCCTCAAATATAAGTGTAGATGATAATATAATACCGGACTTAAGTTAACCAAAACTTTTGTCGTGTAGTTGAGGATTTCATAAATATTTGTCTAGAGATCGATGCATATGACTTGAGGTGCGGCGGTTTTGAGAATAAACAGCTTGCAATACACCGGCAATACTCATCGTGACACTAGCACCACAGCCACGCCTAAAGTTGAAGGTGTCGGTTTCTAGTTTGTACGTTCCAGAAATAGTTTTATGTTTAATTAAATACAATGTTTATGTTACCTTACCGATTTACTGTACAAAAAAATTCATCTCTAAGAAAAATATACAGCTTTATATAACATGTTCATATAGCAGATTCAGTTAATCCAATAAATAGCTACAGGATTTCTATGATATCACTATGTTTTGAAGAATTTTTTTATAATGTAATACTTATATTTGATAATAAAAAAAAAATTACCCATGAATTACCTTTCTTTTTTCTAATGTTTTCACTCTTGTAATAGTTTTGTCATTATTTGATTATAAGAGGACTTTAATGACAATTTTTTTTATATTATGTTTATTTCATTAGCGGGTTATAATATTTCCTTCATAAAGTGAACCTTTTTTAAGGCGAAGTCTTCACTGAGCCTTTTTTAAAGAGGCACCTAGCGGAAAAATACGAAGCTTGCAATTTGAGACATTTTTTTGATAATTTACAATTTATAAAAAATAGTAAAACTATGAATTAGTCAAATATCTCTTAGGTTATGCTTAGAAAACTTAATAAACTAAATTTTAATAATAAATATGACCATAAAATATATGTAATAATAGGGTGCGGTCCGATAGAACAAATTCACATTTTATTACATTTTTTACAATTGTAAGTTTGTCTTTGACTTAAAATAAAAAATATTTTTCTTTTTAATGTTTTCAGATACATATTTATTCATTAATGTAGTTGAAATTGTAAATTATCAAAATAAATTCTCAAATTGCAAGCTTCGTATTTTTTCACTAGGTGCCTCTTTAAAAAAGGCTCAGTGAAGACTTTGCCTTAAAGAGGAAAGGTTGTTGCCATTAATTTGATCCTGCACATTGAGAAATAACATATATTTTGAATCCAAGACTCTCAGCCTTTGGAGGAAGCTTTCTGTCACTAACTAAATACATACATGGCAATATTATTGGGATTATAATTTATTGGTAATCAGCGGTTAATTGTATCTCAATATCAGTGGTAAACTTTGTCACAACCAGAACAAGAAATGGAACTGGAGCTGAACCCTGAAAATCATTTATTTTCGAACCGGAACACATATTTAAGGTTTTGTTGTTTTAAATATTTTCATTTTGTAATATTTTTAATCACTTATCTTCGTTTCGTTTACTTATACTGTGATTGCAATACCGAATAAATATATCAATACCGGTATTATAGAAAAAAAGAAGTACCTCAATAAATATAACTATTAAAACACTATTTTATGGCAACCTAAAGTACCTACCTACATTTATTATGTTGACCTTATAAATAATATGTATTGATCATAATATTTTACAACTAATAATTTTTACATATACTTCCAAATAAGTCCAGTGGGTCTATTCTATACTTATCGAACACTAAATTGATAAATAGTATCAAACTTAGGGTAGGTTTGTATCAAAATATTAGCACTTATTGTAACAATTACACGAAGCCGGTTTTTATTGTTGCAATAAGTGCGATATTTTAACAGCAGCAAGATAGGTGCTGTTAAAATATAGCACTTATTGCAACAATAAAAACCGGCTTCGTGTAATTGTTACAATAAGTGATAATATTTTGATACAAACCTACCCTAAGTTTGATAATATTTTTCACTTTATCACTTTAGCGGTCGATAAGCATAGAATAGACCCACAGGTACAGGAAAATCTCTCAAATTCAAGGTTTGTTAGATGTACATACTTCAAACTTTGGATCGATAACAAGTTATAGATTAATTGGAAATGTTTGCCTCGAATATTTCCTTTTTTGAAATATGTTAATTTATCGCGACAATGCCATTAGTATATTCGAGGGATTTTGTTTTAATTTTAATTAACTTTTGTTGGTCTAAGTCAATATATTTGCGATACGGCAGCATAAAACTTATACACTAAATTTACTATACAATATAGTAAGTAATGAAAAATATCAGTAAATTCATTTTCGAAAAACATAAACGTGTTTGCTTTTTAATACCGGTATTTTGGATTTTTGAAACCGGTATTTCGGTATCGATAAATAATTGAATACCGGTATTGCAATCCCTAACTGGATCCATATAATTCTAATAAAAAATATTAATCAGTAACTGCTCTGTTTACTGAGGCATCGAGCGGTAGAATAGGAAGTTTCCAATTTATTTTAATTTCTTGACAATTACATTTCAAAGTGTTTTAAGGTGAATACTCCACCTAGAGGAAAAATAGCTTTCAATTTGAGACATTTTTTTTAAGTTTACATTTTAAAGTATCGTCGCTATAGGATTTGTTTCCCGAATATCCATTTTTGTCGAAATCGACATTTTAATGCAGTTCAATTTCTTTTATCGAACTCTACCGAAATCATTTATAAAAACAATATATTTTTATCTAGGAACAGAGATATTTTTTTAAAAAACCCGAATACGCCATGTTAAGTTACAATTACTCCGTGGTGTTCTCCCGAATGTCCAACTATTCGTACCTGAATATCCAAGTTAATTTCGGTCGAAATATATCTCTGGCTGATTGTTTATTTCCCGAATATGACTTTAGCCAATCAAACCGCGCTCACGCCGTGCATCTCGCTCCCACATTCACGCTGTCTAGCTCTAAAACAATCACGCCCACTTTCATATTTTTCGGCCGTCCGGAGACTTCTTTCAAATTTCGTCTTATTGATATTGTTTTTAACGTTACTATTGTTTTAATAGTGAATTCATCAAATTTGAAGAGATCATTCATAGCTGATACATCACCAGTTCGCCCTGAACTTACAGTAGAGTTGTGGAAGTGAGTATTTTAACCTAAATAACTGCATTTTGTTTTGATAAATGACACAAAATCCCAACGGTTATATGAATTCTACAGTATGACCCGGCAACTACTATGACGTAAAAAATAATTATTATTTCAAATTAATATTAATCAAACATTGTTTGTCTTTATTTTACTTTTAATCTAGGTATTCCTTGAAAATAAAGGCGATGCTATTATTTATTTTTGAATGCGCTGATAGTTAATTTAATTTTATATGTATGTTAGTAACTATTTATTTGGTGGATATTATATACTTAGGATATTGGTACCTACCTAATATTTGCAGCCAATGGTAATTAATTTATACATGCTATTATTTTGTGTTGTTATTCCTTACAATAGTAAATATATAATATTTATTTGGTGGTTTGTAATAAGTTTAATTGTCAATTATAGAAATATATAGATATAATAATATACAGATATATATAAATAGATTTTTTTTTTTTTTGGAAAAAGTATTAATATAAAATTGTTAGCAAGTACTAGTAAGTACCATCATAAAATATTGGAGAAATGACCGTGACGTCGGTTAGTAATTGAAGTCGTAGATGCTTATAATATATTTTCTCAGAAGTGATTTAAAAAAATTATATAAGTATGTTCAATTATTAGAATGGTACATTCTTAAATCTTGTGAATTATTCGTTCAATAAAAAAATAGTTAATTACTTAAAAACTATTTTATTACTTAATCCGAAAAAGCAATTGCCGCATGTTATTATTACATACGAACTTGGGTAATTACGATCATTAAGTATTTAAATAGTAGAGGTAATTATTAACAATTATCGTGTAAATAAATTTAACCCTTAACACTCGAGTGCCGCCATATCGGCGGCATTACAAGTTTCCCGTATTACTCGAGTGCCGCCGTAGCGGCGGCACGCTTATAAAATCATTTTTTGTAATATTTTCAGAATTTTTTATAATGCGATTTCAATCAAGTTAGAATGAATAATAATAGGTTATTACATTTATCTGAGAAAGAAGTCGGCAAAAGAATACTGCGTGCGTAATTTCAACATAGTATTTTTATCGGAATCTTCTCTTTTTATTCGTAGGTCGTCGCTTTGCAAGCAATGTTTTTTTGTCACATAAATTTTATTTATTGAACGTTCCCAGACTAGAGTGAAGTGTTTGTCACGCATGATTTTGAAGTGTGTTTATATTTTTTATTGGTTCTCGCTTGCGCAGGGGCGTCTCGTATAGTTTACAGTTTTATATTTGAATAGACTGTTTTTGATGACAATACTTACTAGTATATTATGCCGATTCGGAACCTACATAATGTGAAATACTCTAATGAGTCAAATGAAAATTATTACGTATCGATTTATTATTTTTTGAGAAATCTTTTGATAATGTGTACCGCACTGGGGTTGAGTTGTTATGAGCCCGAAACTAATTTAGGAAATTTACGAGACAGCCGCTTATATTACAAGTGTATTTGAAGGCAATTCATTTGTATCATATTTACAGTCATGACTCATAACTATATGTTTGGACGATTTACATAGCCACTTCTCTACATACCGCTATTTCATTACGATTCTGTGATAAGCCAGGATTACATATTGGAGATTGCTTTGTGAAATACCACACAATGAAGAATTATAAATAAACTAAAAATAAGTACAGTATATTCATTATAAATCTATTTTACAGAATAAAAAAAAAAATTTCTTTTTTACATTTTTGTCATCAATTAAATGTTTTATATTGAAATTATGCTTTGTACGTAAAAAAGTCTCGAGTGGGTGGTATGTACCTATAAAAAAAATCTCGAGTGGAAAAGGTTAACATTTGAGGCGCATACTTTTTGACCACTCAGTAATCTGTGGGCCGTGCAGCAATACGCTACGGTCTTAAATCCCGAACGTCCATGTTTTGTCCCGAATATCCATTATTCTGAGAGAGCGCTAAAAATTTCCCGAATATCCACAGTGAGTACTTGTAAATAAAACGCGTTTTCTGTGCATTTAATGATGTATACCAGTATATTATTCTTGGAATCTATTCTTAGATAATGTTGCAATCATACAGTATATATAGAAAGAATGATTGATACATCTACTGATATTAAAATATACGACAATGAAATTTGTTTTTCATCTCCTGTAAAATTAACATTTGGTCTATTCGGGAAACAAATCCTATAGCGACAGTATGTTAATACATTGGACGCTAAAGACGCGCCCAGCGCGTAACGATTAGGTGGCCATTTGATATAATTTTAAATGTGGTAATTAAAAAGTAATTATCTAGTCGGCAGTCAATTTGGCCACTAAATTCTAATAGCCCTTAAATTTGGGCTCATAATTACATCATAATATTCACAATAAAATTAAAAACAATCTCAGAATATACACTTCGATGAATATTATAAAATTAAGAAGAGCTTTGCAGATAGTTTCTGTGTGGCGCTAATAAAAATAGCTTTGACAGGCATAAGCTAGATGTCTCACTTACTTCGCTGTAAAAATAGAAATTGTTTCGTAGTTTGGTTTTCTATTCAAAAATAGATGGCAGTATACAATTGTTTTTATAGTTTCAATATTTACAAGTAGATGTCGAAAATGTCGACTAACTAAAAAAAATATTACGCTTTCAGTGTAAATAAATTCTGCATGTAGTCGAATGACGTAAAGAAAAAAGCGAAATGAAATGAATGGCGGTGTAATGTTTTTCTTTGGTGTCATTGGCCCTTTCTCCCTCGCGGTCGTAGACTCGCTACGTCACGCAATGGCGGGCGATCGGAAAATACCTCACGCATTTTTTTTTATTAAACGTGGTATTTCTTGTGTAAATTAATTGATTGGCTTTCAAGAAATAATGTTATCGAGGAAAAAATATTTTAGGACTCATTTGCGCTACATTTTCATTCTTGCCACCCTTAACGTTATCTTGACCACATCGTGATTACGTTATGTTATGTAAAATACAATGCAGACTATTATAGCCGAGAGTTACGATGGTAGTGCTAGTTATTGATTATTTTCGAATGAATCTAGCTAGCACTACGATCTAAATTTACAGTTTCGTGTCACAGCCTGACTATAGCGGTTATTGGTAAAATACCTACCAAGTATTTTAAAAATGTAATTTTTTGTCATATTCCGTACGTAATCAATCAATCGTTTACTTTTTTTGAAATGTTTGTTGATTCCAATACCTGCATACCTAAATACAACTGCGTGACTTTGTTGAAAGGTGTCATCATTAGTAGACATTTTTGACACCATCGAAGTATAGACTTACCAATCGACATCCCACAGTCCGATCTGGTATAAAGGTGCTCCTTGACGATTGAGCACTGTCCATTCTTGCTACGTAACTCGCCCATCGAAGTCCAACGAATGCGGAGATACATTATTCTTGGAAGAGGTTGTAGAGCTCCAGGCTAAGTCTTATATGCCATTCATCTCCTTCCAATATGGGTCCATGTAATATATTTATATGTATTATTGTTTATATTTAGTATATTTACATAGTATCCCTTAGATAGGACAGGTACCTATCCAATGGTATTAATAATTTATCTGAAACTGACTGAATCGTGTATTAGCAGTGACGTTCACTATTCACCACATAGGGGCGGTAATTATTCGAACGCGGCAAATTCAAAAAGGATTGAATTTGTTATAAGATTTACACGTAGATATAAAATTATATCATAAATATTTTTCGATTATTAAATTCAACTTTTTGATTGAGCATCTCTTATTATTTTCAAATAATGGCTAATGATAAATTAAATTTTCAGATATTCTCAAATCCAAAGCCTCAGTTGAGGCATGGTCTAAAAAGATCGTGGCTAGGCGATGCGCGGATTGTGCAAATGACGCGTGCCGAACGAAATATAATTTGTCTTATAAATCCAACATGCGTCCATTTAATGTTCTGTTTATTGTTCTATTAGTAACAATAATAATATATTCATTGACATGTTTTCTTTTTCAGGTAAATGGGTAACGTTTTTTAGTCATCTTTACACGATTTGTCGCCTTCACGAAACAAACTGACGTGTTCAAAGCTCGACATTCGCTCTCCGATTGCCAGCAAATTTCGTCGCACCTATAGTTGAAAATTATTTGTCGTTTCACTGAAGTACCGTCTTAAATAACGCATATCGACTGCTTAATCTGTAAACCGGCTAACTCCATTTGGCCAAATTGTTCACGAAGGAGAACAAACTATCGAGCGGAATTTAACAATTCCAAAAATACACTTGGATTTTTTTTAGCAATTAAGCTGCACTATGAATTAATACACTATTTTAGCTTCCCTTTTATATATAAAGAGCGGAGTTGTTCCATTTATGATATTGAAAATTTGGCAACTGTAGTTGGCTGTTTTGTGTGAAGAACGATAACGCATATTTTGTTCATAGGTTTAAGAAATTGAAATTTTGTGTGAGCATAGAAAACAATATGCTTTATAACAAAATGTTATCAAAATCTCATTTTTTGTCAGAAGTGCAGTTAGCTGGTTTGCAGATTAAGCTGTCGATAATATGTTCTAATTAATAATGACGTAATGAAACGAATAAATAATGACCCCATATGTTTTAATCTACTAAATTACAGAATAATAAAACAATACATCCATGTTATGGAAAATACTCAAAAATATAATTCTAGATGTAGATGAGATTGTAAGCGGAATTTTCGGTCCGTATAAGGTCGGCGCTTTGCCTAGGGACATTTTCATAGTCACGAAGATGTTGAATCTTCTTCCAGATAGAGCCTTCTGTGATTTCCTTACAACTATCATTGAAAGTAATATCAGATACCAGTTTGACGTTAATGCCACCATCGTATGCAAAGAAACCCGGGGGAATTATGAAAGTTAAGTTAATGTTAGTGGTCCTAGTAATTTTTTTTACAATCACTTTCCACCTTTATAAAAGAAGGTTTTCTTTTATTCTATATCCTCACACACCCCTGTTACCACTATCACTGCTAGCAGTGGCGGCTCGACGACTTTCTAGGTTGTGGGGCTTAGCCATTCATTATTAAATATACATACCTACCTACTTTATCATATTATACATTATGTACCGAGCTACTTATAATAATATGATTTTAATAATGAGGAAATGAGTAATTTTTGAAAATAAATAATATGATTATCTGAGTCGTTACTAAATCACATCTAAAAAGCGTCCTTAAAAATATTAATTTCATTAATAATAATTAGTATAGACTTACCATTATCAGTTTTTAACAACGACATACAGCGAGCGTTTTTACTCACCTAGGGGTCATTTGATTCGTTCCCCAGTATGCGTATACTAACGCTAATGCATCCACATCCTTTGTAGAACGAGATTTGTGCCGCGGCAACGGGATGGGACTGAGTGAACCCGGTCAGCACAAATAGACGACATAGGTTACTTAATTTGTACCTACATAGGTGTCCTTTTTTTAAATAGGGCATTTTCAAATTAATTAATTATTTTAATACCTATTGCATAATTTACAATCATTGCTTTATTTATTTGTAGTAAATATGTCTATAAAATTGCGACTGGTTTAAATGGATAAGATAAAGTAATCATGTAATTAAGTAGGTATATTATGACAATGATAAAAAATATCGGACCTGTATTTTTGACTTCATAACAATGTGGGGATGGTCCCTAAGAACCCTTAAGGTAGAGCCGCCCCTGACTGCTAGTATATCTTGATATACTATGTAATAAAGTAAATACCTACATTATACAGAACCTAACACACTTTTATATAGTTGAGTTATGATTAAGTTTGTAAATTACAATAAATAACTTTCACTGTGTTATGTGTTATTCATAATATGAATAATATCTAAATACCTACCAATCTATATTTTTAATTGTATTCTGAAACATGTTAAAATAATATCAGTATCATCCCGTGGTGCTAGGCAGATCATGCGCTGTTTAGGGGTGGTACATTCGAAGGACCCCTGAATAAAATAAGCAATGCGAAAATATATTACAAACTTTGCAGAGTTCGGTTTTACGGCACTTGAGTCTCAAACCTGTTACTGTAAATTAAATATCATTAGGTAGGTATATGTATCAGAACTTTAAAGATTTTATTTATATTTATGTACTCACATTGGTCTAATTCGTATCGCGGCCGTATACATACGAAGGCCACGAGTCGCGCTACGTACTTAGTATAATATTATGACGCACAAAAATACTTTTGAGTTTTTGTATTTTCTTGAATGTTTGTGATTTAATCTTCATATGATTATCCGCGGTTTTAAATCTGCGAACCACGGTTTCAAATTTATATAAAGACGGACGTTCTAAAAATTCACGTTATTTTGTTTTTCAATGCGTTCCTATTTAATCCAGTGTAAGGACCAGTGTCGTCCTTAAGCAGACTCAGAATGCCGTTCCCTTTCATTTTACAACGTTTTTATTAGGTCGTATTCTTATTTGTCCGATGGTTGTTTATCCAGTACAAATCTTGCAATCGATTTTTAACTAACTTCCCGACTAGCTAGATATTTGAAACTTTTAGAATATATCAGAACACGATGCCAATGCATTCTTTTGTTACTTTTAGCCATCTTTAAGTAGAATTGAATTCATTTTCAGTTAATTCTGTTTTGTATGAAAAGTTATTTCGGAAGAAATCCGTAATCCAATCCACTATTATTGGTTGCTAAGTGGGTGGCCCTAGCAACTAAATTATTAATATATACGTGCGTTACTATGGAAATCAAAATGACATTTCCGTATTCTATATTTGTTTGTTTTTTATTTACTTCATATCACGTACAAGTTTGAGCATATTGAGCATAATAATTCAACAGAAAATTTAAAAACGTCGTACATAAAAAGTTATTTTTATCTTGTAATTATTTAGTTTCAAATTGTCTACAAATTCGTACCTACTTACATGATAATATGTAACTATAGTATTATTACTGTTTAATATATCTATCTTAAATAGACAATAATAGGTACAAAAACATTTTTAAACTTAGATACTTACACACCATCTACTGAGAATTTACACAAAACAGTGGTGGTTTTAGGTACACGGAGGTTTGTGGCACTGGGAGTTTGGAGATATTCTTGTAAAAATATGCAATAAACCACGATTACGATTTGTTTTACAATGTGTACATTACAATAAAATAATAATTACGTTGTCAGAGTTTTTATACGTCGCTTATTTTTTTAAACTAATATGTCGATTGTCTGCTTCAAGAAAAACCGCCACTGCTATCAAAAGTTGTAATATTTGTAATCGTTCCTTCATTTTCTGTCCCTACGCAACGCATGATATGGATACCCAGTACCCCCACGGAAAGTCAGTGGTGAGGACCAATAGATTGAAAGAATACCTAACAACAAAAAGGTCAGTTTTACTTTATCCGTTTAAGATAGCCGAGAAGAAATAATA
This sequence comes from Rhyacophila brunnea, assembly GCF_057557595.1. Taxonomy (NCBI): domain Eukaryota; kingdom Metazoa; phylum Arthropoda; class Insecta; order Trichoptera; family Rhyacophilidae; genus Rhyacophila; species Rhyacophila brunnea. The sequence continues at coordinate 8,721,323 of NW_028232859.1, forward strand.
AAATATGGTAGGTATGGATTTACATAAAATTTAGATGTCACTGGTAAGTATCATATTATTTATTGGGAATGGAAATACCACCATATCCACTGTGTGTAGAAAAATAGAATAATAAAAATATAATGACGACATATTTTATTAATAAATTGCATAATAAAAAAAATCGAATAGAAAGTAAAAGATAATGAGTGGAGAAAAACTATAATATTATTAATAATTATTTTAATAGCTTTACTTATCACCGCTTATTCCATAATACTGAATACTAAATAAACATAAAAAACATATAGGTGTTATGAGTAATGCAGCCAAACGGGGTGTGGGAAACCCACGAGTTCGGTACATATGTTACGCCGAATGTGCGAAATTGACTATTACATGAAATGGGAAAAATTTTAGTTAATTCATGTAATAGTCAAGCCTGTTGCCTTATTCATGAATTAGGTAAATTATCTGCCGAGTGCGTGAATTCGCCAGGGTATGGAATTCTTAAACTGTAGACATGACAGTAGAAAAAGTAAATTTTTTTTTTTTTTTTGTGATTTTACCGAGGCTTTGACTGCGACTCGCTGTCATATCGCCTCTTCTCTTCTAGAAGGGGATCCTTCGATCAGGTCCTCACTCCTATTCTGTTAAATGGCTTTATAATTATTTTGTCTAGCTCTTCCGTCTTTCTTTCTTTCTTCTTTAGACGCCAGTGTTTTATGCATCAGAATCGCTCTCCTCCGTATCCATCCCTTCTGTATTTTCGATACATCGTGTAATCATTGAATTTCAGATAGTCTAATTCAAACCTCAGCCAAGTCTCTGAGATTAATGCTATTGAAATTTTTTGTCTTATTAAGTAGAGTTCTATATCATCCTTTTTTTTGCTTCATACTTCTGGCATTCCATTGTAAAATCCTAATTTGTTTTTTATTATCCATTTTGCTCCAGAACCTCCCCTAGAATTTCCTTTAAGTGTCCTTCTTTGAATTGTTTGCATACCCAGTCCACTGCTTTAATTATTAGTTGTTTAATGATCTGCTGCCAGTCTCCCCCTTTCAGCAAGACTTTCATAATTTCTCCCATCGCGTTAACCTCTGTCTTCCCCTTTGAATTTTTCTTATTTTTTGTAGGCTTTACGCTACTACCTGTAGATATTATTGTTGAGCCTGAAGCTTCTACCACCGCTTCTTCTTTCTTTTTGTTTTCCTTAGTTTTTTGAATTGTTTCGCTTTCATCTCTTTCTACGATTTTTTTTTGTTTTAATATGTCAGCATAGCTATTATTTAACATATTTTTTTTTGCTTCCTTGAAAGGTATGTTCATTTTTTTCATTGCTTCTTTGCAATTCTTTTCCTCTTGCCACTTTGGGCATTTTTGGCTGTTTGCCGCGTGGTTACCTTTGCAATTGATGCACGTAATTTCCTCATTTTTTTCGCAGGTTTTGTGGTTTTCACCACACTTAGGGCACGTTTCTACTGTACGTCCGCAATTGTTCGCGATATGCCCATATCGCCAGCATTTGTAGCATTGCATAACCCTGAATACATACGGTTCTACAGCAAAAGAGACTCCATATATGTAAATTGTTCTCGGCAATATTTTCTCCCCAAATTTAATACTGACTGACGAGGTCTTTGTCAGCTCTCCTGTATCACCTTTTCTTGTCAACCTCTTAAGGTTGATTACTTTTGCATCACTTTTGATTTCCATTTGCAGTTCTTGGAGGTCCATATCAATATCGACTTTTCTTATTACTCCATAAGAGCAGGAGTCATTCTCTTTGGTCACAAAACCGAGATCTTTGAGTTCTCCAGCTTGTTTCACTTTATCTGCTTCTTTTTCGTCTTCTACTTGGATGTACGTCTTTAAATTTTTATTGTAAATTTTCTGTACTTTTACTCCTGCCTTATGCAGCATCTGCGCTATTTTAGATTTTAATGGAATTTTACTTCCCGTCGCTATCATGACGATATTTTGGTTTCCCTTTGGAGTGACCCCAGAGTCTCTTCTGGGTTTTTTTCCAGAGGTCACCGTCTGCCATTCTTCTTCTTTTTCTCCAACCACTTCCTCTTCATCATCGTTTCTTTTCTTCTTCGTTTTTTTGGTTTCATTCACTTCCATCGTGGTGTTTTCCATTTTATTGCTTTTGCCGTTCACGCGGTCTTGGAATTCGCGCAACAGTGTGAACAAAAAACAGTGTGGACAACCCCTCGCTTCACAGCGTTTGACGCACTCCCCGCACAACGTGCACTATCCGTGCAACAATAAATATTTTTCACTTTTTCTCAAGCACTGGCACTGATTGTCAAAATCACATGGGACCACACATGTTGAGTTTATTGTCAAATTCATTTACAAACAATATTATTTTTGTTGTATCCCGTATTTATAACCGTTCGCGAGTAACCAGGCGAATAGCGTCCCGAATACGCAAGCGAAGTTGTACAACCTCACTCCACCGCTGTTGGCTTCCGACTGAAAAAGTAAATTTAATACGGATGGTTTTATTAGTTATAATTGGACATAATATAATATTATTATTATTAGGTTAGGTTTGGTTAGGTTTTGTAATTCTGAATTCAACTGAATGTCCATTTTGAGGTTAGCTAACAAGTGTTAACAAACTATCAAATCATACGATCACAAACAAACAATCGACCATTGCACGATTGATACCCAAGCACGAATCAAATCGCGAAAATACCTTTTAATAAAATTCTTCCGTTATCATATTATAGTTCTAGATTTTTTTTGGGCATAGTAAATGGATATGAATGTCATTGTAGTTATTGATTGGTTATTTTTATATAATCAATGACATTTGACACATTTGGTTAGTTTGATTAGTTGCAAAAAACACCACCGGAGCGCGACCATCTATTTTGACCAATGCATGAGCATTTGAAACATTTGGTTTAGTTGCAAAAAACACCAACGTTGCGGTACTATCTAATTTGCCCAACGCATGAACTAGGCATAAAAATTACTGCCGAATTCACGCACTCGACAGATATTTTGTCTAATTCATGAATAAGGCAAAGGGCTTGCATTTTTCATGATTTAGGCAAAATTTTGCCCATTTCATGTAATAGTCAATTGCGCACATTCGGCGTAACATATACATAGATAGAACTTCACGATCGCTAAGAGTTATCGACTGGTAAACCATCGCGGTACACCGACGAACGGAGGAATCTGCTTAGGGCGGCCAAGGCCCACCTCGGTATGTAGTGCTGTAGAGTAGTAGAGGAAGGTCGCATGCGAAACACACGGGTACCGAAAGTAACGGCCGTTTCAGACGGGACACCGGTGTCGCGCTCGTATATAATAAGGAGGCCTTTGTATTCGAATAAAGGGGTCTTTGTATTGAACGCCCCAGAGCTAATGAGTCAACACGTGCCCAGTACAATTTTCCGTCGACCGCTACATTCTCAAGCCACCGATAAACTTGTTTTTATTACAGCAGCCAGTTTTGTGTTCTAATGTATGGCGCGAAATTATGCGTTGACTCGTTAGCTCTGGGGCGTTCATAAACACAATACAAAGGCCCCTTTATTCGAAAACAAAGGCCTCCTATATTATATACGAGCGCGACACCGGTGTCCCGTCTGAAACGGCTCTAATCCTCATTGAACACCTGGGAGAGAAGACCACAACCCCACTAGATCAGTGTAACGAATGGGATCGCGATGGTGATGTTTGGTGTGCAGGACTGGTACGAATTGAATAGTACATACTTATAGGTTTTTTTTTAAATTATTAATAACCATGTCCTTGCTTTTTCGTACAAGGTAGTTGTTAGTAATTTTGAACAATCACAAACTCCCAGGCTTTGAGAAAAACACATAAATTTTGTGACCTCACCGGAATCGAACACAGAACTCTCCGGTGGAAGGCCACCGCCTTACGCAGTGCACCAAGAGAGCCGCCTAGTACTTATAGGTTAGGTCACGAAGTTGTGACTTTTGATCGTAGTGCTAATTCGAATGCAATACTTATAGTAAACCGTTTGTAGAAAATGATTAAGGTTATACTTCAGCTGGGGCACGGTATAAAACGATCGTGACTACGCGACGCGAAGATTGTGCAAACGACGCGTGCAGAACAAAACATAATTTGTCATAAAAAGTCAACATGCGTCCATTTAATGTTATGTTTATTGTTCTATTAGTAATAATAATAATATATTCATTGACATGTTTTTTTTTTTCAATTAAATGGGTAACGTTTTTTAGTCATCTTTACACGATTTAAGAATTAATTACCCCGTCGCCATCACAAAACAAATTGACGTGTTCATAACTCGACTTTCGCTCTCCGACTGCCAGCGAGTCCAAAATTTCGTCGCCCCTATAGTTGAAAATTATTTTCCGTTTCACTGAAGTATGCTCTTAATGATGTAAAATGGTAATACATTAATTAATGTGAACGAAATATTCAATGGAATACTGTATAATCGATTTACTGTTAACACTGTTAACAGGTAACCGCATTGCATACGAAGTAATGCCGTCCCGTAGGGGTGTGCAGGTCATGCGTTGCTTAGGTGCGACACATTTTAAAGGGCTGCAAATGAAGGAACGAACGTGAATCTTACAATTTTTGAGAGCAGTGACGTTTTTCAACGACCCAGACGCTACGGTCGATTCATGAGAAAGTGTCGACATTTTAGTTTCAAAAAAATATTGAAGCATTTAAAATCGTGGTAGCCCATCCTATTATTATATTTTATATTGTAATAACCAATGGTATTTTTCGCATAGGATGTAATTTCATGAGAGGGCCACCAAACATGTCCGGGCCTAAGCCTTCCATGTTCCTAAAATCATCGCTGTTTGAGAAAATGCTTTGCTGAAATGCTCTAATCCGCAGATTTGCATATGTAGAATTTGAGAGTAAAAATGATAGGGGATTGCATACTAAGTTTGCCCAAGGGCGGCACTGATCAATAACTAGCACTATCACTATAACTCGAAATTCAGTGCCCCAGCCTGATTATAGTTGGCCTCATATTGGAAAAAGAAGAATGCATTTCACTACATAGTTTAAAGAATTTTCATTTTCAGACAAAATAATAAAAATATATTTTTTTATAGATATTATGGACATTAAGTTTTTAATTCAATATGTTCACAACCTGTCAAAATTAATGAAACGCGCTTTAAAACACACAATACTAATTACTAGGGTTATAAAAAATGCATACAGAATATCCTAAGAGAATTTTCTATCCCGAGATTGGTGAAATCACGAAATTTTACCCATTTTTTCTGCTCAATATTTATTTGTTTAGAAAAATCCATATATATAATTATATTCTTTTTAAAATTTAAAGTTAAATAACTATACCTATTCGTTCTAAGACAGCATATTATTACCTGCATACTATGAACATTCTCAGTGTGAAAGCAGATCTTATAGAGAGGTTGGTTTTTAGAAAATTGCTCATCTCTTCGATACCTACGTATACAATTTCTTGTTTTTTTTTCAAAACAAATTTTCAACTTAACTAACCAAAATTTAATAAATTAAATATTTCAGCCTCTATTGACATTATATGAATTGAAAATGATCAGTTGACTTAAGATGTTGATGTTTATAATTGTAAAATCATTTTCCTCCGGTTTTTACAGATTGTTTTTTTATTCAGCCTCGGGGCTTTCGACTATAAGCATCTATAGCCAGTGACGTCCCCATTTTTATACAGTATTTTTTATCACCCTTTCATGACTCAAATATCTAAGAAATGTGTTGTGTTATGTATGGATACATTACTAACAAAATACATACCACTAAATATAATTCAAATGCCATCTCTACTTCAATAGACAATATTGCGAGTCCACAGTTTCAGATACATTTAAAAATACACCTGAAAGCTTTCTATACTCGCGAATGACTGGCAAAAATATTTGGATACATTAATTAGTAAGAACTTATGTACCAAGTATAATTCGCAAATCTGCACGTGTCATTGGTGGTCATCAAGGACGTGACCTCCAAGGATAACGGAAGTAAACTAGACATTGCGAACCCAACAAAAAAATTAAGTACAGTCCCGTTAAATCTCTTAATACGAGTATGTTAATTAATACAATTTGTTTCCAAGCAGTCGGCAAAATTTTGTAATTGAAAGATATTTCCGTTATTAGTTACTAAGTTTAGGTACCTATTTCTATGTATTTTATCTAATGATTCTCCTCGGTTTGCCGCCCTTCGAGTAACTGCCGCCCCAAGCGACGCTCAATCTGCCTACCCCCACGGGACATCACTAACAGCCCCTGTTATGGGTTAGAGTTATTAAAAGATATTATTAATTAAAATTAATGTTGTCCTTTATTTTCCATTTTATAACATAACATCACATAACACTTTAATATAAAGTTTGAATATTACTACAATATATGTTTCTGGTTAGAAGTCCAACTGAAGAGTGTTTTTATATTACTGGATAGGCACTAGGCAGGAATAATATTGATGATGCAATAAACCAAAAATGAAACATGATTATACATGTAAAATAATGAACTCATTGTTCCAGCACAGTCGAAGCTACTGGAATGTTGGCTCACTATAGTTACGTAATTTGAATGGCACATAACAGTCCCTTCAAAGACTTTAAACGCTGACTCCAAGATAGTACCAGGTGTTTGGTTTAAATGCTTTCATGACGTTGCATTATGATTCTAATCAGTAATCAGTGTAATCTAATCACATATAACGCAGTTACTTACAAAGTAAATGAATACTTACTTATTTAAATGAAAATGATTTTATCAACAGTTAATTGAATAGGTTCATAAAACTACATTGCCGGCGCTACCAAGCACCGCCAGCCGAAGCCAGCGATAACATCAATTATTATCTCAATTATTATTGTATAATTTAATTAATTACTTAATACTTTCTAAACTAAATCGACGCACGCCGATTTTTATAACTCACTTTTGTAATATTACGATTTAATACGGTTCCAGAAAGCGTTTTTTTTTACGATTTTCGTAAAACGCTGAGTGTACTTAGCCTCGTTAATTCACTGCTTTTTGGCTCCCATCCCATGGACAGTAGTCAGTACAGCGTATGTTTTTTATCAATCCTTCAGCAAAACACAATCACTGCTAACTTTATAATTACCCTTTAATTACCACATTTAAATAACATGTTAATTACATCTAATGGCCAACTACTCCAAACGCGCCAGTCGCGGTATTAGCACCAAATGAGTTAAGCCACAACTCAAACGCTATTGGCTGTATTAAGTAGTGGTAAGTAGGGAATCCAATCCCGAGCCAAAATTCTGATCCCGGGATTTCGGGATTACAATTTGACAATCCCGGGATTGTCATTTTTTCCATTGTTAATATAACATTTTTATATTTACAAATAACATTGATAAAATCGGTCAAAAATAAATCTAGTATAATTTATACTATTTAAGACATATTGTTAATATTGTATACGTTCAATCTTGGAGTTTAATGGAGTAAATAATATTCTAATATTAATAATAATGTGAATTTAATATGAGATTGCTGTTTCTGATAGCAAAGACATAATGAATGGGTTAGCGAGATTTAAAATAGTAAAGCAAATCATGGTGTACTTATGGCCTTTCCGCTTCATAAATCTAATTAGTCAGCCAAATATGAAACTGCCGTAAAACGTATGAGATCATGGTGGAATTTGGAATTACTTTGTTAATAGTGCGAAGCATTGTTTTTTTCCAATCTTTCTCATTTTTATTAATTTATGTGAATAAATAAAATGAATCAGCAACCTACATATGGGTATGAATCAAACGTCATTCAAACTCAGTTTATTTCTAATGTAGTTATTTGTTATTAAAAGTATTTTTTTCTGTTATATTTTCGTTTTTATTTTATTTTCCATAAAAATTGATAAAAAATCAATCCCGAAAGTTTCGGGATTATGTTTATCAATCCTGGGATTCATAGGTATCTAAAGTAGCTCGGGATCCCTAGTGGTAAGGCTAGGGGGTTGATTGGAGTACGGTGTATACCTCAAATATCACATAGCGAAAAATTTACAATAATTATTCTATAAATTAAAGAATTAAAATGATGTGCCTTGTCCGACGAGAAGAAAGCTCCCGAATGCCATAACATGCAAAAATTTTCAGGTAACAGTAGTGATGATAAGACTATCTAAACGTCGTTTCTTCCTGGTGCCAAACGTCGGTGCGCCTCCTCGGAAATGGCCTACTGGCAGAACATTCAGGTGAAGGTATGTTTACCATCTTACATGTAATCAGCTTTGTACAGATACATAAAATACAACTAAACCTTTACATTATTATCTACATATTAAATTTAAGCCACTCCGGGTTATAATACTACCCGATGTAGGTTTCGGCCTAATCCTCGAAAGACAGTTAATATAGTCGATGTTAGTATTGATACCAAATATCATAATGCCTAAATCCCCCATCAAAAATCCTCCAATCGACAGAGTTGGGAATATAATGATAATATTATTGTAACTGTAAATGAGTCAAGGCTAGACCAGGATGCACAGCGAAACAAACAAAAAGAAAGTACCGTTATCTGTTTCTGGGCGGACGAAGGATCGAAAGTAGGTACGGTCAGTCGGTAATCTACCCTTGAGCCTTGAACGTCGCCTCTAAATACGATTTGCCACCTTTTTACGCCAAAGCGTGCGTTTACAAATGTTATTAATAATTAATTGTAACTTGTGAAGCGAAATATACTTACGTGATGTCCCTGAATCAGTGTTTTTAATAAGTGGGAAAGTGTAAATCAACACCCTACGTAAACCCATTTCCATCAGTATGTACAAAGATTAAGAAGCTATTACATGATCTCATGCATTCACTCCATTGGCGCAATATGTAAAAACCCAGTACAAGTCCAGAATGAGCTTTATAAGAGGATGACAGAAGTGGATTGTCTCCTATAATCCCATAAAAGAAATCGCACACAAAACTCACCCCTGAATATAACAAATGAAGGAACTCCTGTCGGGGCACGAGCTGGCTTTCAAAATATAGAAACTAATAGGCATAGAGACTGTGTCCCAAAATACAAGAGAAGGCTGAACATGTGGGGAGAGGACGTCTCATGTGAGTGTGGTGAGGTGCAAGATGCAAGTAGTATGTTAAACATAGAGGTATTAAATAAAAAGAGGGGCAAGGAATGGGCTTTCTCATACAACTGAATGAAGCAGGCCAACTAACAACAATAGCCGACCCGACAACTTACGAGAAATAGCGACGCGATAAAAAAAATTCAGGGCATCACGGAGGATTTACTTTGGTCATTATAGCGTACCCATATAATATAATGTTAAGGTAGAAATTTTGCCGCAACTTGATTACCAGCCCGCCTCACCATACTTGTTCACCATACTAGCATACTTCACCATACTTTCATATAACCTGCCGCCCTTAGATGTTAAGCTACGTCTGCCCATCTATCGGGGTCAAATGACCTGCTGAATACGATCTCCGTTGCGATGTTTTGGAGATATGAGTACCTACCTAAGTAGGATATACAAAAGATTCATTAAAATGTTCATTGAATCAATACAACCCCCATTTGGTTATGTGAATGAAATAATACACGACGGTAAAGAAAAGCTTGTTGGCAATTATATAAAAGAAAGAGTTCACGGTTCTTGGTATTGGGTTTGTATAAGCTTTTGTATACGAAAGAAAAGCTTAAAAAAGTGTAATAATATCGCATTACATAATATTATTCGGTAATACACTTTACAATTAGTATTGTGTGCTCGAAGTCTAAACTGATCGAAAGTCAGTTTAATGCTGTTTTGGTTTTTTGTATAATTTTTAATTTTTAATAAATTTTGTATAATTCATAATGCGAAAGATAAATTCAACTAAGTATATGAAAATTTTATTTGAAAATAATATGCTTTATTGTACAGTGTCACAAAATTCTGGAGTATTCACGGGGTCATCAAAGGTCACAATTTGGACGTAAATCCAGCGAACTAAATGATAAATTAATTAATGCTAAAATATATAACAGTCAGTGTGCAAACAATTTTCACAATTTCACGTAAAACTTGTTAAAAATAATAACTTTACTTATTGAAGTTTGGAAATATTATTATCGGGAACAAAAAAAAATAAAGGAAAGTACATTATCTTCTTGGTGTGATTGTCAGAAAGTACGATTCTCGGAGTAGAGAAATATGGGATATACTTACTTAAAAACACGCTAAAGAATTTATGTTATTTTAAATATAATTACGTCTGTGTCATAGCCAGAAAGTGCGACAATTCGTACCTTTGTGGCACAACCTTGGGTTCCGTACCCTGGAGCGGTGCTACAAAAGCGATCTACACGTTGCAAGTCCCACGTGGCGGGAGGCGCGAGAATTGGCGATGGACCGACGGAAGTGGTGCGAACTTGTGCTTCCCCTATATCCCAATGCCTGGATGTGACAGAGCGAAGAATAAGTATCGTAATATAAGTGGATACATGAAAAATTAACGCGTAAACGAAACATGCAATAATTTAATTGGTAACGCATTTAATAGCGGCTCACAGGTTCAAATCCTGGTTCTGGCAAATACACATTGTTTTTTAATTTGTGTTTGGAGTCAGAGTATGGACCTAATAGGTTAAACAAGTGGCTAACATCCACTTCTCGTAAAAACAAAAATCTATCAACACAAGCCTATAGAGGCCCAAATGATTCTATTAGGATCGGACATGGTCAAAAGAAGAATATCTTGAAAACCTTCAGGAGCTTTGTATTTCTTGCGTTTAATAGCATTGTGAAAACTGGCTTCAAAGTCTTCAAAGTCTCTGGCGACTGGCTTTCGCATCTATTCTGCGATTACTCTGGTGGTTTTTTTGTCGTTTTCCGACAATCATTACAGCGAGACATTGTTTAATTTGATACTAATAACTTCATTTAAATCTACGTTGATTTTCATACTATGAACATAAACTAAGTACTTAATAAAAATAATTACAAGATAAAAAGAAATTTTTATATAATACGTTTTTAAATTTTCTGTTGAATCATATAAACTTGACCACTAATAAATACTTTTTTTTGTACTTGATAGAAATACTGAATAAATATAGAATACTGAAATGTCATTTTGACATTTCATATTGATTTCCATAGTAACGTACGTATATATTAATAATTTAGTTGCTAGGACCCCCTTAGCAACCAATAATAGTGTTTTACTTTTTACGTTTTTTTCCGAAATAACTTTCCATACAAAACAGAATTAACTGAAAATGAATTCAATTCTGCTTAAAGACGGCTAAAAGTATTAATAGAATGCATTGTCATCGTGTTCTGATATATTCTAAAAGTTTCGTCAAATGTTTATCTAGTCGGGAAGTTAGTTAAAAATCGATTGAAAGATTTGGACGAACAAGAAAAAATTTGTACTGGACAAACAAGAATACGAGCTAATAAAAACGTGGTAATATATACCAGCAAAGCAACTGCAGTGTAATTTGGCAATAGATAATTCTAACATAACGTTCGTGGAAAATGTTGGGGAAATTTCTAATTGAAAATGAAATGTTACTATTTTCTCTGGCCTGCGAATTGTACCTACTGAATACAATATATTCCTAAAATATTATGAACACGAGGCTTTTTGGCCTGCATCGAGTAGTGGATAAAAATAGCTTAGGTATGACGATACTATTAAGTAGATAGGTACCTATGTCGTTATTATTATATTATTATAGTGCTGCCTAGAAGCACTCTCAGTGCATAGCTAAAATAGTAATTACTATGTTCATTCTCTTTCACTCCGCGTTTCTTCTCTATCGCACTCATTCTTCGATCCCACTTTTCACTCACTCTCTTTCTCTTTCCACTTTACCCTCACCCCTCAAAGTTCCTCTTTCTGGGTCTACGAACGTACGGCAGCGACCCCTAGTGTTGCCAACAAATTAAATAGAAATAAATCTTACAAATTATAATTTATTATTATTTTTTTTCGATGAAATTATTTTAATACATACTGAATTCACCACCCTGTCGTATTTAAATTACGTAATGTTATCATTTCATTCCAAATTCATTTGAAAATCTTTGCGATCGTTACTTACTTTTTTATTTCAAATATCGAAGGTACGATTGTAATTTAAATTGTGGCAACGTAGATGAAGACGTACTCCTTCTTCCATTATTTTTTGCTAGTATTATCTGTGAGAATAAATGTTGTAATAATATTGTAATAACTCGTATTAGTAAATAATTATTTACATAAAATGATTTGAATAACCCTCCTGTGGGTCTATTCTATACTTATCGACCGCTAAAGTGATAAAGTGATAAATATTATCAAAGTTAGGGTAGGTTTGTATCAAAGTATTAGCACTTATTCTAACAATTACAATAAGTTGTTTGTAATGTTGCAATAAGTGCTATATTTTAACAGCACCTCTCTTGCTGCTGTTAAAATATAGCAAAAAAGTGCGAATACTTTGATACAAACCTACCCTAAGTTTGATAATATCTATCACTTTATCACTTTAGAGGTCGATAAGTATAGAATAGACCCACTGGTATTTTTTTTACTCGAGATAGCTTTATGGGTGACAGCATTAATTTAGGTCTATGGTCATTATTGCAATTCAATTAATTTTATAACTTCATAAGTACATAGATACGTACTATCTGTTCCAGCCTTTGATGACATTTGTTTGTGTATTAGTGACTGTAGGTAGGACTGTAGTGTATTGGCGATATTAGGGTGACTGAGGCGGCGATGCCACATCGACGTGGCGTTCTTTAAGTGTGTGTGAACCATTCGGCCAATCATCGTGCGTATTACTGATTTCACCAACACCTAGACAAGGGGCATTAAAGACTAAAACAGACCGTACTTCATTGTAAGCCGGGTCTCACATCTAAACTTGTCCAACTGCAACATGTCGAATATGTGCTTATAAGTATATGATTTAAATAAGTGTTTTAAACTATGTTTTATGCCCGTTTTTGGCTATATTATCATTGTACCGTTGAACTGAAAACTACGATGGATTCAAGCACAGACTAGAGTAATAAGATATACATGTAAACGCCAGTCGCCATTGAGTGCCATAGATACATTGAGGACAGTTTTGGTTTATTAAATGTAAGAAATACAGCATCCCTCAATGTCCTCAAATATTACCATTATTGAATGCATGTTGAGTTTACGTTGTTACTCTAAAACAGGAGAATATGAAAGTTGATATGTTTAGTAGGCATTGCCTAACAAATAATATATTCAAATACTAGTAAGTAGACATATGTAGTAGAATTAATATTCCATATTCAATTCTGATTTTATAAATATGCCGAGATTTTTAAGAATAGTAAAAACACAGTGGTAGATATTCTTGCAATAAGTCGACGTCGTTTAGGTACGTATGCTGTTTTCAATATAAAATAGGTAGGTCATCTTAAAACACACTAAGCAACAAGAATATTAATAGATAGATACTATTGAGAATAATAAAATTTCTACTCTATTCCTGGCAACACCGATCCAAGCAAAGTCGTTCGTTGCACTCCAACCAGCTGAGGTGAATGACTCTTTCTCTGACGCCGGAGTGGGATGAAAACAGAAGCGCGTACGGGCGTCCCTCTCGCACCCATCGCAAAAAGAAATTTCTTCGGCTCATACTACTTCTTTGCGATCAAAGACTTTCAGCCAAGAGTCGCAGCGAAAGAGGACAACCAAGATACGATGAGTGCTATGGATTTTTTAAAAATAAAATAACTAATAGGATCTGTACTTTGTACCTATATTATTATATGAATATGTATTATCTAACCAGGCTGTTGGACTAACGATGTTCGGCACTTAACTACTTAACTTTAACATAATAGTTAACGTTATAATAGGTACGTATCATGAAAAATATGAAAACATTAATTTGTACATAAAGAATTTGTAAAAAGCTTGAAACATCCTATTGCAGGGGCTGGGAGCCTTTTCACAATTCTTTAGTTCGAAGCAGGCTTGAGAGTGGGTCTGCCGTTTAGGGCCTACATCAGTTGAAGTACCTAATAGTGGAGAGGGCTCAAGAGACATTTTTGAGATTCCTTTACTTGGATACGTGGCTTTATCCTACTGACTTTCTCTTAGATAATGCTCACACCAGTCGCGGGTTTAGGAACGTAGAGGATCGAAGCACTGAACGATTTTCAGGCATCCCACAATAAAAAATAAAATAAAAACCATAAAGTACAAATAGCAATGCATATCTTTCCTATAATTACATACTGTTAATAAAAATAATTATCATTTAAGATAACAGTGAGTATTAATATATTACTGATTTATTATTTGTGTACATGTGCATATTTATTTGATTTATATTATAGACCCATTTGATGTCAGTTGCAGGAATTTAGTTATGTAATGGGTAATGTTGTATACCTAGTTTAGTGTTTGGCGGGTTTGAAATGTTTAGAGGCCCCTTTTATATAAGTACGTAGACAAAATATAAGTCTCTTTTGAGTTTTACAGTTCTCAGCATGTAAGCCAGTGGCGATTCTCTTTGACGTAGGTGACTCGATTGATTCGTTCTAAAATTTTAAAGGGGGCCTCGAAATATTTAAAACCTGTCACAAATTTTAAGCATAAAATATTACCCAAGGGCCAAGGCATAACAAAATCCATCATCCACCACATGAAAGGACACATAGCATAATAACTCAAAAAATAGGTAAGTACGTATAATAATTATTATTTTTAGTCTAAGGGTGTGTTTTATGGTTTTTATTTTATTTTTATCGAGGGGTTGAAAATCAATCTGTGCGTCCAGCCTCCACGTCCTTAAACCCGTCACTGTACGTTGTGAACGTTTTGAATGTATAATTTGTATAGTTGACTATATATTATGTAAATAATAAAGAAATTTGATTGAGAATGTTGGATAACCGCATTAAGTTAAATGTAATTTAATACGGTCGCGTTAAAGAAAACTTCAATTACTATGAGTAGGTACTTATTTCAAAATATACATTATTTTGGAAAAGTCTAACTATTATGTAATATCTACTGAGTACTGACTAACTAAGTAATGAAAACAGAAATTTGGATTTATTTATTATACCGCACTAAGACTTAATGGTTTAATGATGTAAGTTTCCAATCCCTGTCCGATAGTATGTATTTTCATATTTTATACATATTCAATCTTGCGGGTATAATTTGATCACCCATGATAATATAAATGATCCTAGCATTATGGGGTAAAAGTTGATTCTTTGATTCAACATTAATTCACAGATTTTCAAAATTACTAATAAAAATATTCATTTTACGTGATAGAGGTCCATTCAAATATTTTTTATTAATTTATTTAGTTGTTTATATTGACAGCTGTTTCGGGCTATAAACCCATCCTCGGAACGGTCTACGGTAACTTTACTATTGCTAGAGTTTCAGACAACCCACGTCAATACTCGGAAAGTCTAGATAGAGCGAGATGGTATAGTATTATGTTAATATCGACTTTCATTCACGTTTCATATTTTTTTTGCGGACTTAATTATCAGCAAGAATTAAAACAGTTTAGGGAGACACATATAAGTTTATCTAATTTTAGGTTAATATGTAATTATAGATTAAACATTTTAGAAATTTACAATATCTCTAAATACGATTAAAAAAATATTAGAGACATTTCAGATCCTTCTTTTTTTAGGAAAGTCATTTTTGAATTAAAGGCATAAAATGATGGTCACTTTTGATGTGACAATTTTAAAAAGTAATTTACTACAAAATGCTTGCGTGTGAACATATTAAATTGAAATCCATTAAAAGCCAATAAGACATAAAACTAGCGGTATGCAACGATATCGAATCTTATCTTCTTCCAGATGAAGCGTGCTTTTTTTTAAATAAAAAAATCGCTAATTAATTCGGCGTAAGTGCCATTTTTGTATGCAAACTCTGTAAATGCACCATTTTATTTGTTAATTTGTATGAAAATAAGTGGTCTTCTTTTTGTCTCATTTTCATATGTTCATGTTTCATCTCCATATAAGAATGTTTTCTTCAACATCTTTGGCGGTAGGTTAAACAGGAGTTTTCCATTATGATGGCGAATCCTTAGACGTATTGATAGATATTACTTATCATATTAATCGTATCAACGATTATTTTAACATATTTACGCTTAAATCAATTTATTTTAACACATGTAATTACAAATTATTAATTCAAGACATTTTTATTTTTAAATAATACGGATATAAATGTAATAAGAAACTTTATAACAATATAGTTAAATGTACAACTTTACTATATTATGTTTAGGTACGTAATCATATACGTAGGTCTAGAAAGAAGCCACGTTATCAGAAAATATTGTATTGATTGAA
The DNA here is from genome assembly GCF_057557595.1 of Rhyacophila brunnea. Classification (NCBI taxonomy): domain Eukaryota; kingdom Metazoa; phylum Arthropoda; class Insecta; order Trichoptera; family Rhyacophilidae; genus Rhyacophila; species Rhyacophila brunnea. The sequence goes on from NW_028232859.1 coordinate 8,737,679, forward strand.
AACGCAATTCACAAAAAATGTATACATGAAAACAAAATCTTTTGACTATGTCTGATCCTAAAAATATTATATTGGCCTCCACATGGTGGAGGTTTGTATCAACAAATTGTTATTTTTACGAGAAATTGATGTTAACCACTCGCTCAAATCAACCTATTAGATCCATACTTCTTTCTTTTGACCATATCCGATCCTAATAGGATCATATGGGCCTCCACAGAGTGGAGGTTTGTATTAACAGATTTTATTTTTACGAGAAATGGATGTCAGCCACTTGCTCAACCTATTAGGACCATATTCTGACTCATGCACAAATTGAAAAACAATATGTGAACTTGCCAGACCCAGGATTCGAACCTGGGACCCTCGACACTATAGACCGGCGCTTAATCCACGCGGTCATCTCTGACTCCAAATACATATTGAAAAAACAATATGTATATTTGCCAAACCCAGGATTGGAGCCTGAGACCTACGACATGATAAGCCGACGTCAATATAACAGATTTTTTAGTGCGTTATAAACTATCAACATTACTAATGTAATGAATGACAGAAAAACGATTGTCATTTGTTTTTTTTAATCTGTCAACCCGAGTTTTTAGTATAAAATTCATATTATGTATTTAAAAAATGGATTCGAACCCGAGACCCACGACATTAAAAGCCGATTATAAATTATCCATCAGAGTAGAATCGACGAATAGTAAAATAATTATGTAATTGTATTTAGTAAATTCTAAGTTTTACTAGAAGTACTTAGTATTCGTTACCGTCATCATCAACAACCTTTCTACTACTGCTGGACGACGAGTCTTCATAGAGATGATTTAATAATAAATAATATAAGTATAACAAAAATAATAACAAGATAAAAAGAACTTTTTATATACAACGTTTTTAAGTGTTCTGATATATTCTAAAAGTTTAAAATGTCTAGCTAGTCGGGAAGTTAGTTAAAAATCGATTGCAAGATTTGTACCGGACAAATAAGAATGCGAGCTAAGAAAAACGTTGTAAAATAATACCCAATGCCTAATATATATGTGGAAATGATTAGATATTTAAATTTTAAGTGATTTTGCTTTGTGAGTGTATTTATAATTAAATTTGTCCAAGGCTGTGGCTTAAATCCGCCACGTTTTAGATCTGCACATGAAATAAGCATTCCGGATTATAAATCCCTCGTAGTACAGTGCAAAAGGCATTTATCTGGGGGCTCCGGGTTCGATATCGGTGAGGTCACAAAATATTTATGCGATTTTCTCAAAACCTCGATGTCTGTGATTGTTTCACTTCTATTACGTAGTACACTACTGTCATTGACACTACAGCCACTTGCTCAACCTGTCAGGTCCATACTCTGACTCCAAACAGAAATTGAAAAACAATATGTGTATTTGCTAGACCCAGGATTCGAACCTGGAACCCACGATAAGCAGACACTTAATCCGCTAAAATAAATCATAAAAACTTTATTAATAAGATGTAAGTATCTATATTCGTTTCTAATATCACCATCAGTCTGAAACGTCTTCAGATTCAGTTTCAGATTTTTCTGAATCACATTTTGACTCAGGGTCGTTGATCTCTGTGTTTTCCCGTAAAACATTGTTTTTGACAGTGATCATAACACGACATCGATTATAAGACGCATCTCAAATTCAGAGACAACTTAATAGAAAAAAACACGCGTCTTAAAATCGATGCAATACGATACTTGTCTTATTGTGAAAGTGAAAAGATGATAATATGTATTAGACAGCACTCATATAGCGAAAACAACGTAATATACACACAATAAAGTTATAAATTATCGGTATACAATATAGGTACATTTTGTGAGTGCATGGAGGATAAAATTCACGCATTTTTGTTTTGTTGTAAGCACCAACTCCACTCGCAGTTTGTGTTAAAATAAATTGGACACCTGATTGCATTCATGGGCCGTAATGTTATATAACACATCCGACTGCACAGATCAATCAGTTGCTTGTTGTTCAGATAATATCCACAGCAAGATTTAAGCATAGAGGCTTGTCTATTCGTCAAATTTTACTATACCCTGATAATTAAAAATGCGAGCGACAAAATATTAACACGTTGAATGCAGCAAATATAAATTATACCGTGTGTGTTAAAATCAGATATATTATGTTAATCCATCAAAGATCACTGATAAATAAATGGACCTTGTAGCGTTATGGCGGTTAAGGCCCGTTTCAGACGGGACACCGGTGTCGCGCTCGATATAATATAGGAGGTCTTTCTATTCGAATAAAGGGGCCTTCGTATTATGTTTATGAACGCCCCAGAGCTAATGAGTCAACGCATAATTTCGCGTTATGAATTATAACATAAAACTGGCTGCGGTAATAAAAACAAGTATATCGGCGGCTTGAGAATGTAGCGTCCGACAGAAAAGTGCAGTGACGTCCCGTGGGGGTAGGCAGATTGAGCGTCGCTTGGGGGCGGCAGTTGCTCGAAGGGCGGCAAATCGAGGAGAATCTTTTGGTATATCGTTCATGAGAAAGCAATACCTCGTATGCCACATGACACTTTTTATGCATGAGATGAAAAAAAATCTATATTATCTCTATGTTTCCATCAAATTTATCACGTATTTTTCGTATTCTACTATTAATCTTAATAGTGATATGCAAAAAATTAAGAATTTTATGCCTTGATAGTGACTAGAGAGAGTTTTCTTCATCTCGTGTTTTGTGGCATACGAGTTATTGTTATCTCATGAGCGATATATAGAAATAGCTACCTAAACTGAGTAGGTACTTAATAACGAAAATATCTTTCATTTAAAAAATCAGTTCACTGGTTGGAAACAAAATGCATTAATTAACGTAAAAGGTTTAACAGGGCTGTATTTTTTTATCGGGTTCGTGATGTCTAGTTCACTTCCGTTTCCCTTCGACGTCCTTGGTGACCAGTAACGACACGAACACGGATGATAAAAAATATTGTATACAAAAATGGGGCGGCATTATGGCGCTGCCCAGGGGCGGCATATTGTCTAGGGACGTCACTGGAAAAGTGTACGGGTACGCGTTGACTCATTAGCTCTGGGCCGTTCATAATCATAATACGAAGGTCCTTTTATTCGAATACAATGGCCTCCTATATTATATCGAGCGCGACACCGGTGTCCCGTCTGAAACGGGCCTTATACATGCATTGCTAGAAAACGTAGTTTTTCGTACGTAATTCAAAAAAATACTACCTTATGGTTAGGTCAATAATTATTATAAAGCAAACATTACTCGTAGAATCATTTTATCAATCATTTTACTCCCTACTTCAATTATAGTTTGTCAATTTATGGCTACGGCCGTATGTTGTAGCTTAACCAATGGGGAATGCCAAAAGAAATGGCGTATTTCAAAAAAAAACACTACCTTATTCTTAGGTCAATAATTATTATAAAGCAATCATTATTCGTAGGATGTTTATCACATTTGAATGGTCAAATACATAGCTTATAAGCAATATGTTTGGAATTATTTTAAAATGTGTAAATCTTGTCAAATTTGGGATCACAGAGATTATCAATATAATTTTTTATCGTAAATATTTCAGTATAATTATGTCGAGATAAATTTTACTAATGGTTTTATAAATGCTTTTAAAAATTAATAAATATAAAAAATCTTAACACCACTGCACATGGATGTACTGAAATATGACTATATTCTAAAACATTAGATCGAAAGGTTTAAAAGAATACTGTTTTATGTAATAAAAATACTTTATGCAGTCATCAATTGTTTAAAATAAATATAAAGGATAATTAGGCTTCAAAATTATATAAATATATTATCTACAACGCATAAGGAATGTCCAGGGTTACGCTCTGAAAATAGCATAAAACCTCCATTTTGACCTACGCTGAGCATGTGGGCCGTTAACCATTTTTTATAACACTCAATGAGAAAATAATTTAAAATTTGTTAAATTCGATTTATTGTTCAAGAACATTTTCATTTGTTTTTAATGGTTTTAATGAATTTCGAATAGGGGCGACTGAGTCCGCTGTGTTAACATATGTGACAACAATCTGTGATCCTACTCATTGTAGGTACATTGAAACATGCGTAGTGACCCCATTTTCGAAATAATAGTCCGGGAGTTTGTAGCAGAAAATCTCTACGTTGAAAATGTTAATTAATTCGTTATTTTTACATTATTTTATCCTACCTAGTATTTACATAATATTATGTAAAACAATGTAAGCACGATTCATTCAATAACGTTAAATCGGATTAATCACTATAACTATAACCAGCTATACCTACCTCAATTGAAATTTGACATTTAATATTTCAATCATAGAGTTACTTAATTAGGGATTGAAATACCGGTATTATGAAAATCGGAGTCTCGGTATTATCGGTTTTAAAATTTCGAAATACCGGTATTTTCGGTATTAAGAATCCAGAGAAATTTAAAAAAACTATATCTTAAATGACTGATGAGTCATCCGACAAAACTGAAATAGTAACAAAAAATATTCAAGTTTCGGATGGAATATTTTTTTTAACAAGAGCTAAAAATAAGTTCGCGATTTTGGTTTTCGACGAAATTTGGCAATATGTATAAAATGATTTCATTCGATTTCGGTTTCTGGACAAAATTTTCTTTCGTATTGTGCGAAAGGTTGATGGAGTTTTAACGAATACTGGTATTCAATATAAAATACCGGTATCGGTATTTTCATTCGGTATTGCCATCGCTAGACATCATAATATGGAATCCCTAAATATACGTCATTTCATTTCATGACAAAGTGAGTGTAATTTTTTTCCCCAGATGATTTCGTCCATATTAATGTCATTGATGCGTGGATTATCGTTGATATATTATTGCATATCCTCCCTATGATTCCAGTTGGAGATTAGGTGAACGGATTCGTCTGCGTGGAATAAAGGAGTTAGTTGAATGGTTGGTTGGTGTCGTAACAGCGCGGAGTTATAAATATGACGTCTGTGTAACAATTTAGCCGAACGGCTTGACAGAATTTCTAAAATAAACGTCAAAATATAAACACACAATAAATCTTTGGCATGCAACCAACAACTGTCCGCATTATAGGTAAATTGACGAACTCACTTCTCCACAACAGGGTTGGCACTAGCAAATTTCTGTTTGAAATACGTTCAACCACCAAACAAAAGAACGACGAAGCCAACGATGTTGAGGGAAAACTGTCATACATATTATGTAAATCGAGTTTTAATAAAATTAAATATATACCTGGCAGGTCGGGAAATCGCAATTTAAAATTTCTCAGCCTCTTGATATTTATGGTCTTTCGACTTTATGGTTTTATAAATTTATCGACTCAAAGAGTGAATTGAGTCTAAAAGATAATATTATTATATTTCAGGTACAAAATTTGTATTATTATCTCATTTTCTGCGAAATCATAGGTATAGGTATACAACTCACTGAATTTGGGATACATAAATTATAAGGGTTAAATTATAATATCAAAATACACCCTCTCTACTTAGGAGTCTGTACCGAACATTCAACCCTACCCCTTGACAGTAGCATGGTGTCATGGGGTATTTCTGACAACCAAATCTGCGTTTGCGTCGAAATGGAAAATGTGGGGTTTTTCATATATTTTTATGCAAGGCTGAAGAAACGTCCGCTTACATGCAAATTCAAGGAGAACCAATAAGCATTGGTAAATGGTATTACCTTGCCAATTTTATGAGCGATGCTCTGCGGTCATTAAATACCTCGTACAAATAATAAGAAAAAGCATTCATTCTGCATTGCACATTAATTTATAGTAAACTTTTCACTTGTCACTCTGGGATTTATTACTTAAATTGTTCGTAATTGTACAAGTAACCAAACCAAGCCGTCAACAACAGGTTGGCATTTTATTTTTACCGAGCAATACGGAGCAGAGTTTCCAACGTTTTTCTTTGTCAGATAGTAATTTTCAATATATCTACATCTAGCTTGCAAAATATACGCATCAGGCGTATGGCTTTAAAACTAGTTTTTTGTGATAGCGCAAACACCTTAAAATTTATAATAATAAAGAATATTAAACGAGATTTTCTTAAAAATCTACATGCTGGGTATTATACTTTATAATTGTATATCTTACCAAGAAAGTAAATTTAACATAACATACTTATTTGAATGTTTTGACTTATTTATTAGTTGCGAAGCAATAACTAATTCTTCAATCTTTATTCTCGTGAAAATAATGTTCATCAATGACTACTTAAAGAAAGCTAGCATTTTTTTCTGCCAATTATCTTATTTTCATACCCTGTGTGATTTTTTTAGTCAATGACTGTTTACAACACACATATCAAGCGATATGTCAATACGTACAGTTTTAAAAAAAATTGTATTTAACATACATACTTTTGAAAAGACTCGTGAGAAAAAAACTTTTTGAAAAAAGTAAGAAAGTAAGACAGGAATCGAACCTGCATCTCTCGGGTATAGCGCCCACGCACATAGTCCATATGCTAAAGAAGTCATACTTAATTACGACAAATTTTAACCTATTGGCCTTTTAATACTCACTGAAGCGTTTCCCAAATAATTGAGCTACTATTTGGCGATCGACTTTTGTATTTTAAATCAAAGTTGGTATTACTAATCGACGTCATGTATCAAAAAGATTTTTTCTATTGGTTGTAATATGTTTTCTCATACGTGTTTTCAAAATTATGTATGTTTAATAATTATAATGTTACATTCTTAAACCTTGTGAATTATTCGTTGAATACAAAAAATAGTTTAAAAAATTGTATTCAAAATTATACATAAATGTTCCACGCAGGTCTGGTGGCATCCTTGCAAAGTACGTGGAAGATGACAGGTGCGAACCCGAAATCCAGGTGACCTTATTCGTTCTCTGACTGTTAGGGCTAGTTATAATTTTCACGAAGAGAGTTCAACGAACCTATGACCACGCGGTTGGATATAAATAAAAATACCTAAGATTAAATTAAAATGACAGAGAAAAATATTTGAATGTAAGAAAAGTGTTCTGCAAATATTTTAATTACTCCTACAGCTATGGCTTCGGTATTTATGTTATAAGAGAGGGAAACAGTTTTAAACTTTGTAGGCTTTGAAATAAATATTAAACCTTAATTTTGTTACTTTTTTAAAAGTGGGTACTGTGGTCGTGTGGTAACGTTATTGTTATGAAGTCACGGCTAAGTAGATATGTTTGAATCTAGAGCGTGGACCTAGAACTTGTGATTGATTTATTTTTTTCATTTCTCTAGATTCGAGAATTCTAGAAATCAAGAATATTTGTTTTCTCGGGAATTCGATTTTCGTGTTTTGATTTCGACGTGAATATGTCTACTTGTGCAGTAGAATCATGAAATTCTCGAAAATAATTAGAAAACATCTTTTTAAAAAAGTTATCCAGACTATATCGGAAAACATATTTAAAATGAGCTTATTGGCATCTTGGTAGATGCATGACAAAGAGATGCTGTTGGCCGAATAAAAGCCTTGCATTTTATATGTTGATTTATATTGAGCTTCTTAGTCAGGTATTTAAATTTTGAAAATATATGAATGATTTCGCCTATAAAATAATTAAGGAAGTATTTTTCTTATATTAAAAATGTAAGGTAAAATTTTTTAATTAATACAAATGTATTTTTAGAGGTCATTAAACAATCAAATATATTATATTTGTGCCCCGTATATAGGGGCCACGTGCACTTGATCCAATCGGGACTGGCACATGCTAGGAACGGCCCTGGATGTTAGCCACTCAATCTATTAGATCCATAGCTCTGGGTCCAAACTCACATTGAAAAACTAACTCGCGACCAGTGACCCATTTCCAGTTATACATCACGTGCTAATACATAAGTTTATAACATTTTTTTCCTTACACTGTTTTTTTGTATGTCATCTTAATATATTTTTAAAATTATATTATGACTAATATAATGTACCTATTTCATGTTTGTGAGAATTTTATAGATACAAGTAGTGTGTTTTAAATGTAACGAAGAAAGGGAATCTGTTTACTTACCAGTCTTATTACAGGTACAACCAGATCTCTACTAAGATGTATCAAAATGGCGATAGCTTTATAATCTATAGCCGACCGCGGTATTTAGGTTCCAGCATGCTTTCTCCGAGCGTGGTTTAACTCCAGCGCTGCAATTCTCCAAAGGCGTGATGGATTTCCTTTGTCGGGTGCTCTAACTAATCAGAATATAAAATAAAACACGACTAAAACTTTGTAAAAGACTAACCTATTTAATTAATTAAATCCGCATATCGGATTCTCCAACAACTGCTATGTTCCACTTTTGTTTTGGTGACGTACATCGCCGGGCAGTAGTTTTTTATTCAGATAATCCATTTAATGATATAATTTTTTATAGTCGTCAACTTAATGAATCCATTTCTAGATACTTCTAAAAAGTTTTGTTCCTTACACATCCTGCTTTTGTGCACAGACGAAAAGTGCTACTAAATTATCGAGACACACCTCAAAAATTTAGAGAAAAGTCTAGCTGTTCTCTTTGAGATCGAAATCCAAAATCAAGGAAAACAATAGTTTTAGTATATATAGTTACAATAAGTGTTAATACTTCGATACAAACCTACCCTAGATAGCTGCCGTAGCGGCCGAAAGCAGTCTTGTGTATAGAATAGATGCGCAGATATCGTTAAATATGTATACGTACTTATGTAAAGACTGACATAATTAGTGACATTTCGATATGTAGGTAAATTAACAATCTGTGCCTTTGAATGTACATTTTGTTGTAGCAACCGTCCAATTTGTTTTATTATGTTATTGGCAAACGCTATTATTAAATTGATTGGCAATATATAATTAAATACATTTTAAATGTAAATAATGATGCATCCACAGTCAATAGTCCTTTTCTCATTTCACCAGTCTCGAACAATTTTATTTTAATATAATACTTACCTATACGTTTATGGCATGTATGTACTGTACTATATTAAATTCTGAATTTATCAAAAATGCCATGATAAAATTAGTAGACCCCACGTGGAATTGATCGGTATTATTTTCAGTTTGATAGCATCGCTTTTTTATAAATTTAAAACTGAACGAAGCCTTCATTTGAGAGTCTGAGAACCATGTTCCAGCTGGGTCAACAGTTTCAGCTGTCATTTCAAGTAAACTTTGTCATGCCACTGAATTATCATACCCTACTCTGACCTTTGCGTGCAAGCCTACCCACATGGCATTGATAATGTTGTTTTGGTTAAAAAGTTTATTTCATTTACTCTAGTCTGGCAATGGTGAAGGCTCGATACTGAACAAAGAGTTTGGACTACTATACTATAAGAAATAGGGCGATCGTTTACAACATTTAACAATTGCTAGGCGATTCGAGTACGTTTTTATAGATTTGCCACATTATTACGAATGGCTCAATATTTTGATCAGGTAACAAAGAAGGGTTGGTGGGGCGCCGAGCGAGACACGGTGATACAGTGATCTAAAGACTGTACTTGTAGACGATAGCAACCATAATCTAATTTACTTTATTAACATAGTTAGAGCAGGTCTATATTTTGTCATTTTTATTTCACTTTTTCTGACTTATTCGCGTTATAAATGAGAACTCTGCTATTCTATCAAAGTAAAAGTATCAATGCCTGTGAGTCTATTCTATACACAAGGTTGCTATCGGCGGCTATCGACGATAGTTTATCATATTTATGTAGTGAGGTATTATAATTGTTACCATAAGTTAGCCGTCTAAACTGTCTAATACTGTCACTAATTATGTTGTTTTTCAAGTTATTTTAACAACGTCTTAATTTGTAATTTGTAAAGTTTACAGTAAGTATGTAAAATAACTAAATTTTAATGCTAACGGTTATGATTGAATTTGTAAATACTTACAGAAATATTTATTTATTAAATAAGATTTTCTGTTTTGCATGCATTGAATAATTGAGGAGTCTAATCACAAGCGACAAGTCCACAATTTAATATTTTCGGGAAACAACGTTTTTATGTTTCAAGCTTCAATTATTTGTTTAAACGTTAGATTATTTTCTCCGTTGTATTCTATGTCGAAATTAGAACCAAATGGCAATTTGTTTCAGCCGATAAACTCTTAAATGTAATAAATATAGGCAAAATAAAATTGAACGTAGCGCTATTTGTACTTTACTTTTTAATTTACTCCGCATAAGGCACATATTTCCGTGGCACTGTCATGAGTTTACCAGATGCTACGGCATGGGAGACGCCCTTTTCAATATTGAACGTTCCCTTATTGGATGACTTAAACACGCGCGAAATTAACCAAGCTTTAAATAATATGAAACACGGACTTGGCGCTTTTTGTAATAAATCAATACTTAAAATATTTTTTGTAGGGTTATGTCGCGTTTTGGAATTTATAGATCAATACATATTGTGTAAAATTATACAAAGAATACGTGCGTATTTTTTTTCGATTTTGACCAAATGTGGACTTATCGCTTTTTGGAATTAGACGCCTATACGACGCCGAATTATTCATTGATTCGTTTGAGATAAAGACAATTATGTCACTGTACGTACCTAATAGAAATGTGTCGATAAATAAACCATGTTGATTTACGTTATCGCAGATTTTCACATTTCAGGTTATTAAATGTTCAAGAAACGTTTGATTTTGAGACTACGTTATTTTTATTTAGTACGCACAAAATAATTGTCTAAATAGTAAGTAGTCTTCGTCACAAAAGTATGAGGCTCAATTTTGGTGTATAGCTCGATCTACCCAAGTACACTCCTCAGACTTTTCGATTATTCGTCGATGCTTCAGTCCAACGGGGCCCACTGGTCTGTATGCTCCAAGTGTATGCTAGTTTTGAATAATATGCAGTCTGTAAAATAATAAAACATTTAATTATACTGGCACGATTAATAATTACGAATAAATAATAATACACATTAAAATTTATCTAGCGCTCGCTGAATACAGGTACCCGTATACAAACACAATTTATATTTGCAAACTATGTTGACAATAAATCGCGAATATTGAGAAAATCAATAACGCGCGAAAGCTGAGAAAAGAACTTCTATCGATGGGAATACCTTTTAGCTTTATTATGCCAATATCCATTACTCCAATGCAGATAGTAATAAAATAATATTATTCCCAATGAATTTTAAAATGTGATTAATCAAATTTTACGATGAAAGCGTTCTTTTTTCAGCGAAAGTTTTGTTTTTTTACCACGTTTTTATTAGCTCGTATTCTTGTTCGTCCAGTACTAATTTTTTCTTGTGTGTCCAGTACATATTTTTTCTTGTTTGTCCAAGATTTGTATTGGACGATTGAAGATTTTTGACAAACTTCCCGACTAGCTAGACATTTGAAACTTTTAAAAAAAATTCAGAACACGACGACAATGCATTATTTTAATACTTTTAGCCATTTTTAAGCAGAATTGAATTCATTTTCAGTTAATTCTGTTTTGTATGGAAAGTTATTATTGTTGGTTGCTAAGTGGATCCTAGCAACTAAATTATTAATATATACGTGCGTTACTATGGAAATCAATATGAAATGTCAAAATGACATTTCAGTATTTTCTATATTTATTCAGTATTTCTATCAAGTACAATAAAAAGTTTTTATTAATACATAGAATTGTCAATTTTATATGATTCAACAGAAAATTTTAAAACGTGGTAAGTATATAAAAAGTTATTTTTATCTTGTAATTATTATTTATTCTGTTAATTTATTTTACATTCGAAAACTGATTTATCTTATTATTTTTGTAAATTAAAAACAAGCTTCAATAATTTTATGTATCAAATTTAGTACCTACTACTAATTGATTCGGAATGACAGATATCAATGCTTTTCAGGTGGCCGCGTATTAAAGCGCTTCTTTCGTTAATGGTATTAACTGTTAGTAAAATAAAACAGAATTTTCTCCATTTTGATTCTAAGTTAAAACATTATTATGGATTTCACCCGGCGCCTCCTACAAGCCCTGTCACTCACCTGTGTCCGAAAATTTCTACGAATGCAGTTGGACGTATCCTCAGTTCACTAAACATGTTATATGGAGATATAATATTATAATGATTAATTATTTAACAACATCAGCCTGCGCGCTTAGTATTTTTTTAGGTCCATATAATTCATGCGCCTGCCAATTATATACGTGGTCACAGCCATGATTTATTCTGGATTGGAACCGTTTCCTGTCAAGGCTATCAGGCACCATTAGCGAGGGGTACAAGACTAGTCAATGCGCTCCCCAAAGACGTGCTATGTATTTTGTATTCTAA